>NC_138782.1:8499333-9099333 GCF_965178545.1 Coloeus monedula | reverse complement strand
TACTACCACTTCCCTTAACCTTTGGGGGTGGGATGTGTTGGCAGCTTGGGGGGTACGGATTGGAACAAATTTTTAGCAGGGGTCACTGTGCGTAAGGGTGCACAGTATCCTACACTGCCTTTGCGGTGGTTCATTAACACACCAATCCGAGTCAGACTCTGCTCAGTTAGTTGAATTAAGGGCTGTTATCATGGCTATTCAATGATTCTCACAGGAACCTTTGAATTTGGTTACTGAAGCCAACTAGAAAAAGCTTAGTATACAATTAATCACCTTACAGTACCACAAAATTCAAATAATCCTGTTACTCTGAATCATTTTCTCTCATTGCAATCTGCAGGCAAGAGACAACTGCCCAGGCAGAAGTCTGGGTGTGGAATTTACTCACCAACCAGTGGGAAGGCCTGCATGAGCTTATCGTTTGGGGTTGTGGGTATGCTTGCATTTCCACAGATACTGGGGTACGGTGGCTGTTGGGGAAGATGAAACAGGAAAGCCTTATAAATATGATTGCCTGACAAAAGATTTTGGGAATATGAGAACTATAAGCGACATCGAAATGAAAGCCACCTTTGAGATACCAAGTCTTAGTTACTGAACAACTGGAAAACAATGGTATGGCCGACTGAAGGTAATCCCCTCTTGACTGAACAATACCCTCTGCTTGCAGGCAGGTCCAAGGGTCAGAGCAGACCCTACTAGCTCAGCAGAAGGGGTCCAAAGAGTAATTTTTAGAAGTTAAGATGTAACACTCTATGGTAATATAAGAACTCTTATAGGCTGTATGTAAATGCTATAGGATTTGTATCTTGTATTAGATTGGTTAGTGACAATTAGAATATTCAGTACAGAAGATGATTTATTGTATTGTAACCAGGACTTCAGACACTCTTACTATTCTCTCTCTTACTATAGACTCTTACTATAGACTCTTACTAGACTCTCTTACTATAGACTCTTACTATTCTCTCTTACTATTCTCTCTTTGCTTACCCGCTTACTCTCTTGCTCTCTTGGGCCTGCTCAGAGCTGCCAGCTGCAGCTCTAAGCAGTGCCCCTGTGCCCACGCCCTTTGCAATAAACCGCATGTTCCAAGATCTGACTACAGAGATCTCTCGTCTCCGTCCGTCTACGCCCGGTCCAGACTGAACACCCTGCACCTACAGGTGGCTACCTGCAAAATGTGTTTGCCCTGACCTACGGCACCAGAGGCAGAACAGGCAACCTCCAAATGATGACCAGAACACCAACCATCCAAATGGTGACCAGAATGTAGATCATCAGCCTAATGACTCTTCTGAGGATGACCAGGATGTCGACCATCAGGCAGATGGTCCTTCTACAGAGACTGGGATGGTCCTTCCACAAGCAGAGACTGAACTTTAAATTTCTTGTTATGGAGTCAGATAGTTAAAGCCTTAAGGACATATTTAGAATTAATAACTGATGTAAATCTCTATTTAGGATTAATAGTAGGGTTGTTATCTTATCAAACAAAAAGGGGGAATTGGAGATACAAAAATGCTGCTAGCGAGGATTTTCTTGCTATTTTCTAAGTCCGTGAGAGACTTTTCTCTCTCACAGAAGAGGTAGCAGAGTATGTAAACAACCAAGCCACCTGCAACCCTGAAAAGTCTTGTTTATGGTATAGTAGAAAATATTTTGACAATGGATGTTTTAGGATTTTAGCCAATCACCCCAAGGGGTGGCTGATCCTTTGTCCAATTAGACTATGAACAAAAAAGTCTATAAAAGTGTTTGTAAAATAAATAAATCAATCTTGCTGCACAATTCCTGCCTGCTGGATCTTCTCTCCTCCTCCTCCCTGTGGCTGCGGGACACGATGATACACCCTAGGGCCCAGGCCTGCAGTAAGAGAAACCAAATTTCTTTATTTCTGGTACTGTAAATATTTTTTTCCCCTTTTCTGAAAAGTTGATTTTGAAACTGGTGTTTGGGGGTATGGTCGTACTAGCTTTGTGAGGTGTTGCAAATACATGTGCAAAAGTTCACAGAACACTACTAGAAATGGAGATATAATTGAGTTTTGGTGTGACTCAGTATGGGTTGTGTGCTCTCAAATCTCAGGGAACCTGGGTGGGGTCTGAAACCTTTTTCTCACACCTGGAGACAGTTCTTTTTTCTACTGTTAATTTTTGCTGATCTATTTTTGTTTTGGTATTATTTCTCTTTATAGACAAAAGTAATTTGAAATAATTCCCATTCTTATTGTGGTGGATTTACCCTGGCTGAATACCAGGTGCCCACCAAAACTCTTATAGCCCTCCTTAGCTGGACAGGGGAGAGAAAAATATAACCAAAGGCTCATGGGTCGAGATAAGGGCAGAAAGAGATCACTCACCAGTTACTGCCATGGCAAAAAAACCTCAGCTTGGGGAAACCAATTTAATTTATTAGGAATTAAATCAGATTGGGATGATGAGAAACAAAAAACAAATCTTAAAACACCTTCCCACACACACTCCCTTTTTCCAGGCTTAACTTTACTCACAAATTCCCAAGATGCAGGCACTTTTGCCATCTCCTGCTCTTATTTGTTGTACTCAAAGTATTGAAAATAAGAACACTTTTGTGTCCATTGCTATTTCACAGATACATATTACTTAGAAACAGCAGTGCATCACATAGACTGTTGGAAATCTCTTTTACTAGACAGGTGAAATACCTTAAAAGAAAGCCATTTTGCATTGTAAAACTCTTTAAATGATTGAATGACTTTGGTAAAGCCGAATGAATGTTGCAATAATATCCAGGAATCATATGAGTATTTCATACTCCATGGAAGTGAGCTTCCAAAACAATGTGTTGACTTTGCTTCTGAGCTGGAGGTGCTGTAGTTGCCCAAGTTCAAGTTTCACCTTCGAAGAGAAATCTTAACTGAAGCAGAAGAGTCCTCATAACTGTTGTTTTTCTGTGCTTGCTTCTTGTATCTGCTCTGCCAAGCACTCATGCCGTCTGGAGACTGTGGTTCAATGCTTCAGTCAAAATCCTGGTATGCCTCCTATGCAAGAGTAGCACAAAAAAGAACCATACTGGGATAAAAGATCTGATTCAGGTTTAAGTAGATACGTAGTTTAGGAAGGATTGTACCCTACAGTTTCTTTTTGCTAATTTGGAATAAGAAAAAGTTGAGGCCAATAAAACCTTAGAGAGCCAAATGATTATTTTAACCCTTCATCTTGTTAGAAAGTAATACTTTGAATTTTAAAAAATCACATGATGTTTATCACTTATGTCTGTGAGCCATAGTAATTTTACAGGTATGATAGAGAGGTGAGTAGTTTATAATATTACTTAGTTATATACAGTCTTAGTTATGAAATACTACTTACCCAACTCTTTAAATCAAAACAGGTTTTGCAGGAAAAATTTTGTCACAAAATTTCTGCCTTCTAGATCAAAAAAATTAAGCATCCCAAAAGTCCAGTTAACTCTTTGTGTGTGTATATATTTCATTTTTGCTAGATGTGCTTGGAAAGGAAAAAGTTTTTTGGTTAAAGTTTTAGTTGGCATGTGTTTTTCCAATCTTTATTTGAAAAGTAATTTTTGAATGATCTTTAATACTAGGTAATGCTTTAAATAACAAGGGACAATTTTCCTTTTTCAGAATGCTCCAAATTTTTTCTGTTTCTTACAGCTTCTAATGTTCTTTTTTCTTTCAAGTCAAGTAAAGCAGGTAGATGCCTAGCAACTCTGAAATTCAAACTATATATCTAGATATCTACCTTTGGTTAAAATATTGTGGATCAGTTTGTAATAGTGAATATTGGAACTGTAGTGAAACCAAATAATTCTTGTTTCCCAGACAAGTTGTAATTACCTACCTTATACTCTGTCCTTCGCCTTTTTATCTTAGAGCAAAATTGACTCCAGCACTTTGAGTTTCACAGTTGCAGTTTCAAGTTGTAAGACAGTGGTATTTTTCAGAAACTTTAAAAGCTCCGTAATTTCTTTTCAAATGCAGAAAACAAACAAACAAAACCAACCAAAACCCCTACCTAAAGAAATAGAACAGGAGTCATGGAATGAATGTAATAATTGACATGCTGTCATTTTAAGGTAAAAGTCCTACTGGGAAACTTGATGTCAAATTCACTTTAAGTTCGTGCACTCCCAGTAAGTCAAGTGAGTGCTGATACACAGTGTTGCTCAGTAAAGATTTTTACTTGATTTAAGCAGATTTTCGAAGATGATCTTGGCTACCTTTCAAAATGTATCACTGAGGATGCTTTTTAATCTGCTTTCTGTCTCCAAGCTTTATCAGTATTCACACTGAACTTTGAAAATACTGTTCGGACATTTCATTGTATGAGACATCAGCAACAGATGTAATTATGATGAAAAGGAACAGCTAAGGTGGGTTTACACAGCTGTCCCTTCTCCCTCTGGGACTTATTAATGTTAAACAAGCTTCTGGTTGCCCTGCAGTCTTTTTTTCAAACAGTGCTATCTGGTCTGTATAGTTTTGGTTTTTTTTACATTTACCATATAGCATGGTAATTTTGCAGGGTTATTTACTTGTGAATAGGAACAGTTTTGTTCTGAAAAACTATCGCGAGCATAGAGTGTGATCTGATGTGGTCTGCAGATTGCAGATATTTTAGATAAGGCTTTGATTAATGAAAATTCAACACTACAAAGTTATCAATCAAAGCTGGCTTTTCTGACTTGACATTTAGCCTTCTGTGGAACTGACCGTGGCTTGCAGCTTAATCTGTCTTTACTAGGTGTTGATTATGTGTAAGCCAGAACACAGCCTGCATGATTATACCATAGGTGGCTATGAAATAGTAGCAAGTATTGAAGACAAGGAAGATCTGTAATATTTTTTTCACTTATCACTTTAATAGGAGGAAAGGTTCTGAGCAGCATGTAAGACCTTTGGAGCAGAAGCTGTATTTTGTCTAATCCTTTCTACCCCATTTTGCTCCACAGGGCTTTGATCTGGAATTAGATCTGTGTGTATATATCTGTGTATATATATAGCAGTTGCTTACTCCTGGCAGAACAGTTTCTTGAAGTTCCTGCAAACCTGGAAACAGGATGAGTGGGGTATCTCTAGTTCTCTGAGTGTGCAAACCCATAATACACTCTTCAACACAGAAAATGATACCGAGATTTATTACTTATCACATGCAAAATATGTTTACCCTGATATTTTGAAGTCACTACTACAACAGGCCTCAAGGAATCCCTGTCCTCTTTGTGTGCATGTGATATTCCCACTGAAAGTGATAACTCTATACACATGAGGACGAGGATATACCCATGGGACTAAACTTAGCAGGGAGTACGAAAACTGTGAGGACAGTTTAAGCATTACTCTCACCTCTGCACTTTGTGGTATTTTTGCTAAGGAAACCGTAGTGGAAGTAGCAGCTGGGAAACGTGATAATAGCACAGTGTTACCTTGATGGAAATTGCAGCTCAGAGCTGTAGGTCAAGTGTGGTACAGAACCTTGAATGATGGAAGTGAGCTGTTTTTCTGGACAAAGCAGCCATTAAGGCTCACCCTGGTAAAAGCTGACTGTCACTTAATGGCTTAATAAATAGTTGACCAAAGACAGGATTACATCTTTTTGTGTTAAGATGTATTTTCAAGTATTTTCAAGTTCAGGTATCATTTTCAGTTGTTAGGCCAGATGTTAAGGTCATCATATTATTGTGATTTATTGTTCCTCACCTACTACTATCTGGATAGCTGACACTTTTGGCCACATAAGTGACATTTGTATACATCAGATATATCTGGATGTTGTAAACGAGGCTGAGACTTTTCAAAAGAAAAGCCAACTCGTTTATTTATTAACAGCCGAGAGCGGGAACCCAGGATAAGCCCAGGCTCCACACGACAAGCCAGAATAAAACAACACACACACAAAAAAGACAGTGAGACCCACTGGGTGCTCCCTTGGACCCCAACTTCTGCAGGAGGGCACCTGGTCGCTTTTAAAGTCTTTGGTACCACCGGATTGTTGCGTTTCTTAATCCTCGTGCTGATTGGTCCCTTTCCTGTTCGCTGGTTGGTCTATACCTCCGTGCATTCCTAACCAGTCATTTCCAAATAGATCCACTTCATTGGTTGGCTCATTCTCCAATCACAGTCTAGGGCGTCGTCCTCATCCCTTTTACCCTATGAGGCAATGTGCTGGAAGGTTCCGTCTGTTAAACCCATTGGGTCCTTGTTATACCCCCATCGAGTGGTTACATTCCAGTACTACACCCGTACAGTCTCGCAATCTCTCTTCAGTTAACATGCCCATTTATTCAACTTTTAACTCCCCTCTTTTATATCCTATCCAAACAGTAATAACCAACACCCCGAAACTGATTCATTTACATCCTAACAGTAACGATTAACACCCCGAAACTGATCCATTTATTACATGGACATAAATGGTGTTGGACTTGATGTGCTCAGGTTTTCCCACTACAGAACTAATTGCATTAGGGGATAGTAATAGTGTGGCATAAACAAGGGTGCAAATACGGTGTCCTGGAGTGACTGTATGATACTGTATTCCCTATCATCTTCCCTATGCCAGACGTGAATCCCATGACTTTCTGTGCCTTTAAACTGAGGCGGAGAGCGAACTTTTCACAGCAGTTTGTGTTCAAGGACACAAAGACACACTCCTCTGCGTGCTTCTACGGCGGCAAGAGCGGGGGAAGCACCCTTCCTTTTTCTTTTCCGAGTTTTTCGGCTTTTTCTCAGGAGAGAGATACAGTTAAAATTCTTTGGTGTTTAGCCGGCTCGCTAGCTGAGGCAAGAACTTTTCCTTGGACTGTTCTGGTCCGGTCCGGATCACCAGCACCGGGAGGCCCACGCCGCGGCCTGAAGGGGCCACACCCCAGCTCCGGAGAGAGAACAGCCACACTTACAGAAGGACTTTGAATTTTATCAGGTTCTCTCCACAGCAAGAGGTTTTATTATTTAGCATTATTCTATTCCCCTGTGTTTGTTAAATAAATAGGGTTTTTTCCTTCACTTTCCTCTGAGGAAATTTTTTTTCCCCGAACCTGGTGGGGGAGGGGCGGCTGTAACCTGCCTTCTATCAGAGGATCCTTTCCTCCAAATTTGTCTCAAACCGGCACATATGGTTTAGCTTATAAATGCTTGATCGTTTTTTTATTCACTTTTTTGAATCTTCTTTGCTGACCCTGTGTGCAAGCTGTCAGCCATAGGGCACTCCAGCATGTTTAGAGCTTCTACACGTTTCCAAATTGAGAACTGCGAGAGTGTCACCTTAGCAAGAGAAAAGCTCCCTCCTGTGGAAGAGGTGAACCTCTGCTGCGACAAGGAGCAACCATAAGGGCATCACACCGTGATTTAAAATTAGCAGGAAAAAGGGTTAGAAGCACTGTGGGAGTTTGCAAATACTGGAATGCAAACCCCTGCTCTTGGTTACTTTGTCTCAAAGTAAATTTTTAATATTTTGTATGACTTATTTCTAAAATGTATCTGAGTTATAACTATTTGCTGTAAGTAAAAATGGATAGTTTAAATAATATAATGTGGCCACAGAGGACTCTGGAGTGTTAAAAGGATCTAAAGCAGCTGATATTTTTACAGATTTCGCTTTCTGTAGCTCTTTGCTGAAAAACCTTAGTATTTTGGACATTTCTCTGAATTCGAGTTTGTACAGCTTACTTAAATTTTTTTTTCTTTTTCCTTTTTTTTAAAGTTTGATAATGTGTTCTGTATATCTTGAAGATCTGTATTAAAATTATTTTGAATCTTGCTGTGATTGGTGGTCTTTGGTAGAAGGCTCTGCTGAGCTCAAAGCCCTGGAAAATAAAGCTGCATAGAAAGCATAAAAATGAAATTGTGATGGAGGGGCTGGAACTACAACTTGGTATCAAATTCCTGCTAGAAACAGAATTTTTACCTTTGAGTTGCATATGATTCATGCTTGTGATCTAAAGGTGGAAGGCTCTACCTCATTAGCAGATTAGCAAAACCCTGAAGCATGTACCTCCATAAATGCTAATGTTATCCCCTGAGAATGAAATTCTTTTGGGGAGGGAGTGAGATGGATCTTTAGTATGACAGTGGAGTTTTAAATTTTACCAATTCCAATTTACTGCCAGCTAAAGAAGACTGTGACAGCACAGAGCGCTCTGACCCACTGCAGAAAAATGCTGTGTTGAGATTGGGTATTGGGATCCTGTCCACTGGCAAAATGGTAAGTTGTCATCTTGTTCAGAGATAGCTAGGTTCTAGCTTGTGGCACACAGCAGCAGAACTTTGGCTACAAAAGCATGAGATTAGCGATGGTATGTAATGGTGAAGTGAGATTTGGTTCTGTGTTTAGAAATGTTATGGTGTACCTGCTTGATTAGAGTTTGGATTTATCTTCGAAGTAGGGAATAGTTGCTCTGTTAAGGAAGTATTATCCTCGTTTATAAGAACTGTGAAGGTGTTACAGTTTGGGTGAATAGTCGTTATGATTGTGCCTGTCAAGAAATGCAAGCTCCCGAACTTGTGGACAAGTAAAAATTCTCATGAGGCTGTATGAAACAAAAGCTCAAGTCAGGGTTATGAGAGAAATGTTGGCAGAAGTGCCTTATCAGTGAGGTTCAGTGCTGTGTGAGTTCCCTGGACCTCTTTGATCTCCTTCTGGACCACAGGTGCCAGTTTGGATTAAAAGAAAATCAGCAATAGCAAAGGGGAGTCCCTTTCACATGTAAGTACTTGCACTGGGTTCTGCAAGACTGGTGTGTTTGTGGGGGAGAAGTGGTCTATGCAGTTCGAATGGGGATGGGGAGGCTTTTACATGTGGCTTATAGCATACTAATGGCTCCTAAGATTGAAAGTTCCTTCCTGATACGTATGAGTCACCATGCCTGGAGGAATTTAAGATGTGTGGATGTGGCACTTGGGGACATGGTTCAGCAGTGCACTTGGCAGAGTTAACAATTGGACTCGATGATCTTTTTTACAACCTAACCAATTCTATGGTTCTATATTTCCTCTTAGTAGCTCCATTAGTGATTGGCTGGAGTATTTCTGATTGCTGCTTTTTTCCCTATGGCAATTTTTGTCTGGTTTCTTAAGAAATTGAAGCTTGTGTCGAGCACACTTTGTCTTGCTCTTCTCCTTCCTCTGCACCCCTCCACCCCCAATATTAAAAGTTTTTCATGAAAATCAAAAGAGGGGCTGAGGGCCTCTACTGAGTTGCTTTAGTTATATGAAATTACAAATCCGAACAGAGCACACTGGATGAAATTAGTGTCCATAATGATAGAGGGGCTGCATCATGAGTTGAACTGAATGTTATAACACCAGGTAATCCACAGGAGATGGACAGGAAATTAGTCTCTATAAGTCCCATGGTTCATCATGATACACTACAGAGAACAAAAGTAAAATAAAAGTTTTATTGTTTTTCGTATTCACATGGCAGTGATTTCTGCACAGCAACTGTGACCTGGAAGAAATGGCTTTAAATCTCTGAATCCTCAGCAGTTAATTTTCTTCTGCTGGAGTTGTGGGAATTGAAATAATGATAAAAATACAGAGGAGAACACTTACCAGAGCTGGACATTTACTCTTGACTATAATCACTAATGATTTGTACCTGTTCACTTTAAATGAACAAGTTTGAAAACTTGGACTATGGATTAAAAAGAATTTCAGATATATGTTCTGGTGGTTTTGAAGTGATTTAAAGCACTGGTTTGTATCACCTATTGCAGATTGCATTAAAGCCTTGTCTTCCTCCAGGAATTCTGCATTAAAGGGGCTACACAACAGGTTAACTCAGACCTGGTCTGAGATTTGACAGTCACCTACTTTTTTTCACTGCATCCTAAAGACCATTATCTCATTTAATTTTTTATTTCTATGAGATTTTAATAAAAGGCCAAGAGGTAAGAAGGAGATGGGCTAAAACTGATTGCACCCTTTTTTCTCCTCAACTGAAATTCTTTGCTATATAGTGTAAATCCAGCTTGAATGTTGTTCAGCAACATGAGCAACATGCTTGGTTTGGCTGAGCTGTGCCAACTTCTGCCTGGAGTACTTCTTGTCTTGAAGGAGTGCTGCTCCACAGGGTATTGATGTTGCTATGCCCTCTGTATTGGAGGTATAAGGGCTTCCTTGCTCATTCCATACAATGGAATATAGTGCTGCTTCTCCCACCCTCTTGGATTATTACATTAAAAGTTACTGAATGACTGGGGGTCTTATATTTTGTAAATAGCCACTTACTCCCGAGCCTTCAAGGAAAATGAGTAATGATTGAACAGCAACTGCTGAGAGAAAAGAAAGGCTTCTCTGTCCATTACTGATGAAAGATGAGAGAGGTGACATTAGGGGATGTAGATAAGCAATGACAGGATGTGATACCTGAGAAGTTTGAGATTAGTATGAAATCTGTGGAAAGTTACTGACACTGAGCTTAAAGCTACTTACCAATAAAAACCACGGGGAGTTCAGTAGGAGATTTTTGAGGTTAGGAATAGTCTTTCTAGCAGAACTGGAAAGAAGTATTAAAGGGGACTGAGATGGAGACTACCAAAAGAGATTTTTTGGGAGTTCTCTGGTATTGTTATACTTTCATACGGAGACTACTAGTGACTGTTTCCCCCAGTGCCTGTGGGTCAAGAGCACACTCTGAGATTCTCCTGTCTCCTTCTCGTACCATGACTCCAAGCCCATGCCCCTCCAATGTTTTCCCTTTAGATATCTGGATGGAAGCCAGTGTCTCATAAGGCATGGTTCCTCATGGATTTACAGAATGGAGTGTCAGGAAAAACTTGCATACTTAGCTGTCCTAGTCATGGTTCTCCAAGAATAAAGGCTATAGGCACACTGCAAGATGGCAAATAATCTCCCTTTCTTGTGCTGTTTGGATCATCTCTCAGTTCTGGAGCTAAGTACACATCAGCATCCCTTCTTTGCTTGCTTATTTGTGCCTGAGGGCTGCTGCTGACATTGCAAGGCTGAAGCAGAAAGAAGTCAAAATTCATAGCTGCTTTTACTAAAAGAAAAAAAAAAACCCTGCAAGAAAATTTTCAGCTCTGTAAGTTCATTGTATAACTGATTCTGTACCTGTTTCCAGGTGCAAAATTTTAGTTCTTGCTCCCTGGAGAAAAATAAATTTTCTAAGATAGGGTAAATGATCTGTAGAAGAAATCTTTTCTCTGCATTTAAAACAACCAACCTCCCTGAAAGTGTTTCCTCAACTTCTTTAGTTCTACTTAATCTGTATTAAAATATTTAGGTCTAAATTCTTACAGTTCTGTTTTAAGCAAGGGCAGTTCATTCACATTTTAGCATATTAGGGCAAATCTGTCTCTCATATTTACTTCATATGTTTTGGTGGAACTTTGTACCAGGAGTGCATTTGGTACTTTTGTTTTCTTAACCATCTACCTCCCACCCACCTTAACAGTAGCAAAGTTCAGTGTAAACATTGTGAATTTAAAAATGAGGTGACCAGCACATTTATATCTGGATATTACCTTGTCCTGATACACAAAATGTTGCCAGACTTGAACAGAGTAGATGCATGATACCTTTTTGTTTGTTTGTTTTAATGCTTTTTAAATCTTTGGAGGGTAGTCATATAACATCCATCCCAGAACAGGGATGACTGCAGTTGTATTTTCACACCCTGGTGTTTTCTACATTTTGTCAGCTTGCCTGTAGCATAGTATTTAGGCAGAGATGTCTCAGAAGTGAGAATTAAAAATTACACAGTTAATTAAAAAAACCCCAACAATCAACAAATAAAAAAAGCACCAACTCTAGTTTTTCTATGCGCAGAATTGGCCACAGCTTGTTCTCTCCAGTAAGTCTGAAATGTGGAAGTACCTTAGGTGAATCTCTTGGCATACCAACTTAGTTAGCAGGAGAGATACATCCATCACAGTCAGAAAAGAGTGTGTGTTGTGATACTGCACTACTGCCACTTGTTTGCAGACCCTCTGAGGTTCACATTAAACTCAGAGAGATTCAGTTCAAACTTCTGAGAACATCTGGTCCCTGTAGCACATACAATATAGTTTCATGTGGATATTACTGACAGTGTTGTCACTTGTCCTTTCTGTGCTGAGAATGAGCAGAAGGTCCAGCTAACCACCAGCACAGTTATGTGGTTCTTGCCTTCATCATCCACTGATAGTTTATCATTTCTTCGCCCACAATTGTTCAAAGGCTGCAGATCCTAGATAGGATACCAGGCTGTTCCACACTATTGGGATAAAGGGAGTAGGTGTGCCTGTTCTCTGGGGGAGGGAAACTCAGGTGTTACAGATAGCATGCAAAGCACTTGTACATGGATGGCAGCATCGAGACTCAAGTTTGTGTGAGTGAGGACAAACAGAATATCAGAGCCTTACACTTGGTCAATGCAGACATGCTGCTATGAACTTTTTTTAAAATTTAATATTTTTTAGCATAAAAATTGATGGAGAGACTGTCATTGCTTTTAAGCCATGTCTCCAATGGAGATCTGTTTGTGTCTATGTGCTGATAGTGCAATTCACTGTGGGTCAAAAGATTACAAACTCCAGTAACTGCAGTGGGAGGACTCACAAAACCTTATGGTAGAGACACAAAAGTGATACAGAGAGAACTGGTTTGTCTCTTCCTAGCTTGATGCAGCCTTGTCTTCCTAAGACTGAAAGCCAAGGCTCACAGGGATTTGAACCCTTAAATCCTGGTATCAGGGAGAGGGGGAAAAGGAAGCAGTCCAAGGAATGCTGGTGAAAGCTGCCAGGCATTCAGTGGGCAGGAGTGCATCTCTCCTGGCCAAAGGTCTGGATTAGCTGCACTAAGGGGACTTTGCAAGTCATTGCTTGTGAGCTTTGCAGAGCTAAGGGAAAACATGAATGCTGTAAGACTCGTTATACTGCTGCTTTGTGCTTCAGGGCTGGCGTAGCTATTAAGGCAATGCTCACTGCTTTGAATTTTGAAAGTCACAGCATTTGTTTCAGATCTCAGAAAGAGGTTAGCATTTACAGTGTGCCACATCCTTATTTAATCAAAGCTTTGCATGGAGACTTCAGAAGAATGGAACACATAGCACATACATCAATATTTTACATAGGAAGTGAGGGCAGTGCTCTTAACCAAGTGGAAAAGAACCTCTGCTGGCATGCAAGAGCCTTGTATTACAAAACTTACACCTTCATTGTATAGAAGTTCTGTTCACATCTTTTATACAGAGAATTTTATAAATGAGGTCTTCTGATTCTTTGCTAGTCTGGAATCAGTAAGGGTCACTGCATCTGCAAACCAATAGACAGAGCTTCAGCTGAAGCCAGTAGAACCTCTTTACCACGTGAAAGTAGTGCATGGAGATTTGATGTGTATCATTTCTGTTTCATATACAGTCAGATGGTAGGAGATACTAAAGCCTGTAGTAGCTGCAGTAAACACAAAGCCTTGTGCAAAATCTAATGATATAATACAAGCCCTATGCAGGATCACAACTGTAATAATCATGACTAACAGCTTGCTTTTGAATCCTGTAACTCAGCAGTATCATAGTGCTAACTGCTACCTCTAAATATAGATGAAAAAGTGACACAAAGATTTGGAATGTTTGTTTCAATTTTTCTTATGAAAATGACAGCTGGACACTTCATGACAAAAATCTTCAAGTCTCTCATTTATAAAACCTTCAGCTATGAGTGCTCTGTGGTTTCAGCTGGATCAACACATTGTCAGCATTTTCTGACATATATATTTAGTCCTAGTGTATTGTGTCCTGAATTACGGAGTTCTGTATAAAAATGAAAATATTAATTAGAAAAAGCTGTGTAAAGAACAAACCTGTCTGGAGATTAAATGCTGCTGATTGAATAATGCATCAAACTGTCACAGCAACAGTTTTGTAGTGACTCAAGTTCTATGAATATTCAACAGAGTTATCCTGGATGAAAGAAATTCAAAACATTACTTTCCAGGAAACTGCTGAAATCTTGGGTCTCCTTTAATAGGAGCAAATGTTTACTTTGTTAGCAAAGCACTTGATGAGCAAGGGGAAGTTGATGGGACTATTTTGCTTTACATGTGTGGAGTATCAGAGCTGGTGGTATGGATACTCAATCAACACCACATGAATAGTCTTCTATTTAAGAAACACAAATCATTTAAGAATGCAAATCACATTTCTGTATGCTTAGACCTCACCCAGGTGAGAAGGATATAAGAGCTGATAAATTCCATTTACACATTCCCCAGAGAAGTGAACCAATTTTCATTCTTTCTATCCCTGCTGCTGTCTGTGAAAGGGGTGCTGCAATCCTGGGCAGCAATGTTCAGTCTTAGGATATGGGACCTGTACGACACAGTTCTTCTGCTGTTCTCTCCTTCCTTTTAAAAGCAACTCACTCCATCTGCAGCCTCTTTCTTGAGCATCCTCTGAACTGAATTGCTACAGGACCTGCTAGGTTGTAAGAAAAGAGATGCCCTATTTGGCATTAATGTGGATATGAGAATTTGCCTTGGGAAGGGTATACTTCCAGCTGGCTGATAATAACAACCCTCCTGTGCCAGGATCAGCTGTATTTATTCATTGCAGCATTTCTTAAATGCTGGAGAGCAATTGACTGTGAGTCTTACATGTTTTTTACTAGGACAGAAGTTTGTGAATGTATGTGTCACATTATTTCTTGCCAGTGTGCCAGTGTACATGTGTTCATATGTACAAACAAAATAAACCAAAGTATGCCAATTGTTGCAGAATAAAATCACTTTTCTAGTAATGTAGAGACAGAACTGATTCACAGCTGGAAGTCCAGAATCATTAAAGCATATCGTCTGGAAACTTATGCTAAAATGCTGGCAATAGCACTTTTGTCTGAAGTGCAGATTTCAATTTTGTCAGTTTTTTCATTTTGAAGAATTATTTCTAGGAAAAGTATAGGAAAGAAGTTAATGCAGAAGATTATTTCTAGAATTTCATTTCAGTAAAATTTGCCTGTATAATGTTGCTTAGAGTGGAGATGCAACTGGCTAGCTCACCATTCCAGTGGTGTATTACATCAGTGCCACTGTCAGTTCTTTTGGCTGTAGAAATCTGCAAGGCAACTAGAAAAGCCTTTTGATTAGTAATTCAGTGGAAGAAAATATTTCTTTGCTAATTCAGTTCTGTCCTAAATCTTTACTTTGCACACTATATTATTGGAACTGCATATTAATATGCTCTACTGAGTGTTATCACATTAACCATCTGCATTTTAGCACAATGGATCTGTGCTTCCTATAAACAGTAGCTTTGGGTGAAGAACATAAGGTACTTTGGACAGCATTCTCAGAAAGCACTGGCTACATAACCTCTGCTGTCTGCTTCTCTAAAACCACTGCCTTTTTTAATACAGTGTTTTCAGCTCATTTAGATGGCCATAGTAGAGAATAAGTCATTTAAGTCCTTTATTACAAAGATCAAAAGTCATGTTTACCATTTACATACACAATTTACAAATTATTCACAAAGGGAATAAGAGAATGCAAGAACTGACAGTTTACTTCAACCCAAGCTGGGGATGGGACAAGTGTAATTGTTTCCTTGCTTCTGTGTCTTTACTGAAATAAAAGGTAAGTCTGTTTTGTGTTGCCTGTTTGTGTTAAACACTGATCTAGTGTTTATGTAGCACCTTTAGTTATAACTATGCAAATGCTTACATGCTTATCTTTATTTGAAAGAGTGAAGTGCATGTATAAACATGCACTGGGATCTGTACCCTTCACACTACTGAATGTTTGTTGGTCAGAAATCTTGTCAATTAATACAGTGGTCAGGGTTGAAGATGTTGATTTGTAGAATTTAACTGATTTCAGCAATGTGCCATTAAAAGAAAAATGGAGTTTAATATCAGAACTCTTACTCTAAGAAATAAATTAAGTATGACAGCTGTATCTCTCGAGGATACGATATGATCTTAAGATAGGTCTTAGCCATGTTGTTAGATGTCTTTGATAACACAACTGAATTATTGCTCTTCCTTCATCATGTTTTATACCATTTCCTAATGCTATTTCAAAGACTGGGAAACTTAACAACAAAGAATCCTATTTTGAGAGATCTGGTAAATTAGCAAACTTCACAGAGTATCTTACAGAACTTAACAAAAAGGAGAATGAGTTCCCAAATCCCTTGGTATGAAAGCACAATACCAACAGTGCATTAGCTGCCATTTAGCTAAATCTACAAATAACCACATTTTTAATTTTTTGCTGTCCACTGGGAGGACGGTACAACAAAATGCTTGAAAGAACACACTGATTTAAGAGCAAACACAAATGTAAATACAGAAATCACCAATGTGATGTTAATCCAAATTCTAAGCAATGAAGCAAAACACTTCACATAAGTTGTTACATCTAGTCAGAATAATCCAAATACTTACAACAGTATTATGATGATATGACTTCCTACCCAGCTATCAGCTATCCTTTACCATGAACCTTTCATTTTTCTCAGGGTGACAGATAAAGAATGTTGCAGATGCCATGGTAAACTTAAAATACAGTAATAGGCAAATATTTTAGTGGCACCACCTGTATATACAAGGTAGTTGTTGGAACCTTATGGACAAAGGATTGTTACAGTATGCCTTTGTTAAGGCTTCTTGCTGGTTTAAAAAGGTAGATTTTTCTTTAGGGAGATTGTCCAGCAGTATTGGTTTCCCATCTCTTCAGTGGAAGGTCTCTTTATTGATCCACATGAGACTGCGTGTTTCATTTGGTTTGCATTCGTACTCAATACTGCCAAAGCTGTTTCCCCATTGGCAATGATCCCGTTTGTGGTAGTTGTAGAATTTGACTTGCCAGACTGTCTCAAAAACACCAATGTCATTAAACTGTGAAGAAGAGGAAATACCAGTGTTAGTGAGCTGATTATTTTGTTGGTTTCTCTCTCATCCTGAGAAATAACACTTGTGAAACTGCAGAATGTAAAACACCTGGTATAAGGATTATTGTTCCTCAGATCAATAAATCAAAGATCTGTAAAACCTGCTCTAGCAATCATAAAGTCTTTTATGCATAGCCATGCATAAAACGTGAAGGATCAGATTCTGCATGTACTGTCCTCCTGCACTCACATCTGGGATAGGCGAGGGAGTAAAAATATTCAAGTTGCCATATGGATAAATGTTACTAACAACAAAAATCAAAGCCATAATCTTTCTTAAGATGACACAGCTTGTATATACTGCATATCATGTACCACAAATCTGCAGTGATACAGACCATCACTTTACCTTTATACCATACCTACAGGCTGCAGCTGGGACTGGGAAGAATCTTCTTTTGCTCAGTCTGAAACCTTTAATGTATCTGCATTTTGGAGTCTTGTGTTTGCAGTGAGATGTGCTGCTCTTGCACCACTTACTCCCTCCCTGGGATTCTATTCCACATTTTAAATGAGACTTAAGCAAGAGAAGTTCTTTGTGCACATCTGTAATTGCTAGTTGGACTGTGATAGTGCAGCTGAGTAATAGGAGCTACTAAAGAGATAATCAGCATGTTTTGCAGATAAGCGTCTAATACAGTGAAGTAGTGAGACATTGACTTTAAATTGTCTGTGCATTCAGCTTTGAAGTGAATAAGACTATGGCTATAGTAAGTTCTGTAAAATGAAGGGGTTTATTTTCTTTAAGCCACTGCTAGATACCTGTAAAACATCAGAAAAACCTCAGTGAGGCTTTCAAGGATAAATTCTGATTTCAGTTTTAATGGTAATGGAAAATTTGAGTTCTTGTGCCTTGAGACATTGCAGAGAATCTGAAGTGTGGGTGTGAAGCCTGTACATATTGCCATTGGTCCCAGTAGTACGGCCTGTTGATTGTGTTATGTTGTTAGAAGATACTAGATAGTGAATTTAGTGCTACTGAACGGCACCATTGTTCAGTATTTTTTCCTTTTAAGTATTTCCGTCACTCACTTCAATGACAGCTTTTTCACTTGACTGTTTTCCATTCCTATCATGTGCCTGGGAGCTGATCTTTGGTCATCTGCCTGCTATAATCACACCTGCAAAGTCAGTATGAAAGCCCTTTTACAGAGAAATTGTTCCTGATTTACAAGCAGAGTCTTCTGTATCCAGATTTTTCAGGAGGACACATTTGTTGTTGTTTTTTTTAAATTCAAGATGTGATTTGTAAGCTGCTGCTGTGTAACAGACATTAAACCTTCCCTCAGCCGCTGTGGTAAGTTAAATTTAGTCTTGTCAATAGCAGAAGTTGCTGTGTGCTTAAGTGGAGGGGTTTTATTCGACTCCAGTTACAAGTGTTACCTTAAAGAAGTAACTGAAATATTTCTGCCACTTCCTTTGACTAAGAAAGAATCAGATGTACAGGCTATTTTATCTCTCTCAGCAACTAAAATCTTAAGTAAGGGCTTTTTTTAATCTATCATCTTTGATAGTAGTCCTGATACACTCATAATGCAAGATAGTAAAGGTTTAGCACATTGGGTATTACTGTGCACAGTCCACAAAACTTGTCAGAGAGGAGCATCAGCCACCCTCAGTGTGGAAACTGAGGAAGAAACAGCATTTCTAATAACATTCGTATAAGGTGATATGACACAAGAGCAGCATTTCATTTCATTAATGTATGAAGGATCTGAATTTCAAAAAGACAGATGAAGAAAGCAAATTTAATCTTCCTTCAATGACCCAGTTTGCTGAGCTACCCTGAGTAGTTTGACTGCTGTGGGTTTCCAGTAGAAGGAAAAAATCAATTGCAGAGCTTTTCTACTACCATGTGCCTCCCCCAGCCCAGTACTTAGCACGTGCAGAAGCTCTATGGTGTAATGAATATTCTGCATTCTTAGAGCTCTCCTGAATTCCCAAGGTTCCTGCAGCTGGATCCTGGCTACTCCACTGAGCTTGTATATGAGCATCCCCAGGAAGGAAGAATGGCCCTACTCTTACAGGTCAGGCTTCAGGTTAACTGTATTTCCCTGTCTGCTCTTCTCTGTCATCTGCTGCTATAGGAGTAAATAGTTATTTAATCACTCCATCTAAATTTGCATGCTGAGGTGATTTGATAGCTATTTATTCCTGGGAATAGAGTTCTAGCTTCTTTATTCAATCATAGATTAGTCTGATCAAGAATAAAATGAGGCCCAAAGACAGGCTTCTAACTTAGTTTACACCATTTTCCAGACAGTTCAGCAGTTTCTGGATAGTGGGCATGATTGACCAATCAGGTAACAGAAACAAATAATCAGATTCTGGAATTCAGAAACAGGATTGCTGTTTAACATCTATAAACTCTGGCTGTCATGGATCAGATGTCTAAGGCAGCAACATAAAGAATTATTTGTTTAAAGTTTCAAAGCAGATAGGAAAAAAGTTCTTATGGATTTTTTTCAGACCTTCAGTTATTCAGGCACTAGATTGGCAGTATCAAACTAGTTTTTGATTACTGGACTGACCTCACAATCTATTTCTAATGTGAATTCAGTTTTTATGCCTTAAATAGTGTCCTTACCACCACAGGATGCATCAGGATTCTGTCTGTTCTAGAAAAGGAAGTGGAGGCAGAAGTTCCTCATAGTTGAACGAAATAGGAAAATTTAAAGCTGTTTGCAGTAAGCTCAGTTTTGAAGATTCAGGAAGTAGGTGTTCAAAGCAGTTTTCAGACTGAGGTATCTGAGGCTTGTTCCCTAAATCTGTTACAGCTCTGCTTAGCTAAGCAGCTAAATGATGAGTCAAACATGTAAATCCATGTTGAGTTGCCTATGTTTAATACTTAAAAGTATCAATTGTGGGTATCTAAGTCTGTAATGATGAACCTATCTATCAAGATCAGTTCCTAAAAGGAATTGAGGACCTGCTTAATGCTTGAAAATCCTATTAGCTTCATGGTTAATATCCCAGGATCTGATCTGTAAAAGCAGCTCTTTGGGCAAATATTGTGGCTACTCATTCTGATGCTGCAACAAACCATGTCAGAGCTTGTACCTGAAAATCAGATCCTCCTTACATTTCATTTGTGATTTGACTTGGTTTTCTCCAAAGGAAAAGTTAAACTTCTAGATTTTCAGAGTTCACATCAGTGCTCCACTTAAGGGTAAAGGTGACCAGCAAAATAGGATACCTTAGTCAAAGCAGATGTTTTTTTGGGAATGCTGTCCTTTCTCCTCCTGGTACAAGGTGAAATATAATTACAGTGCTCAACAGTGGCATCCAGCAGCTGTGTTCAGCTCGTTTTGAAATAATACTGTGTTTGGTTTTCCTGGGTGTTAAAAGGAGGTGACTGTATCTAAGTGATTAACGTAATACTCCATATTAGTCTTATTAACCTAAGATTATGAAATAGTAATGTGATGTGGGTCTCCAAAATTAAGTCAGGCACACTGTAATTATTAGAAACACCAAATGGAGATGTTACAGTTCTCATTCAGAAGGGGATTACTATGCTAAACTATGATCCCAGAAAAAAAATACTGAAGATCAATATGAAATCTTGTGTGCAGTAAGCAAATGTCATAGAATGCTGAAATCTGGTGGGCTTGTATAAGCTGGAACAGACTCTTTAGAGAGCTTCAGATGAAGATGGCTTACTGCCCTGATTCCTTTTTTTGGTACAGAGGACATGGAGTAAACAGCAGGAATCCCTCACAACTATAATTAAGGAGAAGAAAAAAAACAAACCGCCAAAATAAAACAAAACAAATCTCCCCCTGCACACTGAGCATACCACACAAAGAGTGCTGTGGAAATCTGCCTGCTGCTCTTCCTCTCTTCTGTCAGCTCTGCTGCCTTGTGGGCCGGAGCTTTTGTCGTCTCACTTTGGGGCCATGGAACCTCTCTTTAAGACAGGGGTGAGGAGCCACTTAAATAAGAACTTAGGTTTGTGGATGCAGATAATGGATGCATATGGGAAAAGAGAGAAGACAGCCTTGGGGAGTTGTTCTCATGCATGCTTTTAGTCTCTGGCAGGTCCTCAGGCATCCTGAAGGTGAGAGATGGAAGGGGAGAGCAGTCACCTTGTGCTTGGGGCATGCTCTGCGCCAAAAAAAATGGTGCTGCCAGGCAAAAGAGGGGTCCCTGTATGCCAAGGGATTGGATTCCTAACCAAGAACCTCGGTGGGAGCTGCCTGATATATACAGTATGTCCTGTAGAAGAGGTGGGAGGTTCAGCTAAAAATTCTTTCTGCTGCAGCACCCCAAAGGGTTTTGCAGGTGTCTAGAAAACCTCCTGCTTCTTCCCAGCCCATGCTGTTTTCTCGGGAGAGAAGGAAGCAGGACGTGTATTCTCCAGCTATGTTCTGGCCAGCGGCCTTACTGACACAAAGCAAAGAGGAAGGCAGCAGTTGTGATCAGACTTTGCCCTGCAATATTTCACCACACTCTCTCTGGGAGTCAACCCCCTGCTGCCCTCCCTTGTCCTCTCATGCCAGGCTTGGAGAGTCACGTACCTGCATGTTGACTTGGATAGGCTGTCTCTCCCCACTTTTGGTATGGGGCACCCCTTCTGTATCGTAGATCCCTGTGTAAGAGGCCATTTGTGCATCGCGTGATTTTTCTTCCAGTGGGACATTGACACCCCCGATGCCCATAGTCCTGCAAAAAGACAAGATCCATCCTTTCAGCCCTGAATTCCCCCTTTCCTGGCAGTTTGGAGCCAGTATGTGGGTTTGCAGCCTGGCAGCCTCTGTGCTAGGGAAAAGCTTCAGGGATTTTAGCAGACCTGCATGTGCTGCTGACTCATTGGGGCTCCTGAAATATGTCAGGGCTCTGTAGTCATCCAGGGAAGGAGTAGCAAGGAGAGGCAGGAGGGGTCTGATTTCGAGTGGCTGGGGAGAGGTTAGTCGAATCTCTTCTGCAGGGCTGCCCCTCCACCCAGAGCTGGTTCCCCATCTGGTCCCAGTCTCTGCTTTGCCACGCTGCAGCCAGGCTTGGGCATTGTGTAGGAGGGGCTTCTTCCTCCAGCGAAAACCGCGGGGAAGGAGGGAGAAAAGGAGCTGGGCTTCAAAAGCCTCCGGGAGAAGGTGGGGAGGGAGCGGAAAGGCAGCGAATCCCAAATGTGGCCTCCCTCTCGAGCCAGGCAGGCGGAGCACTGGGAACAGCTGGCCAGGGACCCAGAAACGAGGCCACCAAAGTAAAAGGGCGGGGAGGGAGAAATCACGGAAACCCCGCGCTGTCAGCCTGCCAGGAAAAAACATTAAACGTCTAAAAATAAAGCAGCGGGGAGGGAGGGGAGGGCCGGGGCAGCCACCCTGAGGAGGACGGTCGCACTTACGTAGCCTGGACGGTGCCGGGTCGGAGGGACACCTCGATCTTGTACTTGGCCCCGGTCAGCAGCTTGATGGTGCGGTTCTGGCCGAAGCGCTGCCCGTCCACCTTGAAATACACGGCCCCGTCGTTGGGCTGGATTTTGAGGGAGACGCTGATTTTCACGAGGCCGGGGATGTCGCCCATCGCTTGCGGCCGCGGGGGGGGACTTACGGGCTCTGCGAGCGTCTCGCCCCCTCCGTGGAAAAGCGGCTGGCTCGGAGCGAGGGAGAGGAAGAGGAGGAGGGAGAAGGAAGAGGAGGGGCTGCCGGATCCCAGCCAGCCCAGCCCTTCCCAAAAGCAGCGGATGAGATACTTGATTATTTATTTTCCCTCCCACTAATCGCGGCGTAGCATCTGGGCGGTTGATGTCTTTCCCCCCTCTTCTTCCTCCCCCGCCATCCACTTCATCACCCCGCCCCATATCCCGGTATGGGGGACATTTGCAGCTGCTCAAATTGCAGCCGGTTTCCAGGGAGTTAATCCGGCCCCGATTACTGCAGTCTTAATCCCGCGGTTCGTCCCGGAGGAAAGGAGAGAGGCCCGGCCCAGGCGCCGCCGTTCAGCACCACGGGCGCGGACAGCGGCGCGGGGAGGGTACGCCCCGCGGGCTCCTCCGCGGGATCCCGGCCGAGGGGAGCCCTTCTGATCACCCCCCAGACCCCCTCACACGGGAAACGCCTCCCGAGGGTTGATTGAGCCCTCTGGGGTAGGCTGAAACATCTGTGTGGCGGCACGGAGGAGCCAGAGCTGCCCGAGAGGGAGGGGAGGGCGGACAGCAAAGACGTGGTTTTCTGGCTCTTCTCTCTCTCCCTGTGCAGCAAAAGGCTTTGTTGAGTCACCACGCCTGGACTGAGGGTCACTTTCTTGCTCCCTGAGGTCAACAGTTAACATCAGTAGGCCAAGGTTTCTCTTGGGATTTTTTTAATCACTTCATTGCAATCCTCTTATTTGAATAGAAAAAACCCCACACACTGTAATTGCACTATGAGATCAGAATCTCACATCTTTAAGTCTAATACTACTCTTTACATATGGCTGGTGCTGTTTGTTCAAGAACAAAGATCTTTGAAACTGAACAATGTACCATAATTCAACTCTCAGTGTCTCTCATTCCCATCTAACTGAGACTGCTTTAACTCAGGCAGGTTTGTGCATCTTTTCCATTCTTTTTTTATTTGTTCTTGTTTGCTGTTAAAACTGTAGCATCCTTCTGTCTGACACAAGCCTTGGGCCATGGATATATTTTTTGCTTGGACATTATGGCAGAGTTAATGGTTTTGTTAGGAGAATTTCAGAGGTCCATGTCACACTGGACCTAACCTGTTCTTTGTTTTTCTGAGGCTGGGGTGTACATGTGGTGGTGTAATGTAAACTAAGCCAAATGGTAGCAGCATTGCCCAGCTGCATTTCCTTATGCATGCAAGCTATTTAGTGATTTAATTTTATTATGAACTTGAAGCAAAAGAACACATTTTGCTGAAAAGCTCGGGGGGGGGGGGGGACCCAACAAAAATCCTACTGGATATCCCTTGCTTAGGGTACCAGCTAAACACAGGCTTCATAATGTGTTCAGCCATTCAGGCTTCTACAATTATAAGGGCAGGGATATGATCCCTGCCTCTCACAACTGTGTATCTCTGCAAAAATAATAAACAAACAAAACAAAAACAAACAACACCCACCCCCAGTACATTTCTCCTTGTCTCTTTTCCTCACTACAAGAGAAATCTTGTTTTGCATTACATTCTGCAGGAACTGCTGCACTTTGTGGCTTGTTGGAAGTTTTGCCTGCAGCAAATCCCCCTTCTGTAAGTTTAAATGTAATTTGGTATGAAATGACAGAGGCCTAGCCTGTGTGGAATCTGATAGTATCACTTAAAGTGGTGTGTGAAGAGTAATGGCCATTGCCAGGGATCAGTTTTACTTGCTTCATGGGCCAGATATATCATGTTGTAGTAAATTGTGTGTAGCTGAAGACATTGATTGCAATTAGCTTCCCAAGTACATGAGAGGTCAGATCTATAACGAGGGTTTTTTCCCATATTATTTCAGCCTGAATGATTATCTTTCTATGAACACAGCTCAGACTGGGACTTTATCCCTGACCACTATTGGGCAAACATGAGGGAAAACTAAAAAAACATCATATTACGGATTGTGTATGCATAGTAACTGTTTTACCATATGCAAATGTAACATGGTAAGAGTAGAACATTTATGAAGAAATTCTTAATTTAGGCAATGACTTTCTTTTGATTGATCTAGTAATTTCACTTGTGTGAATACATTTACTTATCTGATCCCACCAGATACTCTTATCAGTATAGATCAAGGAAAAGGGTTGTCTTTGCTAAGTCTTTCTGGGAGGTTAGTTTTGTCGCTGCCCACCTTAATGTCCCTGACCAGCCTCATCTGGGGCTGCCCATGGGCCCAGCTTTAGCTCAGTCCTGGTTTTCATGCCCTTCCTGAATTATGCTTAGGACTGCTGGTCTCCAGCTCTGCCACAGACATATCCAGCCATGGATGCCCTTGACCTCGATCTGCATATTGAATACCTGGCTTGACCTCAACCCATCCCAATGAAGGTGCCTGATGCTGTGGGATGGGCCCTGGATAGAGAAACCTAGGCCCTTCCAGCCCCCATGGGGATTTTCTATGGGTCCCAGACCTCAGGCTGCTACATTACCTGATGTTATTCTCTTGATATTCTGTAGGGATCAAAATACCTGAAGGAAGAAAGCGTTGGTCTGCTTTTGCTAGGAGCACAGAGTAAACCTGCTGACATTTACAAGATTCAAAGCTAAGTAAATTATCATAGACTTAGGACGAAGTCCTATTTCTTCCAAGCCACAGCAGCAATTTACTTCTGGGAACAAAAAGATAAAGTTGTGTTGATTCCCCCATTCTCTACACCTACATTTGAGGGGTGGGACTACAATATATAATGTCTTTGTAAACTGTAAAACTGTTTTTCTGGTTTTTTGTTTGTTTATTTGGGATGGGGGAGGTTGTTTAGTTTTGTGTGTGTTTTGGTTTGGTTTTTTTCAGTCCCCCAAATCTACTTTTCATTCCACTGGCAGCTGAGGCTTCCCAGTCCGCTGTGTGGAGTCAGCAAGGTACATTAAGCTAATTCATTTCCCTTGGGGTAGGAAGATTGGAGCACTCACCTATGCCCTGGCAAATGCCTTAGTGCTTTTGAAGGGAGTGGTGAGTTAGTTGCAGCCAGCAGTTCTATCCCTCTTTTTCTTCCTAAGACTATGAAAGTCTCAAACATCCTACAAGATGTGTGAGCTATATACAAGCTACATTCTCCAAGACCTCTTTCTTATGTATACACCTTCCCTGATGCATCAACATAACTTGCATGTATCACTGATGGGGAACTACTGTTGGGGAGAGGTGAGGGTAGATGTGTTCAATGAAAGCTAAGAGATAACATGCAGATAAACCACAACCTGTGCCTTATGCTGGTCTAAATTATCTAGAAAACATTCTGGAGAAATGTGTTTGGTCTCTTGATTGCGTGTACTCAATATGATCTCTCTAGGCATGATGATATGTCAACTGCATAAGCTTTAGAGTATTAACATTTATGCAGACCTTCTCACTAATGCATTAACCCTATGGCAAAGCTCAACAATCATTAAATATGTAAAATGTACCTTGAGGCAGAACAAGATGGTTCATTTAAGATAGCCAAACCACAGCATTTAGTTTCTAAGGTGACATGTAATACCTTTATTAGCCTTTTTATGCTTGCCCCTCTTCGATTAAGTTCTTAACACAGTGCAAAATTTGGAAATGTTGTGGTTTGGGGGTTTCTTTTCAAGAAGGGCATGCAAAGCCACAATCTCTCATGCACTAAAAATAGCCATGTATGGAGGGAACTGTGCTAAGGCTTGCACCTGCCAGCTTTACGTTTAATACTTTGATTCTTTTGAGCCCTGCCTCCATGCAGAAGTGGGAAATGTTTTTACTGAAATATTAGCTGGACAGAGCTAATATCTTTATCTTGTTTGTACAAGCTTTATCTGGTTTGGAAATCACTTGTGTGTATAACTTTTCCCCTACAATTATTTTTAACACATTTGTTATCATTTCCCCTGGAAATGCAGCTTGATTTGCTGTAGCGATACATATTTATGGAGAGATCATATGTTTTGTTGCAGATGAGGTGGGCTTATGGCATTTACAGTGCAGCAAACATGTTAGAACCATCTCTGCAAGGGCTTGTGGAGCAGTGAAGCTGGTGTAGCTGAGAATCTTGCCTTCTTTGCAGCTGCTATATGGTTCCAATTTTTGGTATAAACACTTCTTAGTCTCTCAGGTAGATCTCTTGCTCAGATAAACATGGTTGATCACTTTTTTTGTCAATGCTTGCAGGAACTTGTATTCTGAAGTACCAAAAATAAAGCAGAATTTTCTGAAGAAATACAGCAGCAAATTCTCCTGTACAAGAACAGTAAACTGAGCTAAGATATCCAGCTCTGCTGCAGATTGTGATATTGTAACAAATTCAGCTCATCCAACATCATGCACCTTTATCTACTTGAGATAGAAATGGAGATGATAAAGTAAGTTATAGCAGATTTCCACATTGCAGGTTACTTTCTCTTTCTGACAAAGCTCTTCCTCCCCTTCATGGAGAGGTAGCAGAAATACAGCTCTTCCTCTCTCTTATGCCTGGTGCTGCTCTTTAGGAATGGCTGGACAAAGAAGACCTGCATCCACAGTCCACACTGTCCCTTGCACCTCCACAGCCACTTTGTGTTTAAGGACCATTTTGCCTCACATGAATGATTCAGCTATATCAGCATGTTTCTGCCCGGGGGGAGATGAAGTGCTGATTTCCCCAGGATAGTGTGTGATAAATTAAACCAAACCTCAGCATTAAAGAAAAGGATTGTTTCAGACTTGCACAGTGGAAGGGCAAAAGGACCAGCTGAGCTTTGAAGATGAAATAGAAACAATACACAGAAGTGTTATAAAAGTGGTTGCCTTCAGCTAACATTGGATGGAAGTTATTTTTTCTTTTGACGCTGAGTAGCATAAGTAGTAACGGTAAATTCTGGAGCCTTTGGCTAGGTGCCACTGTGTTTAGATTTACATTTCATCCCTCCAGAGGCTTTTCATGCAGGTAAGTGAGAAAAATGAGCTTTTGTGAAATTGTGGAGTCAGCATCCTTTTCTGTTTTCATTAAGTCACTTTTTAGTATAGGCATATATAGATATTCTGTTGAAGAGGATCTATCCCATGTCATCTCATATCATCAATTTATCAGGAGGACAGGGCCGTCCTCCTGATTCAGCACAAAGACTGAATCAGCAGGAGCAGGCGAGCAGGAAAACCTGTAGAAAGGATGCCTGCAGGGAGGAAAATACTGGCAGATTCTTTTGTCTTTGCTCCCCATAAGGCCTTCCAGCTGGGGATGGGGCTTCCTTTCCTCAGAGCTGAGGTGGGGGAAGCGAAGTAGAGACAGAAGGAAGAGATAACTGTGATCCTGTACTCGGTGTTTAATGATTGCTCCAAGCTCTAAAGTATTTATGTCCTCAAGGCAGATTAAAAAGGCATAATTTGGCTTCCCGCCACACAGTGAAAGATATTTGAGTGGCTGTTGTCTGTGACCTGTGTTTTTGATTTATCTAATTGGAGAAAAAAAAAAAGTATCTTTTCCTGAAGATGGAACCACTGAAATGAAAGGGAAGATAAGGAAACAATTCTCCTTCTTAAAGCAAAAAAGAATGAATTAGTGACCAAAAAAGACATTATACAGGAGGATTCTACAAGCTCCTCAGTCCATCAAACATCCTTTTAAGACTTATGGGGGATGAAGGGAACCTTCACAGAAATATAACACAGAAATCCAGTTAGATCATCTCTGCTCTGGGAATCCAGAGCATCTTCAGTTCATTCCAAGTCCTGGACCTTGTAGGTGAATTTTCTACTATAAAAGTTACATAAGGTTTTTGATCACTTTTTAGTGGTAAATTTTTACTTTTAGCTCCAAGGACCACACAGTTTTATTAGCTCTGTGTGAGTTTTTGTCTCCAATAATTTTAAAATCTGTTCGTTGAATTCAGTATGCTGAACAGCCAGAGAATATATGGAGTCTTTGATTTGCAAACTGATGGATGATTGGCTTGATCAGCAACTGGTGCCTTTCAAAGCTATAAGATCCTTACAACAGCATTATTTACATGAGCAAACGAACAATTTACTGGGACTGCAGATTTTAGAAACCCCAAACAACTCAGTGATAGATGAAATCATCACAAAAAGGTATACTTTGGACAGAATGCACTATGAAGTGTTTAACCTGAAACAGGTGGTACAGACAGGTGCTCTGCCTGCAGAGAGACTGGATATGTCATTTAAGCAGCAACTAGTTGAGAAAAGCCCAGAAAAATAAAATCTCCATTCAGACAACGAGGAGAAACATCCAGCAGTTGGGATAGTGAAGCATTAATACAGATAATCAAGGAAGGAGTGGAGTCTCATCTGTGGGAGTACCACTAAATAGGCATCAGTGAGGAATGTCTAGAAAAGGTCTCTGAGGGCTCTGCTAACCCTCTGGTCCTCTATCACAGACCTTGTCAGACTTCTGAGTAAAGGCTGAGACAAACAGAGAGTCAAGTGAAGAATAGGAATTTCTGTCTGTGAGAAAAGTCCCTGTTTGGGGATCTTTACAATTGGCAGAGGTGACAGGTGGAGTCACCCTGGGCTCAATCAACACTTATCTGAGTGAGCTTAGCTGCAAAAGTGACTTGGAATCTCGTGCTTGGAAGAACACAAGAGGCTGCTTCAAGGTATCATGAAGCAGCCTCTTATTGCCTCCCATATACCCCCACTTTCTTCTATATGGGGAAGAGGGACTGTGACTCTGGTACTTATGAAAAGCTATGGGTTTGCCTTGTATTTTCCCAAATAAAGCCAAACAAGCTCTGCAGCAAGTAAAAGATGCTTATTGAAAGCATTTTGCGGTCAGTGCTCTATGTAATGCACTAGTCTAATCCATTTGTGCCTATTTGACAGCTGACGTTTTGCACGGCCTAAACACCAAAATCCAAAACCTGATCAAGTCTGATAAACAAATTTCTTATGTCAGCAGAGGGCGCATCCTCATTAACCAAGTGAGAGTCCTCTCCCTTCCTGCCAGACTCCACATTGTTGCCCACTGGGAGCCAGACTTGGAAGGCGGGGTGAAGTGGAAGCACTGATGCATTAGAAACCTGTCTCTGAAATCATTTGGCATGCACCAGGCAGCAGCACAGTGCCCTGTCTGTTGTTTTGGTACAGTTCATGTATTTGCAGAGCGGGCCCAATTTCTTGTGACTGAGCACTAAAGTGCTAATTTAATTTCCCAGGATTCCGTCATCAAGGCTGGCTGTATTTGATACGATGAAGTGTTTTGTCAGGCTGTTGCTTGTGCTGTCAGAGGCAGACATGTGCTTCTGCACTTCCCTATCTTTCACTCTTGAAGAGGAAATGGGCTTGCGATTAGCATTCAGAGGAACTTGTGAAATGACACAGCTGTACTGTAAAAACACCATCCCACAGACTTTGCTGCCAGAGGAACTCAACAGCCAGCACTGATAGACCCGAGAGCAGGATTGTCCAAGCCATGGAGCGAGAACCGATGCGCATAAGGGAGGGCTACTTGGTTAAGAAGGTAAGTGGGTAGTTTCGGACTCAGTGGAAGAGAAAACTAACTCTGAACAAGTTGGGAAGATGTAGGGAAACATATTGTGAAAGCTTGGCAAAGAGGTAACAGGAAATAGCCATAGCCTACTCAGTTGCACTTAATTGAGTTAAACATCAAGGAAGAATAGTGAGATCAAAGCGGTCACAATCACCTTGGCCTCAAGACAGTGTGTGGGGCCATGGACACATCCATTCCTTGAGAAGGTGGTTGCTGCCCCACAGAAACCTCTGCTCTGGAGTCTTTTGTGGTACATCCTATAGGATAAAGTCTTTACTTTTATTTAAATCCACAGTGGCTTCCATTGGCAGAACAACTACAAGGGGAAATAAACAGTGGTCAGAAAAATAACAACATTTAACTGCATAGTAAGATGGGTGTGGTTGTGGTATGTTCCCCTTGAGACACAAACTGTAGTTATTTTAGCATCAGTCAGACATTCCCTGGAAGGTCATAGGAAGGTGATTCCTTGGATATCACATGAAGAGTGATTCACTGAACATAATATGGGATTTATTGATGCAGGGCAGCATGTTTAATACCTGGAAGCCAATGTGGGTTGTGCTCTTAGAAGATGGAATTGAATTCTACAAGCGGAAGGCTGATAACAGTCCCAAAGGGATGATCCCACTAAAAGGAAGCTCTGTTCACAGCCCATGCCAAGATTTTGGCAAAAGAATGGTGAGTACTTTTTTAATAAAAACAATTAGCAGTATACTTATACTTCTGGAAGCACTGAAAGGACAAAAGGCTGGTGGTTGCAAATCACTCATCCTAGTGGCGATTCTCACTTGCAGGTCACAAGCAGGCTTGGAATTGTGTACTATTTGAATTCAGGACACTTCAAGAGGACTAATTCAGAAAGCATTGGGGGGGTTGGTTAGTCGGTTTTTATTAAATTTCTGAGTGTCTCAGAGAGCAGAACTAAATTTTGTTGGTGTGAAGACATTTTGCAGCTGAATGGCAATGACTCCTGTATTAAATATAAATCTAATTGCCATAGAATAAAGCTGTGAATAAAAAGTATTTTGTGAGCAGGGCAAGAATTTATTTATTGTCAAGGAACAACAACTGGTTTGCTCAGACAGGAAGGAGATAAATGCTGTGACACACATATTTTGTTACAGGGTTCCTGAAAAATAGTTATTAGTAAAACAGGATTTCTAATATGAGCAGAGAATCATATCATTAGTCATTTATTATTTTATCAACTCAGTTTCGTCAAATAGGCATTACATCCCCAGGAATTCCTCTGACAAAAGGGTCCCGCAGAATCTGGAACATTATCCCACTACAGTTTAAAGAAATTTACCACAGGGATGCTTGACTAAAGATAGAAGTCTCTGAGAGCATTAGAAAAATAGAAAGTTTAGAGACTGCTGAGACAGTGAACTTTACTTTTTCATATGAGTAAAGTGAGGATAATTAAACCTGTCCTTAGGTTTTGTGGTAAGTGGAATCAGGGTCCCTTGTGTCAGATTTAGACCTGCTGGCTTTGCTTTTTCCTTCTTTTCTTTCTTCTACTTCTTTGTTTCTTTGTTGTTGTTGTTGCTGTTGCAGAAGCCGCATTTATATGAAAAAACCCACCTTGATTCTTACTAAGTCTTTTTAGACGTACATCTGTTCAGAGAAAGGGGCTGATAACTTACAAGCTGTCTTTGAGACAGTATAGAAAAAGGATGGGGCAGAGAGTAGAGATTGCTGTTAATTCTGTGCCGACTCTCTTATTAACAAGCCTCAGCATGGCACTGCTTACTCTATACATGAGGCATTGAAGGGTACTATGTTCAAGAGTATCACAGACCTCCATTATAATGGTAGAAATGAAGTTTTTCTCACAAAGCATTCTTTTCCAGACAGTTTTGTGTTGGGTTTTGTTTTTTTTCTTTAACTCCCAGAAAGGCACTGCTATTAATATTGGTCCATAGCAGTTGCTTGGAAATGTCAGTAACATATTTACAATAAAGGAAAAATACCTCACATGTGCATTCAACAAAGTAGGCATAGAGGTCTGAAGTATCTGATGTCTGCTGAAGGCAGAGTGAGAGAGATCCTCACCTGCCCAAAGGGTTCTTTTGGGATGTACTAGTCTCCAGAAGGGGCATTGTATCTGTATGGAAGGGTGATAGTCTCTGTGGATCATTCCTTTAGCTGCACTGAGTTTTATGTTATGTTTCATTTTACATTAGGTGTTTACATAATGAACTTTACATTATGTTTCATTTTAGTTGCTGAAATCTTTTCTGAGGGATAATACAGACAAAAGAAAGGATCAGAGACCCAGGGGTTGAGGCACCCAAAATAGCTTTTCTTAAGTGAGATTTGCTGCAGGGTTTGCTGAAGTCAGTGGAAACAATCCAAATTACTTCAGCAGGCATTGGAGCAGATCCTCCATATTGAGGTGGTGAGATTGTTCTGCAAGTCCATAGACCAGTAGCCCTGGAGGTGGACTTTCTCTTAAAATTTGCATTGTTCAAACAGTCAAAAATTCCACATGCTCATTCATATGAGCAAAGCCATCACCAGGACTGTTCTTACAAGTAGTTACTGCCCAATATGATTAAACCTAAGTTTCTACATGTATTCCTTGAAAACCTAGTATCTTCATTTTTGCATCTGACATTTTACAGCTTTACTGTACTGCTGAATTCAAAGCCTCTGCATTCCATTCTTGTTTCTCAGTGGTTATGAGTCAAAGCATACAGTTATTCCTCTTATGGGAATTATTCTGGTTCTTAAGTTTATATGGCTAGAAATGAAAGTATATTTTCAGGACAGGAATTCTGAATGGTGAATAGTGGGATAATTCTCATTGGGTCAGTTTTAAATATAGTTTCACTTGTCTGGACCCAGTTTGGAGCAGGAACTATTGGGCCACAAACAAACTTCTGTATTTCTCTGGTTAAATTTTTGAATCAGCTTGTCTATCTGCACCAGGACCTCATTTGAAAGCTCAGAGCACATCACCAACATGCTCTGTTTACTACATCAATTGCAAAATGCACGTGCTGAGGGGAAAGGAAGCAATCTTGGATTTGTTAAGTAGAGATAAAGGCTGTTCAGAAGGAGCTGCAACTGCATATTTTGAGATTATATTTCAAAATGTATTCACCACTGTTCGCTGTCCTTGATTTGATGTTTGATCATTGCTTAATGTAACATAAATTCTGATATTCTTCAGCTTTTTCCATTTTCCCCATGGTTTTCCTGTGAATAGCATTATCATGTTTGGTTGCTCATAGTTAGATTCATCTCTCCCGATTTAAACTGTCTAAAATGTTGGTATTTAGTTTAGTCTAATGGTCTAATTTTCTCAAAAGCACAAACAGATATACATCATCAGAGGGACGCTAGGTCACATCTAGGACTGGAGACTCAACATCTTTACCAATTTCAGAGGAAGCCTGAAGTCTAGCTTACTGGCCTGATTTTGCTAAATGCTAAAAAGAAAGGGCTTTGCCAGTCTCCTCCGTGTGCTGAAAATGAAAACTCTTCTTTAGCATTTCGCTGTATGTTGCTTCTCAGCTCTTTGAGAAAAATAATTTTTTCCTTTGGTAATAAATCTTGTCAGTGCTTTGGTATTTCATTCTGTTAATCTGGAGTGTAAGCTTGACTCTTGAATATTGGGCTTTGGAGAGATCTGTCTGTTTGCTTTTCTTATGCACTGTACATTGATTTTCAGTATGTAGGTCTTTCCTGCATAACAGAAAAAGTGAGTATTGTTGGAAATATGAACAGCATCAGATAAGAAATGGTTACTTTTCTGTCTGAGATGGATTTTTGAGGACTCGTGGCTTTGTAAGTTTGAAATCTATCTTCTGTGAAATTCAGTTGGACTTTGCACAATTTCAGGGTGTCAGAATTTTTCCTGTTGGTCATAGTTTGGAAGATACTTGTCAGGGATGTTTAGAAATGTATCAATTACAAATGTGGGCTTCAGCAGACTCATTCAGTGTTGATTTCACTGATGTAAATTTGCTGCTTTTTGACAGTAGCCTTTGCTTTCCTTGCCCTCATCAAGTCGTGCTGTTGGCTTGTGGCTTAGCTTGGCATTTTTAGACACCTGCTGAGTCAGAACCTGTGATATTTATTATAACACAACTACAGAACAAATTAGTTTCACTCACGGGGAACTATATTTTAGAGGAAGTGGAAACCATTAGGTCCAGATTTTCCATCCAGAAGATCAATGGATGGAAATGAGTTCAAACAGTGTGAACTTTGTTGGGTGGGTTTTGGGGTTTGTTTTGTTTTTGGTTTGGTTTGGTTTGGTTTGGTTTGGTTTGGTTTGGTTTGGTTTTTTTCAGGTTGGTGTCATTTATCTGTTTACAACTACCACTAGATGGTTTATTCTCATTTTTGGGAAATACAGTCTTTCCATTGTTGCTAGTGTGTTTAGATAGGTGATCCGAAGGTGTAGCCAAGGGTTGGATGTATCATCTCCCTACTAAGCTGTTAAATGTTTACTAGGCTGCAAATATACTCAGGTACTCTCCAGTGTATGACTCTTTTTCCCCTTGTGAGTCAGTAGCTGAATATGATGTGGGGTATTTTTCCTCCTTCAGACTGTTCACATGTCTCTAAACATTAAACAAATTTACATCCCACTGTAAGCCTGCAGGGGCTGGGTGCTTCAGCCTTTCAGCTGTGTTGAACTTCCCAGTAAAAGTTAGAATCAGTAGCTGTATTGGTGCCACACACCTTGGATGTGCTCACAGTGTCAGGATCACTCACAGTGAAGTAACAAAAGGATTCAGTTATGTGCAGTGCTTGTTCATGGTTTTCTTCAGAGTTTCTATAATTTAACTGTGTCTCTAAGGCACTTGCCATAGTCCTTAGGCAGAGGTAAGTTGTATGTTGTGGTGGTACTAGCTTAATTGTGCCCAACTGGCTACACCAAAGTAGCCTTTTTTTTTTAACTTAAAAAAAACCCCTCCCATAATTTATCATTCCAGTTTGTCTTCAGGCTCACTGTGGCCAAGCAGCAGGACCATTTTTTTCAAGCTGCCTACCTGGAGGAGAGAGATGCCTGGGTGCGGGATATCAAGAAAGCAATTCATCATATAGATGGAGGCCAAAGGTTTGCCAGAAAATCCACAAGAAAGTCTATCAGATTGCCTGAAACAATCAATCTGAGGTTTGTTCTCATAGTTCTGCTCTCCCATTTACTTCCATCTGCAGTCAGTGTGTCAGACATGTAACGCTGGTCAGGAAGACCAATGAGCCTGTCTGTCCATGGATTCTCTCACACCCCTTTCTGCACAACTAAAAATTTCAGTTTGTACAATGTGTCAGAAATGAGCCAGCAATCAGAACTGGGAAGCTCTTTTTTAATATATTATCATTTACCAAAACATGCTTATTTATCAAAGGTTTTTGCTGATAGGAGATTTCTGGGCATACTGCAGTGCAAGAGGATATCCCAGCCAAAGTGTGAGTCTTCAGGAGAAGCATTTTAAAACAATAAATCATTTATTGCAAAAATATTTTAGACCTTTTGTTTGCTCTCCAGAGAAATGCTGATGTTGGCCTAGTTTTTGGATGGTGAGGGGAGTGTGGTACACGCCAGAGAACATGAAACTGGCAAAGGGAGAAGAAGAGATAAAGGGAAGCAATCTGTTAGTACTTTTAAAAATCAAGGATGACTTATTTTCCTTCTCTGAGCTGTAAATACCAAGACACAAATGAGTCTGAAGTGTTCCTTATAAGACAGTAAAACCGCCCAGGGCCAAGATTGTCTGGGAGAATGCAGGCTTTGGGATAAGGACAGGTTTTCTGCTCAGCCCAGGACCTTTGGGTGAATGCAGAGCACGGCAGTAAACTCTCCTGCTGGGGCTGTGGAGCCCTGCGAAGGTGCCTCAGCAGTGGGTGTTCCTCTCTTCACGCTATAATCACCACAAGTCGTTGCATTCTCAAAATAGGGACATGTGGTGAGCCCTTTGTGCACTCCACCCTCTGCTCCCACAGCTGTGATGGTAATGTAGTGAGACCTCCAGGCTTTGCAACTTGAATTTTTCAGGGGATGCAAGAGATGAAACTAAGCCATGTTACAGCTCTGCAGAGAGCCATGTGCTAACAAAACATGAAGCCCCCATGAATGGCAATGACATTATTATACAAACTGGCTAAACCTTTTTATTTGCTAACAGTTTCTGTGGTTCTTTTTATGCACAGTGCTTTGTATCTCTCAATGAAAGATCCTGAAAAGGGAATAAAGGAGTTGAAGCTGGAAAAAGATAAAAGAGTGTTCAATCACTGCTTTACAGGTAAAGAGCTCCTGTCCCTCTATTCCATATAATAAAGGGAGCACAGAGTTGAAAAACTAAAGAGATTAAACAGCTCTAAGCTCTGTAGAGCACAGAGAAGTTTGAGAAGAAAACCAAATGTTTTCTTAACTAACCCAGGAGACCTTCAAAGGTGTATTTTGAAAAAGTGTTCAGTTGTGGCCATGGTAAACAAAGGAGAAGGACGAAATTTAACCAGGGTCAGAAAGATTGAAGTAATCTTTTGAGTAGATTGTTGTGTGAAACACTTAAGTACAGAAGAATTATTCCATTCTGAATTTTTCATCACTGAATGGTGTCACATTGTAATTCCTGTTTCTCTCCAAGTCAAATCTGTGTTTGTGCTCAAAAACACATAGATGCAGCACTTGAGGACATTGTTCAGTGGTAGACATGGCATTGTTGGGTTAATGGTTGGACTGATGATCTTGGCAGTCTTTTCCAGTCTTAATGACTCTGATTCTATGAAAGTCACCCTGTTACCAACAGCATTTATGTTAGTAGCATAGCAGCCTGGAAGGCTGCCTTTTCCAGGCTTGGCTGTTCTTCATAAATCCCCAGTCCGTCTTTGAGTCTTCCCAGCTCAGCCCTGCATCCCCTCCCAGCTCTCTTCTCCCTCAGGAGTGGTGTTTGAGAGTTGTCCTGGCCCCTGTCATTAGCTGGAAAGGCTGTGCCTCACTGGATGACCAGGAACCTTCCCAGATTAGCTCCGAATGTTGTTGCTAAAAACATTTTTCAGGAGATTGATGAACACATGGAGTAGGCTTGTTTCCAGTGTACTTCTATGCTTCTTCATGTCTGTCTTGGTTTGTGGCTTATACTTTGTTCCTTTGTAACCAGGCACCTGTGTGATTGACTGGCTGGTGTCCAGCAGCTCCATCCGAAATCGCAAAGAAGGTCTCCTGCTTGCCTCTTCCCTCTTGAGTGAAGGCTACCTACAACCTGCTGGGGATACGTCCAAGGCTGCTGCCGAGGGACTGTCAGACACCAGCTTCTTAGATCTCAGTGATGCCTACTATTACTTTGTGAGCATTGTATTCTGGCTTTTTATTGTCTCAGACTTACTCAGCCTTCTGCTTTTCTCATGCTTCTTGTTGGGCTTCTTAAATCCTGGAAGAAAGATTGTACAGAAATGGAGAAATATATCATAATTGTCTTTTTCCTGTGATACTCAGAATGAGGCGGCTCACTTTAATAGTTGTAACCAGGACAGGTTTTTTTTCTGGCACCCTTCTAAGTGTGAATTGAGTACTGAGACCAAGCTGGGTTCTTTTTAACTTAGACTTTGTTCCTGGTAATTGCACTGGTGACCAGAATTTAACCATCTATTTCCCTGATGATTCAATGGAAGGGAAGAGAGAAATTCATTATCACAAGGCTTCACAGAGTGGCAGAAGCTACAAACCCATTTTTGTGCAGAGCCATCAAATCTGACTCAATGGGAGTGTGCACACACATAGCTTGCCTGTGAGCAAAGCAGTTTTTAATATCCCCCAGTAAAATCTGTCCTGGGTGTCCTACTGAGACTTTTCCATTCAGTATTTCATATTCTGTGGACTGATTTGAAGAACTTGAAATACCACAGTCAAATACTGTTTGAAAAATATTTTGCTTATGGATTTATGCTAACAAAATGTATGCCTTCCATAAACTGAAAACAAATAAATTTGTGTTACAATTCTGTTTATATTTACCACATAGAATCACTTGGCTTCAGCAAAATGACTCTCCCACTACTCACTTGTTTTCCTAAATGTGCTTGTGCTAGGGAGACTTTACCTGTGCAGCAGAGACACTGCTGGTAAAGGCAGCCTTGTGGCCTCCTAGGATGCTTCTTGTAGCAGCCCATGTGTACCCTGCTTGTTTTTAGATTATTTCTAGTTTGATTCAATACCAATGTGGTGTGAGGAGGCCACAGCAAGTCAATGTCTGACTTGGTATCATAGAAGTATAGTCCCACCTCACATTGAAATGTCTCCATGGTGATTATGAGAACTCCTCAACTTCACTGGGGGACTTTTCCAGTAAAAGGTTAGATTATTTAACAATAATAATAACCACCACCACCACCACAACAATAATAATATTTTCTTTGGGGTGGTAAAAAACAGCATGGAGGGAAGCCAAAAGAATACAAATTGGTACATGCACATAAGCATGCAGCAACTGTGCAACTTCTGTAACATTTCTCTTGTGGTCTTGCAGCCAGATAGTGGATTTTTCTGTGAGGGATATTCCAGTGATGATGATGTGGTCCTAAAAGAAGAATTCAGAGGCACAATTGTCAAACAAGGATGTTTGCTGAAACAGGTCAGTATTGCCCATGTTGCATCCTGCTACTAGGATGATATTACATGGGTGCAAGATTACTCTTTTACATTTAAAAACTTTAGGTAAGAAAGAAACTACCCTATGGCATCTCCATACTTGGCAGGTTTCATCTCTGTCCCTCTTGCCTTTGCACAAGGAACACTTGCTGCAGCATGGCAGCAGGACTCTGGACAAATATTGCAAGGTTTATTGCTCTTGCCACAAAATAAAACAGTTGATAGCTTTAATTAGGAAAGAGTGCTAATGCAGAAGATGTGACAAGTCATTGGTACAATGCAAAACTGCACTCAGGTAAAAAGGCTGCCACTCCTGTGTCCCTCTGGACACACAACTGGATTCAGTTGCCTGTTTTCATAGACTTTTTCAGCATGCCTGAGCAAAGGAGTTGTTTCAGTCATGAATGTTTGATGTGTAAGACAGAAGATAACTGGATACCTTCCTTTCCAGCAAAACTTTAAGTGAATGTGAATGTCATGTTTCCAAGGCCGTTGCAAGCAGGTATTAGTGAACTGAAGGCAAAATCAGGATTCTTCAATGAATAAAATGGGTCAGGTGGAAGGGACCTGCAACAATCCTCTGGTCCAACTGCCTGACCACTTCAGGGCTGACCAAAGGTTAAAGCATATTGTTAAGGGTTTTGTTGTCCAAATGCTTCTTACACATTGACATGGAGCATTGACCACCTCTCTAGGTAGGCTGTTGCAGTGTTTAACCACCCTCTCTCTAAAGAAATGTTTCCTAATATTGAGTCTGAACCTGCACTGTTAAAATAGTCCTTGAGGGCCTAAAAACTTAGTGGTGGTGCTCACATGTATTTCTCTTGTTTAATCAGATTACTCAAAAGCAATGGAAGAAATTAGACCCACACCTTGCTGCTCTTTTACCCTGTCACATTCACATCAATCTAGTTAGTAAGAGCTTCCGTGCAAACAGTAGCTAATTGAGAAACTTGTATTTTGAAATGCCAGAGGAAGTGATTCATGACAATCTTCTACCAGTGATAGCCTGCACTTGGTCACCCTCTCTGAGTTGTGGGTCACTGCTTGGAAGGGTCACTGCTTCTGCTGAAAATGCTTTCAGCAGGTCTAAACTTTCCACATCCATCCTTTTCAGTCATGAAAAGAGGCCATGAGGCACCTACATCCATATATCTGCCTGAGTTTCTCAGCCATGAGCCCTCCAGGGTGTTTAAGCTAGATAAGCATTTTTTTGTTGTTGTTATCTTTGCAGGGACAGAAAGACTTTCAGCTCATCCTTGCCAATAAATTCAAGGTACCTTCCTTCAAGGCACTTTGCAGCCATGTTTCTGGCAAGCAGTTAAACCCAGTTCTCACAGATCTCACAAGAATATCATAACTACCAGACTGTATGATATGTTATGGGGAATCTCCCATGTTGAAGCTCTTCTGCTTTGCACAAAAAAAATAAAAAGAGAAAACAGTTTGATAGTCCTGTTGTTGTGCAAAAGATTGGAATGTAGACAACTCCTACTCCACTGAGTATTTCCCCTCCAGAATATTCAGGTTTTGTCCCTTTTGTATTTGCCTGTCCTCTCATGTGTGGGTAATATTTGCATGCAGGCAAAGCAGTTCCATGACATTCCTGGTTTTGAATTTTCCTAGGGACATCGGAGGAAGAACTGGAAAGTGAGAAAGTTCGTTTTAAGAGATGATCCTGCATATCTGCACTATTATGATCCTGCTGGAGTAAGAGAGATTTGGTTTATTCCCCTGTTTTTTTGAATCCAGTGCCTTGTAAGAAGTACCTGAATGGAGTATTTGCATGAGAATGTGACAGGGAAGATCAGGCAGGACAGTGGGACTGTTTGTTCTTGCATGGCCTAGCCATCCTGTGGAAAAGCAGAGTGAAGCATGGTTTATGGGTGGCAAGGGCCACCCAGACCTGGGAACAAGTAACACTGAACTGTATTTTCACCTCTTATCTGTGATTAATTAGAATTAATGTGTACTCTCCCTTGATCAAAACACATTAGGTCCTACGTGCAAATGACCACAATACACTAATTTTGCAGTTGATATTTGAGGTATTTGCCATGCCAGGTGGAGACATGGCATCCTATTTCTTGTGTAATTCTAATGGGCCCATTCCCATGCTAAATACTCTGCAGATCCTGAATTCTACATCACAAGAGATTCCCTATTTATTTGTAACCCTTTCCCTTACCACACCCCCAACTCTCCATGTCACACATAGACTGAAGATCCCCTATTCTCTCTGGGACAGTGAGAGATTACTTAGTATGTCTCATATACTAAGTAATCAAATGGTTTTGTTTTTATTCTGGAAATGTAGCCATATATTAACAGGTGAACAGTTTCAGAACTGTTGCATTTCATTTTGATTTCATGTCCTCCCCAGGGAGAAGAACCACTGGGAGCAATTCACTTGAGAGGCTGTGTGGTGACAGCAGTGGAAGATATGCCAGACAGTAAGGACCCATATTGAATGAGCTCTCTAATAAGTTTTTGGTACAAACCCCACCTTTCAATCTGCCTGAAATCACAAGTGTTTTTCATTCCAAAGCAATCTATGTACAATGATTCAATAATTCTAGTAACTGGTCTCTCTCTTGCTGTCTGAATTACAGGAGAAGGGTACTGTGGTAAAGGTAACAACAGGGAATCTTATGTATTGTCAGTACTTTAGGGAAGGCTGGTCAAAAGGATGACACAAACCCTGTGTTAGAATATCTGGCCTTTAGGCAAAGTAAGCTGAGTTTGATCTCTTTAGTTAATGAATTTGGGATGGAAGCTTTATGTTAGAAATGGTTATGCCGACAAATTATTACTGTCCACCTTCTCTTCTCTCCCAAAGCTAGAAGGAACAGAAATGGTGTTGCTGCAAGGGCCAAGAAACATTAATTTCATGCATTATCCTCTCCACAGGAGAGGCTGGCTATCATATCCAGCAAGAAAGTTTGTTGGCATCTCAGACAAGAAAGAGATGGATGTGACATTTTCTCAAACATCCTGTTTTTGTAGCTGGCAAGGCATGGGAGGGTTTGGAAATATTATCTGTCTGCAGGATTGCAGATCCTTCCATGATCTGAGACCAACTAACCAGAGACTCCTGAAGGTGAAATGTGCAGAATTCATGAGTGGTTTCTCTGAGAGAGAGACCCATCTCTTGGACCCAGTCTTTGTGAAGACCTGATCAGGCTCAGCTGTAGAAAGAAAGGAGATCCCCTTACAGTGTGTAAAGGAGAAAACATGGAAAGTACAAGACTTTTTTCTCTCATAGCTGACTTTCTTACTTTTTCCCTGTAGCCAAGAAGTATGATGCTGACAACATCCTCTTTGAAATCATCACAGCAAATGAAATCCACTATTACTTGCAAGCAGCCTCATCCACAGAGCGTACAGAGTGGATCAAAGCAATCCAGTCAGTTGCTAGGACTGGTAAATGAAGATGATCTTCTAATAAGAAGACTAACAAATTAAATTAGTTATTCAAAACAGAATTTAGCATTTCACCAAGAGAAAGCAGTATCATCCCAAATGTGTGTTGGGGGTGAGGACTGGTTGGAAGTTTCAATTCTATAGTGGGTACTAACAAACTAACATTTTTCCACTTGTGTTATGGTAATATTTTACTAAATTATAACATAGAACATGCCATATTAGTGTTTTGCTTAGAGTAATCAGTCTAGCTTGAGAAGGTTGTACCTGTTACCACAGCTGATAGTGGGAATCTCACCATTAACAGGGGACAGGGTCATACCACTGACAGAGAGGACCTCAATTAATCACCCTCTTCAACCTGTGATGTGTTTCAGGATTTTCGTGTATTTCAATCTTCTCCAGACAAGTTTTACACTTTCTTCTTTACCAGATATTGTTGCTGCTTGTTCACTTATACAAATAATGCCATAGATTTAAGGAAAAAAAGTTAACTCACTTCGAAACCTGATCCATTCCTTTATAATCTGTCAGCATTAAGAGAGGAAAGAATGCAGACAACTATGGAAACACCATGTGGAACCAAGTAAAACTCCATGACAGCAGTATGAGGAAAAGTCTCTTCCCACAGTATTTCAAAGACAAAGCAATCTCGCTTCAAACTCTGTATCACCCAATTTTAACTCTTGCTAAATTTCTCCACAAGAATCTGCCCTTGGACCACTGTTTCCCTTTATTTAGGTCTACAAAGCAGATGCTGGGTTGTCAGGTACTGTACACTATTTGAATTAAGAATCTTGCAGGAGAGGGGAAAGGATGCATGGGTTGCTTGCTTGAACTATTGATTGAAGTAGTTTTGATTAGGTTTTCCTTTTTTAACTTCCAGCACCATACTCAGTCCTTGATTCTGTGCCTTAGTAATATAAGAGAAACCTTGTGCTTGTAACTGAACTAAATGTTTTTATTTAATAGGGTCAATTCACCTGATTAATCCTTGCATTTTTTTCTGACCATATATCATACAAACTTCTAAGTCTTAAACTCTGGAGTTGAAAATCAAGTTACTGGCAGATCCTGCATGTAGACTGTTCCTGGTACAGACTGATGTTTGAGTGCAAGTAAACTTCAAAACCTTTAAAACTCTGTTCATAGATCTCATAAGGTCCCTTATCCATACAAATTCTTACTGAGATTTCTTCCATCTTAAAATAAATGCAGAGCTAAAGCTTCTTTTCAGTTGTGCTTAATTATACCTGTAGCTGAGCTAATGAGCCTGAAGCCCTGTTGCCTTGTGTTACTTATCCCAAAGAAAACACAGCCTTGCAGGAACAGCAGGCTGGGACACTTCATCATCATGTCCACTTAAATTGGCCAGCAGAAATCGGCTTCTGGCAGACATTTCCTGTCTCTCATGCAAGCTGACAGGATCACTGAAGTCTGATGTGTCATTCTGAGGAAGGAAGAGTGATGGTAAAAAGATCCACTGTTTGCTCAGCCTGCTTTCTTGATAATTGCTGCTTGTCACTGCTTATTTTTGCTTTCAGAGCTCACTAACCCAAAAATACCCAGGGGCACAGAAAAGTAGAAAAAAACACCCCACACAACCAAACAACAGAAACTTGTCCGCCTTAACAAAGGAGGGACATGACTGCCGCTTTTTAATAAAACTAAAATGTTTTACCAGTCTATGACCTTATAATTTTAACTTGTGCCCAGTCCAGGGTATGGCTGTCCACCAATGAATGGTGTTTTCTCAGGCAGGGGATGCTAGTCAGCGTGTTTATGGAAGAGCTCTGAAGTTTGTACCATCCTATACTGAGTCTGTAATCTCACAGGTAGTGCTTCAGAAGACACATTTTAAGGGTTTGTAGGTGCCTCTGCTTCTTGGCAGCAGTGAGATCTTGTCCATGGGAATTCACTATTAAAAAGCAACTACACGTCCATCAGAGATGATGAAGCCGCCTAGTAACTCAGAAGGCATGGAACAGGCACAGATCCTGAATACTGGCACAAAGAAGAGAGAGCCAGCTTTGTGCAAGTAACTACTAAACAAAAGGGAGAAAATAGAAGAGCAGACCTACATGTGTCATGCTTCCTCTAACTTTCCCCCTCTAATTATTTATATCACACTTCTACTGTGTCCTCAGCAATTACTACATCAGTTTCTTTTTTACTTATAAAAAAAGAACTAGTCTAAAGGACAGCAAAATAAACAAGCCATTGTGGATAATGATTGTATTTATAGTCTTCAGTTACTGAAAGACTTGTATAATATAATCTAATATAAATATCCTCTTACGTTCATGTTTGTCTTGCCACAACTTTCACTGAACAGATTTCCCTCCCCTAGAACACTGATTACATGCTTACTACAGTCAGGGTCAGATTTTTGGGAATTGTTGGAACCCTGGGTTCAGAAAATTTAGGTTTCTGGGATATAGTAATATATATGTAACAAGATGGAGGATTTGGGGTGTAGGTTAGTTCTTCTTCCTTCTTCTTCACAAGCCTGGGTGATCTGGTATTGGTTCAAAAAACCCACAGTGCAGAACATGAGTGATTAGTTATTGGATTATAAGTAAAAATAAATTAGTTGGCATTCCATAATTGGGTAATTTGAGCTTTAAAAGACCTTGGAAAGTAGAACTCGGGGGCCATTTCCACCTTGTTAACATAGAGGCACATTCCATGCAGCTGTACCATAGATAAGAAACAATAAACATCTGAGTCTGAAGAACAACTCTGTGTCTCCTGCGTTTTAATCCAAACTCTGAGTAAAAGAACCCACGAAACAGAGGCAAAGAAGAAAGGAACAGAAACAGAAAAGTTAATAGGGAATGTTGAATAACCATGCACCCATAAAAACACCCACACAGATACAGCGCTCCTACTTCCATTTTAAAATGAAGTTTAAAAGAAAACAGTACAAAGCAAACCACCAACACAGATGCTGAAAAAATAATAACCCCAGCCTAACAAACTTTCAGCTACAGTTATTATTACTTCTTATAATCCAACAAACAACACATATGGAGGTAGTTTGGACTTAATATGTCTCTAGCATTTTTTCAAAGAGATATGTACTTTCCCTGCCCCGCAGCATTCTTCTCAAGGGTAAGGTTGATGCAACTATGTTGATAAGTGTAGTTATTTTGGTGCTTTTCTTTGCAGTGTGCTGTCTTTGCTTTTTATTTGAAAGAATAGTTAACAGAAAGTGTGAAAGGTCTACTAAAAATGTGTTTTAGTAATACAACAGTTTATTTAGTAATATTTAATCAAAGTTTGTTCATAAAGATGAAAAAACTAGTTAAGGCCTCTGAGGTACCTAATGTTTACTGTCAAACCTCTCTATTAGACAACTTTTTATTTTCATTTCTTCTTGCAATATTACATATAACTCTTCAATGCAGTAGTACCTCTTCTGTCTTTGGCTTAGAGTTCACTTTACTACAAATGTTAAATACCTATTTTCTGCCCCTAATTTGTTCTCAAATATTTGAGAAGTTATTTTAAGTTTAAACAACTTGCTTCACAGGGCTCTTGATTAGTGCTTTTCACTGTTTGTAATGTGCCTCCATTTTTTCTGAGTTCAAGCTTGGGCAGCACTGAAATCCAGATAAAAATTCCTTAAATAATCTTTTTTTATGGGGGCCAAAAACATTTAAGTATGGTGGGAGTTTTTGGGGGATGGTAGTGGGGTGGGGATGAGTTGGATTTTTTGGTTGTTCTTTTTCAGTTTGTACCTTTTAAAACTGTAGGAGACTATAGGAGGAACTTGAAAAAGCAAAATGAGTAGATAAGAGTCCTCTGCAGGTTGTTGGTATTTCTGTGGGTGCCTTCAGTTTTGAAAAGTGCATGTGTTTTTTGTTTGTGAACTATGGTCTTCTCATTGATGTATAGAGAATTTTCTGTGTTCAAGGTGAACTCTGACAGAAAACAAGGTTCTTCTTTTGTTGTTACTCATCAGACTTCTTGAAATAGAACTTCTTATTTCGCTTCAAAATAAGGTTGGGGGGGTTTTTTGATTAGAACACAGGACTTCCTGCTTTGCATTTAGAACCAAAACTGTGGCTTTCCGCACTTTGTTTCTGGTTCTTGCAGATTGCCTAATGTTTTTTTCCTTCCAGTGCAGTGAAAGGGAGAGTAAGACTGTATGAAAGCTGAGTAAAATGCTTCTTTTCATGCTTCACTGGCATTATTAAATGTAATGGGCTACAGTAAAACTCTTCACTTTCCTGCATAGACTCTGCCTTTCTTTTAAGATGGCAATGTCTTTCCCTCCTTTTCTTCAACTCATTAAAAGATGACTGAGCAGGAGGGAAGAAAATAATCAAAGGGAAATGCTGAAAAAACTGATGGAATTTTGCTTCCAGCATTTGAAAGGGAGAGAGATGATGTTAGTATTTTTTAAAAATTCCCTTCAATATGTCTTTCACCAAAATTTTGAATATTAAAAAACTGGGTTGATCAATGGAGAGGAAAGGGACCTGGGTATTGACTAGTTTAATTAAAAAATCCCAAACAACTAGACACCCAAATCTTCCTACATCCTCAAATGGTTATAAAAATGACATAGAGAACTCTCTTCTTAGAGTATTGCCATTAGCCCCTCCCTCTTTATCAAATATACTAGAACAGCCTATTGCAGACTAATAGAGTATCAATTATATAAATTAATGTATGATATGTCTTTTCATGTACCTGCTTCCATATCATAAGGAAAAGTCTGAAAATCCTTTCTTAATCACCAAAGTATATCAAAAGAAAATCAAGAAACCATCTGTTTTGTCCTTCATTGCTTCTGCTATATGTGTATGTAGGTGACCTGCTTTTGAAAGCTTAATTTGCTGTTTCTAAAGTACATGATGGTTAAAGTACAGTAACAAAATCAATGCACATGTGAGATATTTTTGAATAATAGGAAGAGTTACATATCAGGCTTTTAACACTCTTATGCAGTTTTTTGCTTAAAGGAAGTATTTCATGATTCTGGTATACAATTGGTAAAATAATGTTGGTTTGTTGGTTTGGGTTTCTCTTAATATTTTTACTTAAAGTAACAGTTTCTTTCCCAAGTTACATCTTCAATTTTCTCTTTCTTCTCTTCTCCCTTCCCCCATATCCTTCTTCTTATAACTATTTTGACCTAAATATCATAAAAGAGAGCTTGTGTTTCTGCATTTAGGCATCATAGAGTGGATCTTGGATGAGAAAACATAAATGCCTAGTGCCATTTTAGAATCACTGCAACATACCATGTGTTCTTTAGTCACCCCCTTAAAACAGTAAAAACTTCCTCTCATCTCCTCATACTTACAAGCTGTACATAGATATGTAGGTTGCTCTATGGGTATTGGGTGCTGTTATAATGTCCCTGTTTGAGCAGGTCCCTAGTGTTATTATCTCTAAGTACACATGTTGTTTGATGAGCTGCATGTTAAAATGACTTTAAAGAGCAATATAAGTTCGTGAAAGAATTGTCTAAAGACCAGTGACGTTCAAAAATAAAGGTGCATTAGAAAAGCCAGTTTTGTTTGGTTAGCCACACTAGGTGACTTTAGGCATGTTTTTGTCATTTGCTATGCTGTTAAACAGCTATATAGTGTACCTGCTGAAACCTAGGTGTTAGGATCTCCCAGCTATATTTGTTCTGTGCTCTTGTTCTTTAGCAATGTCATGTAAAAGTAGTGGAAGCTATTGAAATATTCCTTCAGTGGAACAGACAAGTAAAGCTCTTACGGGGTATTGTAATATTTCATTTATTAGTTGTTAGATACTGTTGCTGCAAAAAAAATACTTCATCTTTCTCAACTTTTCCTTTTTCCCATATAAGAATTAAAGGCTTAAGATGGCTGGTTTGTTTGATGGAATTTTCTCTCTGTTCCCAGCTTGCTCAAACTATACCTTTGGTTCAAGTCTTCAAGCTGAATCTTCCAATAGGCAGCTAGCAGCATCTTTTGGTTTTGGCATTCTGAGACCACAGAAGTGTTTAAAAGCAGTATTTTGTGCTATGACTGATACATTATCTCATGGCCACTGATGTCCTGTGGCATCTGGAGAAGCCTTTGTGTATTGCTCGAAGTGTCTGGTATCTCAGCAACAAAACAGTCCACGCAGTCAATACCCCTGGATTGGGAAACAGCAGCTCCTTTGCCTCTTAAGGTTTTTAAGGACTGTGCATTAAAACCAACATGTGTAGTTTTGACAACATTTTTAAACATGAGTCAAAACCAGCTAATGTTGTACCTAGTCTGCATGCTCTAGCAGACTAGGTTTTATTCCCCTCTGGCTTTGTAAATCCAGAGTTGCTGGGCATGGGTTGGCAGTGCTGGACAGGGTGATTCTGAGGAGTTTGGGGAGACTGCAACAAACTGTGCCAGTATTATCCTCCTGGGTTTCATCTTGTTAGGTCCTCCAGCATCTCTGAGTTTGCAGTCCATCATCTCCCTCCTTCTTCTCTCACAGTTGTAGCTTGGGTTTTTGGTTTACCAGAATAGCAGAAGTGGGTCTAGCCCTTAGCAGTGAGGCCTGAACCCCTCCCAGCCCCCAACACTCAATTCTTAGCATTGTGCTGATCAGAAGCTGCTGCTGGCTTGAGGTGTTAAATGCAGCAGGTGATTTCTTCTGTGGTTTTGGAGATGGACTTTTCTGAACAAGCAATATGGTGAAAATCAATTGCCAAGTGTCAACATGCTCTTGGGAATCCTATATACCTCATCCCAAGTTCATTTAGAGGGAAAGCAAAAAAAATAACACCACGCCACCTAAGTCCTCCCAGGTGCATGCTTTTATTTTCTTCCTGTCAGCTCTGGTGGGCTGAATGAGCTGATCCCAGTCCTGAGCTCAACTGTTCTGTCTTCAGCTGGGATAACTTTGTCACTTGGTACCTTCCAGAGATGATCAGGATAAAGACATGACTATCTGCATGTATCTGCCTATTGGCAGAAACACTTGACAAAATTAGCCTTGAAATTTGAGTGGTCTGATTAAAAGTCCGTGGTGATTAATTATCTCGTGCATGCTTTTTCATTTAGTCTGTTACTGGCAATGACCCAAAGCCACATCCTGCACCATGATGAAATAAAGCCACACTGTCAGCTGCTCACTTCAAAAATGGAGCACTGCAACAGTGAGTAGTTGCAAAGAAGGTTCTAACACCAACAGGTATTATTAAAAACACCACAGGTGGTTTTGGAGGTGCAGAAATAAAATGCTGATCGGGGGGGAGCCTCAGTGCTGGTCTTTTTGATATCCAGCTGTGCAGCAGCTCACGGGATTTTGTGCAAAAGGGAAGCCTTTTTTCCTCACAGAAGCCTGGCAGGTTTAAGCCCCTGTTGCATAGTTGAGTTGTGTGGGCAGAAAACATTTGCAAACAGCTCTGCACACACTAATTTAATGTGCTTTCTCCAGAGGCCTCTGTATCCTAGGAAAGCTGGATGGGCAGGAAGGTGAATGGCAGGAAGGCCATGTGGCTAATGGGAGGCCTGGGTGATGGATGCCTCGGGCACCTTTCTGCAGCTGACACCTTCCAAGCAGGGGCATAAAAGTGGCGTGGGAATGCAGTGGGAAAGTCAATGGGGTTTGCAAAAGTAGAACTTAGCACTTCTACAAAAACGTATGGGTAAGAGGTAAACACCAGAGCGGAAAAAGGGTTTCACCAGCCACCAAGGTGTGAGGGTAGCTAATGTGTGCCCTGGGGTGGTGTGGGCTTTAAATGTGTGGTCTTAGCTGCTGAGGGTGCTCTCTGAGGAAGGACACCCACATATGAGTGCTAATTTAGGCATTGGTACAATCTTCCTATTGCTGGCATTTCAGTGGCTTTTGTTGGCAAGTAGAAGGAGCAAGAGATGAGCCCAAACCAGGTGGTGCAAAGAGTGCCACTGGTTGGAGCAATGGACGCTGCTGGGGTGTCTTTAAAGGGAAGAGAACACATCCATCTTGCAGCAGAGATGGGAGGCTGAGTAGATGGGGCAGGGGCAGAGAGGAGTAGAACAGTGTCATGGGTTAGCAAGCATAGTCCCAGAAGTGATGTTCTCCCAAAGGAGTGCTTACAGCTTCCTCTGTGACCTGACAGAACCTATCAGCTGGCCAGTTTGAATATGGACAATTCTTTAAGCCACTTAAAATTGTGACCGCCTCTGTGATTCACACTTAAGAATAGGAAACTCCAAGGCAGAGCTTCTCTGTCTCATTTCCGGTGTTGGGACAGGTGGCTGTGGGCCCCATGCGGGGGCCAGCGGGCCCGGCCCAGGCCCTGCTCGGGCCAGGCCAGGCCGGGCCACGGCCATCCTGGAGCCGATGGGCCCTGTTCCAACTGTGGAGCCCACCCCTCCCCCCCCCCCCCCAGTGCTGCCAAGATTCAGCTAAAGCTGCACCGATGTCCGGCAGAGATCATGTGACTGACAGTGATAAGCTTCATTCCAGCTGCAAGGCCGAGGTGAGATTAACCCTTTTAGTGCTGTGAAGAGCTGAAAACCTTAGGGAAGAAAGAGGAGATGCTTAAAGCTGAAATTCTGTTGTGAAGCTATGATATAGCAGAGTATCCCGTTGTAATTTCATGAAGGCATGGGGGGTGGAGTGTTCAACTTGTACTTGTGAGCAAAAGCACCTGCGCTGAGATAGGCAGATGCTGATGCAGCTGTTAATTTGATGAGAAGTTTGAACAGGGAGAGATGGAAGCAATGAGGACTTTTGCTCCAAATGGGAAAGGAGAAAACCTCAGTTCCTAGAGATGCTCCCAGAAATAGTCCTAAAGATGAAGATGAGGAAGACCCTTTGCTCCCAGGGAAGGAGAAGGGCCTCTATTCTTAGAGACTGAATGCTCCCAGAGATGGGTGAAGAGAACTTTTGTTACTGAACGGCTCAACCTTAAAATTTTACCCCAGTAATTTCAAGAGTGGACCCTCGAAAGCAGTTGTGGGAAAAGCTGCAAGTCGGGGGAAGGGACTCTCACATGCAAGCAGAAAGACCTCTTCCTAAATGGACTGAACAATATTTGGAAGTGGGCGGCTGTCTCATTCTGATAATGTTTTCATAGCATGGACAAGAGAGACTCCTCTTCCTAAATGGACTGAACAAGGTTATTATGGAAGTGGTAAACAGACTGAACATCTCAAGGGATGTCTTTTTACATTGTCAGTGGGAGAAGGGAGAAAGGTGGGGGGAGGAGAAGTGTTCTGAAGGTGTGGCATGATTTTTTTTTTCCTCTTTTACGTCTGTTAATAAACTTCTTTATATTCTTTCAAGTTTGGTGCCTGCTTTGCGTTTCTCCTAATTCTTATCTCACAGAAGGTAAATAGTAAAGAGTATTTTGGACCAAACCACTACAAACAGATTACCAGAATTGATGTAATGAAATCTCCAGGGGGAATTAAAACCCTTAAAGGAAGGAGTCAGAGTAGAGAGGGAAGAAAACTTTGTTTATATGAGGATTTGTACTAAAATACTTCTTTTTCTCAGTAATAGATTTTTCACAAGAAATTTTCATCACTGTTACTCCAGGTTTAAAGATCAGGCCTTGTGTAATTGCATAGCTGCATGTTTAATTTCTTGTGTTTAAAGAGGCACAGCCATCTGATCTGAACAGAAGCAGAGACACGAAAGATACTGGGGATTCTTAATGCTCATTCGAGAATGGGGAAAAGCTACAGCTAAGTGCACAGTGAAGTAACTGTGTTAGGATTCATACCTGAGTAATTGTTCTATTTACAAACTGTATCCTGATACAAATATATGAGAACTTACAGCATAGGGGCATGAAAGGAGCGGGAATAGGGGATAAATGGCAGGGAGTTACGGACTGGAGGTAACAGAGGAGGCTGGAAGAGAAAGGTGAGGGATGAGATCCATTATTGTACAGTTCCCTTTGTTATGATTAAAAAACTTGGTCAGTTTTGAGGTGATGAGAATGTACTGCTAGTATTGTTCTTGATTAATTTACATGCACTTTTTGCACTTCTAGCTCTCTTAGAGTCGGGGTAAAATATGCTGTGAGCAGAATGTGAAGCAGTACTGTTAAGATTAAATTTAGGAAAAGTTGGCTTTCACAGTTATACTAAAGTCATTAATTAGTTGTTTAAAAATAAAGTTGTTAATTGGGGGATTAGGGAGGTTGTTAATTAACTTGTTAAGTGTTTGCAGATAAATAGTCAAGTATCCAGTTGGGTTGTTTGATTATTGTAACCTATCAAAGTTAAGCTGTTAGTTAAACTGTTTATCATGCTTCTTGTAAATAAATTTATTATGGGGATTGCAGTACAAAATGAAGAACTAGGGAATTTTCCAGAACCTCTGTGATGTAATCATAGAGGGAGGGTTTCAGACCTTATTTACGTAAGGGTGGAAATAAGAGACTATTACTGGATGTTCCCCAGACCAGTAAGAAGACCCCAGACAACAGCCAGAGGACAATGAGCCAATAAAAGGACTCTAGACATCAGCGAGACAATCGCAATGCTCTGGTGGGGCGGGGAAAGAGGTGGCTGGGAGGCGGAGCCTAGGGGTATAAAAGATATCACCCAAGGCTGCCAGGGGAGGCTTTGGTCTGCTCTCTTCCAGTTTAAGCCCTGGTGCTGTACACTTTGTCTCGTGTAAGGCAAATCACCACAAGAGATCTCTTATTGTCTTTTAAATTAGTTCTTGTTAATATATTTGTTTTAAAGCTCAATCCTGAGCCCGTTTTTAACAAGTACCTTCAGTGTGCTTGAGTGTGGGTTTTAGTGTTGGTTTTATTTCTTTTTTTAATTTGCAGTAACTAGATATAGTTTTGGAGCAGAATACCTAACAATAGCAGAAGCAGTGTTTGCAACTCATTGACCTTTGTGCTACATCTTCTATATTTAAGAATGCTCTTTACTCTGAGTTACACTTGATGTAGGTTAGGATTTCTCTTTTTTTTTTTTTTTTCCTCAGGGAATTTTGTCCCATATGTTGCCCAAGAGATTATAACAATGGGTACTAAAGAGAGACAAAAGATGTGGCCAAAGGGGCGGGGGTACTCTGATAGCTGAGGGGTATTTTCCTTGGGAAAGGGCAGAGATACTTCGAGATACTGGCTGGGGGGTGAGGGGCTGGGCTCAGCTCCTCTCTCACTCTTGGGTTGGTGTGGGAGACAGAGGAGTAGAAACTCCTGCAATTAAAGGAGGCTTTGATTTACAACCCTGGAAGAGACTAGGTCTGGCTTAATTGACAGAGATTTGTGGACTTTAAGCAAAAGGATTACAAACTTGTGTTCCTATCATTATAAGTAAAATTGTACACTGGGTGTTTTGGTGAAGGGTTTTAAAATATAATAGTGTGGTTTTATATAGTTTAAGTTAAGAATGTAGATGGTATAAAAGAGACAACTGTGTGTACGTGACATGAGAAGTTATTGGTCAAGACATAGCTGCATTGCAGTGAGAAGTGCCACAGGTGATAGGTCATTAATCTAAAACAAAGTGTCGTTTTAAGTATCTATTGGATTAGAAAGTTATAAATTACGATGTAACCCTAAATCTTGTGACTAGTCACCATTACTCAGAGGTGTTGTAAAATCTCACGCCTCGACTGATGCGTTTGTTATTTTAAACAATAAATTCGTGTAGTTGCATAGTCCCATCTCTTAAAGTTATTTTCCTCTGACACGTGAAAGCGAGAAACGGACAGGTTGGAGGGGAACAGACCATTGCTGCCTGGAGGATTCGCTGCCACTACGGAGCTTTTGTCCTCCCACTGCTTCTCCTACCATGGGTGAGCCTTTGCTCATAAGAGCAGCTGTTGAACTGAGACCTTATTACCACCTGACCTCACTGGAAAGGACCCTCACCATCTACTCGGGTACCCTAGGGAAAAACCTGGGACCCTGAGCCTCTCCTGGCTGCTTTCTGGGAGCCTGGCTGTCGCTGCCCAGCCTTGCTCTTTTCTGCCACTGCCTGGGGCTTTTTCGCTACACTCTAAACCAACATCCCACACCTGCCTGACCCGCTGCGGGTCTGCAGAGTTTCTGCTACATTTTGTTTGTCACCACAGGTGTGCCCACCTCTGCCACTCCAGACACTGCTCCGAGGTTCCTGCTAGTCTGGGGGTTACTTTATAATGTGTATCCCCATATCGTTGCCCTATGCCCAGGAATTAATTTAGTGCCTCTCTATGCCTTTAAACTGAGCCTGAGAGGGGGAAGGAAACCCTAAGCAAAACTTCTTCAAAGCAGTTTGCAGCTTGTTCAAGGTCACACAGAGATAGAGACTTTTTTTTCAGCTGAGGCAGGGAAGCGAGGAAGCACCTGGCTTGCTGCTTTCCAGTCAGCTTTTGGTCAGTTTTTCAGCTTCTTCTTCTCCAGAGAGAGACTGAGAGTTGAACTTTTTTTTTCTTCCCTGGAATTTCAGATTTTCTCCCTGTTCTGCTGGACTGCTTCAATATCAGAACACATTGGGAGGACTTTCCACCAAGCACAGAGGGCCTGGCCCTGGGCCAAGTCCCAGCTCTGAGGAGACCAAAGGGAGGACTCTAACACTTTCCCAGTTTTTTTCTCCACAGCGAGAGATTTTATTATTTAGCATTATTATTCTTTTCCCGTGTGTTTGTTAAATAAATAGTTTTTATCTCTTTCACTTTCCTTTGAGGAAAATTTATTTTTTCCCGAACCTGGTGGGGGAGGGGTGATTGTAGCCTGCCTTCTCTCAGAGGATATATTTCTAAATTTGGCCAAACCAGAACACTGTACAGCTCATTCTGCCATCCAGAGGGGCACTGGGACCAGCTGCTCCTGGGGGTTTGCAAAGGGAGCCCCTTTTCTATCTCTCCCGCTGTCTCGCCTGCCATTACCTCATGTGGAGAGGTGGCTGAGCTCGTGCCACAGCGCCCCCTGCAGGCGCGGGGGAATCATTGCACCCACCCTGCCTGGCCGGGAGCCCCCAGCGCCCCTGCCGGCTGTGAGCGGAACTGCGCCCAAGGGGAAACCGCCTGCGGCCGAGAGAGGCTGGTGCTGGGCTTCTGTTCTGTTTGTTGTTGCTGCTGTTGTGGTTGTTTGGTTGCCTTGTCATATGTATATATATTTTAGTAAAGAACTGTTATTCCTTTTCCCATATTTTTGCCACAAAGCCCCATAATTTCAAAGTTATAAAAATTTGGAGGGAAGGAGGTCACATTTTCCATACCAAGGGAGGTTCCTGCCTTCCTTGGCCCACACCTCTCCTTCAAGCCAGGACACACTTCAGTCATGTTTGGCAGCAGGTTGACAGCAGAAGCTTCAGTGAATTTTAGGTACTACATCTGTTTTGGATAATCTTGTTCTACAAGAACAGTGGGTAAAGGGAGATTTTTAAAACCTAGTGCAATGGGGCCCTGATCCTGTAACTAAAACTTACCTACAAGGAATAAATTACAAAAGATGTGTGAAAAGATGTTACATATGAAATCCACCAAATTGGCCTTTGCATGTTAAGTGCCCTGATTTTGCATGATAAAAGATTAAATATCCTAGTTTTACATTTTGCATATCAAGAGTTTTAATTGCCAAATTAGTATTTACATACTTAAAATGCCCATCAAACTAGTTAAAGATATAAAGTTAATTTTCAGAACCACTTAATCACACAGTTCCTAGTTAAAAATCCCTGTTGAGAAAATATTCCCAAATTTAATCCATTCCTTAAGCCTTAAACTTCCAAATGTCTTGTTTCATGCACATACTCAACTTATCCAAGTTAATTAGTATGTTTTAAAAAGACTCTTAAAGTGTTCATGGTTCAGTTTTAAAAGTTCCTTAAAATGTTTGTTGATTGTTCTGTTTTAAAAATTCCTTAAAGTGTTTGTAGTGCAGTTTCATGCTTTTGTTAATTGTCCTTAAATTCTACAACTTTCTAAGCCCAGCTCCAAGAGCAGATTTTTTAACTGTCAAGGGCTATTTTTAGTCTCCTGTCCATTAAGTTGCAACTCAGCTCCATGGCACCATGAATTTCAATGAGGACATTTTCCCGCCTTTCAAGCAACCTAGACAAGAAGCTAGCCATTGGCAGGATCAAATTACCTCACTTCAAGACTCCAATCGCACCTGACCATGGGGGCTGGATTGTGGGTGGACCTGGGTGGAGCATGGACATTATAAAACCCAGTGCACAGCTCTGGAGCTTGCTTTTGCCTTGGATTAGCTGTGGGCGAAGCGCAACGCTGGTGACTCAGGCCTCTATCTCCCAGAGAGACCATTTTAATTATCTAACTTTGGACTAGCCAAAGTTAACCCAGCACTGCAGGCTTCCTGCACTGGGGTCTTGTGCTGGTTAGGCCTAAAGGTCTCTAATCGCTGCGGACCTGGGTTTTGGGATTTTTACTTGTGGATTTTTCCGGACTGGATTATTTTAACTTTAATTAATTTTTTTAATTATTCTTTTAATAAAACAGATGTTATTTTTTAATTAACATCAAGAGTGGTCTCATTCTTGACAAAAAACATTATGCAGTCCTTGCATCATATCATACAATGTTGTTGGTGAGAAAGCTGTCTAAATTAGATACGCTACTCATGATTTAGAAAAGGTACCAGTGCTTATGGAATGAAAACCTGTTCAAATGGGGAGCATGGGCTGAGGGAAGTGGACCCGTTTTGAGGGAAGCTGTTGAATGCTCTAAACCACAAAAAGGATCAGGTAACATTCTGTTCTTGAAAGCACTTTAGAGTTGTCCATTTCACCTGGCTGATCTGTTTCTTCCTTGACCTGTAGATGTCGGCACATACAAGATAAAGCCTGTGAGCCCAGACACCTACATTAAAGGGGAGTAAAAAATACTAGATATTTTCACCAGATATTTTGCAATGGTAAAATAAGTGTGAGAAAATAAAGTGTAAATTGAAAGCAAGTTTAAACTAATAGTTTGTTTAAATGTCAGCATCACTGAAAAAAAGTGCTACTGGCTCTTAGCCCAAATGACCAGAGTCTGTATTTTCAGAGTAAAACTGCCGTGCTTAATCTACTGTTACTGGGCCTTGATAAAGGTAAGGGCTGGACCTATTTTGAGTAAACACCACATCTAATAGGGGCCTGATCTAGTGCCATTGAACTTCATGCTCATCACAGGACACTTCTATCCTTATACTGTCAGAATGTCCTATGCCAATGTTTGCAGTAGTTGTATGAAGGGATTTCAAATCTAACCAAGCATGGTAGAAGTCTTCCTATAGAAAATTGGTGCCAGATTGGTGACTGAATTTTGCAGGAATGCCTCAAGCAACAAGGATCTTCCCAGCATTTTCTCACTTACTTTACTCTTTAGTGCAAAGGAGGTAGGGAAAGGTGATACTCAGAATAGTAGTAAATGATTGCTTTTATATTGAGTAATATGACAAGCAGCTCCTGTTTTACTAGCATCAGTTTTTCAAGCTGGTGCCAAAAATCAGTGCTGGTAAAGCAAGGCCTGTATGGTGGAAGATCAGCATATAGGAAAAAACTAAGTTTCTCAATGTGTTTTAACCTGACTACAAAAATACATCAAGCTGTGTTACCTCATATGGTGATTCATCTTGTTTAAAGTAGTTAAAGTTTTCCCTACTACATGCAAATGACTAATGTGCATAGCTAATGGCTGAGAAACTGTTAGTTACCAGTCTGCTTCCATTCTGTCCTGGATCTGAGAGTCCTAATCCAAAAATTCCGCAGCTGGGTAGTTGAAATTCAGCACTGCCAAATACTAACACTTCTATGAGTGCAAGTTCAGAGATCCTTGTGAGGATTCTGTCCCTTGAAATGGGCACTGGGAATGTTCAGCTGATCCTGAGGTGGCCACCTTGTCATCTATTTCCAGTGTCTAGATTTGTCCCTTCCCCAACCTTCCTTTGTGGGCTCTCATGATACACTTCATGTCAAAAAGTCAAACACACCTTGGTTTTTTTTGTTTTTTTTTTTTTTTTAATATAAAAATCATCTCTTCCAAAACAAAAAGTGCAAACTGAAATTATAATCAGTGTATTTTTGACAGTGCAGTAGAACACTGAATTTATAAATATAAATTACAATAGAATATTTAGTTGTCTTTAGAATTTTACATAAATACAGTTAACTGCAAATTAAAAGAAGACACCCTTAAGTTTTTTTGAGAAGCTTTCATCATAAATTCATAGTCCAAAATCATTCAAAATCAGTTTCACAACTGCCAAACAGTGTGTGATATTGGCAAAAGTTGTTTGAGTTGAAAGAATCAGCATTGGTTTTCATCTCTCAAGTTCTGCTTCCAAGATTTCTCCCCACGTGTCAACATCCATTGGATACATGCTTTTCTCTGGCAAGCTGAATTGTGAAGGAATGTTGCTGTATTTCCCACTAAGCCATTCTTGCTTCACTTTGCTCTTCCAGTAGTTTCTTAACAGTGTGATCTGGTGGAAAAACATATAGTCAGATCTTGGAAATGAACCCATTTAAACTGCAACTTAAGTTTAGCACTGGAAGAGTAGTGCTAGAAAAAGGATTTGGAATGTGGCTTTGGATATCTAGACATTAAGCCCAGGAAGGTGCAATGCTGCCAAGAAGAAGACCTTGCTCCACTTCCAATTTTTCTGTTCCTGCCTCAATTCTTTGATGGTCAAGATTAAAAACCCAAGCCAGGAATTCGTCTTACTCCTTTAAAAAGGCACCTTTCACTTTTTCTTTAGGGTTGTGGCCTTTAACTCTTGTTTGGAGGCTAGCTGGATTCTTCTCTTCTGCCAGCCTTTTAGGGCAAGAAAATGCAGACTTGGTGTGTTTGTTGCTTCTATTTCAAATCCCCTCCAGATAAAACAGACAATCAGTGCAGGAAGTTCTGCAGGAAATTGCTGTGCAATGGTAGTAAGATCTATGCACTGAAAGGGCAACCACTATCCGCTCATGCCTGTGCCTCACACTGCAGTACTGAAATATCAGAGCCCAGAACAGTGGCTGCTCTTGTTTCTTTTGCTGCTGCTTCTCTTTTCACCCCTCCACTGTCCCCCTGCTCTCAAACACTCCAGCTAAAATAAGGTGAGGAATTACCCTCTAGTTGGCCCAGAGTAATCTGCGGAACCAGCTATCATGTCTACCTGATCTACCTGACCAGGTCCTGATCTACCTCAACTTCCAGGCTGGATTCGACAGCGAGAGATCATTCAGTATATTCTGGAGCTGAACCTGCTACAAACTCCTCAGAGCAGTCTGTCTGTGAGCAGATTTTCTAAACAGTTTATAAAAAGCTCCTGCTCATTTCCTTTTCTATTCCCCTTGGTTTTTTCTCCTGAATGTGTGTCACTTGAGGTGTATCGAGAGAGCGCTATCCAGGATGATTTCTCAGGGAGTCATTCCTAAACAGCAGACCTATTTCCACAAAATACAACCAGAGAGCACACAATGCCTGTTACCTTCTCCCTGCCAGCACTATCTGGGGGAACGTGGGCTTTGTCCCGTGTTAGAGCTTGTGTATGATGAAGGTCAGAGCTGAGGCTGTGCAGGGCCGCAGGAGGACTAAAGCCGAGCTGGACAGGCTGTGTCCTGGGTAGGAAAAGGGACAGCCTTGCTTTACCCCTAGTGTATTTTAGCAGATGTCCGTCTGCCGGGGTGCGCTACCGAGGCACACTGTCACCGCAGCTGCTCCCCCCACAACCCTAGGATGGGTGCGACGCGCTGATGCAATGTCCTTACACACTTCTATTGCCCCTCCTAGCAACCTCGTTTATGTCACTGCCGGTGTTCTGCCGCTGAAGGTGGATTTACCTTCCAGGAATACCCGTTCCCTCGGTCGCAGTCAATCTCCCGCTGGCAGACGGCGCGCACGGTCAGGCAGTGGTGCCGCCACAGCCGCTCGTTGCTCTCGATAACGCGATGCCAGCCCTTGCACGTCACGGACGCGTGGCACAAGCTCTCGACATCCAGCCCGCTGAAAATTCGGGAGCTGACCTCGGGAGGAAGAGCAGACACGAAGTCACCCAGTCCTCCTCTTCCTCCCTCGGCGCTGTCCCGGCCGGCAGACCGCTCCCCGTCCATCCTCGCGGCCTCGGGGCAGGGAGGCATCACCGCGGCCCCTCTGTGCGCCGGCGGCCGCCGCCGGCAGCGCTCTGGGCTGGGTGCCTGCCTGCTGACATGTCCCTGTCGCCCGCCCGCTGCGGGTGTGCGCGTGGGGCGCTGGTTCCGGGGCGAATCTTCGCAGTTTGGGGACCAGGGAGGCGGCGCCGCCGCGCGGCTCGAGGAAGCTACGCGTCACGGGGCGGCTGCGGCGTCATCAGGCGGCGGCGGCGGCGGCCTCGTCGGGCTCGGCACCACCTCCATCCCTCTCCCGGCGGCTCCGGCACTCCCGAGGTGAGGCCGACCCGGCCCCGCAGAGCCGCGGCCCGTGGTAGCGACGCCCGCCCCCAGGGCCGGGGTGGTTTGTGTCCGCAGCCGAGAGGTTAGAGGGGACCCCTGCGGCCCCGAGCCGGTTCCGCCGCGGGTGGAAGGGGCGGGGAAAGCTCGGCTCTAGGGGAGGGCAACGAGGATGGTTTCGAGAGCGGAGCATCTCTCTCAGGAGGAAAGGCTGAGGAAGCTGGGCTTGTTCAGCTTCGAGAAGAGACGGCTGAGAGGAGACCTCATCCATGTGTATAAATATCTAAACGGGGAGTGCCAAGAGGATGAACCAGGCTGTGGCCGCTGGTGCAGAACAATGGGACAAGAGGCAATGGGCAGAAACTGATGCACAGAAGTTCCACCTGAATATAAGGAAGAATCTCTTTACTGTGTAGTAGCTGCACATGGAACAGATGGCCCAGAGAGTTTGAGGAGTGTCCCTCCCTGGAGATATTCCAGAACCATCTGGACACAGTCCTGTGCCATGTGTTCTGGGATGACCCTGCTTGAGCAGGGAGGTGGGGCCAGACGACCCACTGTGGTCCCATTGAACCTCACCCATCCTGGGATTTTGTGAGCCCCTGCAGAGCTGAAGGGATGAGGGCAGAGCTTGGCCTTTGGTGTTTCTCTTCATGGGGCAACAAAGAGAAAGTTCAGCTGATCAGTGTGCCGTCTCTGCAGTGCAGAAAGTTCTGGAAGGTTTGGCAGAGACTCCCCAGTGCTTCTGTGCAGGGAGTACTGCAGCAATTAAACTTCTTTTTCCGTAATTATTTGTGCTGGTGAATTGAGTAGTGGAAAGGCAGTGTGTTGAAGGAAAAACAATTGCAGTTCGGGTGCGCTTTCACAACTTAAAAAGCTTTTTAGACGTAGCAGCTCTGAACTGAGGCTTTTGAAACCAGTACCCAAGTACCTGGTGTCACCTCAGAGCTGCAGACTGGTAGCCTGTAGTGAATATTTGATGGGAATTGCTAGATTCATTGGGCATCTGACCTGAAAACTGCGTCTTAAAATCATTGCCTGACTTTTAGGATGGGATCAGATTTTGGGGAGTTGTTCAGATTTACTATAAAGCAAATTCTAAGATGTAATACTAAGATGAAGAATGGCTGAGAGAGCTGGGGTTGTTTAGGCTGGAGAAAAGGAGGCTCAGGGGAGACCTTACCACTCTCCACAACTACCTGAAAGATGGTTGTAGTCAGGTGGGGGTCAGTCTCTTCTCCCAGGCAACAACTGACAGAACAAGAGGACAGAGTCTTAAGCTGTGCCAGGAAGTTTAGGTTAGATGTCAGAAAAAAATTCTTCACTGAAAGAGTGATTGGGAAATGGAATCATCTGCCCAGGGAGGTGGTAGAGTCATCGTCCCTGAACATCTTTAAAAAAAGACTGGGCATGACACTCAGTGCCATGGTTTAGTTGATGAGGAGGTGTTAGGTTAGGTCATAGGTTGGACTTGATGATCTCAAAGGTCTTTTCCAACCTAGTTCACTTTGTGATTCTGTAATTTCAGCTTTCTCGAAGTTTTGTCATGGCAGCAACCAGTGTATGTATTTAAACCCCAAAATACCACAGTCATGGTCAGCAGTTTAATTAGAGAGTCTTTTGTTCAAAACCCTTTAGGTATGAGGTAAAAGGAAGGCGTGTTTATTTCCTCTGTAAGTTGATGTAAGAGGATGTTGATGGTCAGTTTCAAACTGCATTTGTTAATTGCAAACGTTCAGTCCAACTTTTGTGTTTGAGTCGAAAGTATATGTTTATATTTGTAGTATGTGAGTAGCTAAAATTTATTCTGTTTTGTCAGAAAAAAATCAGGAGGCTGAGGCAGAAGAAGCACCAAGTGTTCATGGAGATGTCCTGTATTCCATTGTTAATGGAACCAGCATGTTCCAGCTCTGAGGTACAGGGAGTTGGAAAAATGAGGAATAATGATGCTGCCTCCAGACTTTTGGTGGGTGCTTAAGTTTTTAATGAAATTTAATATTTGTAAGCATGTGTTAAAAGTTAAGGAGGTGGTGTGTTTTCTATACAAATGAAATGTCAGCCTTTGCTGTAGCTGAGATCCCTGAGGTGGACTGGCTCAGGAAATTCAAAATGATAGTGCTGTTTTCAGTAAATAATGAATGTGACTTTGATTTGCACTGTTTTTACAGAGATTTAGAGTCTAGTTACTTCCTGGAGAATGAAATTGTAGGAATGCTAGAAAGACTTTTCTGTTTGTGGGGTTTGGGGGTTTATTTTTCTTGGACAAATCGGCTTTTGTTAAACTTGCTCTTTCTGTTATATCTGTGTGTGGACACTCTAGAGCAAGATGATGGTAAAAAGCTCTTCTATGAATTTTTCAGTTTGTAGCCTTTAAGATACTTATTCCAAAGATGTAAGAAGTTTTTGGTTTTGTTTCTTGGTTTTGTTTCTTGGTTTTGTTTCTTGGTTTTGTTTCTTGGTTTTGTTTTTTTTTTTAACTGCACAGAGGTTTCTACACATGTTGTTTTTCTGAGTGGGTAGAAACTGAAAAAAAAAGTAAAATAATTGAGCAATGGTCCCCATACAAAAAGTAGGTGGTTACCCAGGCTGCTTTTGAAGGGCATAACTGAGTACAAACTGTGGTCTAGTTTCCCCTCCTCTTCCGTAACTGGATAAAGGCACTAAACAGTAAATGTTGTTTCAGGTTCCTCTTTCTGAGGATAATGAGAGCAAACAGTCAAAATCTATTCAAAGAAAGAGAGTGCTTCCATCTTGGATGCTGGAAAGAGATCTCCTCGTGCAGAGGGTTTCCAAGCCTGTAATGACAGGAGGTAGGTTTGCGGTGTGATAATGATAGCATTCCCATATGCATTTCTGTGCTTTGATACAATTTTTAAAATTATAATGGTTGTGGTAGAAAGTATTACTTTGCTACTTTTCTTTCCATGCTCCGTGTGGGGCAGCTGACAAAGACTGACTTCTGTTGTCTCCTTTGTCATCAGTCCTATGGGTGTGATAGAGCTCTTTTTCATCAGTTAATTGTCTTTCTGTTCTTTTTGTTTTTAATGCCAGATAATAAACTCTGTTTGTGCAGCTGAGCATTGGATGTTCTGGAGCCCTTTCCTATAAACTTGCCTATTTTGTATGTAAATTCTAGGTAGTTTCTGTCTCTTCAATTCCTAGCGTTCTCCACACTTAAGCGACTGATGTTTTGCCCTTCTAAATTTAGATTCTTGATTTCAAAGGTTTTAAAGGTAGGTGGGTTTGGGTGGTGTTGCATGCTAGTTTTTTAATCATTACTGAATCAAGCTTGATTATTTAGATCGAAGTTAGTTCCTAGCAGGAGCAGTTCATTACAGAGTGATAGTTTCTTACCAACATGAGGCTAAAATAGTGTTACATTCCCTCCTGTTCTTGTGGGAAAAAGAAATTGCTGGATGTGTCACATACTGCTGCTGCTGCATATCAGCAGTGACAGGAGCAGAAGGCTGTGTTCAGTCACTGCCAGTGGGACACACAAAGTGCCTATGCATTGGCAAGAGCTCAAGAAAACTTTCCAACGTGTCTGACTTTGGTCCTGGGAGCGTCTAAAACTGCCATTAGACAAACTTTCTACACAGCATTTATTGCCCTTGTGACTTTTATTGATGGTACAGGAAGGCTAAAGAAGTGAGAGGAGGAAATAGTGTTTCTGTCATTCCCTGTGCTGAACGCAGTACACCCCACCCTGCTTGCCCTTCTGTGGGGAGGTGTTACGTGGTTTGGGTGCAAACTGTTGAGTTTCCTTTGCTAAGCAGTCCAGATGTATGAACTGTGGCTGGCATTTTGTGTCCGCTCCCCTGTGTGCAGCAGCTCGGCTTTAGCGAGACTCTTTCCAGCTGCTGTTTCTGCTGAGATGCTGTTAATGGATTTGGCTCTTAATGCCCAAGCAGCCCCACAGGAGTATTTTATGCAGTGGCTGGCCAGTTGCTTCTTCTATCCTGTTGTAAATACAGGTGTCTCTGTGCACTGATGAGGACAACTCTGGCTTTGAACACCTCAGTCATGTGCCATCCACCACACTGCCTCTTCTTTTCCTCAAAAGCTAGTTTGGAAAAAATTGTAAGATGCAAAAGAAAATCTGTATTTCCATGTTTTTTTCTTTCATCCCCTTTCCATATCTAGACTGGTCCATCCTGCCTTATTTATGTAAAAATTGCATGGGCTTCAACTGGCTGTGTTGAGTCCTGTACTAGTTTTCTTACGTTTGTGCTTTTGTTTTGTATTTTTGGGGGAGTGGGGTTTGTTTTTTTATTTGTTTGTTTCTCTGCCAGTACTATAACACTTGTTATATGTGTGAATATAATGTTTATTTCAAAGACTTAATTCCTTGACTGTGTTGGTGTTGAGATTTGGAGCTGTGTGGGTGAGACATATCTGAAGGCCTGACCTTGAGGGAACTGGGGGTACATGCAAACATTACTGGAGCTGTTTCAAAATTCCTTTTCACAACTGCTGCTGTTTCTCGTGCCATGTGCCCAGTGTTCTGCTTTAATGATTTCTAGTGTCAGGATTTCACTGAAAAAGTTGCATTCCAAAAGTACCCTTTTTCTTTTTTTTTAAGGTAGTAGAAAGAAAAAAGGCCAAGGAAGGGGAGAAGGCCATACAGAGTCATTAAAATCAGAAGTACATGTGCAGCAGAAAAAAAGATTAGCTTCTGAAGAAACTATAGAGGATTTTGAAGGTGGGGAGCAAGATCAATGGAAAAGGAGCTGCCTTTCCATCCCTGTTCCTTCATCTCAGGTAACTTTTTGGCTCAGGGCAGAACCATGATACCGCAAAAAATGAGAATGTAGTTGGCAATGTCATGTTGAAGGTTGAGTCTACAACATAACTTTTTGTTCTATGTGTTCTGCTCATGATTTGTTGTTTTGAAATACCAGTCCATTAGATAGCTCTGTAGCAAGGATCATGGAAGCCTCAAAGATTTGGTTTTTTGCATTTCCTTCAAGGAAATGGATCTGGGACTTATGATGCCTTTTCCTGGCCTTAAAAATTAAGAGCCAGACACAGTAAAGGGAAAAAAGGGTTTTTATGTCAGTTTTTAATAAGGATCCTTATGGTGCACCACTTTGCCAAGGTGGAATGCGCTGAAATGCACACCCACGATAGATTGCATATACAATTTATAGACCTTGCAAATTAGCATATCTATCATAGATTCCCCAATTAGAGGCTTGAAGGGATAGCATGATATCCCCCCATCCCAAGGAATTCCCCCCTGGATGGGCTTATTTTAGTTTAGGGGATGTGTTCCAGAAAGGACCTTGGTTTCTCAGGATAGCATAGGGCTTTCTGGCCCCAACTGTGAGGCCTCCAAGATGTTTGGTCTCCTGGCTTAACAGAATACTAGGACTATGCTAAATTATTGGGCTTAAGGCATTACAGGTATGCATGCTAAGAGCACTGAGGATACATAAAAGCTATATAAAAGGGTATATAAAACAAAAGGCAAAAAATGATCATGGCGTCACTTGGGCCCCAATTGTCCTGCAGAAGTACCAGACTTTGAGCTTTACAGCAAGAGGCAGGAAGACATCGGCCAGAGCACTGCTCCTAAGGAGTGGTTGTTGCGTGTGGTTTTTCTTCCTGAGAACCTTTGGGGATAGCTGATGGTGTGATACTGATGTAATGCGACACTGGGCTTCGCCCAAGCTATTGCCATTCTAGTAGTGAGGGTTTATGGTCAGATAAGGATGATATGTGGCTCAGCAACTGCTGTGTTTCAAAGGAAGGTAGCATGGAATGTGCTTGTGCCACCATCTCAAAATCTGAGTTAAAAAAAGGAAAGGGGAAAAAAAAAGTAATCTGAAAGGATTTGTGGCAGTGAGTGAACAGACCCTTTGGCCCAGCTAGTCCAGTGTCTCTGTGACCTCACAGTACAGCTGCATTTACAGGCAGTTAAATCCTTACTAACAACATCCTGCAAGTGGTGAAAAGAGAACGATCATTGCTAAAGACAAACAAAGCATATTCTGGTGAGAGCAAACTGAGGGTTTCACTGACTTGTTTCCTTAGAGGGAACCACCTGAGGAGATGGTTTTTATGTCTAGCATTAGAATTGCCTGTGTCTGTTCTAGGATCTGATAAAACAGTTAAAATGCTTCTAACACTGAAAATTATTGGGGCTTTGGTTTTAAGGTTAATTGAAACAAACCGTGCAAAGTCTTCAGAGTGGTTTTGGTGTAACAGTGGTCCACTAGGTGCATTAATAACAGCTGCAGAGCTATTTTCTCTTTGCCAGGTTATAAAATGAGTGACTACATAATGAATTATTCAATTTTTCAATTTGTAAGTAGGAAGCCTTACTTATTTTCACCTAATAATTTCATAAATCATTTTAATCTCAAGCACAGCGTAAGAAATTGCTTTCAGGACTTTGCAGAAAAACTGATGTATTAGGGCAAGCAAGAGAGCTCTGAAAGACTGTAATTTGGATATCAGAGCCTAAATCACGGTCCTGCTGTCGTGTTTAAGCGATTGAGAAAATGCTCTGTAAGGAAGAAAGCGAAAAGATCTGAGTTGTTGTAGTTGGCAGCAGCCGCCAGAGGGCGCCGAGGCCCCGCGCGTGCTGTCGCAGTGCTGAGCGCTGGTGGCTTTGGTTTCCCTGGATCGCAGCCTGCTGTGTAACTGGTCCTGATCAACGTGAGCGTTCTGGCTCTTCATGTACAACACAGGCAGTGGGTTGAAATACGTGGTAGAGAACTCACAAGTGGTAGTGGCAAATTGCAGTAATTTATGCTTTCTTTTGCAAAGGAAGGCTTACCTCTTAAATTGCAGTTGATTGCTGAGCTGTATTTTGGGAGTTGTCTTTGTGTCCCAGTTGAGTCATTAAATATGCTTTGGTCAGGATCATCTGATATTAATGCTGACTTTGCCCTTTCTTAATCACATTGCTGCTCAAATGTAATTGTTTCTGGTTTTGGACATCATTTTATGAAACTTGCATTGAAAGGAGCAAAATCAAGTAGGAAATCACTGGCTGATTTTCAGGCTCTGCCAAACACACCTGTGTAAACTAAGTATAAATTTACTGGAGTGGAAACATAGATAATAATCTGTAGAGAGCAGAGACCTTCTAATAGTTCTATGATGTATCAAAGTAGTTCAACGTTGAATGTAGATATGCTTCCGGCGAATGTCTCAATTGTCAGGACAGTGTTTGTTCCTCAGTTGTGTATCTCATATTTTTTTTCTAAAGAACACATTTCTTATTTTAAATGTACATTTTTTCCAAAATTTAAAATTCAGATTGTGACAATACTGAAATGTTTGCATAATGGTGTCTATGACAGACTGTTATGATTTAGAGTCATGAGTTGAAGCATTTAAGAAGTAGCAAGGTGGGATTAACCTCAGGGTGTGTATCCTCAGTTTCCATATATCTTCTATGTAGATAAATATATATATGTGCGCTCCATATATCTTGGTGCTTAAACTATTAAATAATTCATTAAGTTAGTAAGTAATTCATTAATCATTTAAATTGATTCTTGGGTAGGAGTCTACATTCTTCTACAGTTTACTACATCTTCACCTGTATAACACCCATTAATTTTTCAGGAGCAGTACTTTTAATTTTTAGTTAATTTAAACTAGTCCTTGGACTGTTGACAAACTGAGGTGGTGAGCGGTCATGCTGTGAGGGAACTGAAGCTGAGGATGGAAGCTGTTGGATAAGTTTTCTTTTAAGAGTGCGTGCTCTCTATGTGTTTACTGAACTTGAGCTTTTCATTCAGCAGCTGTGTTTAGCAGTGAACTTGAGTTTGGGAAGTGGAGTAGAAGATTTTTAAAGTCTGGACCAGACGATCTTTCAAGGTTCTTTCTAACCCAGGCTGTTCTACGACTGATTCTGAATGCAGGAATGATGAGGCACAGTTTGACTTCAAAGCTTTTAATTCTGAGGAGTGTAAATTTTCAGGTTGTTCAAAATGTAACCTTGTTCCACAGAATACATCTGGATTTCCTCTTGAGAATTCCATGAGAGATATGGAAGGAAATGGCAAGACTGGAACAAAAAACCCTGGAATTTCTCTGGAAAAAAATGATAGGCAGCTGCATAGCAAATGGTCTAAAACAGTAGGTCAGATCTCCAGTAAAGACAATAGAATTGAGAAAAACAAAGAGCAGATTACTGGTTCTACAAGCCAACAAGCTCACTGGGGCAGGACTTCAAAATATTTTGGTGCCCAGGAAGGGATTCTTGAGCCTGATGCAAATCTGGATTACAACACTGAGATTTCTGATTCAACCAGAAGTGCAGATGCTCCAGGAAACTCCAAACAGATCCAGCATAAGAGGACACCTTGCATGTATGGAAGTGGCTGTTACAGGTAAAGCAAAATTAAAACTAGCTTGGGGTAGCTTGTTGTTTAGAAGTAATGTATTAGCTATGGAAGAGAAAACTATAAAGTTGTTAGAAGCTTTGATTTGGAAAAAATCTTCCGGTGAACAGGGGACTGATGAGAAACAAATGGCAGAACAATAATTTTAGAACGACAAAAGGAGGAGCCGGGATGTCTTGCTAATTCCTAATACAACCCAAACAAGGGATGAAGTATTCAAGCAAATTAAAAGATGAAGTGTTGCAGGAAATAAAAGATAAAGGTCCATTATAAAAAGAAAATAAAAAGACCTGTGTGTACAGTACGAGGTACTAGCAGGCAGAAGAGATTTAAAAGGTTCAAATACCCAACAAACCTGTAGGTTTGTTTTATTAGCAGGTAAGACTTACATGAAAGACTGTTGTGTTTATTGAAGTTACTCCGTGCTTTGTGATCTGAATGTTTAAAATACTTATTATTTGTCATCCCTAAATAATTGAGAATTTCTTTTATTATAAATCGGTGTTTCTGCAATTTTTTGCAAGCTTTCAGTCTCCCCCTAAAACCAGAACAAAGCTTACTTAGGAACTTGAGGTTAACCGTTATTTGGACAGTCTTTGGAAATACTGCAAGTGAGGAGCAACAGGGTTTTTCCTCTTCTTTTTCACCCACTCATATCCTTTCAGGATGGAGGTGGTGGAAGATTTGTCATACAAATGTTCCAGAGAAGTTCCAAAATACCAGTGCTGGGTGCCTGGCCTCCTGCTAGTTCTTTCTGCCCAGAAGAGATCTGTGGTGTCCTTGGTGTTACACTGAAGGGAAGGTTGAAATCTAGAAGTGCTCTTGAGTCTAGAAAATGCCCAATGACCTGAGAACTACATTTAGGAGAAGATTTTGAGCCCTAGATAATCCTATGTACCTTGTAAATACAAAAGATAAGGCTAATCCAGGAAACGGGATCTAGTGCCTTTTTTTTTCTTCCCCCAAGGGGCTTCAGCAATAATAAAAACAGTGAGTTTGATTAGGAAGCAAACAAGCACAAGTGACTGGGTTTCTGTATGTTTGGTGGGCCTGATGCTGAGATAACTGTGTATATCAAAATTGTAAAGCTTTTGTATTCATGTGCACATCACATGGCGGTTTTCATGTAGCTTTGACATACCTCATTTTTTCCCCTTAAAGATTCTAACGAAAGCACGTCTTATTAGACAGTTCCGTTGATCCAGTAGTAGAAATGCAGCCTCTGGTTTGCTCCAGCTACTTTGGATTTTGCTGAGAGAAGTTTTGCCCTGTATGGGTATTAAGGTGATTTAATGCTCTGATATGATGAAATATTCCTAATCTTCAGGAAAGGCAAATCTTAGGTACCAATAGTGAGTAGGAGTCTGTATGTGCACATTTTTTCCTGGGTCTCTTGATTGTGAAACATTTGGCAGCAATACTTTTGGAAGGTACTGCTTTATAAAAAGAAAAGAATGTTCTGAAATAACAAATAGCAGTCTTTGTCAGAGAAATTTGTAAATAGGGAGCATCAAAAATGTCAGCTTTGATCTTCAGGAAATACTATGAAACAGCCTGTTTGCTTGCAGCAAAAGAAATGTGCTTTGTAGTCTGTCTTTGTATTTGCTTTTAATTCAAGGCCCCTAAGTAGTTGTTTCTGCATTGGTGGCAAAAGTGTGTTAGAGCAAAGATTACATGTTACTTCTAGTTATTTGACTGCATTTCTCTTAGCCTGTCTTAGACATTTAGGAAGAAAATTTGTAGCCCATAGTTGAATTTCTTCATTTATGAATTTGAAAACATTACTTTTGAAAGAATCAACCTTGATGTACACCTCTTGCCCCAAGTAGTCTTCTTGTCACCTTTGTTCAGTGTCACTTTCTGAGGTGGCCAAATTCAAAGGAACTGCTGTTATCACTAGGAGACAAAGTACTCTGTGTATATTGTAGATGCCTATATTTGTTGTCGAGGAACTCACCCTCTGAATACTGTCACATTTTCTTGTCTGCTGCTTGCTTTTCTGAAGTTAGCAGAATAGGGAATTAAAATAAATCTTTTCAAGGGCCACATAGAAGGGGTATAGTAGACCTGAACTCTCATCTCTGAAACTGGAACTCACAGTCTTTCTTCCACAATTCAATCCTTTCGCCATAGCCTGGGATACAGTTCTCTGCTGACTGGGGGTGTGTAAATCTCTCCCAGAACTGTCAGAGCAGGGGGTGCTGAATCAGTGTTTGGATTTGTTTGTGGGTTCTTCTAAATACTTTGCTGTTTGTTTGTTTATGAAAATAAGTATTCTTCCTTTCACTTCAAGCTTGTAAATCTGGTGGCTAAACACCCGCATCTGTCCTTTTTTCGAGTTGTGTCTTCTAGTAAGAATTAAAATATAGAACTTATAAACATGTTATGTGCAGTCACGGCATAACTTCACACTGTAATTTTATGGCTTTGTAAGTAGCGCTGGTAATTCATTACATTTTCACTAGGAGGTTCTTTCAGTAGTTGAAAAAATAAGCCCTTGAGATGGAAAGGGGTCTTCTGCATGGGTTTATGAGGAGTCAGGGATTCTGAACTGGTCAGTAAAATTTACTTTATAAAAAGTTTTTAAAGTTGCTTTTGGTAACAACACAGATGAACAACTGTCTTAAATATTTCACTGAGCAATACTCAACTTCTGCTTGAGATGATTGTATTGATTCTGAAGAAGTTTTAAAGTTTTATTTGCATAGTTTCTGTTCACATAGTTTCCTGGACCATGAAATATGCGTACACAAATTTAGAGCTTCTGTGAAAGCAAAGCTGCAGTAACTGTGTCAGTATGTTTATATGAAGGCAGTGGTCATAAAACTTCATTATTAAAATAGGCTTTTTAATTAGTTACTTTTCATGCAAGTAAAGCCTAATGATTTTGTTTTGATCAAATGAATTAACACATTCCTGTGCACTGAGGCTTTGTTGTGAAACAGTTAACTTTGGAGTGCAACTTACAGTGTCATAGATGTGCTCCTGTAACTCAAATATCTCATTTCTACAAATAAATATTAAAAAAAAAAAATCAAAAAAACCTTTATAGGAAGCAGCCTTAGGGTTTTTCTGAAAAAAAGGGAAGATGTTTGGTTATTAGCTATGTACTTCTCTGCTTCCTTTTATTTTGCTGGGTATCATTGCACTACACATAGGATAAGTACAAGTTATCCAGGTAAAAGTAAGATAAAATAGGATGTTTCTACTAGTCCTGAGCATCTGAGGTAGGGCATATTCAAGAGGTAGGACATGTTTGAGGTGCTCCAGGTAATGTATAATTTGAGGAGTATAATCTACTGGCCGAAAGACTCCTGAAGCCTACTGATAAGGACTTGTATATCACAACTCTTTTTGTTGCTCTTCTTCCTTTCTCCCATACTTTCTTTTTTTCCCCTCTCCTTCAATAATGGCTGTTTGGTATTGTCCAAGTAGGTCTTGAAGCAATGTTTTAAAATGAAATGGGTATCTCCTAAAATACAATAGATTGGCTAATTGAAAGGTATTAGGTCTTCTTTCCTTGGCAACTATGATGCTATATGTATCTTGATACAGGAATAAGGATTAAAATTAGTTCAAAGAACATCAGTTGCTGCTGTGTCCCTTTGAGAAGATAAATTGTATTTCATGTGACCAAGAATTCTTGCTATTACTGCAAGTATGTTAGCTCTGTGCTAACATAAGCAAATGGCCTCTAAAATGATTTGGATTCATCCCATTTATTTTTAATGGGGAAGGAAGTAGGCAGACAATCTGAATTTGTCACAACAAGTGATGTTTCCTGAGAATTTGTTACGGACTGCAACGTTGCAATAGTTTTCAGTGAAACATTATTAAATTACCCTACAGTTTGCAGAAGCAACAAAAGACCAGGACAAGAAGCTTGTCACCTAGGTAAGTAGATCCAAGGGAAAACAGGTCTTTGATAAGTGGCTTATAGAAGAGTTTTATCTTTAGTTTGCTTGTGGAGTTTCCTGAGTGAAAGATATCTGGCAAATGGAGATTTAAAGAATTAATACTAAATATCTGGTATTTTTCGAATGCTAAAAGGAGGCCTGAATGGCCAGTGGAGCTCACAGTGTTTAAGTCATCATTTTGTAAGAGCTGTAACAAATGCTCTTTTCTTATGGTGGTAGTTGAAATGATAAAATGAATATTGACTCTCCTCTATGAAGTTCAGAAGAGGTACTTCTGAATTTAAAGGAGTTTCTCTGATCAGTGAGGAAGCTGCTGTGTATGGAGGTGGCTGCACACATGTCCCTGGTGTGTTCCATACTTGCTTCTCAATGCAGCTGTAGCAAGTGTAAGTAAAAGCAGTAAGTACTCGTAGCTGAAAATCGTCATTCCTCCTCCTGCTTGAGGCAGGCAGCTCACTTTTATAATTTGCACAAACACACTAGAGGTTATGTACTCTTGGAATAATTGCAGTAATCACTAAAGTATTTTGCAGATGTCTTTTGGAAAATAATTTATTAAAAAATCTCACATTTCTTGCTTCTCAATGGTATGCTTAGGAAAAAAGTCTCTAAGAAATTATAGGGAAAACGTAAATTTGCTTTTGCTACCAGTATGTTAATATTGATGTAATTTTTCGTAGCATATTTTGATCTGTCACATGAATTGCTCCTGAAGTCAGAACTTGGGTTTTTTGTATTCTTTTTAACTCCACTTACAACAGTTCTAGAAAGAAGAAAACTTTTTCTTCTAATGATGTTTATGACTGCCTGCTCTTGAGTGGTGTGTGTACAAAACTCTTGCCTAGAAGCGGTAGAAATGTTCTTTCAGTTATGCATAAATTTATGTTCCCTACTTATTCACCTCGGATTCAAGTGTTGTAGAGCAAGAAGTCATGGATGATGGTCATGTGCTGTCCTCACTAACACTGGAGTTGTTAATGTGTAGTTGTCTTATGGTACAACTTATGGTACAACTTCATGTCAGCATGCTAATTTGTAATTTCAGATAAAACCTATTGTGTATGTGCTGGAAGTTGGAAACTTAAAGCTGATGGGAAATATGAAAATTCCTGGTTTAACCTCTGTTGCAGCAGGTGCTAAGACAAAATTTCTTCTGTTATGCTGAAAGTAGGTCATACATTCTGCATCAAGTTAAACATTAAAAGCTCCTTTTCATGTAACCACAGAAAAATGAGCTGTCAGTGATTTAGTAACACATTTTATATGTCTGCTTCTTGTGTTGAAATGGAACAGTCAGTTTTGGTGTATATTTGTTTCTTGCAGGAAGAATCCCATTCACTTCCAGCAGTTCAGTCATCCTACTGATGATGACTATGATGACATGGAGATGGTGGCTCAGGATGACAATGACAACCGGCCTGAGTGTCCATACGGAACGGCTTGTTATAGGTGAGAAACACTGTGCAAAGTGGCTTTCCTTATTTACAGGTTAAGAATGTTGTCCCCTGCACTCACAGAATGACAATAGAATAATGACTAATTCTTGATGTTAACTTTGACTGTAGCTTTCTGAAATTTACTGCAGTCAGACTGCTACCCTTAAAGCACCCAAGTCTGTGCATACTTTTAACACTGACACAGTAAAAATCACTATTTTGTTAATGATATCAGCTGTCAGAGATGAAAACTTGACTATTCAATGAACCTGTTCAGTGACCTGGAGATCAACACTGTATCTCTTTTCAACATTCAGTAAATTGTTCTTTTATATGAACAATTTATTGTTGCATGTTGTTCTTGATCTGTAACTTTTAGTTATTTTGATAATGTATTTGTTGGGATTTTGTACAAAAACTATTTTAAACAGCATTTGATTTGTTAGAAAGCATAACAGAGGTAACAGCAAGAAAATCCAGTTTATGGCTGACTGCTGTTTCTTTAAGCACTGTTGATTTTCTTCAAAATATTGTTGTATTCCATTTGTTTTTCAGTACGTAGGTTTTACTTATTTATCAGACTGTATAATTATCACAGTGGACAAGAAGATATATTTTGAGGCAATAGCATTTCTATGGGAACATATTGAAACTGCTGGCTGCTGTTAAAGATTGTTTCTGCACAGAAACATTTTCTCCTGGAAAGTGTGGAGTTATCCTAAAGAACATGGTCTCCATGAAATGTAACAAAATGTAACAAAGTGTAACAAAATGAGCTCTTAAGAAAAAGCCTTGGTGATACTCAGCTAATGCAGAAAAAATGGTTCTCTTAAAAACACCTACGAGATGAATTTCCCATATCAGGCTGACCAATATAGGCTTATATGAGTAATGAAATTGCCAACATACTTTTGAGGAGTACGACGGATGCTTTATCTAAACCCCAAACTGTCTCTCCTTCCAGATAAGACAACTTCTGTGTTGTATTAGTTGATCATTTCTTAATCTGTGTTTCATTCTTTGGGGATAAAGGAGGCACTCACAAAAAATTGATCATTCTTTCAATGAAGCAACAGATATAATTTGAAGAGTTTTTGTGTTAATTTTGTTGTCCTTATCTGTTGGCTATTACTTGACTGATCTAAATGCTGTGCCTTGAAAATTATCCATAAAATACCAGGGAATTCTGCACTTTTTAAATGTGGCAACAAGGTGATGAATCAAGCTATTACTTTTTTCTTCTTTGCAGGAAGAACCCCCAGCACAAGTTGGAATACAAGCACAGTGCACCTCCAGGTGGGCCAATTTGTTCAATATTACAGAATCACAGAAAATTCTGAATTGGAAGGGACCCACAAGGATCATCAAGTCCAACTCAGTAAAATGCTTTAATCTCCTTTAAGGGAATAATGTTGCATTTATAGCTTCCTTTGTATTGGGGTTATTTTTTTTCTGGGATTTTTTTTAATCAGAAGTTCTCAGGTAAGATACAATTTTGAAGTATTTTGATGCTCTAAACAAAATATTGCAACCATGTCTGTCATCTTTTTGTGCTGGTTTTTTTTTAAATCAGTGATTTTCTTACTGTGAGAACTAATTTTTGCATATATGTTCTCTTGAGGCCTGAAGGGAATGTAACTAAAACTGAATTTGAGTTCCCAATCTAACATTTTGTAGTCTTTTTATATTCCATTAACTTGACTTGGTGAAAAAATACAGGGGAATGTGCTGTTTGCATTTTGTCAGCTCTTAAAGAATTGAAAGAGATACTTCTTGGTTTTGGTTTTTTGGGGTGCTTTCTCTTGGTTATTGGATTTTGAGTTTTTCCACATGAAATCACAATGCAATAAACGATAATTTAGAGCAGAACAGTTATGGAAATGACATGATAATGCATTTTACTTTGAAGTTGCAAGGCTATGACATTATTAAGAAGGAATAGCATTTATGGAAACAGTAGTGTAAAATATTTAAATGCCCTAAAATATTCCAATTTGCTGCTTAAAAAGCCTCAATCAGAATTGACATCATTTGTCTACAGATGGCAGGGATAATAATTTTAAGAACAGTTTATCTGGGTAATCTGTTGGGAATGATTCAAGACAAAAATGGGTTTTTTGGGGCAGCAAAGTAGCTTTTATATCTGTAAGTACAGCACAACCATTGCAGCATTTGTTTAATAGGTCAGTTTTCTGTTGTAGCAGCTCTAAGAATAATCCTTATGGCAGAGTTCACTCTGTCCTGACTGACAACTTCCCTTTCTTTAGTAACTGGAAGAGGAACACAACAACGAACTTCAAGCAATGGTGAGTGTATTCTAAAGTTATGAGTGGGCACATCAGCCTGGGATGCAGTTGGTCTGCTGTGGCTCTTTTGGCATTTAATAGTGTTGGAGATGCTTGATAATACTTAGCTGAGGAGAAAGTAGTAGTTATTTTAGTAAAATCCTTCTTGTTTTCTTACAAGTAATAGTGCTTCAGTTGAATTTGTGCCAGTCTTCCTGGATAATCATACCTGTAGTTCCCTAGAAGCAGACAAGAAAGCAAACGTATTTTAAGAAGAGACCCATATGGCTAAAAGGTGTCTTCCATCTTCACTCCTTACACAGGGGCCATAATAGGATGAAAGGAATCCAGTATTTCATGCACAGCTAGTTAAGGTTGCCCTATAAGGAGTGATTACTCCTGCAACATGGAGATAATTCCCTCTGCATTGTATTGACCTTTACATAACTTTCAGGTGATAATCTGTGCATGTGCTGATGAACTTTCTTAAACTTACAGTGAGGTATTGATGTTTCAGAGCATGTTAGGATGGAAGTGTAGAAGTTTATGTATGTTGTGGGTGCATAGACTCAAGTTTTAAATATGATTAGGTCTGCTTCCAGGATTCTTTTGTGTCTCATGTTCCAAATGTGAAGCTTCCTATGCTTTCTAAAATTAAAAGGGAGCTTTAAAGAGCAGTCTGAAAGTCTGATGCTGTGCAGTCTTCACTTTCAGTGGCCAGAGTAAGGCACGAGGGTGTGGAACTGCTGCATTTTGAGTGGGAGTGGGAACTGGCTTGCCTTCCTTGAGATCACCAAGGAGTGGCTGGGAATTTCCTAAAGAAATCTTCAAAACAGATGTGCCTTCTAGAGAAAATAAATAAAAGTGCAAATAGCTGTAGTTAGCTTTCTAGGCAAAGTGTTTTCAGCCTTCATTTCTGTTGTGGGTGAATGCAGGAGGTTGTTTTAAACTTTCTGCTGAGAAATCTCTCTCCCATACCATTTCCTTATCAAGTTTGTGTGCACTTTGGCTATCACCAGATATTTACTATCTGTATACTGTATCTGTGCACCAGCATATTCTGAGGCATGTTTGTTACCTGTGTGCTTTGGTTCCTCCTGTGATACAAGTACCCATCTTGATCAGAGGTCCGGGTTAGAAATTTGTGTTACAAAGTGTTGAGGCATGCATTGAGTGGTGAAGATTTTACAATGTAGCAGGCTGGGCTGTGTGCATATCTAAAAGTCTAAATCTTTTCTTGAAGGTTTTAAACTGTAGCTGTAGCTCTCATAAGAGCACCTTCCTTACCAAAATAGTAGGTGCTGTGTGTGCAGCTGATGGTCAGGCAGGGGCGACTGAAGGAAAAAGTGCTGCTCTTGTAGCATGTAAAACTTGCACACAGAAGTGAAATTCAATCTGTCAAACTCTTCTTACTAAGTAAGAACCACAGAATAATTTATATTCTGCACATACAGGAAAGAAGGGAATTTATTAAGTTCTGTTTATATTTACTATTTTTAAAAAGATTTTTAATGTCTTGTTGACTGGCTTACTTAGCTCTGCGGAGGGCAAAGATTATAAAACGTGGTGCTCAGCAAGTTCACACCTGAGGCCATCATACCAGATCCTGCAGGGTCAGACAGACAGTCAGGGCTCCATTAACTTTTATTTCATCATATTTGGCACAACTGCACCGTTAGACACAGCAGGATTAAATTCCCTACAAGTTTAAATTTAAATTCCACCAGCCAAGAGAAGAGGGGTGCCCTCCACCTGACATTTGACATGTTCAGTTTTTAAGTCTAATTGCTGCCAGAATTGCCTGTAGAGAATGTTCTGAGAAATAATCTGACACAAATTACTGGGGAATAGTTGTAGGGAAGGAATTGAAAAAAAAAGTCAGTGTTATGCTGTCATTAAATTGTCACTGCTGAATGACTTCACTAAGTTGTTGCTCCTGAGATGAATAACACCCTGTAACCATGGAATATGCAGTATTCTCCTACACACTTTTTTGTAGGTTTTCTAGCAAGCTGATCAGCTCACATCAAAATAGAACATTTTGGAAGGAGCGGTCAGCAAGCTTGTTTTCCCCACATCAAGAAGCTACTTTTGTAGAAAGTTTCAAGGTCATCTTTATAGATATGCTGCTAGAGAAAAGGCAAAATTAAGCTTAATCATCAGCTTTAGGACGGAATTAAACTAAATGGAAAGAAGTGGAGAGGAAAGGCATAAAAGGAAGTGCATCACTCACTGCTAAAATCAAAGAATTGATGTATGGGGAGGGAGAACATAGTATACACTTCCTACATTTGTAGGAAGAATATGAAAGTCATCAGTGTTTTGCCAGAATTCCTTCTTTTGTTGTAAAATAGAACTCACAGTGCTGTGAAAGTGACAAAGGGCTTTTTTTTGATAAGCAGCTCTTGGGCTTATTTTTCTAATAACCTTAGTCTGAGAAGGGGGATTTTGTTCTTATTGTATTCAGCATCTTCATTTTGACCCCTCCCCTCCAAGACAAAATTAATTCTGCAGGACTACAGTCTGTGATTCTGCTAAGAAATTCTGCTGGTTATGGGCTAACATGGGCATGATTAATTTACTCTGAAGTCTGTTAAACAATAAGCCAGCAAGCATAAAAAGGAAGGTAATTCTGTAATAGGAGTGTTCCCACTCATAGACAAGTGTGACAGCCTGATAGAGGCTGTAGCCTGACTACGTGACATACTGGTGGTGGTGTTTGTACCTGGAGCTCTGACCTGAGGTTTCAAGAGTTTGCTGAGAAGTGCTTATGGTTAATATAGAGTTAGGATTTGGACTGTGCTCTGTAATTAAAGAAAAAATACATACTCATAGTTTCATATGAAAGCTGGAGACAACTGCTCAACAAAAAAGTTACCTAAACGGATACCATTTCTAGATAAGATAAGAATGCAAAAATGGGAGGGTGGGAGGAAGAGGAATGAACATGATTTTACTCAGAGATGTGACTTAAGGACAGAATTAAGACATGACTGGGATATTAAGAGGCCATGGCTAGTTAGGAATTTTGGGCATTTAAGAAAAGATGTCGCAGATGTTGAGAGCAAGGCTTACACACATCTGCCAAAATGCAGTGGAAATGACCTTCAGAAGGGAAACACAGACTATCTAGCATGAATGCAAGTGGAGAACATAGGAGGTGAGTGATCTAGATTTCCTTCTCTAATGTGAAGCTCAGAAAGAAGTGAGTAGGAATTAAAAGTCGTATCAGCTTCCACAGACTAAGAATATGATGGATGGATGGATGGATGGATGGATGGATGGATGGATGGATGGATGGATGGATGGATGGATGAAGGAAGAAAATCTAGGGTTAAAGCAGCCATCTAGCAATAGCTAGAGGCCTAACTGGAAGATAGATGTGTTGTTTAGGTGATTCTTTCTCCTCTTGAGAAGAGAGGTTTAACTGTGTGGGCTCTGGGAGGGATCTTGAGCTCTGTATTTATTATTCATGAACACATGGCATTTTTGTCCCTACAGGAAAAAGGGCTGTGGAGAAAGATGGTGTCAGTGATGGTGAAGCCAATGAATATGACCTCAATGACAGCTTCATAGAGGAGGAGGAGGAGTGCGAACCTACTGATGAAGACTCAGACTGGGAACCAAGTTCAGAAGAAAAGGATAACGAAGATGTTGAGACACTTGTGCAAGAAACGCGTAGATTTGTTAGGATCAAAAAATAGCTGCTCAGAACAGCCTTATGAATATCCAGTGTAGTTGTGTTAAAACATGGTTGCACAAGGAGAGGAATTGTTTGAAAATTTCTCCATGATATAGGCACTACAGGAAAATATTAATGGGGGCAAGGGGATTCTGCAATGCCTTTCTTGTTCACATGTATTATTTTGGGGCTGATGTGGTGTTTGTTTTATTAAGTCGTGGACCCAGAGGATAGAGCCCTGAAAATATTTGGTTGATTTTTCTTTTTTTCCTCTCTCTCTGCTTTTTTTTTTTTTTTTTAAGAACACATTGGTAGCTCATATTTTGAAATACAATTTTAAAGTTTTTAAAAGTTCATCTTCCTATGCTTGAAAAAGAAATATTGGCATTAGGGAAGTCTAAGCCATTTTTGTCAAATTCTCAGCAAAGCTGAAGTCTTGATGACTGTATTTTTGCACAATTAAACTTGTAACATACAGTGGAAAAAGCATGTAACTGTGTGATTTCTAAAGACGTTTGAAAATCTTGCCTTCAGTGCACTCATCACTCCCCTGAGCTTCCTGGAAAGCAAGTTAAAATGTTTTACTATATTTTGGGACAGATGACTGAAGCCTTGTGTATTTGGCACGTTTTTTGGTCAAAGGCCTGAAATTCAGCAGGGGATACATTCTTGTGTGGCTTCATGTAGGCATCCAAATATGCTCCAGCTGGTTTTACAGACTTTTCAGGACTTTGTGGATGTGCCCTCTACAACACCCATGCCCTGGTTTTTGACTCAACTTGTATGCTTGTCTTGTTGTGAAGAGGTTCCTCTTACAGAAAAAATTGCCAAGGGGGAGTCAAGCCAAGCACTGCCTGGGCCTTGCCACTGCTGCATTGAGCTGTGTGCAGGCTAAGCCCTCTCAGCAGGCCTGAGACCTCCTGCTCCCACCAGGCTGGGGCTGTCTTGGGCAGGGAAGTTGCTCTGTGAAGGAAGCTGCTGGCCTCAAGGGAAGCTGCCCTCATGGCCAGGAGGCAGGAGAGCCCGGACCTGGCTGGAGCTGGGCTGTGTCAAAGAGGAACTGTCTCAGCGCGCCCTGCCCAGGAGGCACCTCCACAAGCAGGTGCATGCAGCTGCCACAGGCTGGAGCGGGGCTTTCTGGAGGAAGAGGAGGAGGGGGAGCTGGCCTCATGTGCCAAGGTGTTGGCAAGGAAAGAAGCCGCTTTCCTTTGGGGCCCAGGAAGAGTGGTGCTCCAGGCTATGGGATGCAAGCTGGGGCTGTACAGCCTGAGCTCCTAGCAGTTCAGAGGCTGGGCACTGGGGGTGGACATCAGCTGCTCCCCATTTCTACATCAAAAAAACGTCATCACACACACCCCCTTGGCATTTGGAAACTTGAAGGGTAATCTTGATCCTGTCCAGTTCCGCTGTAAGAGGAGTTGGGAAGGATTCTTTTTGCTAGATTTCTCGGATAAAAATAAAGCTCAAACGCGGCAATATTATATCTGAGAACTGTTTTTTGATAAAGAAAGGATATGGACCCGGCCGGAGGGGGATAGAAAAGAGAGCAGAGAGGGAAAAAGAGAGACGGATAGAGAAATGGAAGACAACGACAGCATTACCACCAGGACACCGGAGCGCCCCGTCGGCGTCTGTTCGGCAGATGGAGCGGGCGTGCGGCGAGCCTGCGCAGCTCTTCTCACCGGCTGGGCGCGACTTCCAAGCGACGGCGAGCAGCCTGTGTCCGGCGGTGGCGAACGACGGCTGCGGGCCGGCTGCCGGACAGCGCGGGAAAAGCGGCAGCGGAGGCGAAGCAGATTGTCGCGGCGACGGGCTGCCTCGGGGAAGCGGCAAAGCAAGGCAGAGGGACAGGCGCAGACAGGGAAGAAGCAGGACCGAAGGCAGAAGAAGGCGAGGGGGTGGGGACGGAGCGAGCTGAATCTCCGAGCAAGCCCGCCCTCCCTCCAAGAAACCAAAAAATGGCGGCGGCGGGTATTGCAGCGCAGTTAACTGCATTTATGTGCTAAGATTCCTCCCACAGCCCGTTTTCCCGGGCATTTTTTCTGGGGTCTCTCAAATTGCTGGAGGATGCAGCCTCCTTTTTATCCTAACTTCCCCGCATTTCCCTCTCTCCTTCCCCCTTGGCTGAGGTGTTTGAGAGGTACAGAGTTCCCGAATCACATAATACAGACCCCCGTTTTTCTTTGTATCTATGTTCTTTTTCTCTAAGTCCAGGAATTTAGCACAGTCTTGGGTGAGCAACAGTTTGTGTCAATTAGAGGAATTCCTCTGGAATTTATGGTTCCTCTCATTGCTTCTTTCACCTATTAGTATCTGGCTTTATCTACCAGCAGGCCCACAGTTAGTTTGGAAAGACACATCCCTCTCATTCATTTTATTATGGTGCTACATGTGTTATGTGCTGTCATGTTTATTATAGTTTATGCATTGTAAATGTATTGCAGAGTATGTACTGCATTATATCATGGTTTCTTGCCTAGCTATTGTACTATATGGTACAGTACTGTATAGTATTTTGCATTGTATGTATTGTAGGATTTTGTGTTTATTGTCTTGTGTTCATTATACCCTAGAGGAGCCAGTTCTTTGCCACACCACAGGAGCCCTTCGATGTTCTGTTCTACAGAAGGTCTTCCCCATGCCCCCCTTAGGAACCTCTTTCCCTTGTCAACCCTCAGGAGCCCTTTACGGTGCAGTCCCACAGTTCTTTACAGTGCAACCTCTCAGGAGCCCTTTAGCCTGCAGCCCCACAGGAGCCCTTCTCCTTGTTGACCCTCAGGATCCCTTTGCCACGAGGCCCAGATCTTTTTGGAATCTTATATTGAATTATCTTCAATTCCTTCACCACACCACTGCCCAACTCTTACTGGAGTTGCTAATCACAGCCTCACAGAGGAGTCCTTCACTGCATACTGCTTACTGACTCTTCCGGTTTCCTCCTCACCTGGTATTTTTTGAAGAGTGTCACCACATTGGCTCCGGAGGAGTTCTTCACACCTGTTTGGTTTTTTGGAGTGCTTTCCCATTTGGCTTTTTGAGAAGCTTCCGCCTTTCCTAGGGGCGTTTCACCCTGTGGCTTTTTCCTTGATTTCTACAGTGCCTGGCATATGTTGGAGCACTTTACAGAGCCATCCTGGAGCAGTGCATTACCCGTGGCTCTTCCAGAGTGCTATGCTCCCAGATTCTATTGCTTTGCCTCAACCTGCTTCCCGTGATTGCCTTACATGTGTTAGCTTGCACATTTTTTTCTTCTTGAATCAACAGATGAGCAGGTAGAGGAGTTTTCATGGAGTTTTGATGTTCCTTTTTAGCTCAGGGATACCTTTTTCCAGGAAATGTTACTATCTTAGTGTTCTCTGTCACTTAGTCTTGGTTTTGAAGAAGGTGACTTTATGCTTTGAGCAACTTTGTGCTCAGGGATGTTTCTTAGTATCCATCATTTTTTGGTGGTTTTTATACTGGGATTTGTACCATGTTCTTTTGTTCTGGTTGGCATTTTGAAGGTCACTTTTGAAGCTGCAGGATTTCCTGCCTCATCGGTGGTTTTGAGGGAGCTGGTTGTGTTTAGCCTGGAGAAGATGGGGCACAGGGGTGACCTTCTCACTCTCTACAATGGCCTGAAACAAGGTTGTAGTCAGGTGGAGGTTAGTCTCTTCTCCCAGGAGCAAGACAAGAGGACATAGTCTTAAGCTGCACCAAGGGAGGTTCAGGTTGAACATTAAGAGGAATTTCCTTCACAGAAAGGATGGTTAGACATTGGAATGGAGGTAGTGGAGTCACTGTCTCTGGAGGTGTTTAAGGAAAGACTGGCACTCGGTGCCGTGGTCTATTGATATGGTGGTATTTGGCCAAAGGCTGGACTCAAGGATCTCAGAGGTCTTTTCCAACCTAATTGAGTCTGTGATTCTGTGATTTAGGGCTTTTCCTGGCAATATGTGTTATGGTGCAGCCTGTAAGACAGGATCCTAATAGAGTGTATGAGAGATCTCTGTGAGTCTGAGGGTCAAGCGTCCATCCTGCCTCAATTATGCTTTCTTCTGCTCAATGGTGTGTGGTTTTCCCCACAGGAAGTACACAGTATTTGGAAGAGGAACAGCCCAAGCACCCAACAGGTGTCACAGCTGATAAGACTGATCAATAGTTAATTCATGTAAGCACAGTTAACTATTGGGAGACAGCAAATGTTGATCACAAAACCTAAGAAGTAGGATTCACCTTAATCTTGTCGAGAGGAACAAGAATTTACTTGAGACCAACACAGAAACTGCTGTCTTACAAAGGACTATGCATGCCCCAGAAAGAAAGGTGAAAAGTGTATTGTGATGAAGACTACTGAGCTTCATCAGAAAGACCTCCGAGGAAGAAGAGGAGCCTTCCTCAGTGCAACCACCAGGACACACCACGCATTTGTGACACATATGCTAATGGTATTAATGACTTCCAAGAACTAATTGGTATAATCACTCCTATCCCAAGGAATGTGATGACTATTCATGAATTTTACCCATAATATTGTGTTGTAGGAAGTGCTGTCTGTGTGTGTGTGTTTGGAGGAGCGATCCCCCACACCTGGTGCGCTGAATAAAGCAAATACCCACTTCTCTGACTCTGTCTCTGAAGTGTCTCCTGGCCCGGTTTGGGACGATTCACAGCCCTGCCAACACAGGGAGAGGGAGAATGCAGACACTACAAGCATTGGATAAGTGCCTGGGTACCCAGCTGTCAAAAGCTGAAGCATCTGTTGCTACTTGTTGGAGTAATGGGAATCCTGGGATTATCTGCATGACGTCATTCCCAAGGTGTTTGACATGAGCTGATGCAGTTTTCGGTGATGCTGTGCTGCATGGGCAGCAGCTGGAGGGTGCTGTTGCCACAGGAGAGGCTCAGAGAAGAAGGACCACAGCAAAGTCTTGGCTCCTGAAAGGAGTCAGTCAGTCTTCAAGGAAATTTTCTGTGCTGGCTACTTTGATGTACGCTGGCCTGGGATCTTGCAGGTCATCGCCCTTTTGTAGAGAGACAATTGCTTTAATGACACAGCCTTTGTTTTCTCAGTGCCTGTTGCTGACAATAGCTGTTTTTCTTCTCTTACTGCTCTCTTAGCCATTTGGAGTCACTATTTTAGCTTCCAGGTGTACCTGGGTTTATGTTTTTCAGTATGAAGGAGCAGAGACTGGATTTTATCCTCAAGTTATCCTTGGAGAAGCTGCTGTAGAAGGAAGTTAGCCTATGGTTTTGGAGCTGTGCTACAGGAGGACAGCTAAGCAGTGATCTGGTGTGGTAGCACCAGTTTTGCATTTGGCAGTAAAAATTGGAGCTATCCACAACCAAGACATGGTGGCATCTGGTTGATTCACCACGTGGTTATCTAACTGCTGCCAAAGGCTCTCAGGAGGATGCCTCACTCCCTTCCACTCCTCATCCATGACACATCCCACAATTCTTGCATGATGGATCCCTTATTGCAGCTGTTCCCCTAGAGCTAACAGTAGGTAGCTGCTGGCCACAGAGGTCTTGCTGGAGTTTTTCCTGCTTTCCAGTAGGCAGGAGTTGTGCTGGAAAGGCCTGATTCTCCTCTGAGACAGATGCTGCCTTCTTCCCAGCTTGTGCTTGTCTTTCTCTGTTTACGCATGGCTCTTGCAAGCAGAGCTCCAGATAGGTGCAGTTCATATTCAATTCCCTCTCTAAATATTGTCCTTTAGTAAGCTGTGTGGGTACAAAAAAGTCTTTCTGTTCTTTTCTTCCCTGCACACCTTACTTAAGTCCTAGGGAATGTGGGATCTGTGCTTGGATCAGGGAACAGAACCGTCACTCTTCTTCAGTGGATGCTCTGTGGATGCTACTCACAACAAATGCAGTTGAGGGCAAAGCATGACTTCTCCTGCCCTATCCAGAGGTTCAGGCAGCAACACCACTTTGCTGTTGGGAAGACCTCAAAATGTCAAAAATACAGCAATCCCCAAACCTAAACTCAGCAGGGGCTGTGGAGGATGCTGCTTTGATACTTTTGTCAGGCCACGGGGGTGAGAACAGTGGTCAGGCCAGACTAGAAGAGCTCTCTTGAAGCTCTCAGAGTGATTTCCAGAGTTTTAAAGCAATCCTTTCCCCCAGATTTTGCTTAGTACTGTATTTCTTGGTGGAGGTTGAAGGATTTTTTTATTAACTCACCCATAGATGGATTTCCCTAGTGTGGAAATTATCAGTTGACTTTGTTGCACCAAAATCATGTAGGGAAAACAGGTGGAAGGAGTATCAACACACTCTAATAACAGGTAGTATTGCTAGCTAATCCCCAATAACTAGGGCAGGTTTCAGGAGATAAATATGGGAGCATAGTTTCAGAAGGAACCATAAAATTTCAGGCAAGATTACAAGATTAAGCTTTTTGATGGTGAAATACTTCAGCTCTCTGTTTTTTTAAATTTCTGTGGCAAGCTGGAAAACAAATGTAGCCCTGTTCAAAACTGACATTTTGAAGGATGATTTCAGTAATTGTTTTGCCTAACAGCAAATGATGAAATACTCTCCAACATATATTTAAGAGCAGCTAATGATGAGAGGTTTTGAGCACTTTAATGGATTTGAATATCCTTTTGCCCTTAAATTTAATTGGTCAATTTTTCTTCAGCAGGAATGGGATCATTCACATTACTCAGTTGGGTAAGAAAGTGATGGCTAAGGGAAAAAGACAAAAAATAATTCAGAATGCTGATACTGAGGCCATGTTTACTGTTTTATTGGCAGGATTTGCGGTTCACTTTAAATTCACGATCAGACAAGTTATTTACCAAAACCATTTACTCCAAAAGTAGGCACAACCACATACTTTAAAACAGGAAACATTTGTCATCACAATAGAAAAGATTCGATTTCCATACACAGAAGTCCATGATATGTGTAGTTGAAATGAGTAGGTATTACTGTTACTGTCACCTGCCTTGTCACAATTATCAGTTAAGAAACATCCAAACTGGAGTTGCACTAAATCAGAACAGTAAAAGAAGCACTGCAGAAGGAAATGCAGAATTCATTTAGAGTTGTTGCCTCATATCTGAGCAGACAACAAGCTACTCAACTCAGCCAGAGGCCGGCTCACTGAAGCCTAAGCCTGTCTTGCTCCCAGAAAGATGGATCACCTCGGGATCTCCTTGGTATTTTGGCTTCATTTGTCCTTTATTGTGAAGGTGCACACAGACTTGGTACGATATCTGGTCGGTTTTTTCCCACCACCACGCTGTAGTTTTATATGGATCCCACTGACAAGCAAGCTAAAACACATGAAATTCCATTTGAGCATAAGAAAACACTTTTTCACTGTGTGAGAGCTGTTGAACACTGACACTGGTGATCCAGGGAGACTGTCAGCATTCCCTGGAGTCAGTGAAAGCCCAGCTGGACACAATCCTGGGCAATGTGTGCAGAGGGGTAGGCTAGACAATGTGGAGATGTTATTCCCAACTTCTACAATTTTGCGATTGATTCTGTGATGAGCTCAGCATCTCAAGGCAGCAGAAGCTGGCCGTAGGGTGCCTGGAGGTGAGGGAAGAGGTCCCTTTCATATGCATCTGTGGCATTACCAAATACATAACAGAGTAACACTCTCCATCAAACTAAAGAGTGGAATATTGATAAAGCATTCTTAAACAAGGTGTCACAGGAAGAGACTTGAGGTTTTCACTAGACTGTGAAGCAGATTTTAGCTTTCAGAGCATGTGCCTTTCAGAAGATCATGCTGCGCACTGGACAATAGAAAGCTGGTGGTCTGTAGGCTTCAAGAAGCTTTATCATGAGGGCTAAACTGAGAGGTTAAAGAGAGACAGGAAGCAAAATGGGCTTTTTTGCCATCCTTTCTCTTCTGAGCAGAAAGAAAAGGACACCAAATAGCTTAAATATACAAGTCATAAGCTCAAAGGGGTTTAGAGGTTTCTCTTAAGAAACAAGGAAGCATCACTGCTAGAATCAGCACTGAAATTTTCCATCATTGTAATATGCTCTAATACATTCATAGACTTCTTTGTTCTTCTTAAACAACTCTAAAATAAGTGTCTACATCCCAAATTTACAGCTGTGTGAACTGAAGCACAGCATCAGTTCAAGTTGGGGGAATATCCAGTAGTCCAGTGAGAAGAGTTCTGGTGGGAATGCAAAGTAGGCTGCTTCTTGAGGGCTCTCACCAGTGGTGGGTATTCCCACAGACAAGGGAGAAGCTTCTGAGAAGGTATTATTTCCTCTTTACCCCCTCTCCAAAAAAGGTGAGATTAGAACTGCAGAAAATTTATTGTAGTTTTATGCAGTCTACTTCCTCTGTGATTGGCATTACACTTGTTCTCAGGTCCAAATCTGTGCTAGATTTGCTTCCCTTATATGTTGACCTCCATCTGAGCAGCATGATCTTCTTGAAGTACTTCATGGTGTTGTTTTTCACGGTTACAAAACACATGGTGTTTATCATGCTATTACTCATGGCGATGCACTCAACTATGTAAAAGGCAGTAAGATAATGTTTCTCTTTCACAAAGATGGTGGGGAAGAAGTCCCGGACAATTGTGAAGCCATAGAAAGGTGCCCAGCAGAGAACATAGGCAGTCAGGATGCACATCAGTACCATAACAGTTTTCCTTCTGCACCGAAGCCTCTTTCTGATTTGTTCTGTCTGAAATCCTGGGACGGTTTTAAACCAAAGCTCGTGAGAGATTCTGGCATAGCACAAGGTCATGGTAATCACAGGTGCTACAAATTCAATGCCAAAGATGAAGAGGAAGTACGATTTATAGTACATCTGCTGGTCAACTGGCCAAATTTGGCCACAGAAAATTTTCTCCTGGTTTTCAATTTTAAATAGCACAGTTTCAGTAGCAAAGTATGCAGATGGAATAGCTACAAGTATGGAGACGATCCAGACTAAGGCAATGAGGAAGGTTGCTGTTTGATAATTCATGCGTGGTTTCAGTGGGTGAACAATGGCCAGATACCTAGAACAGAAAAATACATTCAAAATGAAGTCTGAAAACACTGTTAGTCAGAACACACTGACTACAAGCAAACAGAATTGGGCAGGAGGAAATTGCTGTCACTCCTGAGGGGAGAGCCTGAACATATTAGTCTGTAAGAACATAATCATCTGTAAGAATATTTTGTGAAGTAGCAGCCTGGAGCTGAGTTAGTTATAATTTTGTATCACACCTTCTCCTTTTTAACAGGAGCAGGAGTTTGAAAAATGCAGTATTATGCATCTACTCAGGTCCAGGAAAGAAAAGACAAACATGTAGAAGCAGGAAAATATTTTCCTAAGGCAGAGAGCTACTTAAATAGCTCTTTTTACAAAGAGGTCAAATATACATCACAGTGCACCCCATGATAACCACAGAAATAAGAAAACCAAAGACCTAAGATGATGCTAATGTATGATTACAGGTAAACATGATTTTAAGCCACCAAAAGAATGTGTATCTATTTTATAGATACACACCTTAGAGGAGTGTATATCTATTTTCTGCCCATACAAACCTTTTTTGTGTGTGTTCTGGAGGTAACTATTGCTTATTCATCTTAAATATACAGTATTAAGTAATATGGCAAAACAGAAAACTCAAGTTAGGTATTTGTACTGCTTAGGACTATAAAGCTGCAAGGTTGTGGTATTCCTGCTAGGAGGAGATTTTTATCAGAGGTCCCAGTACAACCATATTTAACCTAAAGAATTGTTTCAAAAAGTGGAATTTCTCATTCCTTTGGAATATATTCCATCTCTATATATTCAATACATAGAATAGCATCCATAAGAGATATTCATTCTAAAGTTAAAAAGTCAGCAGCGCTTTTCATCAGCCAGATATTGGAAGCAGATAAATTGTTCATGGCTCTTAATAGTGCAGGGTAAATTCAGAATGAGTCAGCCTCATTGTGGAGCAGATAGGTGAACATTTTTAGATTGGATCCTGGGGAAGCATGTTGTGGCATAATGTATGTGTATGTATTTATATACATATATCTGAGCATATCTGCTCAGCAGAACATTTGACTGGATGGGATCAATCTGTCCAAGAGAGTCAGGAGGGAGCTTTTGTGGTGGATTTCCTGATCATCATTGCTTACCACATGTGGGCTGTTACCATAGAGTGGTCCTGCAGTTTGTGAATGAAGTCAGATGAAACTGTCCAGGAAGATGTGCTCCAAAAGTGTACATAAAACACACCAAGTGCCCATGGGTGTTCGTCCAGGGGACCCAGCTAAATATTTGCAGTGTGGACATTGGACCCTTATCACACGCTCTTCCTCTTCAGATATGGTATTTTTTCTAGTGTAGGTGTGGCCTTAAAAACCTGAAATTCCTATTTTTTCATGTGAATAGACATGAAGGAAGAAAAAAGAGAGCCCTCTGTAAAGGAAACCCTCAGTGGGACAGACTTACCTGCTTTTCACGGCTGATTTTTTTAAAATTATCTAAACATGGGAAGACTTTTGTTAAAAGCCTGTTCTGTTTAGAGACAGAAGTCAACAATCTGTATGACATAACCAGCATGGAATAGGTGATTGTTAAACAATGATGTTTCTCTCTGTTTACCAAGTCAAAAGCTTGCAAGAAAAAAGGAAAGCAATGAAACTATAACAGTGTGTTCTTACAACAAGCTTCAGTGGTTAATCTTTGCCAGGCTTGTTTTTAAAGATATGTGGGAAGATATGCTATAAATCTGATTTCTTAGCAGACATAAGGGCGCCATGACCCATGTTACTTCATCAACCAGGGATGCACTAGCAGAGCTTTCCAAGAAAACCTTGTAGGAGCTGAAAAACTGATAGAAAATGGTAATGCATACGTGGTAGTGCTTAGAAGCTTTACCCCAAGTCCTCAGCTGCTGTTGAAAGGATATTCTGGTAGATGCTTGTTAAGGATTTGTTTTGTAGGAGCTGATCGTTCCCTTGCCCACGCTAGGCAAAACATCTCTGAACTTCTCTAGAGTCTTTTCACAGACTTCTGTTGACAACAGGAACTGCTGAATCAGCCGCACACAAGCTGTATCTGTACACCCTTCAGCAAGGTTAACTACTCCTGAGCTGACTTTTGCATTAAGGACTGAAAACTGCAACACTATACTAAAGTTTGAAATGGCACATGAGAGAAATTGGGGGAAAGAAGAGGAAGGAGGGGTGGGAATCACATATATATATATATGCAAAGGGTCTACAGAGATGTGTATTATGTTTGTACATGAAAGAAGGCTTGCAATGATGGCCTTTCTGTAAAGAGTTTACTGAGCAGCTCTCTGGCCTTCTGTGAGTCAGTCACGTCAGACTTATGTCAGCACAAGGCTGATCCTCAGTGCCTTCGCCTGTCAGTCCATGGTGCATGAGACTGAGAGAAGCAGCATGAGAAAGGATACAATTAAATTATATTGTTAAAATTCCTGGCGTAAGAGGCAGGCAGTCTCTCAGGACTCCAGCACACTTGGAAAGAATTTCTTCACTGAAAGAATGGTCAGGCATTGAAACAAGCTGCCCAGGGAATAGTTTACAAAAAGTGTGGATTTGAGGACATGTTTTAGAACCTCGGAAGCTGTGGCCACATCTTTGTGCAGTTGTAGCATCCCACTTACCTGTCAACAGCTATAGCCAGGAGAGCATTGGTCGAAACATAGAGGGAGACGGTTCGTAGGTAGTTGACTGAGGCACAGAGGACATGGCCGTGCTCCCAGGACAGTTGCCGCACCACGTAGTAGTCCATCTCAAAGGGGCAGCACACGATGGCCACGATGAAGTCTGAGATGGCCAGGTTGGCAATCAGTAGGTTGGTTAGGTTTCGCAGCTTCTTGTAGCGGGCGAGAGCAGCAATGAAGATGAAGTTGCCAATGCCACAGACCAGCATGATGCCAACCAGAGCAACCCCGATCACAATCCTGGCTGCAAAGAAGGTGCAGGTTTTGGTCATGTCATCCTCACTGTCCAGTGGCAGGTCATAATCACTGTAAGTGAAATTGAAAGGGAAAGAGAAGTTTCGCGAAGAGGTGAAATCCCCATCATGGAGGTTGTAGATTGCAGCAAAGTTGAGGCGGGCGGTAGCATTTAGGTTGCGTTCAGTTTGCTCCGTGGCCATGTCTGTCTTCTTTTGGAATGTGCAGCTTGGCTGGCCCTTGGTGTTGTGTTAGAATAGTGCAGTGTGGCAGGGCACGAGAGTGGGAGGTGAGAGACCTTACCCAAAGCTTCCTTTTGAGCAGTGAGTAATCTTGTCTTTGTCCCCAGAAGATTATAGGACAACAGCCTCACTTATCTCCTTCTGTGGGAACAAAAAGTGGAAAATGTCTCTTGAAAGGAAATGACAGCAAAAGTACTGACCTTGAAGGAAAGAAATAGCCACCTTATTGCCCCACAGCTCTGTTGCTGCATGTGCATGGAAGGAAGAAATACCCTGTGAAGGGATGCTTCTGTTCTCACAAAATAAATGCCTTGAGTTGCTTCATGCATTGGTTGTTACACCAGCAGTTTTATTTACCAACAATGAAATTTTCATCAGGCAGTGAAATGAAAATAAAGAAGGAATGTAAAATCTAGTTTAAACCTCCACTGGCCTGCAAATCCATGGTGCTGTCATCATTGTGCAAGGTAAAAGACACTAAAATGACAACTCAGTGTGCTGAGCACATCTGATGTGCTTTTGGACAAAGTTTGTGCTTTATTTCTGGTTGTTTCAGAGTGATTTGGTAGAGGAGAACGAAAAGAGAACTGATGTCCTTGCTTCTAAATACATTTCTTAATGAAGTAAGAGTTGCAAAGACCCAAGAAAATACTAAAGCCAGCACTTCACTTTTGGCAGCCGTTAATTAAATACAGGACAAAATTTTCTGCCAGCATAATCCATTATCACTTCTGTCAAACAGGTGAAGCTCTGCCAATTTGCAGAGACATGAATTTTGTCCCATGAACAAGCTTGTAGAGCTTAGCTGTGAAGGCAAATCTGCCATTCACATGGAAAGTGTTTCTACAGACAGGCTCTTAAGATGAAAGGGAAAATCTTCCATAAGCAAGACAGAGTGCCTTGAATTTTTGATGCTGGGGAGGAGCAGGCTCCCCTCTTTGTACTGCCAGTTGTACCAAATATTTAAAAAGTATTAATTTTTTCCCACACAGAGGGAAAAAAAAAATCTCATCTACTCCTTATTTTTGCTTCTCTGTATCAAAATGCTGAGAAGGCATCTTCCCATGGTCTATCTAGGAATCTCCACATCTGACTCCTGGTTGTCAGGACAGTCCCACCTCATCCCAGCAGAGGATCGGGGGGGCATTACTGCTTTTTCTGCCCTCCAACAGTAAGTCCTCAGGGTGTCAAACGCTACTGAACAATAGCAGTCTTGGCTACAAAGGATAATCTGCGTCATGGAGCTTTTGCTCCCTTCTTTCCCTGGAACCACCCTCAGACCCTGATATACTGACACTTAACAAATATCTGACAGAAACTCTGTTTTACAACTTTGGTCACCACATTGTTTTTCAAACTGAGCATTGCAGAACAGAGTAACAGAAAGCCAAAGCCTGAAACTAAACAGTTCTGACAAGGGACTGCTTTAGGAGACATCTCCACAGCTGCCTGGAAAGGTAAACATTCATTTAAGAGAAGTGCTAAATAAACACTTGGATGCAAAGTCTGTTGGCCACAGCAAGGGGCAGTATCTGTGTCAGATTTCACTGCTAAATACCAAGAGAGCTATAAAATAAATACAGACAACACAACCATCCACAAACTGACATAACACTATCGGCAAAGCATACCTGCAGTTGGTCTCATCTTCTTGGAGGTCTCAGGCACCCTGCGGAGAGCCGCCAGGTTTCTCCTCTGCACATGTCTTGCTCTTACCGGAGGAGAGAAAGGATAACTGGAAGTAGCCCAAGGACTCCACTGAGCGCTCATTTCCCTCCCACTCAGGTTTGCCCTGTGCTCAGCGGAGGATGGCTCCGCTGTCTCTGTGCCTGCATCTAAAGCCTTTGCTCAGTGGGAGGCACCTTGACGCTGTCCATGCATTTCTGATTTTAAAGAGGCAGCGCGATCTGGAGACAATAGAGCACAGCCCTTTTGGGGTTCCTCTGCCTTAAGCCCTCTGAATGCATGGAATTGGCAGAATGGCTTTGTTAGCAAGCTTGAACATGGAATATATAAACCCCAGTCTGCCCTTGCCCTTTGGGTTTTGCCTGTGCTGGGCAGCAGCTGCCTGCACCTGATGTGACACAGAAGCAAAATACAAACCTCCCACTGGAAAGGAGGGGGAGGAAGGAGGGTGATGTGCTTTCCCAGGGACCTTTCTCTGTGTGTCTCTCTCCGGCTATTGTCTTTAGGACTGCAGCTGCAGTAGCTCCAGAAGAAGGAGGGTCACACAGTGAATAGCCATAAATCAGAGGACCCCTCACAGCTTTCCTTGCCTTCTCAAGGAATTACTCAGAGCAGAAAAGTGGCAGTGAATCCTTAAAGACTTGGCATCCTTTGTTAATGCTGCCTTCTCACTGCTCCGAAGCACTCACACCTGAGAGAGCAGTTCTCCAGAAGGAAAGGAAATGTGTGGCACATGACTATCCTCTTCTTCACCTCCAGACTTATTCACTTAGCTGACATTTTCCAAGGTGCATAGTTGGGATACATTACATAGTCCCTAGCAGATGAGGCCAGCAAAGGCTGTCAGACGTCATGAAGAGTGTAGGAGGTTTGCAGAAAAAAATGGTATGCCATCAATGCACATTCACAGCTTGTGAGCTGGTGGGCACTTAGCTCTGGAAAAAGAAGGTAAGGAAAGAAACCTGTGGATATGAAATATGTCTGGGATAAAAGATGTCTGTGGCATTCCTTCCAGAAAACTTGAAGATCAGAAAGTCCCCAATGTCTGCACAGAGCGTTAAGAATTTCCCAGTAAATACTTCGCTTGGCTTTGTTTTGAACAGCCAGTGTAATTGGTGAAAATACATTAAGGGATTTTTAATCTCCTGAAAGGGTGCAACCAGATGAACAATGATGAAATCAGAACCAGTTCATCTGTTAAATTCTGTCACAAAAATTATAAATATAGTAAGTATGGAGAGAGGAACAAAGGAAACTGAGTGTGTACATCAGAACCATGTCAAAAAGATCCCTAAAATGGGCCACATAAACCTTAAATGTCCCTGAAGAAAAGATACACTAAAGGGAGTTTTGCATTCAGAATGTTCATGATCTCTTTAAGACTTTATTTAGCTGTCTCACATGAAGTTATCTAGTGAGCTAATAAAGCAATATGATATCCAGATATTTATATTCCTTTAGGCCAAAACCTCATCTGCTGCAGAACTCTCTCTCCCCATTGACTCAAGGCAAGTTCGCATCAGAACCTTGATAACTCCAAGGTTTTTCACTGAACACTGCATGCTCAATGTGAGCTTCTGTACAGCAGTTCATCTCCTGTGCTCCAAGGAATTGTGCTGTATGTGTCAAGCGATTCTCAGAGAACACCAGTAGCATTGTGAAACAATGTGATTTACATGTGCTGTGCAAGGCAGTGCTTTGTAGCTGTGGACTGGGAGTCACTGAATAAAGAACAAAACCAGTCCTTGGGCAGAATGGTAGTTCAGGGGTGGATCTAGCACCTCAATGACTGTCCCAGCACCCTGCCCCACTGCAGCAAGGGCTGGTGTGGTAGTAGTCTAAGGGCTCCAAATCCAAGGGGTATATGTCGGAAGCATATGTACATGATTCTGGTGTACGATTTCTGCAGAGGACTAGGTTTCTCGTTAATAACGTTAACTGGTGATTCCCCAGTGGTGTCACAACACTCAACACAGTCTCACAAGGCATTTCCTGAGACCAATGTTACCAGTGTGATAAATTCAGGCTGAGAAAGAAAAGTTGGTACTGAAAACTATCATGTAAAAGATTGTGTTGGTTTTGCACGGCCTGGTTTTTGGTAGTGGGGGAGGCTACAGAGGTGGCTTCTGTGAGCAGCTGCTGGAAGCTTCCACCATGTCCAGCAGAGCCAATCCCTGATGTCTCTGAAGATGGACATGCTGCTGGCCAAGGCTGGGCCAATTAGAGATGAGGGTAACGCCTCTGTGATAACTTATTTAAGAAGAAAATCAAAACAAAGAGGGGCACAGGTTTTTTTCCTAGCCACAGAAGAGGAGGTGAGAACATGTGAGGGAAACAACATGGAGACACCAAGGTCTCATGGAGAAGGAGGGGGAGGAGGTGCTCCAGGTGCCAGAGTCGAGATTCCTCTGCAGGCCATGGTGGTGACCATGGTGAAGCAGCTGTGCCCCTGCAGCCTATGGGGATCCATGGGGGATGCAGAGATCCACCCGCAGCCCATGGGGATCCACGGGGGATGCAGAGATCCACCCGCAGCCCATGGGGATCCATGGGGGATGCAGAGATCCACCCGCAGCCCATGGGGATCCACGGGGGATGCAGAGATCCACCTGCAGCCCATGGGGATCCATGGGGGATGCAGAGATCCACCCGCAGCCCATGGGGATCCACAGGGGATGCAGAGATCCACCCGCAGCCCATGGGGATCCATGGGGGATGCAGAGATCCACCCGCAGCCCATGGGGATCCACGGGGGATGCAGAGATCCACCCACAGCCCGTGGGGGAGGTGCTCACGCCAGAGTGGTTGGATGCCTGGAGGAGGCTGTGATCCAGTGGGAGACCTGGTGGAAAGACGGGGGGCCACTGCTTCCAGGCTGGAGCAGCCTGTCCTTGGAGGACTGCACCCCGCAGAAGACTGACCCATGCCGCAGCAGGTTTGGGAGGACTGCTCATGAGACTGGAGCCATGGAGAAGGAATTGTCTCCTGTGGGAGGGACCTCAGGACTCACAGGGGAAGGACTCATCTCCCCGTGGAGCAGCAGAAGAAAAACTCGGGTGATGACCTGACCAAAACCCCCATGCCCTGTCTCCCTGCACTGTTGGTGAGAAGGAGGGAGAGGTTGGGGGAAGAAAAGGTGTTTTAAGGGCTTGTTTTACTTCTCATTTTCCTCCTCTGATTTTGTTAGTAATAAATTCACTTTGTACTTCTAGGCTGAGCCTGTTTTGCCCTTGGAGTGTGTTTTCTCCCAGTCCTTATCTCAACTCGTGAAGCCTTCATCAAATTTTTCCCTCTCCTCTGCCCAACTGTGGCAGGGGAGGGTGAGTGAGCAACTTTCGTGGGTGCCTGGCATTTGGCCAGCATCAAACCATGACAAAGATTCACATTCCTGTTTATTTGTTTTGGTCATTAGTATGCTCACAGGTTGAACAGAGAGGTCATTTGGAGGTTGAGTGATGCAAAAACAATTGCAGTGTAAAGTACTTGTTTGGAGACTTTGAAATCATGAAGGTCTAAAACCAGCATTTAGCCTGGGAACAGACCTGAGGACTCTGGCCCTACATTTCAAAACAGCAAACTCACTACCTACTGTCTAGTTTTTCCTAATTGCTAAATAAATTGGACTCTGAGTGTTGTAATGTATGTGAACCCTGACAGTGTGCCCCAGGAATTCATCAAGCTTACTGAAATGTAAACTGTACTAAATTGGATTGGGTAAGAAGAAGCTGGGAAGCAGAATACCAAGACAGCATGGAATAGATAAAGAAGGACTGTGCCGCACTGGACTAGAAGCAATCATATTTTCTGAAAAGTGGGTGCAGAGCGCATGGACAAGACAGAGGGTTGTGTGCAGTGGTTGCAAAATGCATAAGTAGAATGTAATGTAAACAATAAAGGTCTTCTGCAAAATCGTATTGATTCGTTGTTCAGAAGTTCTGAGCTCCCACTTCTGAGTGAGGTAATTAAACTTACCTAAGCTTTGCATAAAGTATAGCTGGGGTTTTCCAAAGGTTGCTAATATAAATCAGGCAGTGAAGTGGGACAAAGCATCAGACTTATGATTTCCTGGGAAAACAAGCAAACAGATGGTGCAAGCACACATGGATTACAACCATGTGTATTTTTGCTCAGTATTCCCACCAGACATTCAGCTCAGGGGTTTTACTCAATCTGAGAGTCTGTAACTGATACTAATGAACACTACATTTGCCTGCAGAAAGTTAAGTATATATATATACTTTTAATACATGGAAATATGCCTTGTGGCACAAGAGGAAAGTGACTTTTAAATAGAGTTTGGCAAAAATATTTGCCACACAGAAGGAATCCCACCCTACTCAGCTGTTCCAATGGTGACTTGGGATGTGGAAATGTCCTGGAAAGGAGTGAGCAGAGAAGAATTTTACTTTATTACTGGATTATGAAACCATATTAGTTTCCTCTTACCACCTTTTTCTGCGTCCTTACTGAGCATGTATCATTTTGTGCCTTGGGAAAAGGCACAAAGCATGTGTAGGAACCGTAGAGCAGGCTGTCAACAACCACAGTGACACTCTGCCAAGATGGTTGTCAGCACTGCTAGAAGAGCAGATGTGGCACTTTCATCCAAAAAGTCTTTCCCTTTCAGAGCAGCACAGGTTTCTGTGGACAACACCATTCAGGTGGCTCTCACAGCCGAATGACACCAAGATTTAGCTGAGCTGCTCAGAGCTTACTTCATGTGCAAGGTGACCCAGGGGCAATCAGCAGCTCTTTTCCAAGTAGAAGCTCCTCTGTTTTCACTTATCTGCGGGTTTTTTTCCCCACTTTATAATTCTCTATCAGTGTCTATTTCTCATTTTCTTCATCTTTGTTCATCCTTTTGTGATTGTGTAGGAAAATGGTGTTTATTTTGCTCACTTCAGCTTAGCATGCCATTCTGTGAGAAGCACCCCCTGCCCTCAACAACAGTGTATGAAATACGTAGAAATAGCTCTAAGAAGCTTATGTTGTGACTGGCACTTGTCACCCTCACTAGAGAAGCAAAAATGATGGTATTTGAGGCAGGGTAGGAAACAAAGACCAGCCAGACTGTGCATGAGTCTTGATGCCACAGTATATGACATGAATGACCACAAGAAAAACATATCAGTCTTTAAACATTCAGCATTTTATTTAATTATTAACTGTTCCTTTGGGTTTTGGGATGTATTTTTTAGGCTTTGTGTGTTTGTTTTTGGTTTTTTTTTTTTAATCTGCCTGCCTTAGAGCAAATATCTGTTAGCACAAACCCTTCTATTGAGCAGAGGCCTCTGAAAAGCAAATGTTAAGAAATCTCAGGATTATCATCTAATCCATACTGCTGTTTCTGGGCTGTGTTACATATATACAAATAATTTATGAAAAATGCTTTCCTGGCCTGATGGCAAAGAAATTTTTTAATGTAGAGCTCATGTCTTCTATATGAAATTATTAAATGTTTCTTAGCTGCACTACACAGAACTAATGGTCCTATTTTAAATTCCTTATTTTACTATCTCTGATCCAGATTTGAAGTCTGCATTTGGCTTCTTCCTCAAGAACAGGTTTATACAGACCCCATCTTCAAAAGCTTTTGAATTTAGAAACATCCAAAAGGAGCTTCACATCTCATTCAGGCTTGTCACTGCTCTGGATTTTCAGAGATAGTCTTGTTGACTTTGGATTTCACTCAGAGAAACACTTGGTTCATTTTCTCTTTCAGTGAGTGTTATGAGCTTTGGAATGCTTTTGGAAATGAAGCAGCTTTTTACTAGAAGTGTGTCAGTAGGAGATATATCCTTCCAAAAACCTGCCAACTTCTTTGGCGGTCTAAGTAGGAAAAATTGAATGCTGCATTATTAAAAAATTTAAGTGTTATCCATTCCAGCTACAGTCTCAAGTTTAAGCTCAGTTGTCAGCCCTTTCCTTTGCCATTGCTGTTCTCTGTTACAAACAAAGCCATGTAATTTGTATTATCATCACTTCAGCATCTCCTTTATTCTGCTCTTTGTATTCAGTGATCATTACTTTCTGTTTCTTTGCTGCAGACAGAATCCTACTCCTTCACATCTCTCCTTTGGAATACTGTGGTGGATCTGCCATTGCTATTTTTCATTGATGATTTGGTATTTCACCATGGCAGGCAGAATGGTTCCAAGATTTTCTCTCTGCAGTTCCCATAACCCCATTTTTACCTAAAAATAACCCTTCTTTTCATTATCTCTACCATCTCAGCATAAATAAACAGGCCAGAGCATGTCACTATGAGCATTTTTACCTCCAGCAATGACTCAGAGAGGTCTGGTTGGCTCTGGTGCCTACATGGAGGCAGGTCCAGGTCCTCAGCTTCTCCTGTAGCAAGATATGAAGTATTTAAAACTCATGTCCCATTCTACTGCCTGAGACAGTTTTTGGTGGTTTATTGTAAATTCTTTTATTTCTCCCAAGTTATTTGAGATTTAAAGGGCTGTTGGAGTTCAGTATCAATCTGAGAAAGAGTTTAATATTCTGTGAAAACCTTGTTGCAGGTATTAGATATTGCTGGTTATTTCTGTACACACTTGAATTCTAATTCAACAGAATAATGCTTAATGGTAGTTTCATTGGAAGCTACTCAGAGCATGAAAACACAATCTTGGTGTCAGGATGAGTCATGAAAAGCTGGTGTCACCTTATTTCTAACATTAAAAAAGGCCTTGTGGTACTTCTGATAATGTTGTCAAAAGTGCAGGGCTTGATCAGCTTGCTTCTCATATTTTTGAAGTCTGAGAGTAGCATTGAAGGAATAGGAGATGAAAGGCATGTCCATGCTCCCCAAACTAGGTGGAGATGAAGCAAATCCATGCCAGAAGATGCCCATCCATGTTTTGGGCTGGAGTCTATGTCCCCCCAGGCACTCCAGGGCTGACTGCTGACCATGTGGCTGGCAGTGTGGTGGAACAGGCTCCTGTCCAGGACTCTGTGGAATACAGGTTATTTAGAGTCAAAAGGAGACAGATGCTGGTTTGTCTGAGAGGGACAGCTCAGGGGCATGGATGTCAGAGCCAAGGGCTCAGCATCTCCCTTCTGGTGTGATACATAGACTGAGCTAAATACTTTGGGGCAGGAGTGACAAAGCCCCCACACTGCAAAAGGAACCTCTTTACCATTTGGTAGTGGTGAGGAGGAAAACCCTTCCTTCTCTCTGCTGGTGGTCACAGTGGCCACGCAATTATACCCCCATGTGTTCTTGTCTTTAAAAGTGCAGCCACAAATTCTTGTGTAAAAATCCTTTTTGTTTGATAGTAGGATTGATGAGTAGGACTTGAGAAAATCCTGTCAAAGCTCGACACACCAAAGTGGGGTAACCTTTCTATGGATGTCCACCAGGATGGTGTGCTTGGAGACCCATTGAATAAGGTACAGCTCAAGGGTCCCACCTGAGGGAGGTAAGATTATCCATGCTCTCCTCTTTGTCATATTAGCTGTAATGAAAAACATTTTAGGTGATAATTTACAAAATTTGAGTGCCTTGCTTACTGGGATCACAATGAATTAGCAGTGATGGTTCTTTTCCTGGAATATTTAGAAATTATGTGAACAAATTAGAGGCAATAGGAGAATGTAGCATGGCTACAGCTGTGTGGGAATGGGCATCCCTCAATTCCAGAATTGCAAGTCCTTGAGGAATAAAATGCACGCTAAGTCCCAGCCTTTTCTATGGGACCTACTTAAAATTGTTTCTATTTGGTAGAGACCAAAATTGGCAGGGAATGGCCTTTATGAAATCAAACCCCATTAATTGTGACCTTCTTAAAAGACCCCCTGTACAGGGGCTATGACACAGTGTCACAAAACTAGCTCAGGAGGAATTAACTGTTCAGACAAACTTGTATCTCTCAGCGTTGGGGATGTCATGGTTTAACCCCAGCTGGCAACAAAGTGCCATGCAGACACTCACTGCCTGCCCCCTCCCAGTGGGATGGGGAGAAGAATCAGGAAGAAAATGAAAAACCTAGTGGGTTGACATAAGAACAGTTTAATAATGGAAGCAAATTTAAATATAATAATAGCAACAATAAAAGCAAGAAGAATAGATAACTAAATCCCAAGAAAAACAGCTGCTCACCACTTGCTGACCAAAGCCCATCCAGTCCTTGAGCAGTGGTCAGCCCCTCCCAGCCAACTTCCCCCAGTTTATGTACTGGGCATGATGCTCTGTGGTATGGAATATCCCTTTGGCCAGTTCTGGTCAGCTGTCCTGGCCATGCTCCCTCACTTGTGCTGCTCCTTGCTGGCTGAGCAGGAGACACTGAGAAGTCCTTGACTTAGGGCAAGCACTGCTCAGCAACAACCAAAATAGTGTGTTATCAACATTATTCTCATCCCAATCCAAAACACAGCTGTGTACCAGCTGCTAAGGTGAAAATGAGCTCTATACCAGCCAAAATGAGGACAAAAGATGAATCAGCCTAGAATACAATCTCCAGAATGTTTTAGAAAGAAATTTAGCTGTTCAGAGGTCATTTGTATCTCTTGACTACTGATCCCAAAGTAAACTGGTAGGAGCTCACTGTGGGAAAAGTCATCACATGGCATGTAATGCACAAAGGCCAGGTGTCATGGTTTAGCATAGTTTGCGTTTTTAGTAAAGCGGGCTTCAGCCACGGAAGTGATTCTCTTGCAAAGAGGTGCTTACAGCTTCCTCTATAACCCAACAGATCCAATCAACTGGCTAGTTTGAAAATTGGCAACTCTTTTAAGCCACTTAAGAAGCTTGACACGCTTCTGTGATCCACATTTAAGAACGAGCAAAGCCCGGGAAAGCTCTCTTGCTTTCGGACAGGTCACTAGGGATTCGCGGCGTGGCCCAGCAGGGCTGGGCCAGGCCCTGCTCGGCACGCCCCGGCTGAGTCGGCCGCGGCACAGCTTGGCTGAAGATCTCGGCCACTTTTGTTTGCTGGACGCCCGGCCCAGCCCCCTCAGTGCAGGCTGGGCCAGCTGGGAGACAGCCACCCCGGAGCCATGCGGCCCTGTTCCATCCGCGGCCCTGCTCCGTGCAGGCGGCCCCGCGGCGCGTCTCGGCCAGGCCGGCCCCCCTCCCTTCCTCCAGTGCGGCCAAAAATTCATCTGAGGCCACAGCCTGGCGAAGATCACGTCACCAACAGTGAGAGGCGAATTCCAGCTGCAAGGTCCGGGCGAGATTAACCCTTTTAGTGCTATAAGATTCCTCCAGAACAGATGAAGCCTGCAGACATCAATACTCTCCCGAGTCAGAGGAAGAGGAAAGGTGAAGGCACGTGAAGAAAACACCACAAAGACACCAAAGTCAGTGAAGAAGGAAGAGCTGAAACCCCGAGAGAGGAGAAAGAGGAGATGCTTCAAACTTAGAAGCTGAAATTATGTTGTAAAGCTATGGTGGTGATGAACTACGATACATCAGAATACCCGTTGTAATTTCATGAAGCATGGGGGGTGGAGCGTTCAAACCGCAATCATGAGCAAAACTACCTGTGCTGAAACAAGCAAATGTTGAAGTAGCTGTGATTTGATGATAAGCTTGAACAGAGAGAGATGAAAGTGATGAAGACCCTTGCTCCCAGGGGAGGGGGAGGGCCTCTGTTCCTAGAGCTGAAGATGCTCCCAGAGATAGGTGAAAAGAACCTTTGTTTCTGAGCAGCTCATCCTTAAAATGGTACCCCACTAGCTAAAGATTGAACTCTCAAAAGCACTTGTGGGGAAAGCTGTAAGTTGAGGGAAGGGACTTTCACATGCGAGCAGAGAACCAGCCCGGGTGGCTGTCTTGCTGTAACACTGAAGCCATGAGAGAACTGTTTCTTGTGGAGATGTCTCCATAGCATGAGCAAGAGACACTCCTCTCCCTAAGTGAACTGAAAAAAAAAGATTATTATAGCATGGTAAACTGACTGAAAATCTCAAGGGTTGTCTTCTCATGTTGTCAGTGGGAGAAGGGAGAAAGGCGGGGGGAAGAGAAGTGTTCTGAAGGTTTAGTCTGACTTTTTTTTCTTCTTTTAGGTCTGTTAATAAACCTCTTTATATTCTTCTAAGTTTTGTGCCTGCTTTGCTTTCTCCTAATTCTTATCTCACAGAAGGAAAATAAGTAAGTAATGGATATTTTGAACTAAACCACTACATCAGGATAGTGGATCTAATGCTGTTTGTGAACCAGAGCATAACTGACCTGCTGTGAGAGACCCTTTGGGGGTGTTTCTGTCCACATGGCTGCAGAGGGAGGCAAGGGAGATCACGCCTTCCAGACTGGGAGTTAGCTCCCATGCTATGGATGCAGCAGGATGGCTTGCTGATGGGCAGCCTGCTCTCTCCCACTATTATGAGCAAACTTTCATTTAAATGAGCTTTAAATTTTAAGACCAAAGTTTTCCCAGAAGAAATATTTAATCTGAGCCCAGCTGGCCTTTTAAAATCAAATTCTTTATTAACTGATTTGTTGTTATTAGCCACCAGGAAATGCACTTGTAAAGACACTAGTTAAAAAATTTACAGTTTCCCAGTACCCTAATTTAGGTATTTTTGCTGCAGGGAGTTCACTTGGAAGAGAAAAGGAGGACATGTGGATACTGAAAAGCTAGAAGAGGAATTTTCCAGCTTTCTGCAGCATCCTGTGAAGTTTTCCTTTCTCACGCAAGCTAGCTGAAAACACTTGGAGGTTTTTGTAAACCAAGACTTCATCTAACACCTGCAAACTTGTTTTCCAGTATTGTTATGGTACATTGGAAAGTTATTTTGAAATGGGTGTTGTAGAGTCTCAACCAATCATTCTGGGAGGTGGTTGATCAAGGAACCAATAATATCATGCCATTCTTCCGAACCGAGTTATAGAAATGATTTATAATTAATTAAATAAGCCCATTTCTCCTTGGACTTGAATTCTGTGTCGTTCTTTTTGCTGTCCCTGGTACAACAGCAACAGAGGACAGACTGGATATTTGAGTACAATTCAGATTTTTTTTAAAGGCTCATTTCTCATGCAATGCTGTCTGAAATCATGTCAGATTATTTTCTATCCAATACCTGATCCATTACCACTGGAGATTTTTACCGTACTATTTTCTTTTGTTGCTTTTGGAGCCAGCTGCATCTTCAAGATCTGTAGCCCCCTGTTGAACCTGAGACAGCCTTTAAGGAAAGATAAAGATGATGACAAGTCACCCCCTCCCTAGTACACAGAGACATTATGAAATGTTCTTTCTGCCAGGGCAAATGGATTTTCCTGAGCTTTCTGTATTGGTTTCCTGGACAAAAGAACATTTTTTGCTTGTGTTTTTGTTCTGTTTGGGTGATTAAGAGGTCGTTTGCTAAAGCCCACAGAAAACTACCCCATGTGTAAATTTATTTCAGCCCACTTAGTGAGAAAGGTACCAACATGATGGTGTGAAACGCTGTGTGAAGGAGATCTGTGGGATACAAGGAGCCTGCTTGTGTCCCCACCTAAGAAAGGGCAATTTCAAAACATGCTCTGAAAGTCAAAGAACCAGTGCTACCCAGAAGACTTCAAGTGTCTGGCAATTTTTTACAGTAAGACTTGGCATCCTTCAGCCCCTGTATACCTGACTAAAGTGATTTAAGTCAGGAAATTTAACACCAGGCAGATGGAAGTGCGCCAAGTCGGCTCCCTGGAATGGAAGCTCCTCCTCAGCTGTATGGAAGCTCCTCCTCAGCTGTATTTGTACCAGCCACAGGAAAGTATTTAGATACAGCTGGCAAGGCAGCAGGAGATGACAAGAAAATACTGAGAACTCTCAGCTCTACTAATAACAGGTCCTAAAACCAGTGCCACTTCTTATTCTTTAGGTCTGTTCAGAACAAAGCCACCCTATGATAATGTTGACCTGCTGCTTTTAAAAGAACATCTCCTGGTGCTGGTGGGGTGGTCTAAGGCTTGAGCCTTGACACTGACAGGCAAGAGTTTGAAACAAATTCTGCAATTAAAATGACAGGCAGCAGAAATTGCCAGTCATTGAAACTGGTGGTTTTTGCTTTGTAAAGGTAAACTATTGAAAAAGATTAAAAATTAATCACATTGATTGGATGGTCTGGGATCACTCAGAGATGATAAACTTCTCTAGAACTCACACTGGCAGATAAAAGAGTCACCATTAAGATGGCTGGGGTAGAGGGAGGTGGAAAGGGGCTCTTCTGTTTGAAGCACTCATGATGTTTGTCGTGGTTAAATTTATATTATGGAGTGATGTATTTGAAACCACATTGAAACTCTCACTGTCTGTCAATGCCAGTGTCACACAGTGCCCATCACAGGAAGAGACAAGATCTGTTTTTTAAAAAAAAATTGGTGTTTTAGAATTTAGAGAAAATTCATTTCTACTCTTTTCCAGCAAATACCAAGCAATGGATTTCAAGAGTGATTCAGATGTTCTGTATGTGACCAAATACCTAAACAGTAAAAAACTCCAAACCCTTGAATTTCCTGTAAGTTTTTGCAAGTTGTCAATACTGGATCCAACATTTAAATCTATTTCCTAAAGGTCAAATTTTACTTTTTAGGTGATAATACCACTTAGTTCCTGATAGATCATTTCAGTGAATTGGATGGAACTGTATATAAATGACTGAAGACTTCCACACCTCCAATATGTATCAAATGTGAATTTCCAGCCCTGCTTTAGAATCTCTCTCTTCCTCCTTTGGATGGATCTGAGTTTTTGTCTAGCAAACCACCCTTGATAAAACATTTGCTTTGAGAAGTGTGCTTCAAAAAGGTGGATTTTATTTGAATTCCATTGTCTGCGGGCTCAAGAAAATTCCAGGTATTTCTTAGTTCCTAAGCAGTTTCTTGTGCTCTCTGGTCTGATGTCTATGATGATAAGCCAACGTGAAGTCACATGTATATGCTGGGTTTAGGAATAGTATTAAAATAGGCAGGTAAAAAAACTCTCTGATGGAAGAATTGTGATGCTTGGAAATTAATAGTTACTCTCAAGATAGACGTAAGAAAAAACATGATTAAATCTCAAAGGAAGCTCAGTAATACACAATTACTTGATGTTATTGTAATCTGGCATGTAATTTTGCTATGAGGCAAAAATTCCTCCCAAATAAATTCCAAAGTCTGCACAACAAGGAGGGGAAGTTTAGAAAAATCTGCTACTCTGTGGCTTGATGTATATGAATCCGGTATCTGGTTAAGGGCACGGAACAGAGGCTCAGATGGCCATGCTGTTAGTTCTGCCATTAGTATTAGAATTTAAAGGTTGCAGAAATTGTATTTTCGATAATCTCTGGGTTCTCATATGTAAAGTTTGGGACTGGAATTAAAAGAAGTCTTTTTTGTTCACTTAGCTATTGACTTAGTGGGTAACTGTGGTTTAACTTACACATTTCGCTGCCTTCTCATTTTAAAATGCATGGATCATTCCAGTGGTGGTAATATTTAAGACTGAGAGGTTTACAAGTTCAGGGTTTAGAGAGTAACTGAGCCTGAACAGTTTGCATTGGGAAGGCAGTAGTAGCCGCAATAATGTGGAACCTCAGGTAATTGCATTACAAGTCTGTGGCTAGTGGAGGAAAATAAGGGAGGTCTGAGCAACCCTTGGTCTGGTGTGAGTGCAAATGGTAAGTGGTTGACTTCCATTACCCACAGGACACAAGAGATGAGCTGGGAAGCAGTGTAAGTGAAACAAGGTCAGATTTGTCAATGCCTCGGAGACCAACATTCAAATAAAGTTTCTGGATTGGAATATCACAGTTTTGGATCTGGAATATCACAGAAGGAGGTATCAGTTGTTGGACCATATGCTGAATCAGGCAAACACTGATCAACACAGGAATCTGTCGGTAAGCTCTTAGTTTGGCAAATGCTGCATCGTAGCAGGAAGCAAGCATTGATGATTTAACATTTATTTTCTAATAGTTTGGCCCCACAGCAGGTGGTGAAGGGAAGGGGAGGGGAAACCACGTGAGGAGCAGCTGAGGTCACTTGTTCAGCTTGGAGGAGACTGAGGGGAGACATCATTGCAGTCTACAACTTCCTTGTGAGGGGAAGGCACCGATCTCTTTGCTGTGGTGTCCAGTGACAGGGCCTGAGGGAATGGCCTGAAGTTGTGTCAGGAGCAATTTAGGTTGGATATCAGGAATAGGTTTTTCATTCAGAGGGTGGTTGGGCACTGGAACAAGTTTCCCAGGGAAGTGGTCACAGCACCAAGCCTGACAGAGTTCAAAAAGCATTTGGGCAACAATCTCAGGCATATGGTGTGATTGTTGGGGCTGACCTGTGCAGGGCCAAGAGTTGGGACTTTGATAATCCTTGTGGGTCCTTTCCAACTCAGGATATTCTATGATTGTATGATTCTAAATGTTTCAGGTACTTTTCCTTCTAAAATTATTTTGCCTGGGATGATAACACACAGTATTCTGTCCCTGAGATCAAGTTCAGTTCCGACAATATGCAGAAGCAACTGCTTTTGCTTTTGAAAGATTGTGGAAGGAAATTTGCAGAAGCTGTTTTCTTTAAGTTCTTAATGGCCCTTCAAAGCTTCAAATTATATTTTTTTATTGAAATAGCCCTCGAAAGAGATTTCTTTAAGGAAATGATCAGTGGCCTCTGCAATCAGCCTGAATGAGCTGTGAAGCAATGACAGGATACTTGTAGAAGAAACATTGTTCAATCCCTGGTAGCATGACAAATTGCTGAGATTCTCTGATGTAAATGCCAATGATTTGACAACACATTTCTAGAACTATTATAGGAGAAAACAACTACTGTGTGAATTAAATGCAGGGCTGAATATGTCGCACAAGGACATACTGAGCTAGAAGAGTATTGTTCAATTGTATTTGCCATATATAAGATAATCTTGCCCCACGCACCCCCCCCCCCCCAGTTATTCTTTATGAAAACAGTATTCACATGGAGCTTTTTAAAATATTATAGAAATCAAATTAGTTGTCTGCAAAAGAGCTGTAGGAATTTGGCTGACAGGAGAACTACAGTTGGCCTCAGGAGAAAACTGAGCAAATAGGAGCTAGTGAGTGGGGGCAGATTTTGCTCTGAATTTTACACTTGTCTGAGTTTGAGAGACAATTTAAAAGAGGACACTCTGGAGTGTCGTCTCCTCTACAGGGTTCCAATAATCCCTTTCCACCAATAGGAAAGGAATACCAATAGATGAAAGTGAAAAAAACCACAACGATTTATTAAGAAACAGGATGCCCACAAGACAAGGGGAAAAAAAAGTTAAATAACCATTAGATATTAAACTGTCAGACCTTACCCCACGTGCACACACTGGGACAAAAGACCCAAAAAAACCAGAGAAATGACTGCTCATGACACGCAGTACAAGATGGCGCTGGCTTTTCTCTCAGGAAAAGAAAAACAACCAGGGGCTTTCATGAAGCGGATGAAAGCCCAGTGGCTTGTTGTAGTGGATTCAGTTTGTAACCGGGCAGAAACACCAATTTAGTGTAGTGGTTTGGTCCAAAATACTCTTTACTATTTACCTTCTGTGAGATAAGAATTAGGAGAAAGCAAAGCAGGCACAAAACTTAAAAGAACATAAAGAAGTTTATTAACAGACCTAAAAGAAGGGAAAAAAACCCAAAGTCATACCACACCTTCAGAACTCTTCTCCTCCCCCACCTTTCCCCCTTCTCCCACTGTAAAAAGACAACCCTTGAGATGTTCAGTCTGTTTACCACTTCCATAATAACCTTGTTCAGTTCATTTAGGGAGAGGAATCTCTCTTGCTCATGCTATGGAGACCATCTCCACAAGAAATTCTCTCATGGCTTCAAGTATCACAAGACAGCCGCCTGTTTTGGTTCTCTGCTCGCATGTGAGAGTCCCTTCCCCTGACTTACAGCTGTTCTCACAACTACTTTCAAGGGTCCTATCTTGAGCTACTGGGGTACCATTTTAAGGTTGAGCTGTTCAGAAAAAAGTTCTCTTCACCCATCTCTGGGAGCATCTTCATCTCTAAGAATAGAGGCCCTCCCCCTTCCCTGGGAGCAAAGGGTCCTCCTCATCTTCATCTCTAGGACTATCTCTGGGAGCATCTCTAGGAACTGAGGTCTTCTCCTTCCGATTTGGAGCAAGAGTCCTCATTGCTTCCATCTCTCCCTGTTCAAACTTCTCATCAAATTACAGCTGCTTCAGCATTTGCTTATTCCAGCACAGGTGCTTTTGCTCACAAGTACAGCTTGAATGCTCCACCCCCCATGCTTTCATGAAATTACAGTGGGTACTCTGATATATCATAGTCCATCACCACCATAGCTTTACAACAGAATTTCAGCTTTTAAGCATCTCCTCTTTCTCCTCCCTCAGGATTTCAGCACTTCACAGCACTAAAAGGGTTAATTTCACCTAGGCCTTGCAGCTGGAATTTTGCTTATTGCTTTTGGTCACATGATCTTTGCTGGACAGCGGGGCAGCTTCAGCTGAATCTTCAGCCACACTGGAGGGGGGGGCCACATCGTCTGCACATAGCAGGGCTGTGGGAGGGCCATGGGTGGAACAGGGCCCATCGGCTCCAGGATGGCTGTGGCCCGGCCTGGCCCAGCCAGGCCCTGTACGGGCCCTGCAGCTACCTGTCCCAGCGCCGGAAACGAGAAACCCCCGGCTTTTGTCCATTCTTAAATGTCAACCACAGAGGCGGTCAAAATTTTAAGTGCCTTAAAAAATTGTCCATATTCAAACTAGCCAGTTGATAGGTTCTGTCAGGTCATAGAGGAGCTGTAAGCACCTCTTTGCAAGAACATCATTTCCGGGACTATTCCTGCCTGCTAGATCTTCTCTCCTCCTCCGTATGGCTGTGGGACACAGTAATATACCCTAAGGTATTTTTTTTTTAGTAATACACTACCATAGTAACTCACACCAAGATGACATTTCATATTCATTTACTCACTATCAGAAAAATGCCTTTCCAAAATGTGTTGCTGTGCTTTCACATTTCAGACCTTAATTCTTTGTTGGGCTTTCTTTTCCTTTGGGGAAAAAGTACTGACAGCAAATTATTTATATTCAGGGGGGAGAAAAAAAAGCAAGCTGTGCACTTCAGTGTTTCATCTTACGCTTTTTATCAGGAGAAGAACTTAAGCTAAAAACATTTTCAGCAGCCATTCAGTCAATTAAAAAATTTAAATGCGGAATGGCACCTGTTGTTAGTTTGTGCCTTCTGGATGTCAAACAAGCAAAATTATAGGTGATTGTAAAAGGCTTCATTGGAGCCAGGCAGCCAAAAAAACTGAACACATGGAAGAAAAACAGTCATCTGCTTTTGTCGGAAGCAGGTGAAGTTGTTTAACCATCACTAATATGAAAGGGTGATTTGTCAGCAGGCAAATTGCACAGGAGATCAATATGGACAACTGAAATTTTTGTGTATAAGGGAAATGGGACAGACTGCAGATCAGGCTGAAGACCCAGAATCCCATGGAGGAAGATGACCTGCAACAGAAGTTTTCTTAATTTAAAACTTCTGGTGACTTTGCAAGTTGCATCAGAAAAGATGCTTTGCTCCTACAGTGCCCATAGCTCTGTCACAGGGATGGTGTCTGATGGGCCCAAATGTAATGACTGGATGGTCCAATGCCAAGATGCTGATTATAGCTTTTAGTCATGCGGGTTTCTGCCAAGCTCCAAAATGTCAGACAAACTGTTTGGGGCACCTAACAACATTTGCCTCTTCTCCACGAGTTATTCCAAGACTTAGAAATAACTAGAGAACAAAAGTATCTGGACCTGCCACTCCACTTGCAGTGCCCTATCCAGCTGGTTTGTAGGGGGGCATTAAAGCAGCTGGATCCCATTTGTCCTAGCACCCTCAGTGCATTTACTCCTGCTGGCAGGGATGGTGAACACTTCCCTAGCAGAGAACAGCAGCATTCTGTCCTCAGCTGCTGCTGCTATTCCTTGAGCAAAATTAACAGAGCGCAGGCATAGGGAGAACCAGCCTCTAGAGTTGTATTTGCAGAATTAATTTGCAAGATAAGTCAGGAAATTTATAGGATTGCTCCAACGCTTTGAGGAAAGATTAAGAAAATCCCTGTAATGTTAAAGCAAGTTACAATTCTTTCCAAGGGCAAAGGGATTCTTACAGTCCTTATGTGTGTACCCTTTAAAATTAAGATAATATTGATAGATAATGGTATTTAACACCTCATCACCATTTTAGTCTTTTTAAATACTTCTCTCCAATCTATATTACATTCAGAACTGCAGATTCTGAGATTAATACACTTTGAACATGCAGCAGTGATTAGGAATACAGTAGGAGAGCCTGGTTGATAGATCTTCAGCACAGTAAACACCCCCCTTATTCCCATACCTCTATATCAACTCTATCAACCATTTGACAGTGGACACAAAAGAGTGATGCTGAAGATGGTGGCAAGCATCAGCACTTTATTGCAAAAACCTGGCCTTTTAAAGCACTTAGCCAGTTACCTGTTTACATAGTTTTAAAGCATAACAAGCATAATTCAATCACCCACCATACACCACGATGTGAGCACGCGATGGTCACGAAGCATGTTTTTCTACCCCTAATTCAGCTGAGTCATTATCCAGAATCCTTTTCTACTTAGCCAAAGTAACAGAAATAGACCATGATTTTACAAAGACAACAAGGCCTTAATTTTATAAGGTTTTACCTATACGCCAGATACCACCACTGGATTCCCAGAGGAGAAGAGCTCGCAATAACCACCACTGGACCTCCAGAGAAGGACCAGACCTTTCTACAGGATCACTGCTTCAACAGGACCATGTCCATCACTCCAATCGGACTGCTGCCACCACCCTGACCAACAGGGTGTTAGGTCGTATTCTGCTTTTGTTGGTATAAGCCACTGTTTCTGTGCTATTGCCTTTATTGTAATTTTTTCTATTAAATTGTCATTCTGACTTGGAATCTCTCACAACATATTTGTGTGGAGTTAATTCCTCCTGCTGGTTTGCCTTCAAACCAGTACATGGGGATAAGCAGAAAATATGATTTGCGCTCTTTTGATAGCATGATTATTTTCATGAAGTGCTTTCTATACTGTTTAGACATCTGGCTGGCCTGTGATGACCATGTGTTCTGGTTGTGACTGTGGTGTTCTTACTGGCATCTGGCTATGCAGCTGTGTTCCTTCCTCCTGGCTGAAAAGCTTGCTGCTCTCATCCCTGCCTCAGCTTCATCAGCACAGTTGTGCTGCAGTTCACTTCAGGCTACACTTGGAACCATTTAAAGGTAAATCTTGACAGAGAATATGGCTGTACTTAACACTTTTTCAGACTGGAAGAACTCTGTCATGTTGACTGAATTGATGCTGAGTAGTTCCAGATGGCTGTTCCAGGTGTCTTTACCTGTATTTGCATTTAGACATTGTTCCCTTTCTGGCCTGAGAGTCCAATTTGAGTAGATACTCCCTTCATTTTTAAGAGACATGCCACTGGAAGGGAAAGCTCCATGAAGCTCCATACTTTTGAGTTTGGCATTTACTCCCATAGTGCAGCAGTCCACTTAGCCTAATTAGTCACTCAGCAGAGCTGTGGGTAGAAGCACCACCAATTTTTTGAGATTCAGTCTATACAAGAACAGACATTACCAGAGTACATGTATAGCTCTGATGGCCCTGGTCACCTCTGCATTTTTGCATTAAATGATGGATAATTTTGCTGCAGTTGTCCGTTCACCAAAGTATGAGCAGGTTAAGACTGTGCCATGAGCACACAACTGCAGAGAAAATGTGTGCAAGTGAAATTTTGCGTTGAGAAATTGTGGAAAAAGTGCCCCATGGAGTCTTTTGAAACCAATGCCAATCTTCTCCAGTTTGAAAACAGCAGGACTTCTTTGCAGGGAAGTGTCCATTATGTCAGGAAAGCTACTACAAAAAAGGAAGCCAGGTATGTGAGTTATATGTTTCCATATAGTTTCAGTTCTTTCACATTGGCTGTAATGTGTTGGAGTCTGTCTGAAAGTGCCGTTCCAGATCATGTCCATTTAATGTCTTCTGCCAGAAGTGAAAGAAGTAGGAGCAGAACCTCCTTGGGAGCAGAAGGCTTTCTGGAGCTCCCAGCTATGCCGAAGCCATGTGTGTTCCCACATGCTTTCCCAGGGTCAACGCTTGCCCTCCCTCATCTCTCCTGGGGGTCCCGTGTTCATGACATCCCCGTGAGGAAATTCTGGGTCCTTTGGCTGTGTGAGATGAGGCATTATGTGGGATGTTTGAATGTGCTGTTGTTTTTCACTGTGAATCTAAGAAACATAACTTTTATCCCTGTGTGGTGCCTATGCCAGTCTTCATAAAAGGCCTCAGTCATCTTCCTTATCAAAAATGTGTAATTTGCTGCCATTTAATTACACCTTTTGTAATATACTGAGGGTGGTACTGCTTTAATCTGTGAAAATGCCACTTTGGAAAGTGCATGTCAATGGATGAACTCGCTGAACTTCTAATTCTCTGAAATCTCTTTTAGAACCTATTTTAAACTTGATCTAGTGGATTGTTTGTGAATGGTGTATTTCAGTTTCTGAGGGCCTGGTGCTGTGAATCCATTCCCTGTCTTTTCATTCTGCCTCCACATGAGTGCTCTCAGGGAGTGTTCACATAATCCATACAGCCATTTCATGTAGGATGGATCTTGGACTATCTTGTGAGTTTTGTTAAATATAAGATAAACTACTCAGCCTCTGGCTTTGGCTTTCCATTCAGTAATGCACTGCATATACTAAACATGCCACTGCTTTGAGTTTACTCGGGCACCAGTAATACCTCTGGTAACATTAAAGTAGTACAATTAGTCTAAAATTTACATTGTTTACTCCTGCTGTAAAAAAAAAAGACAGTGCTTCATCTCTCTGATAGTCTGATCTCTGTATTTGCTACCTCTCAAATGCTTGCAAAAGTGTGTCAAGGTTTTTTTCAAAACTTAATCAGAGGAAACATTTTCCTTTCTATTTCCTTTTAGAGAAACATCTGTTTAGTGTCTTAGAGCAGCTGCCCTCATAGATTACTAGATAGTCAATCAAAGCTGAGGCTAATATTTCAAATCCAGCTGGTTTTGGCAGCAAATGCTAGTGGGTCACTAAATGCACTTAGCCTGGCTTTCATATGCCTTAAAGCAGTCATCTTTGATTGTGAAGGAAACAGTTTTCAAGTTTGCATTTACCTTGTCTTTATCATTGCTCTTGCTTAGACGTTTGAGCTCTTGGAGATTTGCAGTGTGCTCACGAACTGCCCAGCTGTTTGCAGTGTGCAAGGTGGAGAAAGAGGGATAAATCTTCAAGTGATGTAAAACTGCTGTTGATTTGTTCAGTTTGCAAAGCTAAACAGTAAGCTGTCCACTCTTACCAAAATATATGGCTTTTACTAGTGCTAGGTTTTTGTAGGGGATTCCTGGAAATATGAACAGTGGCATAGGATTCTGGTTTTCCCCTGTGGTTCAGGATTTTTCACACTAAAACACGGTGTCTTTTAGTTAGAGATGTGTCACTTTAGTGCAGCAAAGTCTATTTAATGGAATAAAACCTCAGCTTGTTAGCAAGGAGAGTATAGGCTGGGCTTCATCATGCACTAGTTTCCAGCCTTTGGGAGTGGTGAGACTTAGCCTGGTCACCTTTTACCTAGGCTTTTGGAGGTGCTAGGTTAACACTTCTGTTGCTATGCAGAAATGTTCTCCATCATCTGCTGGGGAAAAAAAACCCAATAGTGTGACAATCTGCCTTGGTTTTCCATGTTTTTGTAGCTTTGCCTTGCTGTATTGCTAAAAATTCTTACTGATCTTGTTCCTGTACAGCTAAATGCATAGCCTGAAAGCCAGAGATAACAGTACAAATCCTTTCTGGCTTTTCTGCATCTGTGATACAAAATGTTATGTTCAACTGGTAACGCTTCAAATTATGAGAGTGGGAAGCTGTAAAATAGATCCTTGATAATGCATGTGTGTGAATTTAATGGCTATGAATAGATTAACCTTGATCCAAAAGGGGTGACAGCCTTGTCTTGATTTGTAACAAGTAGTTATGTTACCAAAGAGATATTTGCTTTGAACATTCTCCTTTATAGATGTTTTGTATCACATTAGGTGCTGTACTACTCATAGAAAAATTATCAGGATTTCTCTGTGTAAACATCAAGTAACCTCCAAAACAGATAGTTGGCTCTATTTACGTCTCAGTATTTATCTCACACGGGAATACCTTATACAGGTGTTTGATAACTGCTCACTGTTTATTTCCCTCAATACAGGGAAGCTGTACCAATTCAGAAGGCAGTTTTATATATTCAGGGCAATTAAGTTGTGTTAGCACTGTTCTGACCTGGGTGTGAAGAAATCTTACATGGAAATTCTAACTCCTTGATTACCCAAAATAGTGTAGCTACGCAAGCAGTATAAAGTTAGAGGGATTATATTTGTTAGAAACAAATATTCATGGAAGAGAGCATTGAAACCAGACATAAGCACTAGACAGCAGATCTGTTAACACTGAGCTTTGCAAGTGTCAGAAGGCATCTGACTGTACTAGTGCTGCATGGCAGCTTGGATGCTCAGTGACCTCTAGTTTTAAGTGGATTTACAATTTTAGAGGCTAAAATCAATTCACTGGACTAAATAGGCTATACTTTGAAACAAAATGTTATTGCCTGTCTTGCCATATCTTTACAATTGGAAACTGCTTATAGCTTCCATGTCCTCATGCCCTTTTCTTTAAATCCTGCATCAATGGGAAAATATCTTGGGCTCTTGGGATAAGAGATGAGATGCTGTTATTAATATCTCTTAATAGCCGTATTTTCAAAGCTCTCGTTTGTTGAAGTTCAGTGAAGGGCCAATTGCTTTTAAATGGTAGGAAACAATTAGAAATACAATCTTTATTAAAATAAATAACTGGTGATAGATAAATTTAGTGTTCTGTTCTTACACCCTAAATTTATAATACAGATTTTACAGCCTTGCTCAAATTGAAAGGACGAAGTAGCATGATTGGAGTTCAGCTTTTCATATTGTTCCATGTTACCTGAAAATAAAATCAAAGATCAAGCCTGTAATTTTATATCATTTGAGTTACTGACTGCACTTCAGACAAGCTCTCATTGCAGTTTCCATCCCTTCCGAACAGCATATTCCTTGGCAAGAGGAGTTTGAAGCTGCTGATTAGGTTTGAAACTTGGGTTTCCGCCACCAAATAGATTCAGTAGGGCTGAAATTCTGTGCCTGCTCACTCCTACAGGATGTAGGGAGGAGCAGGAATGGAATAGCTGGGAAGCTGGATTGTGATTTTGCCCCCAGATTTTCCTAAATGCTTTTAAGGATTGGCATGTCAGAGGCTTGTATTTGTGAATCTGTTGATGGAAGGTTGTTAAGGAGAAGTGCATCCCTCAGTTTCCTGGAAGGGTCCCAGTAACACTCCTTTCTAAGTCCTAAATTCTCTTAGCCAGAGTCCATCTGGCAGGAAGGCAAAGGATTTCTGGTACACCAGCGTTATCTCAACACTGTACTGGAAACATAGCTGAGTTACTTTTTAACAGTCTCTGAAATAAGGTCTTTGTACCTAAGTTCTCCTTATCCCTTCTCCAACACAGCTTCCTAAGGATGGCTGGCCAGTATTTGTATTTGAATAGCTTAATGCTCATGATCTTACTGGTTGTTAGTTGTAGATCTATATATCCCCAGCTTTTTTTCTCTTCTCTATCTGCCTTGCAGTTGGCACCTTCTCTACCAGAGAAGTAGTCTCAGATCAGGATTTGTGCTGCAGAGATGCAGTGCAGAAAACTGAATTAACTTCAACACTTCTCCCTCTGCAGCCCTCTGGAGACCTGCCTGGCAGGGGTTGAATTAAACACAGAAACAGCAAGTGACAGCTCTGGGTGATGCCTAATGATTTTTGCCTTTTTTTTCTTTTCTATATTTTCTGTATTCTTTACACATATATTTGTAGCTTTGTAGCCTATTACTGCATTTGTAGCTAGTTTTCCCAGTACTTTTTCATGCCCTGATAGGCAGAAAGACAAAACATATTCCAAAGCCCCTCTCCTATCTTGGTTCTCCTTAGAAACCAAGACCAAAAACCAGCTCTTCAAGATACATTTTCATCAACAACATTTAGGCCTATCTGAGGGGGGAGGATTTAGAAGGGGCTTGGACTGGGGTGAGGGGAATTGCATCACCGTGTCTCCTTATTGGTGTTTTTTTGTCAAATATGCTGATTTGCTAAACGTATAAAACTGTATTCACCCCTGTGGGGGTGGGCTTTTTGGACATTTTCTATATCTGCCCCTGGAGGCCTCCAGTAAAGACCAGGCTTTACATTACCTCCTATACTAATATTATCTTGAAAGTGTCTGTTGTTTCATTTATAGGTTCTTAAGGCATCATGGGTATTGTGGTTGTTGGGCACCAGCACTCAGGGCAGGCTTGAGTTTTCTGAGCCTTCTTGTTTTCTTTGGAAAACAGGTTTATCTGAGATATAAAAGAGAATACTGGAGCTTAGCCAGATCTTTAGACACAAAGGGCACAAGTCTTCCTTATTCTGCAGTTATTTAAGTTTGGGGTTTGCTGGTAATGCAGGTGAGTTTCAGAACATCACTTTTCAGTAGCACTTGTACTGCCAGTGACTCTTTCATACATCAGAACAGCAGGAAAGAAGTTCTCTGTCTATGGTAATGCTTCAGCTACAAACTAGAGATGAAATAAAACTGCAGACAGGCTGCATGTTAGAAGGGTTATTTATATGAACAGCTTTGATAGTACTTTAGAATGTGCTTTTCTTCTGATGTGGAAAATTGCAAAGGATGTGCAGATGGGAACTTTTCACAGCTGGATGTAGGCACAGCACACTCTGTTAGTATTTCTGGCCTCTATGCAGCCTGCAGGGCAGCTCCTGTGCCCATGGGCAGGGCACAGCTGCAGCTTTGACTGGCTGACATGTCCTACAGTAGGAATGGGGGGAATCCCAGCATCCTGGCCTAGGAATGACATGGGCACTTGTGAGGTGGCGTCTGCACAGGCTCTGTGAGCCTCTCCTAAGCCATTTCCACTTGGCTGGGCATAGCAAACAAACATCTCAGGCTCTAAAGCACCAGTTTTGTGATAAAAACCATGAAAATAAGGAGAAGCTTGTTCTCTTGTCGACTGTGCATTTGTCTGGTTGCAAGCAAATATATTTTCACCATCCATTTGTTCTATAATCTATAATGTATATATATATATATATATATATATATATATATATATATAAAATCTATAATGTTTTATAATCAAGATGTTCTTTGAAGCCCACTGATCTGGATTGCTTGTGTCTTAGGCATGGGAAGCCCTGCAAATTATTACCTGGCTTTGAAACTGAAAGAGTAATAAATTTATGAAAAAAGTTCTTGTGATCTAAGATAGTTAATGTTGGAGCAGATGTGATTCACAAGTATTCCCATTTTTCTGCTAGACTCTGTGAATTTAACTGGGATATGACTGAAAGAGGTGGTAATTCAACCTTTAAATAACTTTCTTAATAACACCTTTTCCACACTTGGCTTCTCTGGCTCTTATATTCACTAGTGTGGTTACTGCTGATGGGATTGTGAGCTGTGAGGAGAAATCTGGCTATTTGAGGGAGCAGCAGTAGTCTGAGAAGAAGGCGAAGGTGGCATCCACATTGGCATTATAATTGTGAATGCATGAGTGCCGTTGGAGTAGCAGAACACCCACCTCACAGGCATTGCATCGATGGTTTCTTCTGTCTTTCCCTTACTGTCAAAGCTCCCAGGCATTGGCCTCCATTTTGGCATTTTTAACTGGATGACATTTCCAACTTCTGCCAAGTGTATGCTCTGCAAAACTTGTGAAAAGTGAATTGCTCTGGTCAGTTTCCTGGTAAAATAAATGATCCTGTGGCTGTAGAAATGTGAGGTTTTAGTCAGTGAAGAAATATGTATAGCAATGAAAACCATGATAATTTAGAATTCTTATGTTTCAGAAATAATTTTGCCCTGATCAGATAAAAATTCAATTATTCAGTCATAAGTTTAAAATAAACAAAATAAAATCCATGCTGGCTGCATGGTCCAAATTGGACTTCTCAGATAATTATTCTGAAAATTGTCTAAAAAGTCTAAGAGCTGAAGGCTTCTGACTAGAATATACTTAATTATATAAAGATGCATTATTTAGTAGATACTCTAAGAGTTTATTTGCCACCTTTCTTGTCTCCAAAGAATTGTGCAGAAAATACGATTTAGTATCCAATATTTACTCCTTTTTAATCCATACAGATGTTGTATATTGGAGGTGAATAATTTGTTTTCATACAGGAAACACCTAAAATGAATGGTAATGTGTCTTTGTTTTTCCCAGGGAGGCTGAATCTCAGCACTTCCTATTTACCCAGCCCACTCTCTTGTAATGATCTGATTTTTTTTATCACTTGTGATTGTCACAAAGGGCACAGATATGAATGACTATAACCTGTGCATTTGGAAAAGATATCTGTTTATCTCTGAGATCAGAACAGCCACTTAAATTTTCAGATAATCTGATATTCAGAAGCAGAAAGCCTTGAAATTATGTCTGTGCCAGACTAATTGGCATTTGTCTTTTGAGATTTGTATACACTGTGGACGCAAGCACTGAGAGGAAGAGCTGTTTAATGAGGGAGACTGCAAGGAATTTTGAGTTTGTGAGTTCTCTTTTCCTAGGGGAAGGGAAAGAAAAAAATCAACTTTTCAAATATACCTTTAAACAACTGAAATCTTGAGCTTTCATACTTGTGTTTAGGACTCTTTCATGGGTGTTGCAGGGGTCATATGAGTAGCTTTCCCTGGAACAGAACTAGAAATACACCTGCTGAAATGCTCCAAGTTGCTAGAATGACATTGTGCCTCACAGATTGTTGTCAGTCAGATCCTGTGCACTGATGAGCCTCTTCTGCAAAGCACAGAACACTCTCCATGGACCCTGACTTTGACAAACAAGACATTTCAGGTCTTGCCCATAGGAAGTTCAGACATGAGGATTTTCTAAGCAGCACCATCTGCCATGCTGCACATTTGGTCTTAAAAGCAATTTTCTTTTTTCTTAGTTAGCATGAGAGCTAAGAAAGTATTCTCAGCCCTGAGGAAACCCTTCTTCCTAGGAATGCCTTTCCTGTGCTAGGAAAATTCAGTGGCACAACGTAACTCTTGGTGACTTTCTAATCATTAGCAAAATTTTGATTTTAAAACTGAGTATTTTTGGTGTTACAGACAATTTATTTATTTTTTAAAAATTATTCCCACAGTAGTTTTTCTCTTTAATCCCTGCCTTGTATTGTAACTAGTGACGCTAGATTGGAAGCAGTGTATCACAAGCTTTTGTCTGGATTTATAGGTGCTTGCATTCAACACACTGAAGCATCCCCATCTGAAACTCTTACAATTTGGAACAAAAAAAGTTGGAATGATGCATGTGCTTCATTGTAGCTGTCATGCTATTTCCAAGAATTCCAGCCTTAATGTCCTTTTATTGTAAATGATATAACGCAGTTACTTTGAATGTGTAATTAATGTCCTTTTATCATCATGACAAAGAGTTACCACATGATGATGCTGAGAAGATTTAAGGTTATTTTATTGAAGTTTTTGTCTTCTCTGCAGTTCATGACTGTGAAACATGCATGAACTGCAGAAGCAGTTGCCTCCTGCACTTAGATGAAGATAGCTTATGCCCTCTGCTCAGCTCATGACATTTTTAGACTCAAGCTGGATGATAGATGCAGGAGGAGGGTGGGAAGCAGAGAGAAAGTAGAAACTCAGGAAAAAAAATACAGGTTCAAAGCAGTTTCATTTCTCAGCAGACATTTTTATTGACAACACTTGGGGTTTTTTGACAGCATGGAGTTCTTTGCAGAGGAGGAGTCCAAATTGTAGCTCAACAAACCTGTTACGGTAAAGCAGAGCCAGGGAATCCTACTCTTCTGATAAAGTCTTTCTGTGCCATCCATATGTGGTAAAAAGCCCCATCCATACGTGGATAAATTCTGTACAGAAAAGTCATGGGCAAGGCCTGTTTTGATATCTTCAGCTGCCATTACAGCTACTTTGTGAGAGATCAGTCTTCATCAGTTAGAGAGGGTTGTGCTGAAGAAGGACAAACCTTGGTGGAGTTTTTATTGTGGCAGAGGTGCATGTGTGAACGTGTGAATGTGTGGTTTTATTTGTTTGGGGTTTTTTTTCATTGAATAGCTGCTACAAAAAGCCCCTCAGGGCAGGAGCTGTTCAAGTGCAGAGCAGGAAGGCTGGTGGTTTCGGGGGGGCACCCCCGTAATAGGGCAGTAATGGTGCACACATTACAGGAATTTTTAACAGATCAATGAGATGTGGCAAACTTCAGTGCAGACCACGTGTATTGCACAGTGTTGATTACCCAGTCTGGTATTTTTTCTCCCATCAGTTATCTAGTTTTTGCGTTATCACTCAAGTATGTTGCATGATCATCTAATTACATAGTGAGATGCCAATTAGAAATAATGCTACAGCAGACCATTACAAGTCAATTTGATGTGCCTTTTTCCACTGTAAACATTAATTATTGGCATTGTTTTTCTCAGTACCACCTCCACTGTCTGAGTGACAGCAGTACCACTCATCAGTTTGATATTTCTATTGTGTCTATACAGAAAAAAACACTGGAAAAGGCCACCTGTTATTTTAAAATCAGCATTGAGGAGGTCCTACTGTGTGCATGTGGAGTTAGAGCAGAAACGCTGCGAAGAGAAACACAGCTGAAGGCAGGTCTGCAGCAAACACCCAGTGCCAAGCAGTCACTCAAGAAACAGTTGTGGGAAGCACTGAAATAACTGACTTTGCAAGCAGGATTATTGGCATATCCTTTGAAAAGAAGGTAAGATTGTTTGGTTGGGATGTCTTTCCCCTTTAAGTAAATAATTTATTGTATCCTGAAGTGCCTTTGTTTCCAGTGAAAAATGCGAGCATGGTTTTAATATGTAATGATAGGGTTAAATGATGTGTTCATGTTCTATAAAAAATTGCTCAAATCCCAACAAAAAAAAAATTGTAATTTCCACTTTTTTTCTGCCAGAACATTTGGTACTTCTCATTTACTGGAGGTTTCTAGAAGTGTGAGTGTTGTTCATACTGGCATTGAAATGCACTGAAACAGGAATGGGTTTTCCCCCATTACTTTGTAATTGCCATTACTTACGTAGTAGTAGTCTTCAATTTGTTTAACATGAGTTGTGCCTTTTTAAGGCTGAGAATATTTAAAAGGGGAAGTCTGTAAAATGTTTATCAAAGAAGCACCAACCAAACTTTTAATTCAACCTCATTTCAGCCAATGTGAATTATTGCAAGCAATACATATAGAGATATAAAAATGGATATGAGATACATTCTCAGGCTTTATTTGTACATCAAAAGGGTAAATAAAGGCCTCTTCCATTTGCTGGTGGCAGGGTGAATAGATTTTATGCAAGGGCTTCCAAATTTGCACATCTGACACAGGCTGTACCTTTTTTCTTTCTGAGACAATATTTTATATTGTGAGTTATCAGATAGATTGATTGAATTTTTTTTACTTTTAAGTGAAAGAATAATAGTTTTAGCAAAAGATTTGAGGACATAATTGTGAATAGATTGCTTATATAGAAATGCTAATTACACTTTTAAAATTAACATCTGTGTAAAAAAAGAATTCTTTCTGTAAGTGTTTCTAGTAACAGCAGCACATGGATTTTGTCAAAGTGGATGGTTATGGGTGTTGTTTATACATTTTAAGTGTTCCTCTGAGATGAGAAAAAGTACAATACTGCTTCTGTTTGTCTTCCTGTGGGTCTTCAACAACGTATCTAAGATAACCCCTACAAGTTAAGTTAAAACCATCTTGCTTTGAGTAGTGGATTGGTCTGATGTCCCTTCAACCTAAATTATCCTATGATTCTTACATTTATGTGAAATCCCATTGTATGTAAATTTGACCAATTGCTTACTCAGGCCTTGCTAGCTGCCACTTCATCCTACAATTCTCAAATACTTGGAAGGGATACAATGGAAGCAAGAAAATTCTCACTGCAGTGCTCAAGTGTTGCAACCTCATACAGGCATGTGTTGTCTTTGTGCCAAGTGTTCCACAAAGTAATGGTGCCTATGTAATGCAGGAAGGTTTCTTTCAGATTACGTTTGCTTTTGTTAGGTGGAGATGTAACAACCTGCTCACTAAAAAATATGCACATGTGGTCCTTGGTTCTTGTCCCTGAAGCTTCACTTCCTTTTGCAAACAGGGAAGTGAGAACCTGGAGACTTTGCTACACGTTAGTGTAAGGATTGTGCTGAAGTGTGGTAACAAACCTGTCCCAATTTAGGATTAGTATCTCTGTTTCTAACATTCTTGTAACCCCATCAGCCAGCATTTTCTGAGGGGGACAAGTATGCTGAGGAGCATGGCCTTCAAACCTGTATGAGACACCCGTGCTCCTGGCAGAAGTGCTAATTCCACTTCAGCTGCAGCTGAGAGGGTGATGCCATGAAGATTTTTGCCTTTTCTTTTATACCCCTGTTATACCTTTTTACAGCTTCTGTATTCCTAGTGCTTTTTGCCTACATTCTTGGACTTGTTTGTCAAGCTAAGAGACTAAACATTTTAGAAGCTTCGTAGCTAGGGATCAGTGTGCCCCAGACCCCAAGGTCATCTCCAGAACACATTCTGTAAACCAAGATAGAACCATCCAGGGGAAGGTTCCTTAGGGAGGCAGGCTCACTTGAGCCTCTCATTGGGGAATCTTTGATAGATCTGCTAATTAGTAAAGCCTATAATGTTATACCCAATGTTGGGAGAGGAACAGACAGAGAGATAGACTCGGCGGGGTGCATCTCGATGCATATGACCTGGATGTGTACACCTAAGGATCCTTAAAATAAATACCAAGGTAAAATCCCTTTTCCCCTTCTAACCGTGTATGACTCTTGATTTTAAGACCAAGAAAAGGCATCAAGGGAAGGTGCTGGGTGACAGCATTCAGTCATCTTAGTTCCTTGATACATGTGTGTCCAGAAAATAAGCAGATTATCTCACCCTTGTTTCTGCTTTCATCCCTTTCTATTTTAGTTGGGATGTGCATGGGACTTTTGCTCAAATATACTTAAGACTGTCAGCATAGGATGCTGAAGGATAAATTCTGTGTTACTATTGGAATGAGCTCACGTGGAGCTTTTCATTCAGCTTCTCACAAGCTGCACATTACAACAGCCAGTTTATTTCTGACATTTGTACCAGCTCCCATACCTCAACACTGCCTTGACATCTACAGTTCAAACAAATCATCATTTCCCTTGCTTTTGGGGATATACCAGAGAGGGACCTTGGCCTCAGATAGAGCTTCTACATGTCCATGTAAGACAAATCAGAGTTGCTGAACAAAAGACCTATGGCTTTAATTTAAAAAGAATAAAAAAGGCAAAAAAACCCACCAAAACACTCAAAAGACAGTCAAAATGCAGATTGCCAGTGCTTTTCCACTTGCTTCTCAGGGGTAACAGCTCACTTCCTCCCCCTGTTTTAATCACCCTCCTTAATGCCAACTAGACTCAGTAACAGGATACTTGGATGGCAGCGCTGTAATGATACTTAATTTATTAGGTCACTGTAAGGTTTCCTGGCAGGCAGTATTATGCTACATTAAGAAACTTCCTGTGACCTTAATAAGAAATCATTAAATTATTTTTTGCTATGGCTTTCCTTTCATTCCTCTGATTAGAGAATATTATTTCATAGAAGCAAGTTCTTCATATTCCTTCTCAGTCTACTGCATTTATGTTTAAAAAAAACCAAAATAAACCAAAAACCCGAAAACCCCAACAAGAAGAAGAAGAAAAGAAAACAGTAAAACCTCCCAAGACCCAAGACACCAAAACTCAAACAAAACCAAACAAACACCACCAACAACATAAATCAAAGGATGGTATAATTCTGGTTTATATAAGAGAAAAGGAAAAAAAAAAATACCGAGTTGTCTTTGTTGCACTGCATATACCACTTGGGAGCAAATTCAGTTATAAAATATATGGTGTTTCATAATTACCCTTTCTGCCACAGAACCAGCTCTGACCCCTACAGTCTTAGCACAGTTTGGGTGATGTGGTACAGCTGGGTTCTCTGCCCTAGCGTTTTCCCTTTGGAATAAGGCATGGCAAGTGGATAATTTGCTCGGAACCTACCACCAGTAGATTCTTTTGCCAAATGTTGACACTATGTTGCTCTTTTCAGTCATATGGCCTAGCCTTAAGGCTCACTGGATATGGGGGGGTTCTGAAAGCTGTCTAAAACTCAGGCAGAACCATTCAATTTAATCCTTTACCTAAGTGAAAGACAAATTATTTAAAAGATGAATATTTTAAGAAAATATATTCATTATCCTTCTTCAAAAAGCTTCTATGAAAACGCTACTTCAATGATGAATTCAATTCTCAAAAGACACAGCTTGCAGGGCCATAGCATACTTTAGTCTAAAGACAGCCCTGTGACACTTAGGTTCATAAATATTGCATTTTCCATTGTTGAACACATCCCCTTGCCAAAACTCAGGTTTTCTCCAATTCCGTTCTCAACTCTCACATATAGATCAAGATTATGCATCAATTCTTAAAAATATTCAGGCACCTCTGTTGCATTCCTGATCAAAACCCACAAGCAGGATGGACAGCTGTAGGCTGACCATGTTTTTTTTTTTATTCAGCCCTGCTGCTATCTCTTTTTGTACTTGGATGATAAAAATAGATGTTGGCACTTGAGGGGATTTTGTGCTTATTTGTGTGTGTATGACATCTGAGTCTCAAGCCCTAGGGGCTCTCTGCTACTACAGTATTATAAGGGGCCTTTATAAATTACTACCTCATTTTGATGGATTGCCATAAAAAGGCTTGGCTGTAAAGGAGAATCTATTTTGTTCTGCTGTTAGTGGGAATTAAGTCACTGTAAATGAAAGAGAATCTTGTTTTAACTTCAAATTTGTGTAGTTATTAAGAAGGGTTTTGGTTTGTTTGTTTGTTGGGGTTTTTTTACTTCCAAGAATGGATTCTCACAGCCTCTACCATAGCAGCCCAGATCCTAGAGGCCTGTACCTTTTGCTGGACCTGTGCAGTTCTTTGGAAAGGATAATTTTCTAGCAGAGAGGATTCAAAGTTAATAGGATCAAGTTTTTGAAACTCATTGTGGCAATCACTGTTCTAGGTATCCAAAGGCTATGTTCATAACTGAATATGCCTTGTCCTGCAGAGAAGATAGGAAAGTGTTTGCAGTGCTGGTACCAATTGCCACTCAAAAATGGCTTTGAGTGGTCTTATGTGTTGCAGAATTTCATCCTAACCTTGTACTCTGTTGGCTGTAGTTAGGACCAGTGTTTGGCTCTTGGGATGTTACTAAGTGGTCACTGCAAAGCTGAAGGCTTTAAGTGGAGGAATCCTTCAGACTGGCTGGCAAAATATGGGATGGGAAAGCAAACCAGCTGGGGTTTATTTCTATTTGGATAAAGTTGCCATCCATGCAAACAGACTAAGGATCGGAAACTGGATTAGAAATAAGGCTAAGAAATCTTGTTATCAGCTGACTGTTGGTAGTTACATGAACCTTTGAGTGTCTGTAGAAAGTGATTCTCCTCATGGTTAGAATCAGCCTTTATTTTTAGTGAAAACAACTTACAAGTAATGTAGTTATTTTCTTATTATCCTGATCAGTGCTTTTCCCTGGTTATCATTTCCCTGTTTTCTGCTGTGGCAGCTTGACTGCTGCTGGGTTAAACCCGAGTTTCCACCCTCAAAACTTGCAAAGGTTTGGGGTTTTTTCATGTGTACTGGGATAAATTTAATTGCAGAGAAATGCAGAATGCTAATCACTGAACAAAGAGAGACCCAGAAATCCAAAGCCCACCAATGTTGTTTTAGTAATATTCCACATACCTGCTCTGAGAGAATAAAGCACATTTACTGAGATACTTGTAAAGGAGTTTAATTCCTCTTTTTGTCTTGAACTTAACGGCATGAACAGTCAACACTCAATACAGGAGATACAGAGAGTGAAGTAAAACCAAGCAATCAAGTTCAGGCAATAAATGTTTTTCATTTTTCCAGTAATTTTATGCATTTGATCTCTGTTTTCTAAACATTCTTCCATGTTGATATTAAACATACTTCCATTTCTGATAGTTGCACCAAAGCACCTCTGTTAATATTTTCTGTGAATTAAAATCTCTACACCTTTACATTTTCAAAATTGATCCAACATTTTGCATGGCTAAGATACAGATCAGGTTTTTTTTAATCTATTAATATACAGTGGCATTTTTAGAGAGAGAAATATTTATTCAGTGCTTTTTGTATGCTTGTAGTGGTTCTGTTCAAATTATCACTTACTTATTTACTTTCTGTGAGGTAAGAATTAGGAGAAAGCAAAGCAGGCACAAAACTTAAAAGAATATAAAGAAGTTTATTAACAGATCTAAAAGGAAGGGGAAAAAAAAATCATACCACACTGTGGAAATACTCACAGCACACTTAGCCAGCCAGGCTCATAGTTCAGTGCCTTAGAAAGCCCCGAGCTCCCTAGAGAGACTGCACGGGCGATCTAGCACTTCAGTAGCTCCAAAAGCGGCAAGTGGTAGCTGCAAAGCTAATACCTAGAGCAGAAGCAAAGAGGTAGAAATATAGCCCTCGCTCTATGCTTTAATCCTGCTAGTAGATCGCGCTTGGTCCGAGACAGAGACACACACAAGCTGCTAGCAGAGGGGTAGCCAGAGCAAGAGGGGGGAGCCCGCTTGGCTAGCTTTTTATTCAGGGAAAGGGAAAGGGGAGAACTAGGGGCGGACCCAGGGTAACCAGCCAATCGGACTGTGTTTTGGTTGAATCTGGGTTACTTTCAGTTTTACCCGCGCTGAGAACAAAGGGGATTCAGAGCACTTGGCTCAAGCAAGTCAGGGCATACCTGCGCAGCCTTGGGCCTGGCTGTACCTCAGGGGCAGGCAGCAACACCACACCTTCAGAACACTTCTCCTCCCCCACCTTTCCCCCTTCTCCCACTGTAAAAAGACAACCCTTGAGATGTTCAGTCTGTTTACCATTTCCATAATAACCTTGTTCAGTTCATTTAGGGAGAGGAATCTCTCTTGCTCATGCTATGGAGACATCTCCACAAGAAGTTCTCTCATGGCTCAGTATCACAACGAGAAGCCGCCCGTTTTGGTTCTCTGCTCGCATGTGAGAGTCCCTTCCCCTGACTTACAGCTGTTCCCACAACTACTTTCAAGGGTCCTATCTTGAGCTACTGGGGTACCATTTTAAGGTTGAGCTGTTCAGAAACAAAGGTTCTCTTCACCCACCTCTGGGAGCATCTTCATCTCTAAGAATAGAGGCCTCCCCCTTCCCTGGGAGAAAAAGGGTCCTCATCATCTTCATCTCTAGGACTATCTCTGGGAGCATCTCTAGGAACAGAGGTCTGTCTCCTTCCGGTTGGAGCAAGAGTCCTCATCAATTCTATCTCTCCCTGTTCAAATTTCTCATCAAATTACAGCTGCTTCAGCATTTGCTTATTCCAGCACAGGTGCCTTTGCTCATAATTGCAGTTTGAACGCTCCACCTCCCATGCTTCATGAAATTACAATGGGTACTCTGATATATCATAGTCTATCACCACCATAGCTTTACAACAGAATTTCAGCTTTTAAGCATCTCCTCTTTCTCCTCCCTCAGGATTTCAGCTCTTCTTTCTTTACTTAATGTCTGCAAGCTTCATCTGTTCTGGAGGAAACTTACAGCACTAAAAGGGTTAATCTCACCCGGCCCCGCAGCTGGAATTCACTTATCGCTGTTGGTCACATGATCTTTGCTGGGCAGCAGGGCAGCTTCAGCTGAATCTTGGCCACGCTGGAGGGGGGGGGGTGCGGAGCCGGGCTGGGCCGCCTGCGCGTAACAGGGCTGGGGGGGGGCCGTGGATGGAACAGGGCTACACGACTCCACAATGGCTGTGTCCTGGCCAGGCCCGGCCGAGCAGGCCCGGCCAGGCCCCGTACGGGCCAAGCCCAGTTACCTGTCCCAAAGCCGGAAGTCAAAGAGAGAGCTTCCCAGGGTTTGTCCATTCTTAAATGTGGACTACAGAGGTGGTCAAAATTTTAAGTGGCTTAAAAAATTGTCAATATTCAAACTAGCCAGTTGATAGGTTCTATTAGGCCATAGAGGAAGCTGTAAGCACCTCTTTGCAAGAACATCACTTCCGGGACTATGCTTGCTAACCCATGACAGTGCTTCAGAAGACATTGTTTTGAGCCTTGTGTTGATGTCAGAGAGCTCATTATCATTTTCATCATAACAACAGTGATAACAGTGATAACCACTTTATATCTAGTAACAACAGCTGGCCAGAGTATCTTATGAGTACTCAAATTTTGAAAAGTACAGAACAATGATTTTCACACTTTTCATTGTTTTTTGTCATCTTTCAGAGAGTATTTCAACTTATTTCATTCACATTTGTCAATCCTTAATTTTGAAGAAAGGAAATCAGTGACATTCTCTGTTATGAATATAATGAGCTGACTCCAGTCAGAGAACCAGCACATCAGAGCTAGTCCTGGGGAGCTATGCACATCCTTCTGAGCATCATCATTCATCAACAAAAGTCAAAACAATCCTGATTTTGAAGACTTTGTTTCTATACTCACTGATTTCACAAATTTCACACATAAACATGCCGCAGAGCTTTAACTGCTGACTGTTCTCTCAACTTTGGAGTTTTATCAACAATCAGGGAAAACTGCTGACTGCATAATTAATCCACTTTGTGAAGATGTTTAGCAACTTTTGAAAGAAAGCATTATTGCTTGGGCTGAATGCATGTTTACTTAAACAAACTGACAGCTGGATTGCCAGACTGAAGACAGTGCAATTTCTCCAGAATCTATAGTGCACTCAAACAGGCAGGAGGTTTGCTCCTGCATGAATACTGTTCTAATCTCCTTCAAACCAACACCTTGGTTGATATGTTACTCTGGATTCAGGCACTTTGAAATCACCTTGTTTTAAAAGCCACTTCAGAGCTGCAGTATCAGCACCTTAAAATCTTAATAGTCACCTTTACTCCTGTTCTTTAATCCGTATATATCCACTGTAGTGTTTGAAGGGTTTCCTTTTACAAGGCTCTGCATGAACCAAATGTCACTCAGTTCTGGGAAGCTGCCCTTGTCGCATTGTGCTTGTGAGGAATTCTGTGTTGTCCTTCATCAGCACCACAGCGGAAGATACCCATGAAAGCTCAGGACAAGAAGATCAATATTCTCTGGCAAAATAACCCAGAAGTATAGATGTTTTGATCCTGATAATTCTAATCATCCTGATCTCTATCCATGGTCATGTTTTGGGAGTTTACTTCTGAAAAATTACTTTTAAAAAAAAGTTCATTTTCTAGAACTGAAATTTTCTTGTGGGGGATTCCCAGAAGACCACTGGGGTCAGAGTATAGACCACTTTTCTCTCATTTTATGGAAGACTTCAAGTGACTTGTGCTGACTTCCTGTAGTTCCTTGTGATAGGGCAGTGATGGGCATCAGATTTCAGCAGTCTTACTGTCTATTCACCTGATCCTTCCTTGAGGTAATGATTGCAATATTAATTCATTACTCATGAATACTAAGAAAGAGGTAAAAAGGAGCAGTGGAATGGTGGAAGAGAAAAAAAAAAGAAAAAGAATCTTCTGACAAGATTTTATAGGGAAAAAAGTTTAACGGGGATTGTTTTTCTCAGGAGCAATGAACAAGCAGCACAACAGCAAGTGTCATTTCAAGTTCATGGTCAATAAATTCAAGAGATTACAGTTTGGAAGAAATAATTTCAGCTGTTTGGGCACCTTGCTGTGTGTTCCATTAATGGCAATACAGCGATATTTGCAGTATTAGTGGCTCCCTAGCTGGGAAGGCTGGTCACACAGGCAGCAGCCATTGAAGAGCAACAACATAAGAGGATGCTTGGAGAGTGGGAGGAAGATACCAGAGATTTAATGACATGAAAGTAAAGCATTTGAAATATAATTACATGAAGAACATTAGTTTTTCCCCTTGGATTATGTTTGAATAATGAGAATTGCAGTACCTGCAAAAGAACTGTAAAGTAAGTAACAGCCAGGGATTTGTTTTCTTTAGTCTCAATAAGGTACATAATTTGAAATGTAGTATTTGATTTAAATGGTGTCTCTCTGAATATGAGAAGTAAGAAAATAAACTGAAACGTGATTAAGTCAGAGGGACCAAATCCCTTGTTAGTGTCTACATAGATGTATTTCTAGTTCATTTCAAGGCAGTTGTTTTGGTTCATTCCAACTGTGGTGTGAAGGAATCCCAGAAGCACTGGGCTAGCTCACCTGTATGTACTTGCCTTTGGGTCTGATTTTTAGTAAACCATCCTCATGCATCTTAAATGAGGGAATGATACTTGCCATGTAGCATTTGGACCCAAGGCTGCCTCACTTGGAGGTGAGAGGGCCCAGATGGCCAGGAAAGGATGCATTTTACAGGTTTCTGTCCCTTCTCTGGCTCAAAGCATTTCACCCACCATCACCAAGTGCAGTCTAAGCAAAGAGCAGATTTTGAATAAGGTGCAGATTGCCCAGGGACTACGGTGCTGCACAGCACAGTCTGGAATTTGCTGTGAGACTGGTTTAATTATATAAACTATGCTATTCTAATATACTAGGGTTGCTAAAAGACGAAATTCCCAGAACAGAAGTTGGTCTTTAAGATCAAATGACTGAAAACAGCAATTTAATTAAAGCTTTAGTACTTCTGGGAAGGGTTTTTTGATGTAGGCAGGACTGAATTTACTTCATTCTGATCGTCTTCCCCTAAACACTGACTTGCTGGGACTGATGGAGGCTGAGTACTTTCTGCATCCCACATTAACTTCCTTGTCCTTCTCATGTCCCAGCTATGCCCTGGAGGCCCTGCCAGCAGGACATCCATCCTGCCTGCTCTCCTATTCTCACATGTGTAAGGTGGGTGAAAAGATTTTCCCCTAACCTTACACATCTGTTGCCCAACCCTCTACTCTGTACAGCTTTAGGTGTCTGCAAACTGACAGCAAGGTGTGTATGAAGGAGATCTGCTGGAGACTTGGACGCTGTATTTAGTGTTCACCAAGCACAAAGTAAATTTTTCCCTCATAAATAATTGTATCACATAGATCCCTTTCATTTCTAAGGAGGATGATGCTTCTCCTAGGGAGCCATAAAGCTGAAATAGGTTATTTTAAAACTAAAGCATTTTCATCCTCAGTCTGTTCCTAAGTGCTGCTCAAATACAAAAGGCAGAAAGTGTGACATGCAGGTTGTCCAAAAATGCCACCTTTAACACCTCTTAATCTGTTTAATACCCAAAGGCTCTTCTGCCATTTGACTCTAACATACAGTGGTGCTTTAAGATTGAACAGTGGAGTGATTTTTTTTAAATTCCAACCTCTTCCCCAGCAGACCCAGGAAAGCTTCTAACCACTGTCATTGAGGCTGGTGGCAGAATTGATAACTACAATTTTATGGCAAATGTGCACATTCCTTAACTTTGCTTTCTAGTATATCAGAAACTTTCACCAATTTTTCTGTGCCAGTTCAGGATCTTGAGATGCTCTGTCTTTTCCAAGAAAATATACTTGATTGTACTGTGGCTTAATATAAAATAATGAGCTTTACTAGTCTTACCCAGCCTGGCCACAGTTTTTTGTGCTTGAAATTTCATTAGACTGGAGTGAGAGGGTTTTCTGCCTGAATGCACCTGAATGGGCATCCACCCCAACATTTGCTTCCTGTGTCTTTTTCTGTCAACCCTGTTTTGTTATAATTTTGCAAAAATGCAGAGGGAGAAACTTTAGATCCAACAGATTTAATGAAAAAAATTTCAGTGTAGAAATGCTTGTCACTAGAATTCAATACAGGGCTCAGATCACGATCTAAGAATCTAAAAAGAAGAGCACGAAAGGGGTTTTTTTTGAGGCTGGAATGTGTGGGTTTCTGGAATTTCTTATTCTGGGTAAGAAAGATTAATTGTGATCATAATAAAACTACAGTACTACAGCTAATGATAACATATGAAAATATCTAATGAAATTATAGTAATGATAATGGATGTTGAAGGCAGTTTAGGGGCTCTTTTCTGCCTTCCTCAGTTCCTCAGGGTGATATGTCTAGCTACTGCAATCCTCCTTCTGTTAACCATGTTAAGAGGGCCTAGAACAAAGCAAACTCTTTTGCTTTAACAGCAAAGACTGCTGAACATCTCTATGCTTCTGTGATGGATATCTTGCAAGGTTGGCAAGGATTAGTCAGGTCCATTTTGCATTCAGTCCAGTCTGGCAGATCACACAGGTCTCAAGGCATTTGGAGCTCTTGCAATAAGGGCCGTACATCTCCTTATCTCCTGCATAATGTCCTTAATCTCTCTTCACCAAATAAATGCCACAGCTGTACTCTTTCCACTGATCTTCTCATGCAGAAAAAACCCTTGAGCATTGCTAGGGAAGCAGTTCATTTGACTGTGTGGAAACAACTGGGCATTCTATGGTCTTGCATTTCTTTCCCTTTGAGAAATTCAACAATTCTGTTTTTAAAACACGTTTAAAATATTTTAATTTAAAAATATATATTTCTGACTTATAAGCTCACAATGAGTATTTACTTACTAGATGTGTAATGATGCCTTGAGGTGGCCATCTAAAAACAGAGACTAGGCAATGAGAGAATAAAAGTAGGTGTTTATTTGAAGGGCCTTCAAGGTACACTCTGTGCAGTCAAAAGGCTACACCCAAGATGGAACCTGGGTCATGGGTTCTTCACACTTTTTTAAGTTTGGTCCATTTGCATATCAGGGTTAATTCTCCAATTATAACCTCAGTTAATGATGTAATTACCCCAAGTTTGCCCCTCCCCCAGGCTTTAGTTTTCACATTTTGGGGCCTGGTGTCCTTGAAGAGCAAACCTGGAGAGGCTTGTTTTGTCTAACCAGCATGAGAACAGTAGTTAACAGGCCACACGAAACTTCAGAGTTACACACTTGATGCCTTAGGTTTTAACCTTTATATTTTTCAAATTCTGTACTGCTTGGTGTGTGACTCTGAAGTTTCTTGTAGCCTTAGGTTTTAACCTTTATATTTTTCAAATTCTGTACTGCTTGGTGTGTGACTCTGAAGTTTCTTGTAGCCTGTTAATTCCTCTTAACTGGGCAAAGCTTTATGAAGTGAAGCAAGGTCCTAATGAAACTCCTACTGATTTTTTGAATAGGTTAAGAGAAGCTGCTACCAAATACTCAAACATACATCCTGATACAGTGGAAGGGGGAAATCATCTGGCTTATTTGTTTATGGGTCAGGCTTCAAACAATATAAGAAGAAAGTTGCAAAAGTTAGAAGGGGTCCAAGACATGAATAAATAGTTAGAAGTAGCTGGGATAGTGTTTCAAGATAGAGACTCCAGTAACAAAGGTAAACCCTGTCCCAGGAAGAAGGATAGTCAGGAAAAGTCATCTAAGAAAGCCTCTCCCCCTAGGGACAAAGACACATGCGCTTATTGCAAAAAGAAAGGGCATTGGAAGGCTGACTGTCCAATGTTGAAGAAGACACCCCCAGTTCCACAGCTCCCATTGGAACAAAACTCATACTCAGAATGATGGGGACCAGAGGCTTCTCCCCCAGCGGAGCCTTCGGTTATAGCCAAGCTGGGGAAAGATAATATAGAATGTCTGGTAGACACCAGCGCAGCATATTCTGTGTTAAATACTCAGAAGGGAAACTGAGTCATGAAACTGTTCATGTAGTTGGGGCAACAGGGGTAACTGAAACACGGCCTTTCTTCCAACCTTTGAAATTTAAACTGGGGAAGCACTGGGTAACTCATCAATTTCTTTATATGCCTAACTCCCCTAAACCATTGCTGGGGAGGGACTTGTTAGAAAAATTGGAAGTTGAAATTAAATTTAAAAGAGGGGAGGGCGTACGAGTTATCATTCCAGAAACTAAATTTATCAAAGTTGCTGCACTATTTATACAGGACAGATGTGGTGAAATTCCCATTGAAGTTGAACATGCTGTCTGATTGTGTGGGCCAGTGATGTTCAAGGAAGATCCAAACAGGCAGAACCAGTGAGCATTGCACTCAAACCAGGAGCTACACCGGTAAGGCAAAAACAATATCCTTTAAAATTAGAAAGTCGCAAAGGACTGGCACCTATAATTGAAAAATTCCTCCAGCATGGGTTATTAGTGCAATGTGAGTCCGGTATAACATGCCAATCCTTTCAGTAAAGAAAGCTGATGGTAAAAGTTACCAGTTAGTCCAAGATCTGAGGGCAATTAACAAAATTACAGAGGACACACACCCAGTGGTTGCCAATCCATACACACATTTGACCACAGACAGATGAATTAGGGTGCTTTACTGTTGTGGACCTGAAAGATGCATTTTTCTGCATTCCTGTGCATAAAAACAGCCAGGAGCTTTTTGCTTTTGAGTGGGAAAATCCCGAAACAGGGAGGAAAAGTCAGCTTACTTGGACAGTACTACCCCAGGGTTTCAAGAACAGCCCAACAATGTTTGGAAACCAGCTAGCAAAGGAATTAGAAGATTGGAGGAGACAAGAGCCAGGAGGGGTTATCCTTCAGTATGTTGATGACATCTTGATTGCAGCTAAGACCAGTTCACTGTAAGTTTGTTAAACTTTTTGGGACAGAGTGGGTACAGAGTTTCCAAAGACAAGGCACAGATTGCCAAGACAACAGTAGTTTACTTGGGTCTTGAGATCTTCCGTGGACACCGACAGCTCGGCAAGGATCAGAAAGAAGCCATCTGCCGACTTCCAGAGCCCCACACCATGAGAGAGATGCAAGCCTTTCTGGGAATGGTAGGTTGGTGTCATTTGTGGATAGCAAATTATGGATTGTTGGTGAAACCCTTTTATGGAGCAATAAAAGCAGCTGAAAATGGCATTATAATTTGGACTGAAAGCACAAGGGCTGCATTTAAACAGCTGAAACACTCTCTAATGTCAGCTCCAGCACTGGGCTTACCAGACTTGACTAAGCCTTTTGAACTTTTTACATGAGAGACTTAATGTGGCACTGGGCGTATTAGCACAGCGCCTCGGAAACCAACAGAGGGCTGTGGCCTGCTTTTCCAAATAGCTGGACAATGTTAGCCAAGGGTGGCCTGGGTGTTTGAAGGCTGTGGCAGCTACTGTCATCCTGATTCAAGAGGCCCGGAAACTCACCCTTGGACAACACATTGTAGTGTATATGCCACATACAGTAGCTGCAGTACTGGAACAGAAAGGAGGACATTGGCTGTCCAGCAACCGGCTGCTTAGATATCAGTCACTGCTGTTAGAACAGGATGATGTTACCCTGAAAACAACTTCTGTTGTTAACCCTACTATGTTTCTGTCCTCTACCTTAACTGACGATGTGCCTGAGCATGACTGCAGACAAGCAAGGAGGTCTATTCCAGCAGACCAGACCTGAAGGACATGCCCCTAGAAAATCCAGACTGGGAGCTGTTTACAGACAGGAGCAGCTTCAGGAGAAATGGTGAACTAATGACAGGTTATGCAGTAACAACCCAGGACAAGGTGATCGAGGCGAAGGCCCTGCCGGCAGATGTGTCATCACAGAAAGCTGAACTGATTGCACTGACAAGGGCCCTAGACCTGAGCGAAGGAAAGAAAGCAAATATATGGACTGACTCTAAATGTGCATTTAGTGTTGTCCACGCCCATGGAGCCATCTGGAAGGAGAGAGGACTGTTGAACGCTCAAGGTAACCAGATCAAACATGCTGAACAACTCCTTGCCCTCTTAGAGAGCATCAAAAAACCCACAGAAGTAGCTATCATGCATTGTAGGGGTCACCAGAAAGGGAAAACCACTCCAGAACTGGGGAATTGCTTTGCTGATGAAACAGCAAGGGCTGCAGAAAAAGGTATTCTTGCAGTAATTCCACAAAAAAAGATTGATTTGTCAGGGTTCACCCCAAAATATGATTAGGCAGACCACAAGTTAATTAAGTTTCTTAAGGCTGAGATCACACAAAATGGATGGGCTGTTACACCTGCAAATCAGGTTGTAGTCCCACCTCTAAATCTTCGAGAGCTAGCTCAAAGAGAACATGAAAGCACACATTTTGGGGTTGAAAAATCTTCTGAAACCTCTGAAAAATGTAGTAATAGGAAAAGGAATGACAGATATTTTACAATCAGTAGTGAGCAAGTGTGAAATCTGCTGCAAAAACAATCCTGATACAAGGAAAAGAGCTGTGTTAGGAGTATAACAGAGGCAGGGGACCTTCCTGGCAGATTACTGGCAAATAGACTTTGCTGAGTTACACACAAAGAAGAATACAGGTAAATACTGGTGTTGGTTGACACCTTCTGTGGATGGCTGTTGGGGTTTTAGTTTAGTCTTAGGTTTTTTTTTTTTTTCTGTTAAAGGAATTTTCTCCCATATGCATGTTGCTAGGGGACAAATAGCTGTACTTAAGAAAGACAAAAAGGGAGTGGGGCGGGCCTGGCTACTTTTTTGTCTACACCTGGGTGTGGGGGCAGTTCGCTCTGAGCGTCCAGAGAGAGAAGCTGCAGAGAAAGGAGCTGCTGCTTCTTCTTTTTGGCCGTTCTTCTCTTCCTGCTGGAAACAACGCCGGGACCCCAAAAGCCGCTTTCCCTGCCCTGCTGGAGGCCGAGCTGTGGCTGCCCTGCCTCACTGCTGCTGCTTCGAGCTTTCGCTACGCTGTAGCCCTGCTCGCCCTGCCTGCCTGGGCACCCGTGGGGTTCTCCCATCTGGATACATCTCGCCTGCCACCCGGGATTTGCGTTCGTCCCTGCCGCTCTAGCCTGCCGCTTTAGCCTGCTGCTCCCGCCTGCCGTTTCCAGCCTGCTGTCCCTGAGAGTCCGGGATCGGCTGCCCAGGGGTTTGTGAAGCCTTTGTTCCTTCCCTTCCCGGGATCCCAGGCCGCCATTGCCCGCGTGTTTCCCGAGCTCGCTCCGGAGCGCCCCCTGCAGCCGCGGGGGAACCATCGCACCTGCCCTGCTCACCGGGAGCCGCCAGCGCCCCTGCCGGCTGCGAGCGGAACTGCACCCGAGGGGAAAGGGCCCGACAGCCGAGAAGGCTGGCACTGGGTTTGTGTGTGCTGTTACTGCCATAGTTGTTGTTGTTTGATTTGACTGGTTATATACATATACATATACATATATATATATATATAGTAAAGAACTGTTATTCCTATTTCCCACATCTTTGCCTAAAGGCCCTTGATTTCAAAATATAATAACTTGGAGGGAAAAAGGGTTATATCTGCCACTTCAAGGGGGGGCTTCTGCCTTCCTTAGCAGACACCTGTCTTTCAAACCGAGACAATGGCCTGAAGCTTACCCCTGTCGCATTAACACAGCCAGGGAGGTGGTAAAAGTTTTGCTTAATCATATAATACCAAGGTTTGGGGTTCCTTTGGGTATGTCCTTGGACAGGGGACCACATTTTGTAGCAAATGTGTTTCAAGAAGTTTGCCAGATTTTGGGAATTGCTTGGGATCTGCACACACCTTACAGACCCCAAGCAAGCGGTAAGGTGGAACGCGTGAATGGGACCCTTAAGGCACAAATCAGCAAAATTTGTCAAGAGACATCCATGATGTGGGTTCAGGCCTTGCCTATAGTTTTACTGAGGATCTGCATAAAACCGAGGCGGAGGGATAACATCAGTCCCTATGAAGTATTGTATGGCAGGCTGTATCGAATTCCACATGTTCCAGGTGAAATTCACATGAGGGGAAAACTTGATTTGCAGAGATATCTAATGGCTTTAGGTTCTAGTTTGCAGAAGCTCCAGAACTACATCGTGTTATCCAGACCCATAGGACTGGACACACCTGCACATCCCTTCCAGCGTGGAGACCGGGTCTGTTAAGTGGCGGGACAGTGATCCTCTGCAGGCCAAGTGGAGAGGACCATTCCAGATTTTGCTGAGCACCCTCACCACAGTCAAAGCTGCTGACAAAGGACCCTGGATTCACTACTCCAGAGTTAAGAAGGCTTCTGCTCCTGAAACAACTGAGAAAACAGATACCGATACAAACGAAGATGATGTAGTTTAAATTATTTTTCCTGTGCTTATTATCTACAGAGTTGATAACCCTGGCTCAGGTTTGGAACTAAATTTTGCATATGGTTCTAGTCCAACTAATAATTGACAAGTAAACTGAAGTGGAAAGATCAACAAAATTAGTTTACAATTTGAGAATTAACTTAGATCTGATATTGGATAACATTCAAAGCTGATTGTATCTTCCATACCCTGGTTTCATGGTTACCAAACTGACCTTGGTTTAAAGATTGTTTATAATGATTGTAATTACAATTCTTGTTTATAGATATATACTGCTGTTAGACACATATTATTAGTAGATATTTAGAATATTTGGAATAGAGTCTTGACAAGATAGAGGCCTTGTCAAGCCTCTAAAGGGGGGAAATGATGCCTTAAGTTTTAACCTTTATATTTTTCAAATTCTGTACTGCTTAGTGTGTAACTCTGAAGTTTCTTGTAGCCTGTTAATTTCTGCTCTCTCATGCTAGGTAGACATAACCAAGCCTCTCCTGCCCTGCTTTCCAAGGACACCAAGACTGTCCTAGGCCAAATGTATAAACCAAAGAGCCGCTAAGGGGGGGTGGGGGGGCAAGCTGAGGGCAAAACTGAAGTTTTAATTGGAGAATTAACCCTGCTATGCAAATAAACCAAACCTATAAACGAGTGAAGAACTCATGACCTGGGCCCATCTTGGGGTCCATCTTGGGGTCCATTTTGAGAATAGCTTCCGAGTTCCCAGGGTGTACCTTTGAAGGCCTTTCAAATAAATACCTACTTTTAATCCCTTACCCCTGTCTAGTCTCTGTTTCTGGGAGGCCTCTTAAGGCATCACACTAAGCAGTACAGGATTTGAAAAACATCAAAGTTAATGCCCTAAGGCATCTGTAAAGCTCTTTAATGCTTTTTCTATAAGGTACCTTCCAAAATATTGAGGGTATTCAGAGTTTGTATTTTTTACTTCACCCCAGCAGACGACAGACCAGCTCTGCTTGATATCTAGTTGCAGAGGATCAGGAAAAAATAACATTAGTATTCATCCACAGAATAGATAGAGCATCCTCTGCTCAGCTAAAGTTGACCTTGGATTCTAACATTGTTTTTAGTGGCATATTTCTGTGTTGTTGGTATCAGTGTGTTCTTTGTAATTCTAGTACTAGGGAGATGGTACTCTGGATTTCTACCAATGAACAGTTCCACAACTGTTAGTACATGCAAGAACTGGTGAATGGACTCTGAAGAAGTCACTTACTTCCTTTAATTCTCTGATTATGCATTAAAGTCTGGTGGATGGAGCAGGCCCTGATGTCCCAGAAGACAAGAGCACTATGTTGTTGGACAGAACAAACTGTGACATTACAGTAAACCAGTACTTGGGAACAGAGAGATCAGAAAATGTCTTGCACTTGGACTGCTGTGAATCAGGGGAAGAGGGGCAAGCAGAGGTTAAATGATTTGCTAAGAAGCTGTTTGTTAAAAGCAATGCATACAGCTTGCTCAACACTTATTGTGTCTACCAAAGCAGGATGAGAAGATATAAGACTTTGATAAAGGGAAGGAATCTTGACCAAAGATCCTGTTTTCAACCTAAAACTAACTTAAACCAGCCTTGAAGTTTGGACTTGGACCAGGGACATAAAGAGCATGTGCAGGGAAGGAAGGTGAAAAGTTCAGAATGAGGAAGACTCTTTACTTCATCTGAGGAAGACCCTTACCCCATCTCAGCAACCCCTGCCCATGACCACCAGACAACACTGCGCAAGCGTAACGCGGATGTAAATGACTTTTGGGCTCATTGTAATACGAGGCGAAGCTAGGCAGGGCTAGGTAATGAATATGTATAGGCATATTGGGAAACTTAATGAATATGGAGCTTGTAACCCAAATATACCAAGCTGAATGCAGCTGTGGGCACACATGACTTTGGAGGAACTATCCCACGTGTCCCAGTGCTGGAATAAACATACCTACTTTACTACTTATTCCAGTAGTGGAGTCTTTTCTGCATATTAGCTGGCTGCTGAAGTACCTTTTAAATTGCAACCTGTGCTTGAGCGAAGTATATCTTTTTACGTCAGCAGAACTGAAAGCTCTTTGCCAGAGTGGGAAATGCCAGGGCTGCTCAAAATCCTAACTCCAGTTCTTGTTTCTCACTCAGGGTATGGTTTGGGGTCTCACATCCTCCAGGGATCAGGGCACTGGGATCAGGCACCAAAGCTCTTCTTCTTGAGAAGGAGAGGCGTTTTCTAATGCATCCCTACAGATAGCATTTCCTATGGACCACTGCTAGCCTTGTAGCTCCTCCAATTTCCGTTAATTGCAGATAGAGACTCCAGATTCCTGGAGTTACATAAAAGCGATATAGCCCAGGAATGCTTGTCTCTCTGCATCTCCACTCTGGGTTGTGGTGATGTGGATTTAAACAGTGTTTTAAGGGCTAAGTGCTGGCAAAAAAAAAAAGGGGTTGCAAAAGTAATGTCTCCATTGTACTAGGCAGTTCTTCCTTCCTGATCACGCCTGGCATGTGTCTCAGTTTAAAGACAAGTTTAGGAGAAAACACTCTGGAATGAGTGTTTCCTCTAAAAAAAGATTTCAACAATCCCTTTCTGCCAATGAGAGATTAACACTGGTGGATGAAAGTGAAAAAAATTAACCGTTTATTGACAGAGTTCCAACACGGCATGGGAAAAAAAAATTGTGAATAAATGCTAGATATTGAACTGTCAGACCTTGCCCTCCCCATACACACACATACACACACACACACACACTCACCGGAACAAAAAACAACCCAAAATGCCAGGGAAAGAGAAAAACAACGGCTGACCATGTGGCAGGGAGGAAGAACATGGTGCCCGGCTTCTGTCTCAGGGAAGAAAAAATGAAAAGGTTCACACAGCAGCTCAGGGAAAAAAACCATATGGAAACCTAGTGAATCTCTGATGTTGGTCTCCTCCTCACAGCAGATGAAGCTGGTGGATTTGGTGTCCTTGCTCTTGTGGGTTCAGCTTTTCTGAGGTCCAGGGCCAGGACGGAGGGGCTCCTTGGCTCCCTGCCAGTCCCCTGCTTCTTCCGTCAACTCTGACCTCAGACCAAAACCAAACCAAACAGTTCAGGAGAAAAAAAAACTGGTGAAGGATTGCTGTTGAAGCCTCCAAGGCCAGGGAAAGGAAAAAAACCTTCTTGCCAGAGCTAACAAAAACTGAGCAACAAAGTAATGCCCGTCAGCAGGGAACTAGGGGCGAGAGTGAGGTGCCAGAGCCCCCAGGCTCCCCCTTCCCCAGCCCCACCTTAAAGCTACAGCAACCATTTCTGGACATAGAGCAGACAATTAGGGAATAGAGTATCATCATAAAATCACCCCAAGACAGCATGGAGCTATGGAGGTAATGACCAGGCTGTTCCTTGTTGGAAACTGCCTTTGTCAATGCCTGGGCATCTGGGCATGCCTCTAGTCTAAATCCTTCATACTTATTTATTGTTTTCCAAAGTATATAGGTTCCTCAGGCACTTAATTGATTTAAAAAACAGCAAAGCCATTTAGAAGTCCCAGAATGCACTGACAATCAGCAGGATTCAGGGTGTGCTTCTGGTCTTGACAAGGCCATCTGAGCTCCTTAATTGCCAAGGGTATCCCAATGACATATTGATCAGGTTCACACTGAAGAATACCCTGAATATCTGGGCAGGGCTGATACACTCTGAACAGCCAACTGTGATAATGTGAAACATGCCTAGGTTTTTAATGAAAACTCAAGAAATAAGTAAACCCATTATAAACCAAACAACAAAAATTGTACCTTACACCCCATGCCCCAACAGTCCCAGCTGAATCCATCTTTAACCACTAAAGGAGATGGTGAGCAAAGCATCTGCCAGCACTAGCTGGAAACTTTCTGTGCCCCAAGTCCTGCCTCTGGCTCTTAGAGCTGGCGCTGGTCTTCAGCAGACACCAGAATTTTGAGGCTAAAGAAGATGTTGTAATGTTGCAGCGTGATTATTTTTGCCCATGCAATGTATGGAGAACTATGTCACAGTCTGCATGGACGCACCAACCTGGGAATGTCCTCAGGTCTGCAGTGCTGCACAGAGGAGTTACCCAGAGTCAGATTAACAGTGTAGTGGGAAAAGTCGTCATCACACTTGCAAATCATGTTCCTCTGTGGATCACTGAAAGGTAGTAAATCATCCATAATCTTGTGAGCGCAGCTGCCTGCACACTACCACCTCTGTGAATGGAGCTGAGCTGATCTTCATAAAACCAGCATTTTGAAATGTGGGAATTATTTCTAGCTAACCTAATACTGGGTTTCAAAATTGTCACTTCATAGCTAATATCTGGAAGCTTTAGACAGTCTTCTTAAAAGTCCTTTCTTTTCCATTTCAAATTGATGTTTTTCATTAAATGCTTTCATCACTTCCCCCCCACCCCCCACATAAATGGAAAGACAGATCTCTGGTTCTTTGGAGACCAAATACCCTTCAATTCATATTCCATGAAGTATTTTTGCATATTTTTAATAGAGTAAGTAGAAACATTTTTCTTGGTTTTATGATGTTTTAATTGAGGTAAAAATCCAGAGCTGAGCATTTTCATAGAATTAAAATTAAAAATACATGACTACGCTCAAAACATTTTAATTCTAATCTCTCTCATTTATAATACTTACTTTCTTTTTTTAAAAAAAGGTGTTTTCAAAGGCAAAAGAAAGCAGAGTATCACAACTATTAAGAGAAGCTTTATAGCTTAAAGCTCAAACAAGAAATTCCTCAAAACTGACTTCTACCATGATTATTTTGCTAAAAATAAATCAACATCTTACAGTAAAAGCTCCCTATTAAAAAGATTCTGATCAGCAAAAGTATCACAACTTGTGCCTGTGCATGGTCTCCTGTTTTCCAAAGGCATCCACAAAATTTTCTGTGTTGTTTTCCATGGGACTCATTCCATGTCTATTTCAGATGCAGTTTTCCTTTGATGCCGAATTGATTTTTGCCTTTTTTCTTTTATATATTTTCTGTATTCTTTACACATGTATTTGTAGCCTATTAGTATATTTGTAGTCCCAGTACTTTTCCCTTCCTTTTTCCCTAGGCAGAAAGACAAAACGTATTGAAGAGCTCCAAGCCCCAGGGGGTACAAGGCCTCTATCCTATCTTGGTTCTCCCTAGGAACCAAGATCAAAACCAGCTCTTTGAGACACATTTTCATCAAGAACGTTTAGTCCCTAAAAGGGGGTGGGGTGGGATTCAGAGGAGAGTTGAACCAGGGGAACTTGCCTGACCACTTATGTCTCTAATTGGTGATTTTTGTCAATTACACTAATTTGCTAAACTTAGAAAACTGTATTCACCCCAGGGGGGGTAGGGGGGAGGGAGAGGGGGTTGGCATTCTGTGGACATTTTCCGTATCTGCCCCTGGAGGCCTCCAATAAACACCAACCTTTACATTACCTCCTATACTAATATAATCTCAAAAGTGTCTGTTGTTTCATTACTAGGCTCTTTAAGACATCACCATGGGTAGAAGAAGCTGGGACACACCCTTAATTGTGAAACACTGGACCTGTTCATTGCCATCTGATTTCAAAAGGCTTTCCAGGCCTAATGGGCAGGTGGTATTGTTCATTGCCACTGATGTCTCCCTATATAGTAGCATGTGTCCTATTGCTGGAAGGGCCAGTGTGGCCCCTAGTGAGTGTGGTATGAAGGGACATGTGGCAGCTTTAAATTAACTTTTATTCTTAAAGAATACTTAGAATGTAATTTGAAATTTCTAAGGTGTTGTGTTGGAATTGTAAAAAGAGGCCCAGCGGCTCTGGTGGGGGGAGAAAATTGCAGTCCAAAACCAATGTGGTTGATAAGAGCAAACTCCATTTATTAGCAATCCAGAGGCACTTATATAGTATACCAGCTTGTTAACTCTTAAGTCACTTAAAACTTATCAAAGCGCATTTCTACTTCTACATAATTGGACTTGCATTGGCAAGCTTCTACAGTTATGTTATGATTAAAAGAATTCAGAGTTTACCTCCCCTTCTCTGGGTCTTATCTGAACAGCTGCAAATCTCCAAACTCCCTCTTTGTTTCCCAGGCCTTTCTCACAGGGATTTTTCTCATGGAGAGTTTTTCTCACACACAGGCCTTTTGCTTACAGGCCTATTGCTACAGTTCTTTTATTGATCCCATAATTCTATCAATGATCCATGCCCCTGATCCTTTAATAATTGCAACAGTGTTGCACAAACATGAATTATTCTTTGCATTTACTGAAAAGATAAAACCAGCTGCTATTACCAAGCCAACATGATAAGGGTAAGAGCTGTGATACAGTTATTACTGTTTTTATATCTTGTCCAAATTATAGGATCATAGAATGGTTTGCATGGGAAGGGACTTAAAGATCATACAATTCCAACCTCTCTGCCATGGGCAGGGATGCTTCTCAATAGACATGGTTGCTCAGGGTCCCATCCAGCCTGGCCTTCAACACTTTCAGGGATGGGGCAGCCACAACCTCTCTGGGAAATGTGTTCAGTACTTCTCCACCCTGGCACTAATGAATTCATTCCTAACATCTAGTCTAAACCTGCCCTCTTTCAGTTTAGAACCACTGGCCCCTGTCCTGTCCCTGTGTGCCTGTACAAAAAATCCCTCTCCCTCCTTTTCATAAGCACCTTCAAGGTACTCAAAGACCACAATGAGGTCTCCCCAGATCCTTCTCTTCTCCAGTCTGGACAACTCCAGCTCTCTCAGACTGTTTTCATAGGAAAGGTTCTCCAGCCCTCTCATCATCCAGACCCTCTCTAACAGGTCCATGTTTTTCTTGTGTTGAGGACCCCAGAGCTGGATGCAGCACTTCAAGTGGCATCTCACCAGAGTGGAGAAGAGAGGAAGAATCACCTTCCTCAACCTATTGGCCACATTTCTTTTGATGCAGCCCAAGAAAGGGATGGCCTTCTGGACTGTCAGTGCACACTGTTGGTTCCTGCCCCAAATCCTTCCCCACAGGGCTGCTCCTAGTGCCTCCTGTCAGTCTGTACCCATGCCTGGGATTGCCCTGACCCAAGTGCAGCACCTTGCCCTTGGATTTGTTGAACTTGAAGAGGTTCTTGTGGGCCCACTTCTCAAATTTGTCCTGAGATGTACGTCATCCTATCCCTCCCCCAGGCTATGCAGCTTCATCAAGTGGTTCTGAGCCTGTTCTTCACATACAGTGGGTATTACTCCCTGCACACCCCCACAGAGGATGAGGGACTTGAGAGGTGCAGGAAGCCTGACTGCCAGTGAAGACTGAGGCAAAGAACTCATTGCGTCTGTCAGCCTTCTCCATATCAGTCGCTAGTGGTTCACCCTTCTTGCTTATCAGGGGTATACCCTCCTTGGCCTTTTTTTTCTGACCTATGTACTTAGAGGATCCTTTCTTGTTACTCTTCACATCCCTTGCCAAGTCCTGTTCCAGCTTTGCTTTACTTTTCCTGTCCCCATCCCTACACTTTCAAACCATCCCTTTACTCTCCCTGGGTCACCTGTCCCTGCTTCCCCTGGCTGTGCATTTTTCTTCCTCCTACGTTTGAGGAGCACATCCTTTCTCAGCCATGCCAGGTTCCATTCTGCCTTGTTCCATTTCCTGCACAGTGGGATACTGAGCTCTTGTGCTCTAAGAAAAGTGCCTTTAAAGAGCTGCCAGCTCTGCTCAGCCTCTTCATTCACCAAATACATAAAAACAGTTGGAAGTTTGCTCTGGAAAAGTTCAGGGTCCTGACTTTTCTCCTCACCAGGCTCACGCTCCTTGAGATCACAAACCCACCCAAGGGCTTGGTCACTACAGCCCACGCTGCCTCCAATCTGAACTCCTTTAATGAGCTCCTCTGCATTGGTGAGCACCAGATCCAGGAATACCTTACTTCTGGATGGCTTGTCTAATACCTGGATCAGGAAGTTGTCCCCTACATGCTCCAGGAGTGCCCTTGGTTGCTTGCAGACAGCTATATTACTTTCCCTGCAGATGTTGGTGAGGTAGATGTTAAAGAATATATTCAGTGCAGATAATTCAGGATGCAGCTGCAGTACAAGATGCAGGTTGAGCTCTGGTGGGGCAGGAGCCCAAGTGCATGGCAAAAGGCCATGAACTACCCTTTGCATTACAAAGGGCACAGGGACCTGTGGGGCAGCCAGGGGACTGGACACTCAGAGACACAGCAGGAGGTGATGACCCCCAGACTTTCATGACCTTAAGACTGTGAGGGGATAAAAGTGCAAGTGGTTCCTTTATTCCAGGTCCCTCCTCAGAGGAACCAGCTTGAGGTATTATTTTGTTATTTAGTTACTGCACCATGATTAAACTATTCTGAGGATCTGGACATCCGTGACTCTGCTATGGAAAACCCAGGGTTAAGCTGGTAAGGAAACCTGGTCTGACTGCATGAGTGTGGAGGGTATAGCTTTGAAGGCCTTTGGTCCCACATCAGGTGATGTGAGAGTGACTCCAGAGTGGCTCTTGGGTGGTTGGACAGGGAAGTTTCCTTAACCTTTCCCCCCTTCCTAGCCTCTCACTTCTGAAAAGCCAATAGCCCTCAGCTGCAGTGCTCCAGTTGGGGAAGTGTCCCAGCATGTTTCCATGATGACAGTTTGATCATAGCTAGGTTTGGAAGGGACCTAAAAGTTCATCTGGTTCCAATGCCCCTGCCATAGGCAGGGATACCTTCCACTAGACCAGGTGGCTCAAGGCCCTATCCAGCCTGGCCTTCAACACTTCCAGGGATGGGGCAGCCACAACCTCTCTGGGCAACCTATGCCAGTGACTCAAAACTCTTATAGTCCAGCATTTCTTCCTAATATCTAATAAAAACAGCTTAAGGCCATTTTCCCTCTTCCCTTCCTGCCCTTGGGAAGAGGCCCTCTCCAGCCTTCTTATAGGCCTCCAGCAGGTACTGGAAGGGTTTCTAGAAGTTCTAAAAGGTCAACAACAAACAACAGCCATTGGTCATTTACCATGACCTTTGATAGTCATGAGCCCAGCATTCTGGAGTCCGGGAGTTAGAAGGACAGACCAATCAGAATGCTCTGATCCAGGTGACATCATAATGACTGAAGAACACCTGAGGCAGTTGGAGGGGCAGAGCAGCAGAAGGACAGTGCAGAGTGGGCTGCTGTCTTGCTTCCCTCTTGCCCCCTCTGGATATTGGTGTCATTCTGCGGAAGTCACCCAGGATCTTCTTGAGTCAGAAGAGGGACACCTAAAGAAATGGGTAGAATTAGTCATTTGATGGGCCTTCCTACCTGTGAACTCCATAGACTTGGAGAGATTGCAGACTTAGTGACCTCTGTTCACCTCTCATGTGTCCATAAGGAAAAGCTAGCACTGGCCTTGAAGAATGGAGACTATATTCCAAAGCTCCTACAGCTTTTCCAAGTCTGTGAGAATGCAAAGAACACTGAAGGCTTGCATCTTCTGTTTGACATTGTGAGAGGAATTTTGTACCTGGACAAAGCCATTCTGTTTGAGGTGATGTTTTCTGACCAGTGTATTCTGGGTGTTGTCGATGCCTTGAGTATGATCCATGTTTGGCTCAGCCAGGATGGCACAGGGAATTCTTGACCAAAACAGCAAAGCTTCAGGAGGTTATTCCTGTCAGAGACTGGATTTTGCCTGGACTCAGGCAAAAAATCTGCCAGACATTCAGGGCACAGTACATTCAGGCCATCATCTTGCCTAATCCATCCGATTTTGAAGAGGGTTTTCTTTCTACCCTCAATTCCTTCATCAGCTCCAGCAAAGAGGAGATTTTACACGGGTTGCAGGTAAGTGTTTTTTAATGTGGCTTAGATGGGATCTGTAGAGATCCCTCTGGCTGTAGTTTGGAAATGATTTACAGCTAGTGAACACTGTATAAGTTAATCACAAGCACTTTCATTTGCACAATGTTTTGAATGCTCTCCCTTCTTTCTGATCCCTTGGATTTTGTATTTTTGAAATGATAAATTTCAGGTGAGTATCTTAATACTTTTTATGGGCTGTAACAAGATAAAGTCCTTCTCTTTGATTGCCAAGCAAACCTTTGGAGCTAGTTTTGTAGGAGTATTTAAGGAACATGCATCTTCTGGTATTTTGTTTCAGGGACATTTATTACACTGTTTTCCAAGTAAAGGGGTGCAGAGAAATGGGTGGAGAGAGATGGCAGAAAGTGCCAAAACACTTGAGAGATGATGATGTTCCTAGGTTTTTTGGAGTCTGAAGCATGAAATGCTTTACAAGAAGTGAAGTGTTCTATATATCCTTAAATATCCCATAGCAGTAGGTGATGTGAATCTGAAAAGCAAATAATAGTCACAAAAGTTTCCCATCTTGGCAAAGCAGAGTGCCTGCATGTGGGAGAGCTGGTTTTTCTGTGAGTAAGATTCAGGAGAATGTGGCTGCAGCCAACTTGTACCCTGTCCCCTTGCAGAGGTGGACTGAAAAGATGCTTTGCAATGCTGCAGATCCAAAAGAGGGAAACTGATCCCCACGGGATGTTCACAGTGTAGTATGAACAGTGCAGGTACAGAAGGGTCAAAGTTTTCTCTTGGTTAGCACTTTTTACGTCAGAAGTGTACCAGTTGCTTCCCTGGAAGAAGTGCAAAGTGCAGCGAGGGAGTCTGAAACAAATTAGCACTGTCCTTTTCTCTCCTTTTGATGTGGATGTGGGTGTGGCAAATCCCACAGGGAGTCCGTGGGATGGGCAGAACTGCAAAGCATAGGGGTGGCAGGAAATGTCACACTCCGTAGAGACGAATTTAGGGATCAGCTTTAGGGATCATCCCCTGTGTCCAACTTCACCTGTGGCTCTGGTGTCCTGGAGCTATTTCGCCTGCACAAAGGGAGTGCTGAAAGACTGGAAATGATCCTGCTGGAAGTGTACTCTAGCATTTACCTTCCTTGTGATAAAAATAATGGCAGTGTAGAAAGTTTGACTTTGTGCAATGTGGGATCCTAGAAAGATCATGTTTTCACTTTCCAGAGGCACTGTGTAATTTGCGTTCTTTTTGTGTGCTCCACAGAAAGATGAGGAATTTTTGCCTGAAGTTTTTGCACAATTAACAAATGAAGCTACAGCTGGCAAGCAAAGATGTGAATTGGTAAGTCAGTAGTCTTAGTGGTTCCTCAAAGGCTTTAAATAAGAGGGATGGAGTAGAAAGTGAAACTGTTCTGAGAGTTCTGCAGTCTTAGAAGTACTTCTGAAGAATCAGCCAGTACACACCCTGGTACAAATTGTAACTGTTCCCTCCTTTCAGAGAGTTTTCTAACTCATATGCACAAAACGGTTTTTTCCCCCGTGCACCAGATAAGGTTTTTCAAGGAATTCTGTGCCTTTTCTTTCACGTTACCCGATGAAAGAGATTAATTGCTTCAAACTTTGGCAAAGTTGGGAATTCTTCCAACTCTTGAAATGTTAATGGTAAGTGAAAACTTAGAACTGGTTTTAATAAAACTAGAAAAGCCCACAGCCATATAGCCTTTTTTTTTCCTATCTGCTGAGCACCTTTGTGTAAGTCTGATTGGAGAGCTTTGCTCTGCTGAGAGTGGAAGTTTCTGGTAATGTTCAGAATCCAGAAACTGCCCACAGTTCTACTCTGGAGCAGCCTGCCTTGACTGCTCTTACTATTTTTACTTTTCGTGATGCAGAAGTCTGAGGGCAGTGAAGTCCTTGTGACAAGGTAGTCAAAAGGTAAAAGAGATTTTTTCATGTGGCAGCTTGATTTTTGGTTTTTTATCCAAGAAAATCACAACCTTTAAGGAAAGGTCTGAATTCTTGTTGCCTGTAAATGGGCACAGAAACTATTGTACACCTTGATTTGTACAGTTGGTCCTTTAGTACAAAATTAATAAATTGTGGATAGCAGGTATATAATATCAATAAAGTCTTAGATATTCAAGCAAGTAGGATGTTGTGAATGTTTCCAGCCTAAGTTAGGGCTCTCACATTCACAGAGAGCCTTGTGTCTTTTCTAAAGGAGGAAAATGGTAGGGACAGGATTTCCCTGGTTCCTTGTTGTTTTTCTGTAACCATATTATTGTGTTTCTCATGAAAATTTTTGCAACGAAACATTCTCCAGTCTTTGCCCCTTATTTGCAGCTTAACGTGATAATAAATATCAAACTTGATTTACTTTAACAAAATAATCTCCTTTTTTTTTTGTGAGGGAATGGATGATCTGCAAGTTAGATCTGCCACTACAGATATATTGTCTTATCTAGTAGAATTTAGTCCAGCCGTGGTCCAAGAATTTGTAATGCAAGAGGCCCATCAGAGTGAGAGTGCAAGTAAAAGTGGTTTGGAGTTTATTGAATATACCAGTTTTAGAGCAAACAGGAAAGTAACCAGCCAAATAAAGTCTCAATTTCTGTGTTTTGTTTTAATTTTTATTTTTAAAATTTGCAGAAAGTGGGGAAGTCTTTCCATTCTTATGAGCAATTATTTTGTGTTTTCTTTGTTTGGGGTTTTTTTTTTGCAGGATACCCAACTCATCATTGAGGTCATTAAGCAGATGATCTGTAGTCCCGACCCTGAATTTGGAGGAGATAATCAGTTAATGGAGATTTTGTGTGCTCTGATCAATCCAGAGAAAATGCTGGCCACAGCTAGTGTAAGAGAATATGAATGGCAGAAGACATGATACTGTCTTGGCAAACTTAAAAGCCTGATACTCTCTATTGCTATTATTGTGGGCAATAGAAAAAAGAAGCAAAATATAAGCTAGTTTTGCTAATGAAAGGTATATGTCTGGGGCATCGTGCAGGTATTAAACCATGCAGTCCCATGTGTCAGTGCCATAGCACTGTCTGACCATAGCTCACTCTATCTGGATGATAAATCCTGGAAGATTTTAATACATTGTAATATACCAGAATACCTGTAAAATGGTTTGCAGGTTGTTCTGGGCAAAAGTAACTGCATTTCAGAATGGTTTAAGGACACTTTGTCAAGCACTTTGAGTCATTGATGTTTTATCCAGTATATATTTGCATCCATGCTGGGGATTCCTTTAATGATAGCTAGGTTGGTTGGATGTCTCACAAATTTTTCCCAAAAATAAAGAAATTGATCTTGTGTGAAGACAGTGCTGCAGGCCCAAAGAACTCAGTAGAATTCTTTGTAGGCTGTTTCTTCTGTTACTACTCTTTTTTATTTAAAAGGTTATATGTAAATGCCAGTGTTTAATGAAGTTATTTTTGTTTTAGAATTTAGAAATATTTGAATTTCTCGAGATCTTCGACAATCGTTACATTCATGTTCTTACTGCGCTGCTTCTGGCTGATACATCAGAAGAATGGTATGAAATAGGTAATGACAATTTTAATTTTTTTTCCTTTGAAGGGCCTTACAATCCTGGTAACAGCAATAGACTTCTGATGCGTGCTGGGAATATACTTGCTGCAAGCTGCTGTTCCAACAGGGATTCTGTGGGCAGTTTTCATTTCTTGGAGCTGTGAATGCTGATGTATCTTGATAGTGTACTTTGTAAAGATGCACTTCCTTTATGTATATTGAGAATCATGTTGTAGTTTTACTAGTCTAATTTTAAAGAATATTTACTGTAAAGCCACAGTTGTGTTTGTTGTTTTTTTCTGACCCAATGCCCTAATTCCCAAAGCAATTCAGTAAAACAAAAATCCACTAAAAATATGTCAGGAACTGCAACAGCAACTTAGTGTGCACTGACAGTACATTATTTATTTTTTTGTACAACTTAAGGCATTAATTTTTCTTGTAGATAATTATCAAAGCAGAAATACTTGCCTCAGTTTTGGAGCTGCTGTCTTTTTGTGTGGAATGGCACAAGTATCACATGAAGATTTACATTATCAACAAAGATCTGCTAAGAAGAACACTGGTCTTGATGAAATCCAAACACAAATTTCTGGCCTTGTGTGAGTATGGAGATGCTGTGATTTCCTTCTTCAAGGCTTTGCCTGTCGTGTGTGGAAGGTGTACCAGTACCAATGTACAGCTGAACTCAGAATTCCTGTTCATTTGCTGTGTTTTACTGGCTACATTTAAGTAATTTGGGAAAAAAAAAGAGGTAGCAGCTGTCTGTAAGCACAGACCAATGCAGTTTCTGGTGGGAGGAGGATTGTTGTCTCTTTCAAAGTCTAAAGGGATTCTTTCAGTCTTCATGACAGGATCCTTTGTAATCAGATTTCTTGCCTCATTTCACTGGAAATTGTGTCCTTTCTTAATAATGTCCTAAATCTGGTTCTTCTTATGGAGAGTGAATGAAATTCTGTCAGCCAGGATCTTTAAGGACTCAGGGCTGGTTCTGGGAGGGGAACAAGGGAAAAAGCATAGGACAGAGTTAATAGTTTCACTCCATGCATGCTGGAAGTGTATTGCTGCTGGACTTGAGAAAGAAATCCATGGCTCCTGATGACCTTCAAATACCCAGGAAAGTCCAAGAAGGAAAGAAAGGTGACCTGTCAACAAATGCTGCTTCTGCACTTTGGGGGTGCATCTTCCTCTCAGGATAACACTAACACCAGGTTTTTCAATTCTTCCACAAGAAGATGAGAGCCCTGGCATGGGGTTGTTGAATGCTTGAATGTCTTTCTTCACACAGGTGCTCTTCACTTTATGAGGAGGATAATTGGCCTGAAAGATGAACTTTATAACCGTTACATCACTCTGGGAAACCTGTTTGAACCAGTTGTAAATGCTGTGTTGGATAACAGGAATAGGTGCAACCTGCTCAAGTCTGCCTTGATGGAGCTGTTTGAATTCAATCCAAATGGTAAGTTCAGCAACAGCCTCAGCACTGACACGTCCTTGACCTCGCAGGGAAAGAGACAAAAGGCAGATTTCCAAGATAGCAAACACCCTGTTTTAGTGGAAGGGTCACAAACAGAACTGGGATGTTGCTGAGTCTATTGTCCCTTTCTAAGGGAAGTTTAATAATTCTTTCTAGATTTCAGCTCTTTTCTAAGAATAAATCTGATTGCTTCCCATGTGTTCTGGACAAGAATATTTTGGCTCCGGACAAGGAATCAGTTACTTTCCAAAATAAAGTTAAAAGCTTTCTGATTTTCTGCATGTGAACATTTGAGACTGAAACCCTGATTTGTTCTTATTCAGGAAGACATTCAGTTCCTTATTGCACATGTAGTTGAGAACTTCTCTGATGCACTGGAATCTGTCAAATACATTCATACATTCCAGGGACTGAAGACAAAATATGAGCACGAAAAAGACCAGCAAAATGAGAAACTGAGCTGGTATGGCCCAGTTTCTGTCTTATGAGGCTGCCAGTGACTGCCATTCTGCAGGTCTGCTGGTTGGTTTTTAATTTCCCAGAGAGCAGCAGAAGCAGGTGTCTGGGATTGGGGTTTGGTTACATTCTTGCTGACTTCTTGGGTTAGAGCAAATACCCATCTACCTTTCTTTGAGTAGAGCTGATGTGGTCAGTAGATCAAATGTTCTGTTCAGCTTATGAAGAGCAGAATCTTGCTCTGTCCTTTTTAATTAGGATTCAGTCTGCCTCATTATCAGCTGGATATTGGTGAAGCTTACGGTTAGGATGGAAGCAGGGATGGAGTTGGATTGCCTTCTCCAACACGCTTAATTAATTCTAAAGCTTTGGAAGCCATTTCTGACCTGGCTGAGTCTGAAACATCAGGCAAAGCTTTAATCACTTGTCCTATACCTCTTGCAGTGTCATATTGCCTGGTGAGACATTTGTCAAAGAAGCAGTAGTCTTACAGGTGGATGAAGATCTGCGGTTCAGTGAAGGTGAAGAGAAGGCACCTCCAATGTCACCAGCAAGCTCCAATGGCTCCTATCCAACTTACACAACCCTGACCACAGTGGTGACAGCCCCCAAGGTGGGAGAGAACTTGTATGGAAGCTCATGTCCTCACGTAGCACAGCAGAGCAGCCTCGTGGGGCTTCACCAGGTGTAATGCAGCACAGTCAGCAATAGCCTTGTACAGGGTATCTTAATTAGGGATATAGTCACCCAAATCCCTGTTGAGTGAAACCCTGACTAGTTTGGGGTAAGGTTTAAGGAGGATAAGGTGGGACTGGAGTCTGTTGCTAATCTGGTGGGCACAGGTTAATTTTGCCTCTTCTGCATGATTGAATTGTTGCTACTCCTTGGCTTTCTTCCCTGCCCTGCTGGTGCCCTGTGTATGTGATATACAGATGGGATTGCATTTTTTGGATTCTATTCCCCATCAGGGAATTAGTAAGTGTTTTCAAGCAGATAAAATGCAGGAAGTGATTAATCTTTTTTGCCTTTTACAGCTGAGCATTATTTGAATCTTAGCTTCTGAGCAGCTACAGGAAAGTGTGGCAAGAATTTTACTGCCCACTCCTAAGATTTGGGGGCAAAACAGATGTGCAGTGTGTATTTTTTCAATGTGAGAATTTAATTTTTTTACCTTTTTCTAATGGGCATAGAGGTCTATTTGAAGTATTTGGTTATCCTGAGGATGAAGATGATGAGACATCTCCAAATAAAAGAGGTCGTTATCTGGGTTCCTAAAGGAAACTGAAATTTTTAAATAAGAACTTTTATTATGGGGTTCCAGCGCTGCAACTGTTTAATGTTAAAATACAGAACCAGCTGCAATCCATCACATAGATCTATCTTGTGAGATATGTTATTATATAATAATAATGTAATGTAGCAGTAATATGTTTGTAATATAATATAATATAATATAAGTAATATAATTAATATTCTGCAATATAGTAGTAATATATAGTAACACATGTTAGGTCAATTTCTCCTGGAATAGTTTAATGTGAAGCCATTTCTATGTTTTCGAGATTTAGTTAGTAGTTAGTTTAGAGTCGTAGTTAGTTTTAATTAATTGCACTTGTTTGGGAAAAAAAAACCTGCTCTCTGTATAGATACATTAGATAGTTTGTTCCATCAAACAAGTTTATTTTGTATTAAAGATCTCAATGTACTTGTTTTACACCATTTGTAAATATGTGGCAATATTAATGCTCAGCTGTAAAATTCAGGAATTAAAAGTGGACTCTGTAATTTCATAAGATGTATTATTTGTAAGTACTATTTTAATAAAAAGTTACATGAAACCTGATTGGCTGGGTTTGCTTCTTTTCCTGACAGTTACTGTTGCAGTCAGTGATGTCACACTGTGTACAAAGGGTAACCCCACTCTTGGCTTCACTTTCAATCTGTCAAGGCTAAGCCAGTACAGGGTTTTAAAAAGATTTCTACTCTTGAAACTGAATTGCAGGTGACATCTCAAACTTTGCAATTAAAGCGATTATTTTTGCTTAAAGTTGCATTATTTTAGCAGATTTCAGTATTTGATTGTACTCGATAGGCTCTCAAGAGGCTGAGGCCAATGATTGAGCAACTCTCTGCACTGCAGGGGTGCTCAACAGCCTTGCTGCTGAACGTATCAGTGAGTTTCCAGCAATCTGGAAAGTCAATATCCATGTAATTTGAAATACTGATAAATAAAGTACTGCATTGCTTGTCTGAAAGGTAAAGCTAAGTATAAAATTAGAAAACAAATCCCTTTGTTTAGTGATGGTATAATTTATTCTCAAAATAGCCATCTTTTCTTGGGGTCTGTGATGAGCTTCTCAAAACCACTGCTTCCTTCCAACTTCTTCTTTGCCTTTGAACTGAAAGACACCCTGAATCAGGGACTAACAGCCAGCTCAAGATCCTCCAGCAGTGCACTTTCTTCCTATTCTGTGCTTCCAACTCTCCCACTGACTTGGTTTTTCCACTGAGGCAACTTGGCAGGTGATGGCAGCACCCACCCTTCCGAGTGCCTTGTCCTTCTAAAATGTATCAGCATCATGTCACTTCTGTTCCCTTGGCTGAGGGATACAGAGGAAGGATTTCATAATTTGAAAACTCCCAAAGAGGAATGAAAGAGCAAATTTTTTACTTTTATAAAATAAGACTTTTCAATAGAAAAATGTTTTCTTCCATTCAGCTGGGGGAAAACAAATCCCTGAGAGTGATGGGAGCCTAAACAGTAGGTCACAGATTAGGAGCAAAACAGCATTTTAGCCATTCATTGGTTATGTTATGGTTATCACAGATGTAGCATTTATTCCTATTAAGCTGCAGCAATCCCCATTAATGTGACACTTCATCTTGCATCAGGAAAATGGGGTTTTCCAAAAACATTCCACGTCTATCTAAACCACTTCTGTTGAAGGTCTGCTAATGCCATGTGCTTGAGAAAACTTACTTGAAGGTTTTATACTTTTGTCATCTTGGCTGGGTATGAAATGAGAAAAGAAAATAAGAAGCAATGAGCTGCACTGTCAACCCAAATCACTTCAGCAGAAATCTTTAGTATATTTGTCAGAGCACTTTATTTAGAAACCCATAACAGAAATTCATTTTTTATTTAACAGGACAGAAGAAACTTTCAGCTCCCAGATCTTATGGATCAGGGGGAAATTTAATTATTATTTCTAGAATAGCTCGTTATACAATTTTTTAAATCACTTATTCTTAAGGTTTCTGTGAGGGACTGACCTCTTGACTTCTCAGGGCTGATAATTACTGTGTCTGGAGAGAGGGGATAAAGAAATCAGGTAAGATTATCCCTGAAATGAGGTGGAGTGCTGCAGGGCGGGAGTGAAATGCAAAATTAGGAAAATTGAAAATGGATAAAAGTTAAGTAGAGACATTTTATGCTTAAAATAAATTTATATTAAAAAAAAAACAAAAACAAAACCAACCAACCAAACCCCACCAAACTAGAATAAATGTAACAACTGTATGATGGCTCTTGACCAAGGCTGGATTTTTAATGGTAGTCTAGACTTTAAAAGATTTGAGTTTTTTACTTTAAATGTGTGCGAACAGATGTCACCTTCCCTGCCACAGAAACAGGGAAATTTAGAGCTCAGTTAAGAGAGAGTGCAGGAGCCATGAAATCATGAGTTCAAAGTGCTTCTCTGAATTATCTGTCTATTTATGAAGAACTCTCTGTTACAGAAATCTCTCTGCATGGAAAGTAAACCAGGTTACAAATACTTTTTGAGGCTATTTAGATATAGCTCATGTTGGTGACTGTACTATTCCAAATTAGAGAAATGAAAAAGGATCAACATTCCTCTAAACAAGAATTAATGTGCAACCCTTACACTGGTTGCATTTCTTGTCTCCAGGAAGCAGGAAAAATCTGGGTGGTTTTACCTCTAAAGGTTCTATGTAAAAGTGGACATAAAAGTTTGTACTTGTGCAAGTGGAGGTTCAAAAATAGGATAAATACATAGCTCTTCCATGTCTTCCAGCTAGCTGTGGGATCAGGAGGGCTTGTATTGGCTGACTCTCATGTATGTGCTAAACACTGCTACAAGAAGTACATGCAGCTTGCGGACTGCTCACCACATAAAGCTATTTATTTCCTAGAGCCTTCTCTCTACTGACAGCTTATATTCAACATTTAGGAGAGACTAAATCATGAAGCTGTGTTTATGGAGAAAAAATGTAGTTTCATCCTCTGAAGCTGTTACATAAGGTAATTCCCTTTTTCAGGAATTTGCTGCAGATGTATTTCTGGTGTGCTTTGACAACCTGAGAGTTAATATGCATCCTAAAGCAACCCTGGTGTTCTCTCTCTTCCTGTCTTTCTGGCAGTCACAGATAACAAAGGCATTGAGTATCATTCTGTGCCATATCGCCATGCTTCTATCACAGATAGCTCTTTTTTGTTTGATTTCTGGTTTCTGTCATTACCATCTAGTGAAATAAAACACAGGATCAACATGAATGACAGAGAGAGATGTCAGAAAAGCTATTAATAGTGATTATACAATTTATATGCTTTTTGTGCCCTGAAAGTATTCAAAGCATTAGTTTCCTCAAATGCCCAAGCCAAATTGGATTGTTTTTTTTTCTTTTTTTGTTTATTTCCTAATTTTCTGTTTTATCTTAATGTTTGTCATCCTCCTCCTTCTATACTCTGGAAGACGCCCACAGCTGCCTATACCTTTCTTCATCTTTACACCAAGTACCATATTCTGCTGCAGTGTCCCCACCTATTAAAGGAGGAGAATGACCCCACCATAAGAAGTCACGGGAAAGTCATAGGGAAAAAAACATGTGTGAGCTTAGAGTTCCATTAAGATGATGATGGATGATGCTCAGAAATGGAGAAAAAGTAATAGTGGAGGAAGAAAAAGGAAATAACTGGAGGGTGTCTTGTGGCAGGAGGTTTTTTAGAGTGCCAAGAAATGGGTGGAGTATGTCCATGTGGTCTGCCTTTATTAATCTTGCAGGCTGAGCAGTTCTGAGGAAAAGTGATTGCCTGATAGATATTTGCCATGACATCAGTGGGGTAAGGTTACAAACAGTTGAGCTCGTTTAACAAGACAAATATGAGAAATCAAGGAGGCAGGGAAGCAAGCCAGAGGGCCGTCCTTTGGTTCTTGAGGCAGCAGCACAGTGGTTGCAAATAGTGCTCAGCTTTTCATTCCTAGAGGACATAACTCAGATGACATTCACTGAGGCTGAAGAGCACAAATAAGACGGACTCCAGAACTCAGGGAACATGCAGGAATGTAACTCCACTGCATGTCAGCCCTTGGAGGTATTAGCCACATAGTCTGGATTTTCCAGATTACTTCAGTCTGCTCAGCTCAGAGCAGCCAGCCAGATATCCTAGCTGGTGCAATCCCATATAACTAGATTGGAAGATGCTCCTGGGATTGAGATGCCAGTCCATATAAAATCACATGGAGCCACTTTTATTATTTTCAGCTCTGCTCTTTCATAGAAGTCCAGGACACGCCCCACTATGGAATAAGTCTCCAACACCTTACATCAGTAATTCCATGTTTGTGTCCCTGCCTGCTGGCAATATGCTGCACTCAGGTGCTCAGCTTGACAAGCCTCTTCGCTGCTGTCAGGTGATGCTTTTGCAGTGAGCATGTGGGCTCTCTTGGTACTACACATTGCTCATTTAACTCTCCACTGACTGGAAAAGCAGCTGAACCAAACTGTCTCACTAAGGGAAGAGTAACTAGAGGCAAGACCTCATTTAAAAAGAAAAAGACCCATCTACATAACCCCAAAATCCAGAAAAGTCATTGGGAAAGAGTGGTAACTCATTTAAGAACCTTTATCAGCAATCTAAAAATTCATTTAAAAGACCTTATGAATCTGCAAGATATGATTAGATTTATTTTTTCAGAAACAGCCTATTTAGCATTGCTCTGCGGAATTTTGAGAGAGATATCCCTGGTGCATTCTGGCCTTCTGGAAACCAGAACAAAATTCCTCCAAAAGAAACACCATGGAACACCTGACCTCTCATGCAATGGAATACTAAACAAATAAATTTTAGAAAGGTTTGAATTATGTATTCTAGTTACACTACACCAGTCTAAGTTATCCATCACGCTGTAGTTCCCCCAGGAGGGAAGGAAAGGGCAAACATCTCTCATGTTTAAGGAGTTTCAAGGTAATGCTTGTCTAAACCTTTGCACTTCCTCCTGCTGGGAAATCTCAATGGCACAATCAGGAAAATGCTAACCCCATTACTCAACTTTAATTTTTTTTTTTTAAATAGGGATGTGTAAGCTGAAAAATTAAGAAGTAGATGTATTGCTGCAGAGGAGAAGAGAAAATGTGAGAAGAAAAGGCAGGAATATGAGCTGCCATTCATGTTTCTTGTAGTGTATTGGAGCCCAGTCCTCTCCTTGGTGGGCTGGGTTTCTTCTGTCTCTACTCAACCTCATGCAATGCAAGGAAGTGCACTGTTTCCACCATCTTTACCCAGCTCAGGAAGGATTGTGTATCAGTCATTATATTATTGACTTATGAGTTCTCAGCTTTACTACATGAGGTGAAGGGGGCCATGAGTAAGGGTGCTCATCACCAAGCTCCCAGTCCTGCTAGAACAACATCACTGTTGCCATTTGAATGTATTTAAAGATTGTAATGGACTTTAAAAGATCAGATTAAGGAAGATTTATGGTATTTTTCAGCATCATTACTTTCAATGTATATAAATAATTATATCAGATATATGAGGTGGATTATCTCAGATATGTGAGATTTCTTTCTTGGCAGATCAGTAAGGCAAAAAGCAACACTTCATTGATTAATAGTTCTTCTCCCTCTGCTTCCTTACTAGATTAGAAACCTACAGAAAGACTTTGCTACAGATTATTGTATTTACTTTCTTTTGATTTCTTTTCTTTATCTTCCTGGTTTGATCAAAAGATTGAGCTGAAAAATATCAGTCATTTGATACATAATACTACACCAAGGTTCCTAACCTAGATAGATGTCTGCTACTACTGCTTCTTCATCAAATTACTTTATCTTCAATCCTGATTTAATTATCAAGGAATGGTTTCATTTTGCAAGTGTAGATGCTTAGATTCAGGCAATTACTCTCCATTCACATATTCTGATTCTTGTATAATTCTCTGTTGCACTTTTGCTAGCTACTTCCTTTTGAGTCTTCCTCATTTAACATCTTCAGATATTAAAGAGAGTAGAAAGAGAGCTTCTAGCCTCACCAGAATATCATGTATGGAACTATATTTTGAAGGGTTCTTTTGGTCACTGAATCTTTCTATACTTAAATCACCATTTTGTCTGGGGGAATCTCTCCTAAAATGTTGAATTGTAAGCTGTTCACTCTGCTGAAATATAGTCAAGTCACATCATTGTGATGTAAAGAATTGCTGTAATCATGTTTTACAAGTGTGGAAATAAAGCCCACACAGACAAATAGCAACAGATGCAAACTCTGCTCAGGAGTAATAAAACAGAAGGTATTAAATGCCTTGAGTTCATGAAAACTTCACAGGAGATGCTTCTGCTCTTGTTTGGAGCTCAGCCCTGCCAGTAGAAATGCTGGATACTTAAGGGAAAAGATCTTTGTAATCCCGTAATGAGAAACTGTGCAGGATTTGCCAAGAGGCAAGAGTTTGCTATTAAGCAAATCCTGCACTGAGATTCAGCAATTTGTTATATTCCAAGGGTGCCAGAGATGGTGAGCCTGAAGAGGTGTATCCATATGCAGTCACAGGTGTCTGAGTCTTTGCCCTCACACAGCTTCTCAGTGCTGGGGTGCACTGTTGATGTGTTGATGCTGACCTGTTGTTTCACAAGTATTCCATATATCATAATCCATGATATTTCAGTGGTGCTGTTCCTGCCCTTGGGTCTTGTTCTGCAACGTGTTTTAAGGACTGGATTTGAAATTTTATTTTTCAGTGCAGGGCGGAAGGACAGTTTTCATGTATTTATCAAAAGTGGAAACTGTCCAAATTAGACATGGAAGTCAAGAGGAAAAAATCCTTTCCAGTGTATCAAATGGCTTCAAACTTCTCAAGATGAGTTCTCTGCTCCTTCAGTTTAGCAAAACCAGTGCTCTCTGCAAAATTTGCTCTGAAGGCTGTGTTAGCTCCTGAGTTAATTAAATCAGAGCTAATTAACTCAGAGTTAATTACCATGCCAAATACATGTTACTGTGGCTGTACAGGTACAGAGATGCTACCAAACTCGGGTATATTTACTTCCACTACGGCACGGTGGACACATCCAGTAAGTTTATCATAGTCTTAACCCTCTCTTTTAGATGCTAAATTGATTCAGTTTCCCCTGTTTCACATTGTAAAGCTCTCTGGAATCTGGAGACATTTTCTTAACTTCCTTCTGAAACCTTCCCAAGGCTACAGTGGCATGAACACTAGACCTGTTGTCTACACACAGGTAATAACTCTCTATTGCAATCTTGACAGCCACCTACTTGTACAAGGGGACTGATGATGGGAAGAGGTTAATGAGGAGAAAAGGTGGAAAATATTGTCACAATTGCTTTGTACATTATTGCAGAAGTTTTTAAAAGGGGGAAATGACAGATTTTTTTTATTATTTTGACCTAAAATACTATAAAATATTATAAGGAAGATGAGTACTACTGTGACATTTTTTGTTTATTTGAAAAGATTAATTATTCTTGAATGCCTTGATGGTAAGTTTTCAGTCAGCTCTGACTATTGATCAAATGGCTGAAAGCCAACAGTTATTTACTACCCAAGTGTTACTTAGGCAGACAATCAAGGGCATTATCCTAGTTATACAATGATTATTTTGGAAGAAGAATGTACCATTTGAAACCATAAATAATGCACTTCACCATCTTAGCATTGTGAAGGGGGGCACTGGCGCTTGGTAACTTGGTAATTTCTGAGAAATTGCTTTGTGGAGATTTTCAAAGATGCCATCATGGAGGCAGGTGTCTGGTTCCTGGAAGTCAGATGGCAAATGGATAGTACTTAAGTTCTTCTGGATTGCTGCTTTTTTTCTGAAGACCACCACTGCTGCATGGTCTGTCATGTACTCTGGAGCAAAACAGGGGCTTGGAGTCAGAGCTGCTCTTTGGACCTTCCCCTACATTTCCAGTGACAGACACTAGCAGCTTCTCTCTTGGCAGACTCATATCTGTCCTTCTTGTTTGAAGTAGCTCAGTGTAATGCTGGAGATGCCATTTATCCCTACAGGTAGTCACTCACACCAGACCTGAGTTTTTAGTGTTGGACCTTCCACTTCTGAACTTAATGACTTCACCCAAGCAGTGCTATAGTAATGCATGGAGTGCCAACAGGGAGAATTTTAGTGTTGTGTTCACCTTAGGATCTGAAATGATGTCAAGTAATTTGGTCTGGAATCTATAGGTGTCTAGTGAGAAGAGTAAAGTATCCAGCAATGATGGGTTAAGAGCTCTTAAATAAAACAGTGTAATATCATGTTTTAAAAGGCTATGTCTTAATGTACAGGAATATCAATTACATTGGCATATCCTGATTTTTTTTTCCTGAGCTTTAGTACTTGTTATATGTTACTTTGATTCTATTTAATTCTGAGCATTTAGTTGCCTGTATCCCTGGTGTCCTTTCAGCTTTCCTGAATATAAAAGTGGAGGTAACACTCAAGTTGATCACTTGGAATATGGACTTCAAGATGCAGATTTTTGACTTATTTATAAAAGTAAATACCTTTTCTTTACTTTGTCTGTTCTTCTTAAGGTACTAAACTCTCTTTCCCCCAGCTGAGATTTTCAGAATGTAAAAAAATCTCTTTACCTTTCCTAATATATGCAAAACTGACATTTGACCAGTAGCATTGTTTGGCCATGACATTTTTAGAGTAGACAAAAGCCATCCCTGTGATCACCAGCTCACTTATTTGTCTTGGCTTTTTCAGTTTGTGAGGTCCATGGCAAGGTCTGTAGCAGGACACGTCCCCCTGCCACAGGAGAGCTTATCTGTTGCTCGTTAGCTGATGAAATAACACAGGGCATCTCACTCTCACATAAGCCTCACATGAGCCTTGGTGAAATGACTCAGTCAAGACAGTTTGACTTGCAGTGAGTTATTTCAGCACCATGGAATTGATGCTTTCAGGTGACAGGAGCTGTGGAAGCACATGTAGAAAGATAAGCTGGAATTTCTGACTGACAGACACTTCACTTTGTGGATGCTAAAAGGCAGGAGCAGAGGAATTTTCCAGCTGCTGAAGCATCTGCAAAGTTTTTCCTTTCTCACACTTTAACTGAGAAACAGAGAAAGGCTGTTTGGTAAACTATCCACAGGTGCAGGTTGTTGTGAGAACGGTGGAATTGTTTTCAGTCTTGTGAGAATAATATTTTGAAATGGGTGGTTATACCGCTCAGCCACTCACTGTGGTGGGTGGCTAGCCAAGGGGCCAATCACGTAATTTCTTTATTGTGAACCACACTATAAAAGATGAGCTTTCCATTAAAGGAGCCTTAGCTCTGCTTCGGCCATATCATCGGACCTGCACTTATGTCGTGATTTTCGCCGTCTCTCTGGGCATAACAGTGACATCTGGTGACCCCTGACGTGTACTGCGACCGCAGCCTCTCAGAAGGTACGTGCCAGACTGTTGGGGCTCGTCCCCGCCGCCATGTGACCCTGGGGGGGAGGCACGCGGTTTCCCTCGCCCCTGCTCAGTCTCGTTCCCCATTGGTTGTTTTGTGTTCCCCTGCGCGGGCGAAGGACCCTCAGGTCCCGTGATTGAGCAGTTCGTCTACAGGTCCTCAGCCATGCGGATGGAGAAATAAACATCTTTCTGAAACATCTATCAAGAATCGGTCCATATATATTTCTTTTCCACGGGTCTCGTTGTCTGATACACGTGTTGCAGTACCCCCACTGTAACACCAGACCGCAACCAGACTTAGACAGTCTGGTGACACCGCATGTACTACAGCCGCAACCGGACTTAAAAGGTCTGGTGACCGACCGACGTGCACGTCTGGTAACAGCCGCATGTACCGCAACTGTGTCCCAGACGTAGGACGTCTGGTGTCCCAACCGACGGGTACCAAAGACATCTGGTGCTTGTCCGACGCCTATACAACCGCTCGGACTTTAGAAGGTCTGGTGCCCTGCGACTGTACATCGGACTTAGGAGACATGGGGCGTGCGCAGCGACTGCCTCACCAAAGCCGTGAGACAGAACCGTGGACTGCAAAGATGGGACATAAAGACGCGTATAAGGTACTCTCTGTCTTAAAATCTGTGATAGCACTCATGGGAGCTGATAATGCTATTGCAGACGGAGGAAAAGGGGAAGGACTGCCTAACTCTGTGTCCTCAGGATGTCCTCTGATCACGGATGGAACGAACCGTCTTTTCTCTTTCGTTCCGGGAGATCACACCCCCTCCGGACCGGCGCAGCCCTCAGCTGCACCATTGCCTTCCTGCGGGGCGGAGGGGGGGGGGAGGGGGGGGGGGGGGGCTGGGGGAGTCGCGGTGGCGGCGGTTTTGGCAGGATTCGCTGCTCCCTGGGTCGATCCGCCGCCGCCTGTTTGCCAGGTCGGTCCAGCACCCACCGCAGCTCTGAGCGCGGCACCAGCGGGCGCAGCGTCGCTGCCAGCCACGTTACAGCTCCCTGTGCCGCTATTACAGGGACTGCCCAGGTCGGTTCTGGGCGCGGCCAGGCCGCCCCGGTCCCCCGCGGTCCCGTATCCCCTAAGTTTCAGTCCCGCGCAAGATTCCGTAGTGTTGGGCCCAGATGATGGGGACTCCCCGGCGCAAGCGCAGTGGCGGCATGAGCCAAGTTCCCCCAATTGTCTTTATGAGGGAACGAATCTTGGCAGCGCTGCAGGATATAGAATTGGAGCTCACAGCGCTGCCGGGGATTATAGCAGAGCCGGTTATTGCTGCGCTGGGGCGGGAGACGGGGCAGATAGTCCCGGTGCCGGAACCGGGCGCGGCGCCAGACATTCAGAGCACACCGCCGGAGCCGGCCGCGTATGCGTCAGAGCTGGCCACCGCGGTACACACGTGCACCGCAGATCCAGCCCCTGTTGCGGCCACCACCGCTCTAGCCGCCGAGGCTCCAGGCTCCGGCGCTGCCTCTCTCCTGGCCCCAGAGCTGGCGCGGGCGGAAGTGGCGCTACCTGCCTCAGCCGTGGAGCCGGCCGGGGGGTCGGCCCCTGCGCCCCGGGAGCCCGCATCGCGGGGGGCGTCGGCGGAGCCGGCTGCTGTAACCCCGACTCCTCCGCGAAAGCGGCGACGAACTCGGGCCGCAGGGTCCCGGGCGCCGCCCGGATTCCAGCCTCCGCGGTTTCACTCCCTGCCGCCCCGCCCGCCGAGGCTCCGAGCTCCGGCGCGGCCCCACCTGCCAGACCAGCGATGGCACGGCTGAAAGCGGCAGTAGCAGCCCCGGCCGTATGGCGGGGCACGGCCACGCCTTCTGGGCCAACATGCCAATCTCCCAGGGGTTCGTCGGGCACTCTCCTGGCCGGAGGGGTGAGCAGCGTTGCCACGCCAACGCTTGCTTCATGGCAGGATTGCGTAACAGAGCCTAGGCGCAAAAAGTAAGCCTGCAAATGCGATGCAACAATGAAACAAAGTAGTGATAATAACACAGATGGGATGGTCCAGGTTTTTCCTGTGCAACAGGTTTTTTCCAATTCAGGTCAGATGGATAAACCTGAATGTTTTGTTCGGAAATATTTAGGACAAAAGAGGCCTAGAGTTACGAGCACTCCAAATCAAATTAGAAAAGGCGGAGAAACAAAGGGAACAGGGTTATTCTCTGCAGAAGATGCAGCAGGATAGGTCATGTTGCAGAATACTGCCGGTCTATATTTCATGCTAATGGTCAACCTCTAATACGTTTAGGGAATTTGACCAGGAATGCAAAGGGGAGTCAAATGTTTCCCCAGGGCATAGCTCCCCTGACACAGGCCTGCTGTGCCAGCTTACAGCTACCACCCGGGAATCAGCCAGGGTGGTTTTATACAGCTGCAATAGGCATCTTAGACTCCAGTCATGTTATAAGGGTCCTTTTTGTGAGTATTCATCTCTATCTGAATCCGAGAAAGTTGCTGCTCCTCGTAGTCACTGAGAACTTTCAGGGCCTCTCCTTTTGAACCATGAACACTACTTTGATTGTTTCGTTGGACCATTGTCAGATTCACTGGGGTGGACAAGGTACAAGTACCATGATGACAATCCAAATATACAACATTAAGATATGCAATTCTCAGATTCTATTAAGACTTTAAATGATGCTCAGAAGTTGCAGGGTATCAATAATTGGTTATGTCCTTCTTCAAGGCTAACCACAGCACAGCTCTCCCCGCTTTTTGGAATTTTAAAAGGGGGACCCCAAGTTGAATTCACCTTGGAAATTGACTCCCAAAGCACGATGAGTGCTGCAGGAGGTTCAATAGGTTGTTTCTGCTCGACATGTTTATCAAGTGGATCTCAGATAGCTTTGAATTTGGTCACTGATTAATACTCAAGCTCAAGTGCATTCATTTTGCATACCTGAAGCTACACCAAATTGCCAGGTTTCATAACAGAAGGTAATGCTAGGGCTGATGTGCTGGCTAACCCTGCATGGGTAGCTTCTCAGCCTGATAAAATTGCATAAGCTAAGGCATCGCAAAAAAGTTTATTCACACTTTCCCCTCAGTTACGTGGGCATCTGCTCATACTGGAGAGAAAGGTCGTGATGTCATTGCCCACTGGAAATTCGCTTTTGCGATCTTGGGCGTGCGTGCTTCTGTGAAAGGTGATACTGGCCTTGCCTACGTCTCTCAGAAGACGAGGGCAAATAATCATTTTACAGTGCTACCAAATTCAAATAATCCTGTTATCTTGAATTATTTTCTCTCATTGCAGTCTGCAGGAGACGCACCTGCCTTGAGTGAAGGTCTGGGTACAGGACCTACTCACTGAGAAGTGGGAAGGCCTGTATGAGCTATTGCTTGGGGGTGTGGGTATGCTTGTATTCCCACAGATACTGGGGTACGATGGCTACCTGCAAGATGTCTTCGGCCTGATCTGCGGCACCAGCAGCAGAACAGGCAACCTCCAAGGCAACCCTCAAATGATGACCAGAATGCAGATCAACCACTGAATGATTCTTCAGATGATGACCAAGATGTCAACCCTCAGCCTGGTCCTTCTACAAGCAGAGACTGAATTTTAAGTTTCTTGTGTTATGGAGTCAGAATGTTATGCAGAATATTGGAGCCCTTAAGGCTATCCAGAAGCAGTAATTGATGTAGAGCCCTTAAGGCTATTCAGAATTAATGACTGGACGTATAGCTGGGTTTGCTAGATATATTTCCCTTGGCACTGCTGGAGGATCTCTCTACCTGCCTTAAATCAGTATCTGATTTAGATTCTGTTTGGTAACTGGCCACTACCAAACAGACCCCTTATGCTGTGTTTGTTCTTGTTGCTTCAAGGGGTCCCGCAGAGGATTACAAACGCAACCTTTTTGGTCTCAGACAAAAAGGGGGAACTGTGGATGCTAAAAGGCAGGAGCAGAGGAATTTTCCAGCTGCTGAAGCATCTGCAAAGTTTTTCCTTTCTCACACTTTAACTGAGAAACAGAAAGACTGTTTGGTAAACTATCCACAGGTGCAGGCTGTTGTGAGAACAGTGGAATTGTTTTCAGTCTTGTGAGAATAATATTTTTAAATGGGTGGTTATACTGCTCAGCCACTCACTGTGGTGGGTGACTAGCCAAGGGGCCAATCACGTAATTTCTCTTTTGCGATCCATGCTATAAAAGATGGGGCTTTGGCATTAAAGGAGTCTTAGCTCTGCTTCGGACATATCATCTGACCTGGACTTATGTCGTGATTTTTGCTGTCTCTCTGGGCATAACAGCAACATCACTTTATAAACTATAGAAGCAATACCAATCACAAAGCAGAAATCTTCTGCACATTCCGTGGAAACATGTGGAGCTTTCTCCCCAAAGTCATGACACCGGCTCTTTGTGGTTACTCTGCTGGGGATTGAGGGAAAGGACTCTGTGAACACTATCATCACTTCGGTGGTAAATTACATTGACTCCTAATCTAAACTATTTCTTTGCTAGCTTTAATATAGGTACCCTAATGTTGTGCACTGTTTCATGTAATCTAATAGTAGTTCTTTTTTGTCTTATACTGTGTAGTAAGTAACTGTGTTTAAGGCATTTTGACTCTTAATCTCCTATCTATTCAATAAGTAATTCATTTTATAATAGACCTAATCTGCCATTCTTGACAATTTGTGGTCTGAAGCAATTTAGGTGCAGGCTGCCTAAATTCAAGCTGCTGCCAAAAATCTTAGCCTAAGGCAGGGCTTGTGTGAAGCTCCCATTTGACCTGTATGTAGCAAGGTCAAATAGGAAAAATGGGAGAATGCTTTCTAGCTGGAATCTCTGAGCAAGATTTCAGTTCAAAAGGTCAGATTTGTGTCTTACCCACCTTTCCTGACTCCTCTGGGTCAACTGACAAGAACATCCTGCCATAACCTAGGTCCTAGCTGGGATTGTCCTGCTATCTTCAGTGAAGCTACTCTAGAGGTGTCTTTTTGTTACTGAGAAAGGGGGTGTAATTTACAGTGTAAATTTTGATGAGACAAATGAAAGCCAACAGAAATTATATGTGGAGTTTATAGACTGGAAGATTGCTCCTAAGGCTAAAGTGCCATGTAAAAATATTTTCTGTAAGACATTGGGGAATACTCAAATCCACAGACAGGGAAAGGATAAAAGTCAGAGCTTCATCCCAGTTAATTTCTTAGAGATTCTTCTGTATTATGAATATGATTTATGTGTTATATTCCTAGTTGAAGAGTTTGTATTAGTAGCTTCTTTTGGTCATCAGTTCCTCAGCTCTAGAGTAGTCTTTTCCCTAGTGTGTTCAAAGTAACATACACAATATTTCTTGAACGCAAGTATATAATGCACATTCTACTTGGTTTCTCAGACGCTATTTTATAATGAAGTACTGAAAATTCAAGTACTGAAGAAATTTTGTTACCTGTAGTTTTCAATAATTGAAGTCACAAAACAGTGATACCTCTACCAGTGATACTATGTAGGAAATAAATACTACACCTGTTCTAAGTTTTAGAAACAATGTACATGGTTTATAAATTCTCATCTGGTTTTGCTTTATATTGATAAATTATGCCTTGCTTTTGATGACACCCAGACAAAAACAAGAGAAAATATAGTTTGTGTAGATTAGATGAAGCTTTTCTATTTATAGACACTGAGAAAAAAATTCAAATATAAGACCCCATGCAAGACCTGATTTCCTGAACATCTCTCAACCCCATTGAAATTAGTGGGACGAGAGTCAAAGCTGCCCTACCAGAGTAAAGACGCTTTATTCTTCTGCGTATTCAAAAGTTACAAAGAAGGTTCAGACATTCTTTGGAAAAATGGAGACAAATGCTGCTTATTTACCCATTCTACACCTGTTCATTGGCCATGTAACAGGCAACTGTACATTGTATTCGTAGGCTGAGTTATTGCCTATCTGTAACTAAAATATTCATGGAGCATCTCTGAACAGTTTCAGAAGTCATCCATTATAGATTCAGGTCATGGTTTGCAGTCTGTATTTTCACTTGTTTTGATGCAGAGCAGCAAAACCTCTGCTTTGCAGCTTAAGAGAGTAAACCGAGATGCCACAAACACAGTAGGAGGAGAAGGCTAGGACTCTATCCCATGTGGAAAAGTCTGACTCTTTGCTCTGTTCCTGTGCTCTTCCATCCATTTCATGCTGGATCCTCCTCATATGGCCAGGCATGAGCCTAAGGAAACAATGAAGTCTTATAGGGCACGAAAGTGCAAAAAGAGGAAAGTGAAAAAACAAGGGGAAAAACAACTGATACCGGGGGACAACAAATAACAATAATTAACAAGATACAGAACAGCCCACTTCCATATTCACAATTAGAGGGAGAATACTGACCTCTGCAGACCTTTGGTTTGACACATTTTATCTACTTTCAAGTTATTATCCCCAAGTCTGGAGGTGGTCAGAAAGAAACTGTATATTTATGCAAAAATTTGCCCTCTAAGAAAAGTCTTTTACTTACTTCTTGAGGTGAGAATTTGGTTATGGTTCAAAGTTAGAGAATTTACACTTCTTTCTAAGCAAAATGCATTACTTCACTGATTACTTCCTCTTTTGTGATTGTTGACAAAAGGAACTTGTATTTCAAGAGTGCATGAAATAAACAGTAGAGGAAGTAAATGAAGACTGTGCCCCTGCTTTCCAGCATGGAAGGACTGGGCAGGAGGAGGGAGTACAGCTGCCCTTTACTGCAGGGAGACATTGCTGCTTCTCATTCCTGGATTGTCACTTGTTTAATCCATCCTAGGACTTTTCCTTTAATGTGAAAAATATCAAAAGCCAAGTGCTCTGTGCTGTGGATCAATTGTTATTTGTGTGCAGCTCTCTGCCTTAGGCCACTATTACCGCAGGCCTGGTTCCTACGGTATATCACCGTGTCCCACAGCCATAGGGAGGAGGAGGAGAGAAGATCCAGCAGGCAGGAATTGTGCAGCAAGATTGATTTATTTATTTATTTTACAAACTCTTTTATAGACTTTTTTCTTCATAGTCTAATTGGACAAAGGACCAGCCACCCCTTGGGGGTGATTGGCCAAAATCCTAAAACATCCATTGTCAAAATATTTTCTACTATACTATAAACAAGACTTTCCAAGGTTGAAGGTGGCTTGGTTGTTTACATTCCCTGCTACCTCTTCTGTGAGAGAGAAAAGTCTCTCACGGACTTAGAAAATAACAAGAAGATCCTCACTAACAGCATTTTTGTACCTACAATTCCCCCTTTTTGTTTGATAAGATAACAACCCTACTATTAATCCTAAATAGAATTCTACATCAGTTATTAATTCTAAATATGTCCTCAAGGCTTTAACTATCTGACTCCATAACAAGAAATTTAAAATTCAGTCTCTGCTTGTGGAAGGACCATCCCAGTCTCTGCTTGTAGAAGGACCATCTGCCTGATGGTCAACATCCTGGTCATCCTCAGAAGAGTCATTAGGCTGATGATCTACATTCTGGTCGCCATTTGGATGGTTGGCCTTCTGGTCATCATTTGGAGGTTGCCTGTTCTGCCTCTGGTGCCGTAGGTCAGGGCAAACACATTTTGAAGGTAGCCACCGTACCCCAGTATCTGTGTAAATGCAAGCATACCCACAACCCCAAACGATAAGCTCATGAGGGCCTTCCCACTGGTTAGTGAGTAAATTCCGTACCCAGACTTTTGCCCGGGCAGTTGTGTCTCACCTGCAGAGTGCAATGAGAGAAAATTATTCAGAATAACAGGATTATTTGAATTTTGTGGTACTGTAAGGTGATTAATTGTATACAAAGCTTTTGCTAGTCGGCTCTGTGGGGTTTCTCCATGCATTCCCCTTTTCTGTTTGTCCAAAACACGCTTCAAGGTACCATGAGCACGTTCGACAATGGCTTGGCCAGTAGGAGAATGTGGGATACCAAAGGTATGGTCTACACCCCATAGGTGTAAAAACTGCCGCATCTTCTCCGAGGCGTAGGCAGGACCATTATCGGTTTTCACAGAAGCTGGCACGCCCAGGACTGAGAAATCCAATTTCCAATGGGCAATGACATCATGGCCCTTCTCTCCAGTGTGAGCAGTAGCCCACATAGCCGAGGAGAAAGTGTCGATAGACACGTGCACATATTTCAGCCGACCAAATTCTGGGATGTGAGTTACATCCGTTTGCCAAATCTGCAAGGCTTTTAGCCCTCTGGGGTTTGCCCCTGCTGGCAAAGGCGCAGCGAGTCCGTGACAGTCAGCACAAGCGCTGACAATGTCGCACGCCTCGGTTGGTGTTAAATGAAACTGCTTCTGCAGGGTATGTGCACTTTGATGGAAGAAACCGTGCGATGCCTTGGCTTGTGCAATTTTGTCAGGCTGAGGCCCTACCCACACAGAGGTGGCCAGCATGTCAGCCCTGGCATTGCCTTCTGTTAGACACCCTGGTAAATTGGTGTGGCTTCGAATGTGCAGAATGTAATACGGATGCACTCGAGCCTGAATTGCAGACCACAAGGTTTGCAACCGCGAAAACAGAGCCGCATTGTTCACCTCCTTCAGAAGTGAACAATCTAAGCGTTGGGTTATATCTGCTACATAAGCAGAGTCAGTAACCAAATTCAAAGGTTCCTGTGAGAATCACTGAAAAGCCATGGTAACAGCCCTTAATTCAACTAACTGAGCAAAGCCTGACTCGTGGCCTTTCAGCACCTGCCATTCCGATCCCTCCTTCCAGGTAACAATGGCTTTCCCAGTTTTCCCTGAACCATCCATAAAGATGGTGGGTCCTTGCACCGGCACTCAGCTATTTCTCGGCCGCAAGGAAAGTACGGTTGATTTTGCCAGCTGCAGTAATTTATGGCTGGGCAGATGGTAAGTGATCTTCCCTGAAAAGTTTTGCAGTGCGCTTTGCAAAGGAGCACTATGGATGAGGCTCCACTCAAAGTATTCCCTCGCGATCAGAATGACAATTACTGCAGGATCCGCAGCCATCAGTTGCAAACACCGTTGACGGCATTTGATTATCAGAGAAGCGACCAATTCAAACACTGTGGTTACCGTCCTTTTTGGCTGGTGAGGCAAAAAGACCCATTCTAGGATATGCAAAGGATCAGGCCATTGTGCATTCTACTGGCCAATGATACTTGTAGGATGGAGGTCTGGAATAGTAATGAAAACAGTGATAGCAATGGAGGGATCCACTCGATAAACCTGACGAGTGGAAACAGCCCGTTGGACCTCCTGCAGCGCTTGCCGTGCTTCCGGAGTCAACTCCCGAGGTGAATTCAGATCAGGGTCCCCTTTTAATGTATTAAAAAGAGGGGAAAGCTGCTTTGCAGTTAGACCTAAATAAGGTCGTATCCAATTGATGACACCCAACAGCTTCTGAGCATCATTCAGGGTTTTAATCGAATCTGGGAATTGCACCTCTTGGCGTTGGATAGTTTGGTCCAAAATTTTCACTCCTAAATATTTCCAAGGAGGATGCTGTTGAACTTTCTCCGGAGCTACCTCTAATCCATAGGCATGCAGAGCAGCGAGCAGCTGAGGCTGTATTCTCAGCAGCTCATCCCGGGTGGGTGCTGCCACCAGGATATCATCCATGTAGTGGTAGCAGCATGCATCAGGAAACTGCTTGCGAACTCCGGCTAAAGCTTGGGGGCGACATACCACTGACAGATAATTGGGCTGTTCCTCATCCCTTGAGGGAGGACCTTCCATTGGTATCTCTTAGCAGGTTCAGCATTGTTAATGGCAGGCACAGTAAAGGCAAATTTTGGTTTGTCATCAGGATGCAAAGGAATTGTGAAAAAACAATCCTTTAAATCAATGATCAGGATGTCCCACCCTGTAGGAATCATGGTGGGAGAGGGCATGCCAGGCTGCAATGCCCCCATACCTTCCATTACTGCATTAACTTTCCGGAGGTCCTGCAATAACCTCCATTTCCCTGATTTCTTCTTAATTATGAAAACAGGAGTGTTCCAGGGACTAGTAGAAGGTTCAAGGTGCCCCTGTTGTAACTGTTCCTGAACTAGCTGATGAAAGGCATCTAACTTCTCTTTTGGTAGGAGCCACTGCGGCTCAAAGACTGGTGTGTTAGTCAACCACCGCAAAGGCAGTGTAGGATACTGTGCACCCTTACACACAGTGACCCCTGCTAAAAATTTGTTCCAATCCGTACACCCCAAGCTGCCAACACATCCCGCCCCCAAAGGTTAAGGGAAGTGGTAGCAACATAAGGCATAATTGTAGCTGTGTGCCCCTCTGAATCCTTCACCACCACAGGCCGTTCGCTTAAATAGCTCTGTGTGGTTCCTCCTAATCCTGCGATGGCCGATCCCACCGGGGCTAAAGGCCATGAGGGAGGCCACGCAGAGAAGGAGATGATCGTTACATCAGCACCCGTATCAATCAAACCTCAAAGCTGAGTCCGGGGTGGACGGGCATTCGGCAGGATCAGGGTACATGTCATCTGTGGCCTTTGGTCAGAGATGTCTGCAGTCCAGAAGGCCTGCAGAAGTCCTGTAGATCCACTGCCGTTATCTCCGTGAGCTTGTTGCTCTATCCTGGGGACACAAGACTTAAAAGGCACTCATTTAGCAAGGCAGGTCTTTTCAGGAATGGTGACAGGGGGTTTTTGCGTGGAGACCATAGCGCAAATCTGACCTTTAAAGTCAGCATCAATAACTCCTGAGTGCACTACGATTCCTTGATGGGCAACATCAGGTTTTCCCACCAGCATTGCACTGGATCCCTGGGCTAAGGGTCCATATGCGTCCAAGGGAACCTTATAAATACTGCTAGAGTCTAAGACGACTGCGGCTGCGGTGCGGACGTCAAACCCGTCTGATCCGTGGGTGCTGTCTGATCCCTGGGTGCCGTCTCTAGGGTGGCAGGGTAGGCCTGTGCCTGTTCCTGTGCCACTCTCTGGGGGAGCGACTGCATCGGAGAGCAATTCCCCCTCCTTGCACCCCGGCGGAAGTTTCCCGACAACGGCTGACCATCGGCATGAGTCCGGGATCTACAGTAGTCCGTGCAATGCCCTGGCCTGCCACACCTCTTGCACTGGGGGATTGGTGTGTTCTCTTTTTGACTCGGCTTAGGCCGCTTCTGTTTCTTCACCTGTTTTGGTTGCTTTGGTTCACGACCAGAAGATGCGTGAACAGGCTGCAGGAATGCAGCCAAAGCAGACCTTCTCTGGTTCCCAGATCCCACCTTAGCACAGGCTTCGACCATGTCTGTTACCTCAGGATCCCCTGGTAAGGCATCTTTGATTTTTCTGCACTCCTCGTTTGCGTTATCTCTCACTAACTGCCTTAACAACATCTGTCTCAACCCGTCATTCTCAACCTGCTTCTCGAGAGAAGCAGCAACTTTCTCTACAAAAGAAAGGAATGACTAATTTGCCTTGAACTATTTCAGTATATCGCTTTCTGGGTGCTGACAACTCTATGGTTTTCAACAGGGCAGCCATGTCGACCTGTTGAGCTTGCTGCAGGATGCTAGAGGGCAAGTTACCCTGTAGACTGGGATCAGAGAAGGGACCAGTCCCCATCAAAGCATCTATTCCTGCTGTCTGTCTAGGATCAGCAGCAGGGAGCTGCAAATTTGCCAATGCAGTCTTGCCGGCCAGCTTTCTCCAGGTTTTTTCAAAAACTGTAAATTGTACAGGTTGAAATAGAATTTGACCTAAGTGTCTGATATCAAATGGAGAAAGCAAGTCCGTATTTGTCACCCTTATTATTTGCATAACCTCAGCAGAACCTAGCCCATATTGTGCCAACCTTGGATTGGAGGTCCTGTGCAACTTTCCAAGCAATTACCTCATGCTTGTCATGCTCCCCTGAATCTGGGAGAGCCTTATACACTGGGAAAGCTTGGATCTCTTTTGGGGAACCAGTACCATCCTGAACTTCTGGCACAGCCTGCGGATGGAGTGTAACAGCTCCCCGGTTACCCCCAGAATCCTCAGATCTATTTGGCATTCCAAGGAGTTCTAATAACCTCCAGTCACCCTCCCCCAATGCTTGCACCTTAAGAGACTCTAGAAAGCGATTATAATGCATCGGACGCACTGTTACCGTGCAGTCCGGAAAGGTCCAGGGGCGAGACCGGCGCAGCCTTTTTCTTCGCCGCGCGGCTACAGCCGCCTGATGACCTGGGGCCAGAACCTCATCTGCCTCACTGCCTGACGAGGAATCATCAGGCAAAGGCAACTTTGGGGTGCTGGGAGTGAACAGAAATGTACGGGGAGGAAGGGCACTTTGGCTAAGTTCGCCAGAGCCAGAACAGACAGCACAGACTGCAGCTGGCTGCGCGGCAGTTTTTACAGCAGTTTCTTTACGGGAGGCCATCTCGGCCAGATCCGACCGAGCCGGTACTGAAGCTGCAGCCGACTCTGGGGCTACGGCTGCGCCCGGCGCCACGGCCGTCTCCCGCACAGCAGCCGCGTTCGGCGCAGTCGCTGCTTCCGCTGCTGTTTCGCGCTCCCCGGGCACGCTCGGCGCCGCCGTCTCTGGCCGGCGCTCTGCGGACGCGCCCGGCGCCGCTGCTGGTCCGTTCTCTGCGGCCGTTCCCGGCGCCGGCGCTGGCCCGTTCTCCGCAGCCGCCGCCGCTTCCGGGTTTTCCCGTGGCAGCGCTGTTCCCGGTTTCGCCGCCGGCCGCGCCGTTTCTCGGCTCGGAGCCGCGTCTCCCGCTTCTGGCGGGGGGGGGGGGGGGGGGCGCAGGCGGCGCAGACGGCACGGCCGGCGCTGGCACCGCTTGCGGCGCGGGCTCGGGCATTCGCCGCTCTAACAGGCTGAGCAAGTCCTCCATCCTACGGGATAGGTTTCGTAGCTCTGACAGAAAGGGCAAATGCTGCATAAAAAAGTCCATGGTTCGGTTCTGCGACTGCGCAGAACAGTCCAGTGCCAGGGAGGGCAGCGGGCCATAGCCAGGCAGTCCCGGGGGGCATGCCCGGCGCAACGCCCGCTAAGTTAGATCCAGGTGCATACGGAACGGAACTAGGAGGCTCTCTGGGCGTCCAAGTTGCTAAGCCGCTGATCTGCGGCCCTGGATAAGCCGTGGCTGCCGTCCAGCCGAACGGCAAGGCAGGCTGTGCGCCCTGCCTCTGCCCTGACCCCCCCGCCTCTGGCGGCGCGGGGTCCCTGGGGGCTGCGGAGTCCTGAGACTGTGCAGGGTGAGCCGGCGCAGGCTCTGCCTGTGGAGCCGGGGGGGTTATTCCAAATCCACCATCACTTGCCCCGGAAGCCCAGTCAGCGGGGCCCCCCTCGGACATTCCTCCGTCACTCATCACCGAGACAGGCGATCCAGCCCTACTATCACAGTCAAGGGCTGTCAGCAGGATAAATAACGAACGCCAGATTTTGTATAATTCTAACGCTGCCGGCTCCCCAGTCGGGAGCTCGTGTCGGACAGTGCATCCGAGCTCTTGCCATAAGGAAAAGTCCAGGGCAGTATCTCTGTCCATGGAAATCCCTTTTAAAGTAGCCCAGTCTAATAATTCCCGAACTGAGTTTTCGGGAATGGAGGTGCGCAATATGCTAAACACACCTTTCCAGACCAGTACGACAGCATCGTTCTGTGAGCTGCTGTTCGCCATTTCTCAGTTCTGTCGGACCTCCCGGTCCAGGGGGGGAAAAGGAACAGCGTACCTCTACAGGAATTCGGCTTGGCTCGCAGCAGCAGGACACGTCAGAGAGTGCAGATCATGTTGGGCAGCACCAAATATTACCGCAGGCCTGGTTCCTACGGTATATCACCGTGTCCCGCAGCCATAGGGAGGAGGAGGAGGAGAAGATCCAGCAGGCAGGAATTGTGCAGCAAGATTGATTTATTTATTTATTTTACAAACTCTTTTATAGACTTTTTTCTTCATAGTCTAATTGGACAAAGGACCAGCCACCCCTTGGGGGTGATTGGCCAAAATCCTAAAACATCCATTGTCAAAATATTTTCTACTATACTATAAACAAGACTTTCCAAGGTTGAAGGTGGCTTGGTTGTTTACATTCCCTGCTACCTCTTCTGTGAGAGAGAAAAGTCTCTCACGGACTTAGAAAATAACAAGAAGATCCTCACTAACAGCATTTTTGTACCTACAGGCCACTTCTCATCAAATTTGACATCAGTTGGTTTCAATTGCACTTCCAAATGGGTTTATCATTTGGAGGGATGGAAACTTGTTTTCTGATGGATTATTATTACCAAAATACACTGCTGTCTGTCAATCTGCAGAGGGTTGTAGAGCAAAATCATGCTCTCTTCATATGTAACTTTTTCTCTACTATTGATATTGTCCTCTACTCCTCCAAAGCCAGGATCCCTCTGCTGTCTGGGTTATTATGATAAGTTTTGTGTACTTCATCCCTCTGAGAGAAAAAAAAAAGTTTGTGGAAAACAGCCTGTGGAAAGAAACTTGGAAAATACTCTGTTTGTATCCACTGTCCAGTGACAAAGTTATTTTTTTCTTATATTAAAGTAGCTCACAGCAGGATGTTCTCACCCTAAATAAACTAATGTCATAAACAGCACATGAAAACATAATATACTCTGCAAAAGAAGTGGATTTTCTACCCAGCTGTCTATCTGCAAGCTTAAGAGGTGTGCAAAATCTCTACCCAAATTTGGCCGATTTTGGGATGTGAGTTTTTCTGGAAGAGAGAAATAAGTACCAGGACTGGTTGCACATAAACAGTGCAGTTGTATGGGCTTCATTGCTGCAGGACATCATGCCGTAACATGACCCCTCATAGTTTTAGTCAGAATTTTATTTCATGAGAACAGCTTCCATTTTTTTCCAAATTGAATATTTAAGTGGTTTTAATTTTTCTTTACATTTTTACAGAATGCAATAAAAAGAGTAACTATGATAAAACACATCAGAGCATTTTGATGATGTCACCATCCACAGTGTCAGCATTTTGCCTTGAGAAGAATGTCAAACTTGGTGTTCCATGTTCTGATTAAGCTAAAAGAAAACAGCAGTAATTAAAAACAGTTCACACAGGAAAACTACAGTTCACACAGGAAAACTCCTGCAGGTTTTCAACTTTAGTAAAACATTAGAACAAGCTAAATGATTCTCTTTGTTTGAAATGCCTAATAAAATTTCAGTGCAAATGAAGCCAGATTGGCTGTAGGTCTAAGCAGAATTCAGAACTGCCTCCCCAGGGAGCACTTTATAGGCTGAAGGGTGTCCCTAAGGGTACCTCTGTTTTGGAGGGATGCTAATGAGGGCAGGACCACCCATCTTGTCCCAGCACTGCCCCTTCACATTCTGCTTGTTGGTATCTCAGATTCTGAGGCTTCTCCTTTGCTCACAGTTTGAGAAATGAAAGGCTGGGTGAGCCTTGAGGTTAATGTTTTGTGAAGGTGATGGGAGAGGAGGAGCTGCTGGGAAATATGAGGTTTTCTCAAGTTTCAGTTTTTCTGGTATGTGTTTTGTGCATCTCATGCCTCAGGGATGATAATCCTGTTATCACTTGTGAACCCTGAATTCATGGAAAAGGCTTTTCAAAGTGTATTTTGCAAGAGGTTTGTCAGTTAGAAATCATTAAAGAGAAGGACTTTTTTGTGATTCTACAGCAAATTTACCAACTTTGCTCTTTGTAGCATCAAGTACACTTCTTATCTGTACCCACAGGAGCTGGCATCAGCTACTTACTAAATTGCTCAGTGTATTTTATTGATTGACTCCATGAGTCAGAGTGAACAAGTGACAGGTATGTTCTGCCTGATTTGCAGTTGAAGTATTTTGGAGGAATTCTCTTTAAATTTTCCTGGTTCCCTGGGTTTGCCTGGTGTTGTGTATAATGATCTGTTACTTGAACAAATCAAAAAACTCTGCCTGTGCATGAGGGTCTGCCAACTGTAGCCAACAAAAAAAAGCTGGGGTTAAAATGACATCCGTTCCTCCAAATGAAAGCTAGTAATTTTTGATTGCTTACCTTTGGGCACAAATATTTTCAATTAATAAAAAAACAAGAAACAAACTTTAGGTGAGACATCTGAAACACTAATTTAGCAGACAGGTGATCATTCTGAAGACCACAGAGCATCTATATTGTAGTTATTGGCTATCATTTATCTTATAGTAGCAGCTAAAAGCCTCCACTGAGATTGGAAGCAAAATTCTGTTCTATACCACAGTGAGAGGCAGGTCCTCCCCCAAAGGATTTATTACTTCAACAGGGAGGGGGAAATAACATAGCAAATGTGCAAGGAGCCTGCAGAGAACATTAAAATCTCTCACATGTAGAAATATGACCCTCTGTAGAGCTGAGTGCTCTGTAGGGAAGAGCTTTGGTCCTTTTTGTTTCCAGAAAGAGCCAGAAGTAGCCATCACCTGTCATGTGCTGCTAAGGAGAAACCTGACCCTGATATTTTGCTGCAGAAAACAGGAGCTTAGGTGTTAACTCCATACATACATGGTGAAACCTGCAGCTTGCTGCTATCACTTTAATTTCTTCCTTGTAGTCACACTAATTTCAAACCTGTCTAAAGTGTTTTTCTGTTCAGGGACTATAATTAGCTTGTATGCACTAAGTCCAGAAAGATGACTGTAATGTTTTTCAGATTCACATGGGATATCAGCTAGGTTCTCTGTGACACAGCTCCTAGGAACAAGTTACAATTTAGGAGCAGGATTTTGAGTTTTACCATACCAGAAAAATCCAAAATTTAGCTAATTGGGAGTGACAGAAGCATCAGTGACTACTAGTGATTGAGAAGGGTCCAGCATTTGAATCCCATTTACCGGGTATGAATGCTCAATCACTTTTACCATGTGCTTGTGGACACTTTAATGCCTACAAAAAGTTATAGATCAAGCAAGAAAAAACAAGCTGGGAATGGGTAAAGGGATGGATTTACAGAGCATGTAAAAACATATCTTTGAGTAAAAGGTGACATTTCACAAAGGGTCTGATTCAAAGGGTACAGTAGTGTTTTCAACAGAATTTCTAATTCTGAGTGAATTCTGAGTGGAAAAGGTGAGTCATCTTTTGAGCTGTAGAAGGATCTTGGAAGTACCTGTGCTAAGTTTGGAGTTGAGAGTGACTTCTTCCACTGCCGCTGGAAGGACAGATGTACAAATTGTGCAGTTTCCACACCTGCCTCATCCGTCACCATCCTCCAGTTTTCATGATGTAAATAAGCACTCATAGCCTGTTTCAGTGCAACCCAAAGAGGCATCATTTATCACTTCTTCGCCCCAAAGTGGATTATAAACCCTCACAGTGCCAGTTACTGCAGCTCAGTCGCTTCTTAACCACACAAAGATCTGACTGTATAGAAAGGCTTATCCTGCCTGTAACTCCCACACTGATCTGTACAAATGTGCCTGTAGCATCACAGATTTTCAAGAGAATCTAAAAAGAATACCTTTGGAAAAGCCAGGGAGTCAGGGCATGCAGCACCCACCTTGGAGTGAGTGCTGGAGTCAAATGTAGACAGTTAAGGATTTTTCTTTCCAGTCCTGGCCTCCAAGCATGATTTTGTGTGCCTTTACTGTGAAACTCCTGTTCATGGTGATGGCATTTTCTTTGGAAATCACTGTTGTGGATGTTAGCAAAAGCTGAAGAAGAAGATATTTTTCTGTTCCACCATGAATATTAACTTTTCAAGTGGTAATCACCACCAACTGCTGGATGGCAAAAGCAACATGAAAATGTTATAAGGCAGATGGGACCAAATGAGAAATAGTAAAGCTGGAATGAAAGACATAAATCTAAAATGTGCATAAGGATAATTTACCTTTTTTTAATAGATAAATATGTGGAAACAAGAGAAGACATAGAATGGCTAGAGCTTTTATGTTGAGTAAGAATTAATGTGACCAGACTGACACTGACCAGACTTGTAACAACTGTCTTTTACTAGATTTTATAAATGCTTCAAATATGGGGGGCTTTATTATTGCTTTCTTTAGCAAGAACAGAGAACTATAAAACATTTATCTAGAGTCTGTTTCCATCAGATAACAAGTTTACTTATTCGGTTTCAAATTTGATGTAGTGTGGAAAAATATTCGTGCTCACCTTGTCGTATTTAGTTGATGTGTGTTACCCAACTATCTTTTGCTACATACTGTTCTGGATGGAGCTCGGTCCCTACTGACCAATACATCCTGTTTTAAATAAGTTCTAACTACACATGGCAAATGTCTGTACCTTGTGGATAGCTCATTGAGTATCAGGAACAAGAACTCCATTTATGTGTTTTCAAATCCAAATCTACCAAAATGTCTAGGTGCAAACAGTATAATCCATTAGGTTAACCTACAATATAATCCATTATATTAATGACTTGATAGGGGGAAAGCATTCACCTTCTTAGCAGGATGATAAAACTATGATTTTCTGATCTGGCTCTTTGCATAGTTCCTGAGGCCCTGCTTTATCTGCAATGGTATAAACTGTCACCAGGTTTCACTTGTCTTGTCTCTCAAACTCACGTAGAGACTTTCCTTCAGCAGAATTCAAATAAGTCAACTGAACATCTGGCTTCCTTCTTACATGAAAAACTGTTTGCCTGTGTGAGGTGATCTAACATTTTGTTACCCTGTGGTGATCTGACAAGAGGATTAGAGCCAGACATTTCTCATCCATTTATATTTAATTAGAAATAGCCATTACCAAGACTGGGACTTTCAATAATTGTGTATTTCCTGCTTGCATTTGTTTTTCCTTATCACTGCTTTCCTGTAAATCTTACATTAACCAATAATGATGCACTAATTGATCGTGAAGTTGTAAATAGTAGACAGAACTTGTGAGTGCTTTTGATTCAATACAGGAACAGCAAGGCTCCTGGTAGCTGAGAAACACTTCACAATATCAGATTTTTATATGTTTATTCATACTGAATTGCATACTATTGTTTAGGTCCTTCAAATGGTCTTGATGGACTTTAATAACTATCTTGGAATAAAATGTCTCTTGAATACCAGTTACAACATCAGAAGACCATCCTAAGCAGCTTACTAAGGACATTTGCACTTTCTGAGAAGTTCATTAAAACATTGATATCAATTCTCATAAATTTTAGAATAGTGCATTTTTATTTCAGTAAATGCTAAGCACCACTAAGAGGTAAGTTGCCGTTAGCAGTTATTCTAGAACAGATTGGTTTGGATGCCCTTCAAAAATCAATTTGCACTCATTTAAAAATACTGTGATAATGAATTGCATTAATTGTTAATGTTTACTTTCAGTGTCATTACAGAACCCATCCTAAATCCTTCCCATAGAACAACCAATTGGCAGTATGTGCTGAGAAGAGAAATGCAAGGATCCTGAGTGTAATTATTTGTTTGTAATGGCTCAAGACCCATTACTTACTTAGGAGAGTGATTTTGTTCACATGTTCAAACTCTTGGCAGCTCGCTGGCAGAGGTCCCTGGCAGATTTATGTGAGCTGCTCACTTTGAATCCACAAGATCTGCGTAGACCAAGTAGCAGGGCCAAAATTACTTAAGAAGTATCAGCTATTATGTTCTGACACTGTTCAGATAAGCCAGTGGCATTTTTAAAAAACAGACTATTTATCAAAAGGTTGTGATATGAAGCAAAGCAACAATTAAAATATACACACCAAACTACATCCTGTGGGAAGTTTAAATTAGAGGTCATGCTTATATTCATTCATTTTCAGTTTTATACTGCTTAGGGTTTTTTCTGAGTGTTATATTTTTATTCTTTCTCCTGTCTCTGTACCATATCTGGGGGGTCCCAGATTATCTTCATTATCTTCATGAGATGAGAAATAACTTTCAAAGACCTTTCTTTCCTTGGTGGTTAACTGTTCTTTGTTGATTGATTGAGCATTCACTGCCTATTGGCTCCAGCTACATCCAGGAGGGTTATTCAGCACAGAGGCTAAGCATAACCAGTTGAGGGGGAGAAAAGTGTGATTTGATGATTAAGTCATAGGATCAAGATTCACATTCTTGGAGATATTACTGTGCCTTCCAATGCTTTAATTTTTCACTTGAAAAATGGGAGGGTGTCAGGAGTTTTATATCTGGAGTTTTATGAACATGTTGATAACTGTTTACAGGACCAGAGGAAATAGAGCTTTTAATTATAAACCTTTTTGAAGTGTTGGAATTCACTAGGTCAAAATCAAAAACATTTGAAATATGTTGTGGTTTTGCTATATATGCCTAGAAACGTGTTCGGCTATTTTGCTAAAATTTCTAAGGGGAAAAAATATCTTTAAAGCAGTTTGTAACTATGAAAATCTTTTGCAGTGCCTCTGATAAAATCCCAGTAGGGTTGACTCCACTTGTACCCTGACTGTTTGAATTTATGCTGATTGACAAAATAAAAAGCCTGGGGAAACCAGTGAAATGTGAATGTGGGAGGTTTCCAAAGGCAACTCTTCCCATGTAACTGCCAGATAAAACTTACAGTTCTTCTCTACAAATCAAAGGTCAGTTATTTGGGAGGACAGACACATAAGAGAAAAGGCTGAGTGACATTTGCAAAAGGAAGATGGAGTAGTGAAACGGAGAGAATGAAGGGTGAAAAGTTTGAGATCCAAGAGAAAAATGAGAAGTGAGTGCTGGAGTAGTACAGAATTTAGCCAGCAAGTACCTTTAAGGCAAGGATTTCCATCCCTTTGATAGCATGGCAGGGGGCAGCTGTGCAAAGTAAGTAAATAAGGAGGGAAGTATGCAGAAAGTATTGTAGTCTTTTTCTCATGGGGAAAACGTATGGCAAATTCACCTGCTGTTGAGTGCCAGCTGTCCTGATAGGAGAGGGCAGGCAAATTTAGAAAGCTGCCATAGCACACAGGCTGCTCTGCAGGGTTGGCCATCACATACTCCTGTGTTGAAGCCAGTCCATTTTCCAGAACAGAATTAAATATTTGCAAGGCAGAACAATATAATATTTATTTCATTTGGTTGTTTCTTATGAAGTAGCTTCTATTAGCACACATAAAACCTCTCTTCCCCTTGCCCTGAAACCAGTGGCTGTGAAACAGCAGGACAGATGTGTCTCACTGCCGCTCATTAACAGAGCTGGTGCCTAATTTTTGGTCATGGTTCATATGCTTGTTTGCAGGCTGCCTGAGGAGTCACAGATGAGACACCAGCTACCAGGTCCTTGGAATGTTAAAATCCTGCTGTATGTCATGATGGCAGATGCTGGCATAGGTTGAACCGTATTAAGGGAATCAAGTTGGAGAGACAGGGTATCTTTCCCAGAAAACAGCAATTCATGGGTAGGTACATTTTGACCCTTCAAGCTTTTGCAGCTGCTTTACACTACCTGAAGGCCCTGCATGTTCTTGATCTGTATCATAATCTGTACTCATTAGGTCAAATTTAGAGTAGCATATGAATTAGCTGAAAGAAATGGGGCACATTTAATAGATAATGCACTGCTGAGATTAGAAGTGCACTGAAGTGGCTCATAATGTGTTACTCAAAGGCATTTCTGCTTAATTTTTGAAAAATGACTAATGAAAGAGGCAGACAGCAGTACACAGTGAACACTCTTGCTCCAACGTGTACTATTATCAGATTTCAGGTAGGCTGCAACTGACCAGGTACCATAAAGATTTTTAGTGAAGCTGTGAGTAACACATAAGCACAGCACCATCAGCAGCATGGTTACATCAACAAGGAGAAGGTCAGTGAGAGCTGCAGGTGATCAGCATCTCTTGGGGTCTGGCTCAGGAGCAGCTTTGGAACAATCTGTCCAAATATACCTAACTTTCTCTTTTTCAAGCACCAACAGCCACATATCATCTCCCAAAATGCAGATGTCTGCTGTTTGAAGTCAGCATGTAACACATCTGATATTCTGCTATTCAGAATGATCAAAACATTACAAGACTGGAGGTCTGGAAGTGAGCTCAGGAGAATTGGAGCTCATCCTTATTAAAATGCTGGCCTGGTAGAACACGGTTTATTTTCCACTTTGGTGAGTGCTGTGGGAGTTCACTGTGCCAAATCCCTTCTTCTCTTACAACCTGAGCATGTACCTATATCTACCTTGCAACAGCAGAGACAGAAACGAGCTCCTGAGTCTTAAAACTGTGCCTCAGTTTACACCCAAACAAGGATTTTACAACTACTCATAAATTTAAGGACTTCTCATGCAAGAGAGCTCTCTTCTTAAAATTTAGGAAGTTACAGGTCTCCAGCCAAAAGGCAGGAAATTACCTGTGTTATAAATGCATATCATAATATTGGCTTCTCCCAAGTATTAAGGTGAGTATTATATAATGTTAGAAATGCTTTTGCTGTGTGGATGTAGTTTTCTTTCTTTTTAGCAAGAATATTAGCAAGTGTGAGCAAGTAAGAGAACCTGCAGTCAAACAGAGGATGAGGCTCGAAAAGCTGCTAATCAACACTTTGCCCAGAGAACAAAGGGACCCAAAGGCTGCTCTGCCCGGAGAACAGGAGGCCCAGGGGGGGCCCAGAGCTGCTATCACCGCTCTGCCCGGGGAGCAAAGAGGCCAAAGCTGCTATCAGCCCTTACTATCTGAGGAAATTAAGAGGCCCACTCGACTGTCAACTCTCACCTAACGAGCCCAGGTCCAAGAATCAAAAGAAATAAAACCACAAGGCAGAGAAATGCTCATGCTCTAAAAAGGCGGAACCAAGGAGTGGCCATGCAGAACAGTTCCTGGAAAAGTTTGAATATGCATAAAGAACAGACAGTAAAAATGGTATAAAAAGGACTATCCTTGAGCACCAGGTGTGCTCTTGGCAGAGCACCAAGGCACCCGGCCGTTACCTCTTTGCTTTATTTTATGTGTCTCTTATTGTCTTTATATTAAACTTTTTAAATTCTCACAGGAGAGTGAACCTCGTTTTTCACACCTGTAAATGATCTCTGGCTGCTGTGAAAGCAAAGGCAAGAGTCAGCTCTTACCTTTTCCCTTGCCTCAGCTTTGGGAGGAGCAATGCACCTGCATTTCAGCAATTTTTTACAAGGAGAAGTGGGAATTCAGGTATTTTACACTGATAGAAGAGCTTTTTGGACCAAGGAATCCTTTCTTCTTTTTGTGCAGTTTGCAGGACTTGAGAGTGGTCTCACTTTACCACCTTGAATGGGTATCCCAAGCATGAGGAAAATACCATTTCCTCTGCAATCTCAGCACAAGGGGCAAGACTAAGTCTAATTAGAGCATAAACAGGCATATTCTCCTGAGATGCTACCTGTGCAGGTCATGGGTGTGGTGTACTGATACATTTTTACTGTGGGAAAGGGAAAAGAAAGAGCTTTCAAACTCCTATATTCAGACAATCACAGAATTAACTAGGTTGGGAAAGATCTCTGAGATCGAGTCCAACCTATGACCTAACACCACCTTGTCAACTAGACCCTGGCACTGAGTGCCACATCCAGTCTTTCCTTAAACACCTCGAGAGACAGTGACTCCACCACCTCCTTGGGCAGCCCATTCCAGTGATCAATCATTCTTTCAGTGAAGAACTTTTTCCTAGTATGCAGCCTAAACTTCCCTTGGAGCAGCGTAAGGGTGTGCCCTCTTGTCTTGTCTCGATGGTTGCCTGGGAGACCAACCCCCACCCGGGTACACCCTCCTGTCAAGGAGTTACAGACAGTGATAAGGTCTCCCCTGAGCCTTCTTTTCTCCAGGCTAAACAACCCCAGCTCCCTCAACCACTCCTCATAGGGCTTGTGTTCTAGACCCTTCATCAGCCTTCTTGCCCTTTTCTGGACATGCTCCACCATCTCAACATCCTTCCTAAATTGAGGCACTCAGAACACAGCAATCAAGGTGCCATCTAATCAGCGCAAAATACAGGGGAAGAATGACTTCCCTTGTCCTTCTGGCAACACATCTGTTCCTGATATGGGCCAGGATGCCACTGGCCTTCTTGGCCAGCTGGGCACACTGCTGGCTCATGTTCAGTTGACTGTTGACCAGCACCCTGTTGGGGGTTAGGCTTTTTTTTTTCCCCCCCAAGGGAATTCTCTTCCCAGCTGTCACCCTGGAGATGATGAATGGATGGTACTTAAGAGACAAAAGACCTAGCTGGGCATCTTGGAATTCCATTTGAAATGGCTGTGGGGAGAAGGGGAGAGGTGGTGTGGCTGCAGCAGTCTCTTAGCTGAGGGGAGGGAGTCCTTGTCCCGGTAGGAGGACAGACGGTTGTGGTTTTGGTGTTGGACTGCTGCTGCGGAGAACATTCACTGCTACTGCAGAGTTTTTTCCTTCACTGCTTCTCCTTACTGTGGGTGAGCCTCTGCTCGCAAGAGCAGCCATTGAACTGGGACTTTTCAACACCCGACTGCACTGGGAGGGACCCTCACCATCTGCTTGGATGCCTCAGGGGAAACCCGAGACCCCCACGTCCTCCCTCTCTCTGGAGGAAGCACCTCCTGGCAGCTTGCCAGAGCCTGGCTGCTGCTGGTATCACCAGGACATCACACAAGACATGTGAGAGCCAGGGGAAACCCAAAACACTCCCCCTCCACATTCTCTCTCTTCCCAGGGCCACTCAGCCCCCGCTGTTTCTGACACTGCTTCAGGGCTTTTCTACGCTTTAGCTCGACACCCTGGGTCTGCCCAGCCCTATGCTGTTCCTGCCACCCCTTCAGGATTATTGCTACACTTTGTTTGCTGCCCCAGGTCAGCTTGCCTCTGCTGTTCCAGCTCGCCACTTCGAGGTTAGTGCTACAGTCTAGCTCACCACCTGGAGTGGCACTGAGACCAGCTGCTCCCTGTGGGTTTTGCAAAGGGAGCCACCTTCCCTTTTCCCTGTCACCTCAGTCACCATTGTCATGTGGAGAGGTGGCTGAGCTCGTGCCACAGCGCGCCCTGCCAGGCGCAGGGGAATCATCGCACCCGCCCTGCCCGGCCGGGAGCCCCCAGCGCCCCTGCCGGCTGTGAGCGGAACTGCGCCCAAGGGGAAACCGCCTGCGGCCGAGAGAGGCTGGTGCTGGGCTTCTGCTCTGTTTGTTGTTGCTGCCGGTGGTGTTGTTGTTGTTTGTCTTGCTCGAGAAAATAACTGTTAATTCCTTTTCCCATACCTTTGCCTGAAAGCCCCAAGTCGGGGTTTTAGGAGTTCTCCTTCTGTTTTCCTTTTCTCTTAAAGAATTTTCCCCATACCATGTTGCCAAGGGGACAAATTACTGGGTTCTTAAGAAAAACAAAAGACCTGGCCACAGGGGGAGGGGTCCATATGGCTACTCTGTTTCACCTGGGCTTGTGGGCTATTAGTTCCCGGTGTTTGGATGGAGAGAGAGGCTGGAAGGAATTCGTCAGCATGGTAGGCTTCTGCTTTTTCGGCTGCCTTCCTTCTACTGGAGAAACTCCAGGATTCCCAAGCGCACCTTTCCCTGCCCCACTGGGAGCCGGGCTGGGGCCGCCCTGCCCCCACCATTGCTTTGAGCCTTCGCTACTCTGTAGCCCTGCACACCCTGCCCTGCCTGTCCAGACCTCCAGGGTTTCCCACCTTCTGAGTTTGGATACATCTCGTCTGCCACCCGGGATTTGTGCTTGTCCCTGCTGTTCCAGCCTGCTGTTCCTGAGGGTCCGGCTGGACACCAGGATTGGCTGCCCAGGGGGTTTGTGAAGCCTTTGTCCCATCTCTTCCTGGGATCCCAAGCCGCCATTGCTGCATGCTCCCCGAGCTCGCTCCGGAGCGCCCCCTGCAGCCACGGGGGAACCATCGCACCTGCCCTGCTCACCGGGAGCCGCCAGCGCCCCTGCCGGCTGCGAGCGGAACTGCACCCGAGGGGAAAGGGCCTGACAGCCGAGAAGGCTGGCACTGGGTTTGTGGTTCTGTTTGCTGTTACTGCCATAGTTATTGTTGTTTGTTTGACTTGTTATACACACACACACACACACATATATATATATAATAGTAAAGAACTGTTATTCCTATTCCTCATATCTTTGCCTGAAAGCCCCTTAATTTCAAAATTACAATAATTTGGAGGGAAGGGGGTTGCATTTTTTTGTTTCTCATTTCAAGGGAGACTCCTGCCTTCCTTGTCTTTCAATCAAGACACCCCATAATTTCAAAGTTATAATAATTTGGAGGGAAGGGGTCATATTTTCCATTCCAGGAAGGTTCCCACCTTCCTTGGTAGACACCTGTCTTTTAAATGAGGACACTTCCCCAGGTCCCTTTCTGTTTGGCCTCTGTCCAGTCACTCTGCCTGTAGAGCTGCAGGGGGTTGTTGTGGCCAAAATACAGAACCTGACACTTGGTCTTGTTAAACCTCATATCACTGGATTTGGCCCATCCATCCAGCCTGTCCAAGTCCCTCTGCAGAGCCCTCCCACCCTCCAGCAGATCAACACTGGTACCCAACTTGGTGTCATCTGGTAGACTCAATCCCCTCATCCAGATCATCAATAAAGATATTAAGCAAGACTGGGCCCAACACAGATCCCTGGGGGACACCACTAGTGACTGGCCACCAACTGGATGCAGCACCATTCACCACCACTCTCTGGGCCTGGCAAAGTTCTTAAACTAAGAGTTTGCACCTGTCCAAGCTGTGGGCTGCCGCCTTTTCCAGGAGTGTGCCATGGGAGATGGTGTCAAAGGCTTTGCTGAAATCAGGTAGACAACATCCAAAGCGTTCCCTTCATCCACCAGGAGGGTCAACTGGTCATAAAAGGAGATCAGGCTGCCCCTCCTAAATCCATGCTGGCTGGGTCTGATCCCTGGGCTGTCCTGTAGGTGCTATGTGACCGCACTCAATATGATCTATTCCATAACCTTGCTGGGCACTGAGGTCAGGCTGACAGGCCTGGAGTTTCCCAGATCCCCCTTCCAGCCCTTCTTTGGGATGGGGTCACACTGGCATCTCCAGTCATCTGGGACCTCCCTAGTGAGCCAAGACTGATGGTAAATCATGGAGAATGGCTTGGCAAGCTCTTCCACCAGCTCCCTCATCACCTTAGGATGGATACCCTCTGGTCCCATAGACTTGTGAGCATCTAAGTAGCTCAGCAAGTCACTAACTGCTTCCTTCTGGATTACAGGGGAGCTATTCTGCTCCCCATCCATGTCTACCAGCTCAGGAGGTCAGTTGTCCTGAGGATGACCTGTCTTATAGTTGAAAACTGAGGCAAAGATGGTCTTAAGTACCTCAGCCTTTTCCTCATCTTTGGTAACTATATTACTCCCCACATCCAATAAAGAATGGAGATTTTCCTTGGCCCTCCTTTTGCCATTAATGTATTTATAAAAACATTTTTTATTATTCTTCACAAAAGTTGCCAGATTAAGTTCTAATTGGGCTTTTGCTTCTCTAATTTTCTTCCTACATGACCTACTGACATCCTTAAACATTTCCTGAGTTGTCTGCCCCTCTTTCCAAAAGTGATACACCCTTTTTTTTCCCCTTAGTTCTTTCAAAACCTCCCTGCCCATCCAGGCTGGTCGTCTTCCCCATCAACTGATCTTTCGGCACATAGGGATAGGCTGCTCCTGCACCTTTAAGACTTCTTTCTTTCTTAAAGTGTGTCTATCCTTCCTGAACCCCTTTGTTTTGAAGGGCTGTTTCCCAAGGTACTCTCCCAATCAATCTCTTGAATAGGCTGAGGACTGCCCTCCAGAAGTCCAGTGTGGAAGTTTTGTTGATGCCCCTCCTTGTTTCACAGAACATTAAGAACTGTTATGCCATGGTCACTGTTCCCCAGACAGACTCTGAGCACCACATCTCCCACCAGCCCTTCTCTGTCTGTAAACAGCAGGTCTAGCAGAGCCCCACCCCTGGTAGGCTAACTCACCAGCTATGACAAGAAGCTCTTCTCCATTTACTCTAAGAACCTCCTAGATTGCCTCTACTCGGCTGGTTGAGTTCCCAGCAGATATCTGCCATGTTAAAGTCTCCTACAAGAACAAGAGCTGGCAATCTTGAAACATGATCCAGCTGCTTGTAGAATAATTCATCCACCTCTTCATCCTGGTTGGGTGGTCTGTAACAGACTCCCGCCAGGATATTGGCCTTGTTGGCCTTCCCTGTGATATTTACCTATGGGCACTCAACCTTATCATCATTTATCTCAAGTTCTGGAGTATCAAGAGCCTCTCATATACAGAGCCACCCCTCCACCTCTTCTGTTGAGAGTCTTTCTGAAGAATGGCTAAAAAGCAAAGGTCATGATAACACAGGAGGCTTAGTAAAGATGCAGACACTGAGTCCTTGAGCAAGAAGTTGCATAGATAACAGAATGTGCATTCAGATAAGTAAGAAGACAGAAACCATATGGAAGAGGAAGATAAGACCACCGTGTTTGCAGATCCCACGGAATAGCTCCCACCAATGAGGAGCTCAACTTTTGCAATATGTATGAGCTAATTAGTAGTACTATAAGTATGTGTAGTTTATGATAATAAACGAGACTTGCTGAACATCATGCCTTGAGTGCTTGTCTCCCGCGACTCCACCCAACACTCTTCTCCCTCACCTGTCTCTTCTGAAGAGCTTGTAGCCATCCATTGCAGCACTCCAGTTATGTGAGTCATCCCACCACCCTTCCATGATGGTGACTATGTCATACCTTTCCTGCTGTACCATGGCTTCCAGCTCCTCTTGTTTGTTACCCATGCTGTGTGCATTAGTGTACATGCACTTCAGCAGGGCTGCAGATTTCACACAAATCTGGCTTAGCACCCTTAGGGTCCTCTCTGGAGAGCCTGGTTTTGATGCCTTAAGTTTTAACTTCTATATTTTTCAAATTCTGTACTGCTTAGTGTGTAACTCTGAAGTTTCTTGTAGCCTGTTCATTTCTACTCTCTTGTGCTAGGTAGATATAACGAAGCCTCTCCAGGCCTGCTCTTCAAGGACACCCAGACAGTCCTAGGCCCAAAAAGTATAAACCAAAAAGCCTTTGAGAGGGGGGCAAGCTGAGGAGAATTATATCATTAAACTGAAGTTTTAATTGGAGAATTAACCCTGCTATGCAAATGAACCAAACCTATAAAAGTGTGAAGAACTTGTGACCTGTCGTCCATCTTGGGGTCCATCTTGGCAATAGCCTCTGGCTCCCCAGGGTGTACCTTTGAAGGCCTTTCAAATAAATACCTACCTTTATTCACTTATTCCTGTCTAGTCTGTTTCTAGGAGGCCTCTCAAGGCATCAATTTCATCCCCTTCCCCCTTCAAACCTGGTTTAAAGCCCTCTCAATCAGCCCTGCCAACTCATAGGCTAGAATACTTTTGCTCTTGTTAGACAAATGGAGCCCATCTGACTTAAGCAAACCTGGTGCCATAAAAGTAGCCCCATGATCAAAAAATCCAAAATTCCACTGATAGCACCAGCCTTTAAGCCATTCATTGATTAAGTGGGTTTTCTTGTTCCTTTCATCATTCATCCCTGCTACTGAAGGGACTGAGCAGAACACTGCCTATGCTCCTGTCCAATCAACCAGTCAACCCAGAGCTTTGAAATCCTTTAAAATTACCCTGGTACCCTTCTTGTCAACCTCATCACTGCCCACCTGAACAACCAGCAACGGGTAATAATCAGAGGGCTGAATTAGTTCAGGGAGTCTCCTGGTGATATCCCATACCTGGGCCCCAGGGAGGCAGCAAACGTCCCTGTGGGATGGTTCTGATCGATATACTGGGCCCTCTGTTCCCTTCAGAAGGGAGTCACCTACTATAACTACTGTGAGAAAGAAGTTAGTGGAAATTGGCTTTCACAAAATATTACATGAATTGATATTAAATATTTCAATGTTGGCCTTGGAAAATATTAAAATAATAGTACATGTTAAAAGTGGTTAATGTTGTTACAATAGCCTGGTTGTGAGGTTGGCTTCCACAAGGGTTGGGTGATTCGTGTATTGTAATGTTAGTATTGTGACTTTGCATTGGACGAACTGTTGCTAGCCAAACTTCTAAGATGCAACCATAAAAGGAGTGGGATTCCATCCAGTGAGGACCCCAACAACCATAGCGACGGAACTGCGCCGGCGCCAAAAGGAGTGACATAGGGCGAGACTATGCAAAACCGAAAGTAAATATGCATAAGGCTGATGCAATCTCAGGGGTATAAAAAGGGGAACCACCATTTTGTGAGCGAGCTTCTGGCATTTTGTCATGCTCCCGGCGCTGTCCCATTTGCTTTGCTGATTTTTTATAGTTCTCAATAGAATTTTTATAACTCATTTCCACTCAGGATTTGAGTCATTTGTAACAACTACCTGTCAGAGACTGAAATATTACAGTTTATGACTTAAACGTTTTCATGAAGGACTTTTAAAACTGTATTACAAAAGCTGCAAAGACTACTGCACCCTGAATGGGGTCCTGACTGAGGCCTTACACCTCTTGCTGATGAAGATAAGATAAAGTACAACTCAGGGCTGGGGACATTCACAAAACACAAGCTTAACACCTCCAAGGTGGAGACCACAGCCCCAGGGCTATCAGCTGCCAGGCTCACACAGACCCTTGCACCAAAGGGTGGGGGGGAGGAGAGGCTTTGGATATCTTGGAAAAGCCTCTGGTCAGAGGTGCAGTGACTGCTCATCCTCCACGGTGCAGAGGAGCCCAACTGAGGGGCCCTCACTGGTGGGGGGGGCAATAGCTTATCCACAGCAGAAGGGGGTGACATGGCCTATCAAAGGGGCCCCCATCAAAGGGGTCCCCAGACCCTGCACCAGAGATGATGCAGCAGACCCTCAGTGTTGCAAGGGACAGTGTCAAGCTAGCCCCTGCAAGGGGAAACACGTGGGTGTTCCCACCTGGCCCAAAGCATATATTATTCCATGGGATTCTGTACTCTCTGGCATGAGGTGTGGTGGTGTGTGGCAGCATGTGGTGGCATGTGGCAGCGTGGGGCAGCATGTGGCAGCGTGGCCACAGCAGCAACAGGGGACCCTCACCACCAGCAGACCAGGTGGAGGTGTGAAAAATAAGGTTCACTCTTTGTAAAATTTTAAGAAAAAATTAATAAAAGGGACAATTAGGAAACAGCAAAAAGGGTATTACAGCCGGGTGCTTTGGCAGAGCCAACAGCACACCTCTACATCCAAAAGATGGTCTTTAAAAGTACATCGCTTATTGCATATTCATCACCATCGTGCATAATTCATGAATTCTTTGGAGTTTCTAAGTATCATCTCATCAGCCTTATCTTTGTCCTTGGCTCCATTCCATCTCTGCTCCCTCCATCAATTCTTCTCTCTGGTTTCAGGTCTTCTTTTTTTTTGATAAGATACTTCAGGAATGTGAAGACTCTCTGCCTACCTTCTCCAAACCGACTACACAAACAGTAGACATTCTATACCATGCATTACATCATAGAACCTAGGCAAAGTTTCTCCAACATTAAGTAACATGCAAAAAGCCAACATCACAATACATTCATAACAATTATATACCGTGAAAAGCCAACATCACAATACATTTGTAACAGAGGGGAGCAATGAGACATCGTTGGGACCCTCCAATGTGTGATATGCTTCCATCTAATCCCTGTCACCTCTCTCTGTCCCCCACCCCCCACGCACGCTTCTTTTTCTATTTCTTTCTTTCTTTTCTCTTTCTTTCCCTTTGCCTCCCTACTGTTAAATAAAATACCTGAAATTTTTGGCATCAACATTTAATCTCGTTTGGTTCTAATCTTGTTTCTGGCAATATTTTGAACCTTCTAAACTCTTTCCAGTTTATGCTCAGAGACTTAGCTTTTTTTGCTTTTCTGGGCTTAAACCAGATTGTAACAGCACCAGACACCAAAAAGGTTAATTGTCATGGCTTTAGATTGTGAGCATTAAAAACTAAAAATTCTGTGCTCCTACTGAAAGGAATGAGATAGATTTTTCCTTACAAACAAACTGTGGGTCTGCTGATAGGTAAAAGCTAGGTACTGAGAGGTCAAAGAAACAATGGGAGGAATTCCACTGATTGTTGAAAGGAATGAGAGGGATTTGTCTTTACAAACAAACTGTGGGTTTGTGTCCTGGGTTGCAGTGTATTCTATTACCATCCTCATGAGCCCTTGAAATCAGGTGGGGCAGTGTTTCCTTGCCTCCTCCCCCCAGACTATCTTTCTGTTAATGGCCCATCATTGTCCAGCCGCATGACTCAGAGATAACTCCCTCTGGATTATCTCCTGTTAATGTCCCTAATCAACACCTGGCCTCATGACTCATTACCTCATTGTGAGATGCTCCGCCCAGAGGGAGGAACCAAGCATCCCATCGTGGATATAATCTGAGACTGAACACCAGAGACAACCCTTTTCCACTGGATTTCCAGAGGACAGGAACTACACACCTTCTGAGGAAGAGCAGACCCTTTTTTCTACAGGATTGCCACTTCGGGAGGACTGCAGCCACCATTCTACCAGACTGCCACCACCACCCTGACTAACAGGGTGCCAGGTTGTATCCTAACTCTGTCAATTTAATCCAGTGCTATCTGCTTTTATTGGTTTTTTTCTTTCCCCCTCCTTTTATTTCCCTATTAAATTGTTATTCTGACTTGGTGTCTCCCACTAGTTTGTTTTCAAACCAGTACATAATTTGGCGCCCAGTGTGGGGCTGGCTGCTGAGAAAAGTCAGAATTACAATTTTGTATTGTAGAAGCCACCTACTCACTGTGATGTTCAGCATGCTTACATGGGTCTTGTACCTAGCTCTCTATATTTTTCCACACATGGGGAGCTATCTGCCAATTGTAATGCTCCTGTGTAGACCAGGGTATGGTATAAAATTTGCTTTATTAGTCTATTATGCCTACTGCATGATAACCTCCGAGACAATGAACATAATTCGGAATATATACTCAACTTTGTCTGCTTGTCCTACTTTAGGCTGCTACATCTGGGGCTTCAACAATCATACCCAGCCCCTGGGGGGATGATTAAAGAATGCTTTTTTCCAGTCTTTCAGACCGGACACAGCAGTTTTTGAAAATATTGAGTTCCCTGTGGATGTTAAGGATGGCATAATCTTTTTATCAGTTCTTTTCTCTTTTTTCTCTATGACCTGCACTGTGTGCACCATGCTTAGGATCAGAGCTATGGCACAGCATCCTCAGGATGAGAGGAAAAAAAAGAGCCGAGCAACAAGCACAATGTCTACACAGATTGTCGCAAAGAAGAAAGGAACCAAAAGCATAGTAACAGCATCCATCCCTACTCAGACTGTCACAGAGGAGAAAGAACCCAGACTCAAGACCACAGCGTCCATGTCCACGCAGACTGACACAGAGGAGGAAAAAACCAAAGGCGCTGTCAGCATCTCCACACAAACTGTTACTGAACCAGAACAGCCTAAACCGATTGCAGTTGCCCTGTTCAGAAGAAGAAATCAAAAAGCAAATCAGTCCGCATAGTGACTGATGAGGATGCAGCAGGACCTTCGAACGCAGCAGAAGAGGCAGAGCCAGAGATCATCACTTGGTCACTATCCCTGGGTGAGCTGCGAGACCTGCGGAGGGAATTCACCCGCCAGACAAAAGAGTCCATCCTGACCTGGCTGCTCTGCATCTGGGACACTGCAGCCAATGACACCATTCTGGATGGAAGTGAGGCCAGGCAGCTGGGATCTCTGTCCCGGGATGTGGTCATTGACCAGGGGATCGGGAGAACCCAAGAAACTCTCAGCCTCTGGCGGCGACTGCTTACAAGTGTAAGGTACCTTTGTAAAGAAGACCTCCAGGTGCACCAAGGAAAATGGAGCACAATGGAACAAGGTATCTGGTGCCTGAGGGAATTGGCTGTGCTGGAGATCATTTTCTCAGAAGACGAGAGATTTCCTAAGAGCCCAGATGGTGTCCAGTGCACATCACAGATGTGGTTGAGGTTCGCACGCCTTGGACCAGAGATGTACTCCCATTACCTGGCAACGCTGCAATGGAGGGAAGGTGAGGACAGGGTGGGCGTTTTGGTGAACAAACTGAGGATTTATGAGGACACCGTCACAGCCGTGTTTCGCACTCATGTCTCATCTGTGGAAACAAGGCTGGCTGAGCAAGTCTGGAGCTTGATCGAAGAAGGCCATCAGAAACTGAAAAAGGAACTTAAGGAAGAGATTTACCACATCCCGCCAGAACCAACAAGAGTCTCTCCATTAGGAGCCAGCGTCCCCCAACCAGGGAGACAGGATACACCCCACGTGGTAATCTCTGGTTTTTCCTTCAGGAACATGGAGAAGACATGAGTAAGTGGCATGGAAAACTCACCTCCTCCTTAGCAGCCAGGGTACGTGAACTACCACAAGAAGCGCATCTAGAGTCAACGCTGCTCCGGTCTCTTGTGCACAGAACTCCAGACGGTACAGGAATGATAATATGACCGATCCTCTTGAAGGGACCTCAGGAACGTATTCACCGGAAGGGAGCAACATGCACCAGGACCAGGAATAGAGGGGCCCTGCCTCTAGCCAGGTAGAGGAAAGGGAGAATCAGGTCTTTTGGACTGTGTGGGTCCAATGGCCTGGCACATCTGACCCACAAAAATACATGGCTTTGGTTGACACAGGTGCTCAATGTACTCTGATGCCATCAAGGTATGTGGGAGCAGAACCAATTTCTATTTCTGGGGTGACAGGAGGATCCCAGCAGCTGACTGTACTGGAAGCTGAAGTGAGTTTAACTGGAAACAACTGGCAGAAACACCCCATCGTGACTGGCCCAGAGGACCCGTGCATTCTCGGCATAGACTATCTCAGAAATGGATATTTCAATGACCCAAAAGGACATCGTTGGGCTTTTGGGATAGCTGCTGTGGAGACAGAAGATATCAGACAACTGAGTACATTGCCTGGCCTCTCAGATGATCCCTCTGCCGTGGGACTGCTAAGAGTTGAAGAACAACAGGTGCCAATCGCCACAGCAACAGTGCACCGTAGGCAATACCGCACCGACAGAGACGCTGTGGTTCCCGTCCATGAGATGATTCATAAACTGGAGAGCCAAGGGGTGGTCAGCAAGGCCCATTCACCTTTCAACAGCCCTATATGGCCAGTGCGTAAGTCCAGCGGAGAATGGAGACTGACGGTGGACTACCGTGGGTTGAATGAAGTCACGCCACCATTGAGCACTGCAGTGCCGGACATGTTGGAACTTAAGTACGAGCTGGAGTCCAAAGCAGCGAAGTGGTACTCCACTATTGACATTGCCAATGCCTTCTTCTCAATTCCTTTGGCAGCAGAATGCAGGCCCCAGTTTGCTTTCACCTGGAGGGGTGTGCAATATACCTGGAACCGACTGCCCCAGGGGTGGAGGCACAGTTCCACCATTTGCCATGGACTGATCCAGACTGGACTGGAAAAGGGTGAGGCCCCAGAACATCTGCAATACATGGACGACATCATCATGTGGGGAAACACAGCAAAGGAAGTATTTGAGAAAGGAGAGAAAATCATCCAGATTCTACTGGAAGCCGGCTTTGCCATCAAAAGGAGCAAAGTCAAGGGACCTGCCCAAGAGATCCAGTTCCTGGGAGTAAAGTGGCAAGATGGACAACGTCAGATTCCCATCAAGGTTATCAATAAGATCACTGCGATGTCTCCACCAACCAGTAAGAAGGAAACACAAGCTTTCCTAGGTGCCACAGGTTTTTGGAGAATGCACATTCCCGAGTACAGCCAGATCGTGAGTCCTCTCTACCTAGTTACCCGCAAGAAGAATGATTTCCACTGGGGCCCTGAACAGCAGCAAGCCTTCGCCCAGATCAAACAGGAAATTGCTCACGCTGTAGCCCTTGGCCCAGTTAGGACAGGACCAGAGGTGAAGAATGTGCTCTACTCTGCAGCCGGGAGCCATGGTCTGTCCTGGAGCCTCTGGCAGAAGGTGTCTGGTGAGACTCGGGGCCGACCACTGGGATTCTGGAGCCGAAGCTACAGAGGATCTGAAGCCAACTACACTTCCACACAGAAAGAAATCTTGGCCGCCTATGAAGGAGTCCAAGCTGCCTCAGAGGTAATCAGCACTGAAGCACAGTTGCTTCTGGCACCCCGACTACCAGTGCTGGGTTGGATGTTCAAGGGAAAGGTTCCTTCCACGCATCATGCCACCGACACCACATGGAGCAAATGGATTGCTCTCATCACACAGCGTGCCCGTATTGGAAACCCGAATCGCCCTGGGATTCTAGAAATTATAACAAACTGGCCTGAAGGTGAGACTTTTGGATTATCTTCTGAAGAAGAGGAAGAGCAAGTGACTTGTGCTGAGGAAGCCCCACCATATAATGAGCTACCGGCGACTGAAAGACGTTATGCCCTCTTCACTGATGGTTCCTGCCGAATTGTAGGCGCTAACCGGAAGTGGAAAGCTGCAGTATGGAGCCCCACATGACGAGTTGCACAAGCTACCGAGGGACAAGGTGGATCGAGTCAGGTTGCAGAGCTTAAAGACATCCAGCTGGCTTTGGATATTGCTGAATGAGAGAAGTGGCCGAGGCTCTATCTCTACACCAACTTGTGGATGGTAGCTAATGCTCTGTGGGGATGGCTGGCTTGCTGGAGAAAGGCCAACTGGCAGTGCAGAGGGAAGCCCATCTGGGCCGCTGAGATTTGGCAGGACATTGCCACCTGAGTAGAGAAGCTGACCGTGAAAGTTCAACATGTGAATGCACACGTACCCAAGAGTTGGGCTAATGAAGAACATCACAACAATGAGCAGGTGGACCGAGCTGCCAAGGTGAAACTATCACAGGTGGATCTGGACTGGCAGCACAAGGGAGAATTATTCCTAGCTCGTTGGGCCCATGATGCCTCTGGTCATCAGGGGAGAGATGCAACATACCGATGGGCCCATGGTGGACCTTACCATGGACAGCATCTCACAGGTCATCCACAGTTGTGAGACTTGTGCTGCAATCAAACAGGCCAAGCGGGTGAAGCCTCTCTGGTACGGTGGACGATGGTCAAAGTACAGGTATGGGGAAGCCTGGCAAGTTGATTACATCACCCTTCCCCAGACCTGCCAAGGCAAGCGCTACGTGTTGACCATGGTTGAAGCAACCACTGGATGGCTGGAGACCTACCCTGTGCCTCATACTACAGCCCGGAACACCATTCTGGGCATGGAAAAGCAAGTCCTGTGGAGACATGGCACCCCTGACAGGATAGAGTCTGACAACGGGACTCATTTTAAGAACAGCTTCATAAACACCGGGGCCACAGAACACGGTATCGAATGGACATATCATATCCCTTATCATGCACCAGCTGCCGGAAAAGTTGAACGCTGCAATGGACTACTTAAAACCACCCTAAAGGCACTTGGTGGGGGGACCTTAAAAAACTGGGAAGTGAACTTAGCAAAGGCCACCTGGTTGGTCAATACCCAAGGGTCCATCAATCAAGCTGGTCCCGCCAAGTCTGAACCCTTGCACACAGTGGATAGAGTCCCCGTGGTACACCTGAGAGGTATTTTAGGAAAGACTGTTTGGATTAATTCCTCCTCAGGCAAAGGTAAACCCATCCGTGGGATTGTTTTTGCTCAAGGACCTGGTTGCACTTGGTGGGTAATGCAAAAAATGCGGAGACCCGTTGTGTACCACAAGGAAACCTAATCTTAGGTGAGAACGGTGTGTAGGGTTTCATTGTATATATATGTGTGTGTGTGTGTAGAGTTTAAGGAAGGTATTGATTTGGGATGATGTAGATGGTAATAGAATAAGGGGTGGATAATGTCCTGGGTTGCAGTGTATTCTATTACCATCCTCATGAGCCCTTGAAATCAGGTGGGGCAGTGTTTCCTTGCCTCCTCCCCCCAGACTATCTTTCTGTTAATGGCCCATCATTGTCCAGCCGCATGACTCAGAGATAACTCCCTCTGGATTATCTCCTGTTAATGTGCCTAATCAACACCTGGCCTCATGACTCATTACCCCATTGTGAGATGCTCCGCCCAGAGGGAGGAACCAAGCATCCCATCGTGGATATAATCTGAGACTGAACACCAGAGACAACCCTTTTCCACTGGATTTCCAGAGGACAGGAGCTACTCAGCCACCACTGGACCTTCTGAGGAAGAGCAGACCTTTTTTTCTACAGTATCACTGCTTCAGAGGACTGCTACCACCACCCTGCCTAACAGGGACTCAGGTTGTATCTTGACTGTCAGTTTGAACCAGTGTTTCCTTTTAGTCTTTCTTTTTCCCTTTTCTTTAATTTTCCCCATTAAATTGTTATTCTGACTTGGTGCCTCCCACTGGTTTATTTTCAAACTACCACACGGACTCACGCTCTTTGGGGCAGGGAGAGGGTTTTTCACTAGCTGCGGAGGTGTATTCCCTTAGCAATTGGCATATCCCCTGGTGCACCTGGCCCATCTCCTGGCACATATCCTGCATCCCTTTCACCAGTACCCCCACCCAGTTCGGGTAGTCCATTTCTGAGGTGGGCTGTTGGGCGGTATCAGGCTGTGGGGCAGGGTCTCTAGTGTCTGGGGCCGTGTCAGGTTCTGGTGCAGGATCAGGCTCTGGGGTAGGAACTCTAGTCTCTGGGGCTGGTGTCTGGGTAGTTATCCAAGCCAATCTCAACTTATCCTTGAGTGATAGATAGAGTAGACCTACCAGCACCAGTTGATTAGTACTCAGAGGGAATCTAAACCCTTTGAAAATTGGTGGGGTGGGCCCAAAGAACTGGTTGAGGGGTTGGGAGGAAACTTCCCCTGGTGTCATTTCCTCACAGAAGGTACCATTTTTAACATAACCCCAAAAACATGCACTTAGTGTGTGATAACCCTTTATCCACATACCCACATTCAGGAGGAAGTTAAAAACCCATGAATTTCTCACCTTCTCGACCCATAGCGCAAACTGGATAACAGTAATGGTAGCCTTAGTCAGAGGACCATGTTTAGGTAAGGAGTTGCAAAGGGGAAGAATATAGCCATGGCCACATGCCACCCGAACCAGGGTAAAGTAGACCACATAGTGCTGCCTAGCACTAGCTATATCCAGCACAAAAAATTAAGTTATCCAGGAACTGTTATTCCTTTTTCACCTCTCTCTCTTAATGCCCTCGAGCCCCACATGGGGCGCCAAGATCTGTCTTGGTTTGAAAGACAGGTGTCTGCTAAGGAAGGCAGAAGCCTCCCTTGGGTGGCAGATGTAACTCCTTTCCCTTCGAGTTACTATAATTTTGAAATCAAGGGCTTTTAGGCAAAGATGTGGGTAATAGGAATAACAGTTCTTTACTATTATATATATAACCAGTAAAACAAACAACAGTAGCTATGGCAGTAACAGCAAACAATCACAAACCCAGTGCCAGCCTTCTCGGCTGTTGGGCTCTTTTTCTCCCCTCGGGTGCAGGGGCGCTGGTGGCTCCCGGTGAGCAGGGCAGGTGCGATGGTTTCCCTGTGGCTGCAGGGGGCGCTCTGGAGCGAGCTCGGGGAGCATGCGGCACTGGTGCCCTGGGATCCTGGGAGGGATGGAACAAAGGTTTCACAAACCCCTGGACAGCTGGCCCCGGTGTCCGGCTGGACCTTCGGGAACAGCAGGCTGGAACGGCAGGCTGGAACGGCAGGCTGGAGCAGCAGGCTGGAGCAGCAGGGATGAGAACAAATCCCGGGTGGCAGACGCGATGTATCCAAGCGGGGAACCCCGCGGAGGTCTAGGCAGGCAGGGCAAGCATGGCTACAGCGCAGCGAAGGCTCGAATCAGGGGCGGGGCAGGGCAGCCACAGCCCGGCCTCCAGCAGGGCAGGGAAGGTGGGCTGGGGATCCTGGGATCTTTCTCCGCAGAAAAAGAAAGAATGGCCTAAAAGAACCAGCAGCTTCTCTCTCCGCAGCTTCTCTCTCCGAACGCCGAGAGCGAACTGACCCCACACCCAGGTGAAACAAAGGAGTAGCCAGGCCCACCCCACCTCCAGTGGGCAGCTCTTTTGTCTTTCCTTAAGTACAGAGTGATTTGTATCTTAGTAAGAGTGGGGGGGGAAATTCCTTTAAAAAAAAAAAAATAGAACTCTTAAAACCCCAACAGTGGCGAAAGGGGTGGCCGGGAGGTGGGGACTGGGGTATAAAATATATCACTCGAGGCTGCGAGGGGAGTGTCTGATCTGATTTGTCTAGGCTTGAGCTCTTAGCACTGCACCCTGTGTTTTGTGTATGGCAGATCGGCGCAAGAGGTCTCTTATTGTCAGTTAAATTTGTTGTCATTAATAAATTTGCATAAAAAGCTCAATTGTGAGCCCGTTTATAGCAAAAGGTCATGGAGTCCTTAAGCACTTGAACATCTATTGATGAAAAAGAACAGGGTGTTACTGGGAAAGTCTGAGAAGGTGTCTGTCCATCTTAGCTTTTCCTCTGTATGGAATTAAACCTATAAAGAATTGTAATGCAATTATGAATGGCTCTTGGCTACCTGGCTTGTGACACTTAGTCAAATTGGAGGTGCAGAGCAATCAGCTGCAACCCAGGGCAATTCGCAATTTGTTGTTTTGCAAGGCAGGAATTGAAATAGTTGCTCTTCCGGTGTCTCTGGTGGTTGTGTCTCCTCTAATGCACAATGATGAGTAGAATTCTTAATGTCAGCTCACAAAATTTTGAAACAAAAGACTTGGTATTCTGTACCTCAATGACAAGATTTGAAACTGCACATTTATAACTAAATTCTGAAGTATTTCTTAATATTTCCTTGGCATTCTTTCCTCAGTTTCATCAGTGAAATAAATGTGTTGCTTGCAGCCCTTCAGAGACTTCTACTAAGGTACCAGAGAGCATTTATGTTGCAGTTACTGATGCTTTGCATCTTAAAACTGGAATTCATTTCCCAATTCTGTTGTTCTAGCCTTGGCACTGTAGGATCTCACTGGTTTTGTATGAAGATAATTAAAGGCAGGGAAAACAATTAATTTTTAAATGGCATTATGGAACACATGCAGTTTCAAGTGAATTGTATCTCAGTTATTTGGGTTTCTTCATAAATTACACCTTCAATGATCAGTGTCAACAGATTTTGTAGGTGTAAGAAGAAGCTTGCAAATGAAAAGAAATATAACTAAGCTCAGCTAGGAGAAAAGAAGAAGTAACAAGCAGGAGAATATTTTGGATTACTTTGAGAGTGTTGAGGGGAAAATTGGCCAAAGCTGAAGGCCATGGAGGAAGGAAGTGAGGGAGGATGCCCCAACCCAGATTAGATCACCAGTTCCAGATCAGTTCTAGAGGAACATCCTTTTTAGATCCAGTCAGCATTTTTTTTCACTACATGTTAATGTCAAATTACTTAGAGCTTTCAGTATCCTTCCTATTTGCTTTTCTGTCATTGCTGAAGCTGTTTGAAAGTGTCTTGAAGTGAAGTTATTTCCAGGAAGAATTCCTGTACATTTTTCCTCCAGTGTTCATCATTCTTTTTCAATATATTAATTGACAGAAGGAAGATGATAATTTAAAATTTTAGAGAGAGAGAGAGAGAGAGTGATTTAAACTACCGTTTTTCATTTTTCTTTCAGAGGTTTAGTTATTGTATTTGGTTTGTGTGGCCAGGTTTTGGTAATGGAGGAGCTACAGGACTAGCATTCTCCACCATTCCACCCCTCACCTTTATGAATCACATATTAAAGGATTATCATTAAAATCCACATTCATCACGCAACTTTCACTTACATCAAGAAGCCAAACTAACCAAACCAAAACAAAAACTACCCTCACAAAAATCAAAATAACATCATCACAACACTGAATGAAAGTGGATAATTTACACATAATCTACCCCTTGTCTGATCACCACAATTACAAGAAAAATTCCCCAAGATCATTCCACTCTCTGTCATTGTTCAGTGCTGTTGTTTAGCCCGTTACCTCTCCCAGTTGTTATCCCTGTCTCAAAATCCTCGTGATCAAAGTCATAGCACCAAAAAGATTGTAGTGGGTTGACCCTGGCTGGATGCCAGGCACCCACGAAAGCTACTCTCTCACTCCCCTCCACAACTGGATAGAAGAAAATACAATTAAAGATTCATGAGCTGAGATAAGGACAGGGAGAGGTCACTCAATGAATATTGTCATGGGCAAAATAGGGATATTAACTGAATTCATTGCTAACAAAATCGGAGCCGGATAATGAGAAGTAAAATCAATCTTAAAAACACCTTCCCCCACCTTTTCTCCCTCCCAGCTCTACCTCTTCTCCCAGCAGTGCAGGCACATGGGAATGGGGGTTGTGGTCAGTTCATCGCCCGTGGTTTCTCCCGCTGCTCAGGGAGAGCAGTCCTTCCCCTGCTCCAGCATGGGGTCCCTCCCTCAGGAGACAGTTTTCCATTAATTTCTCCACTCTGAGTCCATCCCATGGGCAACAGTTTTCCATTAAATGCTCCGGTAAGTGCCCTTCAGACACAGCCTGTTACAGGGTGTTTCCCCCATGGGGTCACAACTTCTCCTTCGAAACCTGCTACAGCATGGGCTGCTATCCTAGGGGTCTGCAGATCCATGCCAGGAGCCTGCTCCAGCACAGGCTTAATTCCTCTCAGGCATCCAGCACAGGCTTACATCCTCTCAGGCATGCATCTGCTCCAGTGTGGGCTCCTCCACAGGCTGTGGGTGGATCTCTGCATCCCCATGGATATCCATGGGCTGCAGGGACACAGCTGCCTCACCATGGTCTGCACCACAGGCTGCAGGGGAATCTTCAGCTGGCGCCTGGTGCACCTCCTGCCCCTCCTTCTCCACTGACCTAGGTATCTGCAAAGTTGTTCTTCTGTTGGAGGTTAGGATTTTTTTTTTTTTTTTCTTTCTGTCAGGGAATTTTGTCCCATTTGTTGCCCAAGAGATGATAAAGTACTTAAAAGATGATAGAGTACTTAAGAGACAAAAGTGGCCAAGGTGGGGGGAAGGGTGCAGATGGCTACTCTCTTAGCTTTCAGGATTTTTCTCTTGGGAAGGGCAGAGATACAGTGAGATTTTGGCTGGGGGTGAGGGGCTGGGCTCAGCTCCTCTCTCACTCGCTCTTGGATTTGGAGGGGAACGGTTGAGTTGCTGCTACCATGGGGAGAATTTGCTGCCACCATGGAGTCCAGCCCCTTTACTGCTTCTTCCTTACCGTGAGTGAGCCTTTGCTCATAAGAGCAGCCATTGAACTGCCCGATCATTAACACCCGATCATACTGGAAGGGACCCTCACCATCTACATGGGTGCCTCAGGGGAAAAACCCAGGACTCCAAACTCTTCTCGGTTCCCAGAGTGCATGTGTCCTGGCTGTGTGCAGCAGCTGCTTGCAGAAACCCAGCTGCCGCTGCACAGCCCCGCTGTTTTCTGCTGCTGCCTCAAGCTTTTTCGCTACACTTCAACCCAACATCCCGTACCTGCCAGGACACCCCATGGCTCCTGTTATGGCTGTGGAGTTTCTGCTACAGTTTGTCACGCCGGGTGTGCCCACCTCTGCCACTCCAGACACTGCTCCAAGGTTCCTGCTACAGCTCATTCTGCCATCCAGAGGGGCACTGGGACCAGCTGCTCCTGGGGGTTTGCAAAGGGAGCCCCTTTTCTATCTCTCCCGCTGTCTCGCCTGCCATTACCTCATGTGGAGAGGTGGCTGAGCTCGTGCCACAGCGCCCCCTGCAGGCGCGGGGGAATCATTGCACCCACCCTGCCTGGCCGGGAGCCCCCAGCGCCCCTGCCGGCTGTGAGCGGAACTGCGCCCAAGGGGAAACCGCCTGCGGCCGAGAGAGGCTGGTGCTGGGTTTCTGTTCTGTTTGTTGTTGCTGCTGTTGTGGTTGCTTGGTTGCCTTGTTTTATATATACGTATTAGTAAAGAACTGTTATTCCTTTTCCCGTATCTTTGCCTGAAAGCCCCTTAATTTTGAAGTTATAATAATAATAATTTGGAGGGAAAGAGATCATATTTTCCATTCCAAGGGAGGTTCCTGCCTTTCTTGGCAGACATCTGTCTTTCAAACCGAGACATCCTTTCACATGTTCTCACCCACTTTTCTCTGGCCACAATTGCATCTGTGCAATAACTCTTTTTATCTTTCTTAAATATGTTATCACAGAGGCGTTACTATGATTCCTGATGGGTTCAGCATTTACTAGTAGCACATCCATCTTGGAGGCAGCTGGCATTGGCTCTGCCAGACATGGGAGAAGCATCCAGAAGCTTCTCCCAGAAGCCACCCCTGTAGTCCCCCCAGCTACCAAAACCTGGCCACACAAATATTAACACATATATATTAACTAGCTCCTGCCCACTTCTGGTGTTCATCCTTTCTAGAATCTTGACTGTTTGTTTATCTTCCTAATACCAGTGAGATATGTGTGTGTTTTTCCAGATAATCTGTTCCTTAATTCATCTTTCAATTTTACTTGACTGAAAGGATGCAATGTAACTGATTATTGCATTTCAAGTCCCACTCTCTGCATCAAAACAAAGCAGAATATTCTGTTAATTCCTTCTACTGTCTAGAAAACAAAGAAATTAAAGACCAAACAGCCATGTGGAGTATGTCCTAATGTAATGGCACATCCATCTGTATTCATCAAAATACAGATGTCCATTACATATGAGATGCACATTAGGCCAGGCAATATGCTGCTAGCATTTCATGTGAGTGTCCTGCCCTGTTATGGGTATCTTCCCTAAAGAAGGCACAGAGAGCATATATTCCTTTCCTATACTGAAAACCTTTTCATGTATGGAAATTGCTATTGGTTCCCCCTTGCTGCTCTGAACACTTAACACTTGTGCATCATGCCCCTGTCTGATGTTTCTTTCTAACATCTTGTTTGTCTTCCTAACAAACCAGAGGATGTTGCTGACTCCCTGTTACTATAATCAATCCTTTCCTGAAGAACTGCCAGCCACCTAATTGTGCCTCATCTCATACTTGGGTAGCTGATTATTGCAAACTAAATGTAGGATCTTTGTTTGCACCTTTTTTTTTAGTCTATTCCTGTAACTTCTCAAAAGTATTGTGAATTTTGTCCTAAATAGGCCTAGAAAAGTATGTACAAAATGCACATTCAGAATGAGAACACTGAGATTAGTCACTACAGAACAACTCAGTGGACTCATCGTTAAGGGGAAATGGAGGGCACAACAGTGAAGCTAAGAAATATCCAGCAAACCTAATTAACCTGGAACGTGTGTGATGAAATGACACTTCTATGTAAACAGAGTTTAAATAAATGAAATAAATAAATAAAAAAAATTTAAAAGCAGCAGTAAGAGGATGCATCATCACAGGGGAAAAATCAAAGCTGCTGTGCTCATCTGCCTTTTTAGATTATACCAATCATCAGGAAACAGAAATAAAGGCTCAGTTGCTAAAGGAACATGTACTTGGAATGAATCAAGATAGGCATGAAAATATCATGGGCAAATAGCATTTCTGAGAAACCTACATCTAGTGGCCTTGTTAATGAAGTTTGGAGTCAGAGTAACACTTTCCTGCTTCATATAACTTTGCTTGAAGTGGCTTTTCTAATTGCAATGTTCTCAACCTTTTCAGCAAATAGGCATGGGAGGAAAAATGAAACCCCTCTGATGTCTGTTGCCTGATGCTGGTGGGGATCTGAACTAGACTAGTCTGTGAGGATCAAGATACGTATTTGTCAAACCTTAGAACATGTAGTAAAGAGTTTTCTTCTGAAAGAACACAGAAGCAAATCCATTTATTTTTACTCCTAAAAATAAACATAGGTGATTTAATTTGTGTCTACTCAACCACTGATAGTGGTGTAATTTTACTGCACAAAGTTAGTATGTTTGATGCAATCAGTGTCCTCTTATTTTGGATGAAAGAAAATGGCGGGGGGGGGGGGGTGGAATTTCTGACTTAGGAAAGAAACCTTCATATGAAATCCCCACTGATATTTATATGAGAAAAGGAAGGATTAAATGATTAAATGAGGTGTTTATTGGCTTGCAATTCCTATTTTATGGGGCCAAAGGCTTTTTAGTGTTGGTGCTGTTATTACTTGTTTTCAGTCATTTTAATTTGTTGTGATTTGAGGTTTGTGCCTGGAAAGGAAAGGCTTTGTTATATTAGTCATAGAAACTGATAAAGAAGAAAGAAATGAATGTTTTTCATGGAAAGACTGTGAAAGAGTTTCTTTTGTAGAAGAGGTACCTGCGGAGGGTTTCATGTATGCCCATAAAGACAAACTCCAGATCCACCCTCCATAGCAGCTTTTGTTTCTCTTTTTCCTGTCATTAACTGTGGGAGTGTGAGCATGGTTGAAAAACACAGCTCCAAAAAAAAAAAAAAAAAAAAAAAAATCATTACCTTCATTTCACCTGAAGCAGCAAAGCCTCACCAAAGTGATACTACCTGAAAATGAGAATGAGTTCTCTGATGCTAGAAATGTCAGAAGAGAGACACTTGCGGTATCAGAGAGATGATGCCAAAAAAGGGAAAGCTTAAATATAGGTATAATTTTCTTTTCACTGAAAGCTACAAGAAGTATTTTCTCAACAGGGAGGGAACAGAAAAATAAGCTCAAGTAGCTTCTGCTGAAAGCCTTGAGGGCAATGTGTGGCAGCCTAAAATTGATTAAAAGAAAACTAAGTCTGGTAGATTCAAGGCTGTTTACCGCTAGGACCAAGTGGACTCAAGTGCTTGTTGTCCTGCAACTGAGAAACTGAGAAACTGAGAAACTGAGAAACTGAAAAGCAGAAGAGGTCTGTTGGAGATGCATGTTGAGTACTACAAATCCCTCTGACTTTTGAAGAGCTGCTTTTCCTACTAGCTGCTCAGAGATGCTTTTCCCCCTCCCTTTTTCAAGGATATGTGGAAAGATGTGAGTTTACCTGCTCCATTTAGGGTATATGGTGCTGGACATTACAAGTTTAAAGGGAATAATCAATAGACAAATTGATAAAAAAGCACAACAATATCAGCTGAGCAGACTAGGGATATAGGGCACAGTATCCAAGACTAAAACCCTTTAGCCAATATTTGATGGACCACTGAAACTGCAGACTATCCCAAAGAGGTTCATCCTGGAGTTTGTAGATGATAAGAGGGAAAGAAGATTACTCGAGATTACTAGGAACATTATGGGATACTCAAGGAGGTACTGTGGGACTATGCAAAAATTTCCCTGACTTCTATATATGATCAAGATACAGATATCTAGATGCTTATGCCACCATTAACATCGTATGTGTGTGGGAAATACTACATATTTGCAGCCAGAGGGACTATGACCCACTATTTTATTTGATTGACCTCTGCTTGAGATGCAGCTGATAAATCAAGAGACAGGGAATAGGATCTGCTGGTGTGGGTGAGTTGCTCATTTCAAGTGCATCAGGCTGCGGCCTCTGCAGGGGAGGAGCATAAAACCTCGCAGTGGCCTGAAATGGTGTTGTTTTGTGCCTGCTGGAGAGGGCAAGGCAAAGGGAACAGTGAAAACCAGTGGTTGCTGTAGTGGATGGAATGCTGAACAGTTTTGCTTTCAGTGAGGACCAGGGATGGTTGGAAGGACACCCAAGTGACAGCAGGATGTGGCTGCTCCAGCTTTACCTCTTCCTGCCTTACACAGACCTCCAAGACTGTATTACTGTGCTTTGGGCCCCAGGGAGACCAAAACACAGCTTGGTCTTGTGCTGTAGAATACCACTGGGGATGGGTGCCAGTGCAGCCACCAGATGCATACAGGGACATATATTGAACAGGGACATATACTTTGAACAAGAAAAACATTAAAAATGACATCTCATGGCATTCACAGGCCATTTTAGGCTACAGGCTAACAGAAAGGGCACCAGCTCTTCTACAGAGTGTAGGAAAACAGCTGTAAGATATGGAAGATTCCTCATATTAGTATAGAAATTATTTTTTTGTGCAAAAGGATGTTATTTCTCTTTGTTTTTAGAAAAAAACACCAGCTAAACCTCAGCACACCTTGGGATTGCCTTGCTTTATGGTGGAAAACAAGAAACCTAGTAAAGGCAGTGGTAGGTTTTGCATATATTGTGCTTTATTTCTTATATTTTTTTCCCTTTTCTCAATTCTTTTGTTTTAAGGACTGTGCTGGAATTGCTGATGGTGTTCATAAAACCATTCCATATTACCATTGCCTTAGGCAACTCTAACAGAAAACAGCCCTATGGCTTATCAAGTGATCAGCAGAGTGTATTTATGCACTATTTAAACAAGAAGCGGGACTATAACCTGTGTCTTTTTCCAGCTGCAGAGCTGGCAGGCAGGGTGAGCCACATTGTGATAACCCCAAGCATTGTGTGTGGACACAGCTCTTTGCAATGTTCACATGGATGGTTTCTTCCAGGAACTTGGGAGTACCAGCAGCAACATACTCGCTGATCTCTTTCCTTATTTTATCCCTTAGAGGGTGTACTGAGTTTGAATAGCCTGGTTTCGGAGTACCAGCAGCAACATAGTCGCTGATCTGTTTCCTTATTTTATCCCTTAGAGGGTGCATTGAGTTTGAATAGCCTGGTTTCAGTAGCCAGGGGGCTACAGGGATGGCTTCCACAAGGAGCTGCTAGAAGCTTCCTACATGTCTGGCAGAGCCAATTCCTGGCAGTGCCATGTGCCACTGGCCAAGGCTGGGCCAGTTAGAAATGGTGGTAATGCCTCTATGATAAGACATTTAAGAAGAAAAAAGAAAAAAAATGGGGGACCCACACCAGAGGGTGCCTGAGAGGTGGCTGTGTGACCCTGTGGGAGGGCCATGGAGAGAAGAGCCCATGCTGGAGCAGCCTGTTCTTGGAGGACTGTACCCTGTGAAAGAGTGACCCACACTGCAGCAGTTTGGGGAGGACTGTCACCCATGAGATGGACTCACATTGGAGATGATCACAGAGATGTCTCCCATGGGAGGGAACCCAGGGTGGAGCAAGGGAGCAACTCCTCTCCCTGAGCAGCAAGCGATACAGTAGGTGATGAACTGACCATAACCCCCATTCTCTTCGCTTCTTGCACTGCTGGAGTAGGAGGTAGAGCTGGGAAGGAGGGAGGGGTGGGGGTGGGAAGCGTTTCTAAGGTATTATTTTACTTCACATTATTCTGCTCTGATTTTGTAAGCAATAAATTTAATTCATAATTATTTCATAATTATTTCATAATAATTCATAATTAAAGCCTGTTTTGCCCATGATGGTATTTGATGAGTGATCTCTCCTGGTTCGTAGCATAACCCATGAACCCTTCATTAAATTTTCTCTCCCCTCTCCACTTGTGGAGAGGAGTGAAAGAGTGGCTTTGGTGGGTGCATGGCCTTTGGCCTTTACAGAGGGTAAAACTTTAGCACACTCTGCCAAGAGAGCAAACTGAGACGGTGCATATGAAATCTGTGTGTTCAGCACACATTTGTCATGCTGGAGCTAGATTAATTTACTTTATCTGACATAACCTTGTAGCAAACTGGACGTATATAGAGAATCAAACATAGCTGTGGGCAACTAGCTTTTTGTGCACAATTCCAGTAATAATTTAGAGTTATTTATTTTTATATTTTCTTGTGTCAGGTTTTCAACATTTGTAAGCCATTTAAAATGAAAAGATGCATCTAGGGGAGTTGTTATAAACATGCCTTGAGATGCCATTTAGAATGAGCTCTGCACAAACCTTTCACAGTGAGGAAATAAATAACATTCTACTGGAACAGGAAATAGCCCCAGTGGAGACCAACATTAAATGACTGCAAGAAGCAATATAACAAACACTTATTTCAAAACTCCTTTTGGTGAGCACACAGCCTCCAACCATAATTTTGCTGAAAGCCCTGGGTTCTGAGCTAAAGGAAGTCAATTAAGGGAAAAAACATAAACTGTCAATTATATTTGAAAATCAGAATACAAAATAAATATATGAATATATATATTATAAATCATTTAACAGCTGAATGTTTTGATACTGTAGGGATGCTTCAAAACCAGGGAGTGACTGGGAAATCTTTTTCTAAACAAATAGACTATACTGTGTCCTGGGTTGTAGTATATTCTATTACCATCCTCATGAGCTGTTGAAATCAGGTGGGCAGTGTTTTCCTTGCCTCCTCCCCCCAGACTGTTTTTCTGTTAATGGCCTATCTGTGCCACGCCGCATGACTCAGAGATAACTCCCTCCAGAATATCTTCTGTTAATGAGCCTAATCAATGCCTGGCCTCATAACTCATCATCCCATTGTGAGATGCTCCACCCAGAGGGAGGAACCAAGCATTCCATCCTAGATATAATCTGAGATTCTGAACACCAGAGACAACCTTTCCACTGGATTCCCAGAAGACAGGAGCTACATAGCCACCACTGGACCTTCCGAGGAAGAGCAGGCCCTTTCTACAGTATCAGTGCTTTGACAGAACCACATCCATCACTTCAGGAGGACTGCAGCCACCATTTTATTGGACTGCCACCACCACCCTGACTAACAGGGTTGTATTCTGACACTGTCAGTTTAACCCAGTATCTTCTGCCTTTATTTTTTTCCCCCTTTTATTTCCCTATTAAATTGTTATTCTGACTTGGTGCCTTCCACTAGTTTGTTTCAAACTAGTACATACTGAAAAATAATGCCCTGTGAGAGAGTATCCGGCTGTGGTGTATAGTGGGACTTTGTTTTCTTATAGGCTTTGGTTTTGCTTTTCACTTTGCCATTAGAAGTCTGAAATCCACTCTCAGAACTGCAACTTTGGGTAAGTGAAGAAGAACATTTCAGCTGTTTAATAACTATTACAAGCTCATGTATATACAAAGCTAAGGGGGAAAATTTTTTTTTTGGTTGGTTGGTTTTGTGTTGATTTGGTTTTGTTTTGCAAAACCTTTTAATAGTGCCAGGAACATGGGTGATAGGTCACAGAAAATGCCAATGATACTCCCACTAATACCTATTCTGTGATTTTTGTATGCACATTATGGAAAATTGGTCTTAAGTTTTCCCATTTTTCTGGTTTCCAGACAGAGTAGTGGGGAAAAAAAGGCTTTGCAGTGATAGGAGGAATAAGATAATGAAGTTGAGCAATTTGCTCAATCCTTTTAGTTTTGGAACTTCCAGTGAATCCATTAAATAAATTGCTCGAGATACTGGAAATAAAATCATACATCAACATCTTACTCCTAACGATTTGTAAGACTTACTCTAAAGCACTATCAATGCTAATAAACTCTGTCCTTTCTGAGGATGGTAGCCATCTTTTTATACAAATTACTTTACAACAAGAAATAATTTTTTACATTAAATTGTTTGTACCTACAAACTGATAAGTAATCCTGAGAGTAATAAAAGGAGCAGAATTCAGAAAACAGGATTACAGTTACTGGCTCAGGCTTGGCTTCCAGTATTGCAGTGGATGTGGAAACAGCAAAGCTGACTGAAGTAACTGCAGCAAAAATACACATGGAAGGTTGAGAACAAAACCAGAAAGTCCAGCCCTGAGCTAGAAGAAGGTTGAGTTTCAGGGAATAAAGAGAAGGTCAAACCAGAAATTGTGTGGTCTGAAAGTGAAGAGCGCAAGAATGAGGTGGAGGGTGGAGGGATAAAAAGAAGTGATGTCAAAAGGACAAATTGGTCCAGACACCTCAAGACAACTGGAAAAGTGTTACTTGGGCTCAGTCTGTTCAAATGTAGAGCAGGAGCTGGAAGATAAGGGAAATGCAGATAACAAGTGATACGAAGTTTTCCCCTCCCCTGCTCCCAAGGACAACGTGATACAGTAGTGGCAGCTGGGATCAGCAGTCAGTGAGAGGAGCATGGACATCTGCAATCACCAGCACCACTGGGCCAGATCCTTCCTCAGGGAGCTGGAACCAGTGGTGGCCACAGCCAAGGAGTGCAGCAGGGCAAGAGTTATACCATGTGCCTGAGAGCTACAAGGAGACTTAAAGGCTGCTTTTCTCCATTATCTTCCTCAATCCTATCTCCTCTTCACAAATGAGAATGAGTGTTTTCCTGGCAGATCCTTCCTAATTCCTTGACTCAACCTGCCAGGCATCAGAGGGAATTTGTGGCATCATGGAGAAAAGGGGAATTACTCCCAAAATGCATTTCATCACAGGGTACTTGATTTCCATTTTTTTCCAGCTGTCACTGGGGATCCATCTCTCCCTAATGCACTCTCTTTAAACCATACAGTTGACTGTGTAGTAACAACCAACTTTCTATACTTTGTTAGGGAGTCACAAAATAGTAGTGTATCTAGGGGATCAGGCAGTGACCCCAGAGCAATTCTGTACAACCGGAGTTGGAGAATTTGCCTTGAGTGTTTAGGAAATCTTCCTTCCCTAAGGGCTGATGCAATGAATGCAGAGTAAATGATAGCTGGTTTCCTTTTGTCAGGTACTAGACTCTCATTGATTCCAGCATGCAGTTATTTCATGTGCTTCAAGAAGTCAGACTGTTCTCAGCAGTAACCTGAGACACAAAATTTTGCTCAATGGAAAATACTTCGTGTTCAGCCCCCTGCTGCTTGTGGTCATAACTACACTGAAGGGGGAAATTGCTTGACAGGCAAGAAAAGGCTGTTACTGGGTTTTCTAGGGTTTTTTATTGTTGTTGTTGCTGTGGTTGTGGTTGCTTGTCCATTTTTATATATAGATATATATACACATATGCATATATATGCACATTTCCTAGTAAAGATCTGTTATTTTTTTTCCCATATCTTTACCTGAAAGCCCCATAATTTTTCAAGGTTATATAATTTGGAGGGAGAGGGTCATATTTTCCATTCCAGCGAGGTTCCTGCCTTCCTTGGCAGACACCTGTCTTTTAAACCAGGGGAATCTCTCTGAGGGAATCTCAAAAAGGAAAGAAAACTGAGGTGTTTCTTACTGCTGAGAAGATATTTTTCTGATTGTAAGTTAATTTCAGAAACTTTATCCAACCAACAGCCCTCTCAGACTGCTGCCTTGCTTATTGCTGGCTGTTTTTAGATGCAGTCAAGGCTGGATGCATGATGACAGCTAAGGGTACCAGCAAGAAAACCTCCAGTGACTCAGGCCACAGCAGCACTGGTATAAAAAAGTGGATAAAAAGCAGATCAGTTAAAAGGCTAATCAGGATTAGGAGCATGTCCTTGAAGAGGCATTTTCCAATACTTTTCTGAACTTAGAAACACGTAGGTACACACTTCAAAAGTGCCACTCCTAAGTTTTCCAACAAGCACTTTGAAAAGTACAGGAGCTTTAAAGTGCTTTTTAGTCAGAGAGAAAGTGAGTTGTTCAGATGATTCATAACAGGCTGTATTACCCCACACTTCCCGCCCCCTCCCCCCCCCCCCGCCCAAAAAAAAAAAAAAAAAGCCATTTATTTGTGAAATGAGCAGGCAACCATCACTGGGCAGGGTAATGAAGTAATCTTTGGATGAGCTGCTCTTTTACTATTTTGCTTCCAAATGCCTGTACAGCTCAGAAGTGAGCGCACTGATAAGGTCAAGAAGTGAGCCCTTCTCTGCATTGCAGAAGAGTGATTACAGCTTTGCAGAGCAGCAGAGAGCAGCTGAGGGTGGGGACACAAGGGTGAAACCCCACCTTTGGGTCTTGTTCTGCTGTGCTGCCTTTGTGAAGACGTGTGAACAGGGCGGTTGTTTTATTTTCATGTCTCCCTGTAGATGCTTTGGATTCCAGAAAAGCTCTGCACCAGTGATTCAGTTCAGATGCCAGAAAGATCCTATAACCCCTTTGGAGGAAAGAGTGGCTGGAGAGACTAAGAAACAGTTGGTGCCAAGGAGCTTGCTCTTCAGATACCCAGAGACCAGTCAAGCAGGGATTGTCATTATTCCCCCAAAATCTGAAATTGCCACCCAAGCCCTTCATGGTGATCTGCTCTCCACACAAACCATTCAGAAACAGGCTAGGAGTAAACAGGACTCTCATTTTTCACTTAAGTATCTGTGAATGTCCGTGATTAATGCTGCACCCATGGCCAACTTTTCCCTCATGTAGGCAATAAGAGATTCGAACAAGAGACTCCTCAAATACCTTTATAACATGGAGAAATTTGTTATTTGTGATGATAGCTGGTCTTTTCCCCTATATGCGTTAACCTGACTAATTCCTTTCTTTATTTCTAGCATGCATGTCCTCTAACCAGTCTTATACCATAACAACAATAACAAGATGATTGCTGTACTATTGCAAGCCATTGTCAATGGCAGTGAACAGATGGACTGTTGCTTCAACCATAGCAAGGGTGTAATTTCTAATGAATACTCTTTAGGTCTTCTCCTCAAGTCACAGACATAATCTGCTTGTTTCCTGTACTTTTAGTGAAGGAGAACTAACATCTGCTTTATGTTTCCTGTTTAACGGGATTCATGGCAAGCACAGCTGAAAAGCAATACAAACAGAAAGGGAGATGAATCTGTTTTCACCTCTCATTTATTCAGAATTTCTTAATTTATCTTGTTACATGTCTTACATGCTGTAACATTTCCACTCTAATTTATGGTGAAATTAGGGAAAGAGGAGAAAGAAACACGACCCTTGTGTAATTTTTTTCAAAAAATTCTCTGTTTGATCAGTTTTGTTGCAATTGGTGAATTTTGTTTCCTACTCCCAAGACACAAACCTCTCTGTTACCTCTCCCTGTCTAGGTCTGTTTATTGCTAGATCGACTTTTGCAGCTCTGAGAGCAGAGTGATTTTCCAGAAAAACAGAGCAGGTTTTAAAATTGCCTTTTGAACTAGAACCTGTCTGCTTCATTCCTGTGACACTGCACTGGAGATGTGATTCTGTAAAAATCAGCCCTGCTGAGTACCTTTTTTTATATCTGCTGCTGGAGAGAATTCAAGCATTTTATCTAGTTTCATTAAATTCTGAGAACTCTAAGGTAGAATTTTAGCTGTTCCTTGCTAGATATTCAAGGGAAAGGGGAGGGGATAAAAACAAATGACATGTGTTTAGAATCTGCAGTCTTCTCTCTGCAGAGTGCATGTAATGGTTCATTTCATTTTGGGGCTATATATTCGTGTCCAGTATTGTGATGAAACGTTGCTGAGATGTGTCTGACAGTAGCTCCTCAAAGTAAGCACACACCCCTGTGTGGATGCTGTTAGGGAAAACATCATCATTTGCCAGATATGTGGATTTTAACTGTAGTTTCCTGGGCAGGAAAAAACAGTAACAGCTGCTGGCATCAGGGACAAGGAGGAGATGCTGTGTGCATTCTGGTGCTGCTGCAGAGGAAAGATATCTATTTCCAACTCCCTTCTTGCTCCATTTTTTGGCCTGTGGGGGCAGGAAGGGCTAATTAGCTCTGAATGCCAGTTTAACCTTGGTGGCAGGTTCCTTTGGTAGCTGTGAGGATCAGGGTCAGCTTTCCAGATGTGCAGGTGCTAGGATATTTGTGGTTTGTGGTCTCACTCATCCTCCTCTGTGAAGGCAGCCATCTGTCCATAACAAGACTGAGCCACTCCTGGGGCAGAGGCAGGAGAGGCGTGGGGGTCTGAGCCATTCCCATGCCTCTCCCCAGTCTGCTGGAGGCTCCTTGTCCCGTTTGCTGTGCTGATCCTCCCACTGCCATTAGTGCTGAAATGACACTACCTCTTCCTCTGTATCACCATTAGTAGTGGTCCCCAAACAGCCAGCTTGGCATATACGGACAGCTGTTGAATACCAGCCAAAAATTTAAGTTTATGCTTTTGCCCCTTTTTTAGCCTCTTCTTGTCTCCCTTCACCAATTCTATTGCTTCATTCATTTGGGGTATTTCTTCCAGCAGCAATTGCACCTCTCCTCTGGCTCCTGTTTTCCTTGTTCTGTCACAGGAAATTCAGATTATTGCTTACAGGGCTCAAGTGGAGCCCAGATTCAGTTCAGCTGCCTTTCCACTTTTTTTCTGCCCCCAGGAAATCAAACACCCTCTCAGAAAAAGCTTCCTACCCTTTTTTACTTACATGTAAGGAAAGACCATTTGGTTTATGAGGGATGCTATGTCTTGTCTTTCCTCATATTATGAACTCTTCAGTAAGAAAACTGTCTTTCTCTTTTCTGTACTGTGAAGTATATTATTGGTCCCATCAAAATTGTATATATTAATTACTATGTTTTTCACTCAAAAAGAATTGGGAAAAACCTTAACATTGCATGAAAAAATTTGGTCTGAAATATTTCATTCATCAAAGACATTCTGAGAAAACAAGAATTGTTCAAATGAATTTTTTACAGTTTGAAGTGCCAAGGAAATAGTCCCAGTACTTGAAGATTCTGAATCAACTTCTTAACAAATGTTATTTCTACAAAGACTAAATACATATTTCAATTTTAAGCATTTTCAGGGTGACATGATGCAGACATATTACAGTATCTCCAAAATGTTCTGTTCTTACATATAAGCAATATTATTAAATAATGAGGTGTATGGATAGGTGCCATCCTGTGGCCCAAGTCAAGGAATACTGAGGGCTGAAAGGAATGTTATCTGCAATTAGCTCAAACTTTCTTCTTGCTTTCTTCAGTTCCGCTTTTTTCCCCAGGAGGTCTGAGTTACTCTAAACCACCTGTCAGCTGTCAGATATCTCATTTATTTTTGATCATTGTCTTTTGCTGCTTTGTGAATTATTCAGAAAGGGGAAAAATAATTAAAGTGGATACAATAAAAAGAAAATAGAAAATTAAAAAGAAAAATAATAAGTATTTACCCACTTTTCACATTAGATCCTTGGACTGAAACGGCATCTCTCAGAGTGGCTTTTTTTCTGGGTGATAGCCAAAATGAAGGGAAAAAAATCTTAGCCTAACTGGGTGAAGCTTATCTGCGTACCACTGCAATTGGGAAACTTAGTTACTATCACAGACTTGCCAGAACAAAGCAGACAAAATTTTTTTGCCATTTTAATTTTGTTTATGATCATTACAGAAAATTATCAATGTCATTTTCGTTACTCTAATTCCTGATCCCATGCCCGTCTCTCTGAAGAGCACAACTGAGCACCAGATGTGTGCAGCAGACTTTCTTCTGGCCTGATTTCAAGATGGATCTTAGAAAGGGATCTGTCATAGGGCTGCTGTTGCTTTGGGGTATTTATTTGGGCTGGTCTGGTGGGAGATGTGTCCTGGTCAATGCAACAGGTATGTACCTTTATATCAGCACATCCACCTCTGTTAGGGGACTCTTCTTGATCCCAGCAGGATTTGGTCTCCTTGAGCAGAAGAAACAGCATTTTGCAGCACATCTTCTATTGCAATAAGGACAAAACCCAGCTTGTTTCATACAGCAGAGCAAATTCTTTGCAGGAGTCTCTGGGGTTGCTTGTCAGAGATTGACATGGTACTCAATCTCTGACCCACAGCCTGTTCTTGCTGTAGGACTACAGCCCTCTGGTGGTACCAAATCACTTATTTTGTGAAGAGCCGCATAACATTATAGGAAAAACTCACCTTTGGGCCCTGGCCAGTGACCCGGTGTTGCCTGGAGGGGGAAGAATATCTCTGGGCAAAGAACCCAAGAAGGTGCAAGTCAGTATCCGGCTGTGATGCACTACGTGGACATCACCCATCAGATAAAAATTTCTAAAGCAAATTCAGAGACTGCATGCAAGGGTGCTTAAGATGTGGGAGGATATTTACCTCACAGGACTGGAAGAGACCTCAGAAATCATTGCCCTGGAAACATTACTGGCCCTGTGGAAGAGGCCAGTAAGGGCCCCTCAACACTGTGTTCTGACAGTGAGTAATAAACTCTTCTCTTTTCTAAAGGAGGCTGAATCAACCATTCCTTAGTCCTGGGTGGTGTTGGCTTAGCTTGATCTTTAAAGTGGTCCAGTGACTGAAATCTTGCAATATTTTTTTCCCTGTGCTCCATTAGAGGAACAATTAGAACAATTAGCTTATATTGCACAGTTTAAAGTCATTATTCTTTGTCCTATTTACTATGATCATGGAAAAGGAAAAACACACAAGACCTATTTTTTCAGTGTGCCAGTCTCTTTCATATTTGAATATATGTTCTTTGAGTCTTTTTAAGGCTAATCAGCCCAAATTAATTTCATTTTTCTAATCAGTCATATTTGCAAAAAGGTTCCGCTTTGAATGTCTTCCCAGCAGTTTTTTCAGATAGGTAATGTTATGTATTTGGACATGGCTCTTGAGCATCATTTTTCAAAATGAAGAATAACCTCAATTTCCATGTATGACATCTCAGCATGAAACACTTGTGGCACATTTCATTAGCACGCCCTCTCTGAAGTTTTGTTCTGGACTAGAGGAACAGGAAACCCTGGGCTATAGCATCAGACTCTGAATAAAGCAAAATAACTTGAAAAGACAACAAGGGTGAATTGAGTGCCTCAGCTGGGCTGTACTGGCTGTGTGATTTATAGCAGCTGAATAGTTGTATCAACAAGCTGTCATATTATTACTGAGAAAACACTGAACTTGGAGGATTAATTTGAAAACTCTGAGCACACTGCTGGGGGGGATCTGTTTGACTCTTACCCTGTCTCAACCCGCCAGTGTAGAAAAGGTTTTTGCCATGAGAAAAGAAGCAGAGCTGGAAGCCCCCAGGATAGGGAGAATACAGGAGCTCCATGGTTGCCCCACAGCAATGGCCAGCAAAATGTTGCCAACCACAGCTAGGGCTGGAACAGTTCCTATCAGAAAGATAAGGTTCCTTTGGATTGTGGCATTTTTAAATGTATTTTATGCATTTTGATTTAGTTTGACAAACTTGTATTGACTTAGCCAAGCAGTAAGGAGTACAAGCAGGTTTATTGGCACTGCCAAAATATACTCATGTTGTGCATAAGGGATATAGCCAAGTTAGTCTGCAAAGGAGTTTATAGTAATACAAGCAATTAAAGAAGAAACAAACCACCCTCTTATACCACAGGTTTTTTGAGCTGTGCAACAGTAGGTAAACACCAATTCTAGGGTGATGGTGATGTATCATATAGTGCATTTGAACAGCAAAGAACCAGCCTTCAGATTTTGTTATTGGAAGAAGTCACACATAATCTAGGGACAAAGAGGGAAAGTTCAAATTGTTTCTGTATGTTCGTTCTTGTTTTTACTGCAGGCATTAGGATGAAAAGTATTCCTTATATAAGTGTTCTTCAATACACACTCATTGATTTAAGTCTAAAAAGATTTCAAGCAGTTTGTCAGGCATTTCATTAATACAGATAACTTTTCAGTCTTTGAGCCATTTCTAAATAGGAAACAGTGGACAAATCCATTTGTAGGAAATTCACCTTGGTGGTTGTTGGGGTTTTAGGAGCTCTCCTGTTTTGTTTGGGGTTTTTTTTCTGTTAACGGAATGTTCGCCATATGTGTTGCTAGGGGGACAAATTGCTGGGTATTTAAGAAAAACAAAAGACCTACCCATTAAAGGTGGGGTGCATCTGGCTACTCTTTTGTTTCACCTGGGTGGCACATAGTTGATCCCCAGCGTTTGGACTGGGAGGGAGGCTGCTCTCTTCAGCTGCTTTTTTTCCTTCTGCCAGAGAACCCCGGGGATCCCAAGCCTGCCTTCCCTGCCCTGCTGGGAGCTGGGCCGTGGCTGCCCTGCCCCCGCCGTTGCTTTGAGCCTTTGCTACATTGTAGCCCTGCTCGTCCTGCCTGCTCAGACCCCCGACGGGTTCCCTGTTTGGATACATCTCATTTGCCACCTGGGATTTGTGCTCGTCCCTGCCCTTCCAGCCTGCCATTCCAGCCTGCTGTCCCTGAGGGTCCGGCCGGACACCGGGATCGGCTGCCCAGGGGTTTGTGAAGCCTTTGTTCCATCCCTCCCCTGGATCCCAGGCCGCCAGTGCCGCGTGCTTCCCGAGCTCGCTCCGGAGCGCCCCCTGCAGCCACAGGGAAACCATCGCACCTGCCCTGCTCACCGGGAGCCACCAGCGCCCCTGCCGGCTGCGAGCGGAACTGCACCCAAGGGGAAAGGGCCCGACAGCCGAGAAGGCTGGGACTGGGTTTGTGATTGTTTGCTGTTACTGCCATAGTTATTGTTGTTTGTTTACCTTGTTATACACATATAGACATATAATAGTAAAGAACTGCTATTCCTATTTCCCATATCTTTGCCTAAAAGCCCCTTGATTTCAAAATTATAATAACTCAGAGGGAAGGGAGGGTTGCATCTGCCATTCCAAGTGAGGCTCCTGCCTTCCTTAGCAGACACCTGTCTTTCAAACCAAGACAGTGGTCCATTAGATGAGCCAAATAATTCAGTGCATAACAAAAGCAGATTGATTTTTCTGAGGTGTTTTTGATTCTTTCCTTTTGAAAAGAGTAACAGCTGCAGTCTGTTCCAAACTGGTTTTCCTTTTAGGCTGTCTTATTCTGGTTTCATGCATTTGTGTTCAGTTTTGGGCTCCTTACTACAAGAAGGACATTGCAATGCTGGAGGGTCTGCAGCACAAGTCTGATGAGGAGGAGCTGAGGGAGCTGGGAGTGTTTAGCGTGGAGAAAAGGAGGCCTGGGGAAGACCTTATCTCTCTCTACAGCTGTATGAAAGGAGGTTGTAGTGAGGTGGGGTTTGTCTCTTGTCCCAAGTAACAACTAACAGGATGAGAGGAAATGGCCTTAAGTTGTGCCAGGGGAGGGTTAGATTGGATATTAAGAAAACAATTTTGCTGAAAGGGTTATCAAGCATTGGAACAGTCTGCCCAGGGAAGTGGTGGAGTCACCATCCCTGGAAATGGTCAAAAACTTGTGGATGTGACAGCTGGGGGACATGGTTTAGTGGTGAACATGGCAGTGCCGGGTTATTAGAGGTCTTTTCCAGACTTAACAGTTCTATAATTTCTATGATTTGCATGTTCACAAGGTGTATGGAGGCCAGGGTGACTCCTTAAGTCACCTCCATTTCAAAAAGTCACTAACACAGAGCCTGGGTCGTGTAAGCTTGCCTTAGCCCTGGTGAAGCTGTGTCTGTAGCAAGTTAACAGCGGAAACTGCCCAAGATGAGGTCTTGGAATCAGGGATCTCACCTTAGAGACATGCATGTGATAGCAGAGTATGCTATACCAAACCTAGATTTTCCTGGTAGAAAGCATGGGATAAATTTCAATAACAAAAACTGGGGCTGCAAGGGTTCCCCTGCAGACAGACCACTCAGTTTAGGGACATGGTGAAATGTTGAAAGGCCTGTCCTTTTATTACCTAAGAAGTTAAGGTCAGCATGGAGTCAGTGCTTCTTCCAGCCACTGAGACAGAGATGGAATAGCACTCACATGGGCTATTATTGTACTGAAAGGCTGTCTAAAGCCATAAAAACTCTTGCCATGAAAATACACCGCCCACAATCCAGCAGAATCTACTTCCTGATCTCTTCTGGAAGACTAACTTTGTAAAAAGCTCAGCTACATTGTTGGGGTAAGCAGGCTGGTTCAGCCAAAGAGCTGCAAATGCCAATATGTTTGTGCAGCATGGAGACCAGTGGTTTCATGTTCACTGGTTGATAAAGATCCCAGACATTTCTGAAAGATCTATCCCTGTTTTGCTATTTATGAAGTTTGGAAGCAGACTATGGAGCTGCAGTCTGTGTGCACAGCCTAATTTAATTTTCTGAAAAATCATTTGATCTTTTCCCATTGCACTTTCAAATAATCTGAAGCAGAATAAGAAATATGAAGGAAACGTCTAATGAATTTTTTCCCCCTTTTGATTCAGATTTAGTAGCAGAGAACCCAAACTTTAGAGTCACCTGAGCACCAGCTGCTTTCTTCACTGCTGTACTTGCCATCATTTAGCTCAGCTCTGTTGAGCTTCAAAATACATGTGATTTAAATATTCATTTAAGATAGGCCATTAAAAAGTGAAATTGACCTTTATATGAATTATTAACAGAGATCTCAAAGTTGGACTATCTTGGTGTTGGGCTTTTTGTCTGGACAAGTAGATTAGGGAAGAACAGGTCCAAGAAACAGGATTTTTCAAAATGAAAGACAGGAAAAAATACTAGAGGAGATGAATTGAGGGGAAATTAAAGCCTCTCAGGGAATGGCAGCACACAAGACTCCACTATGATGGAAGTAAAGGAAGAATGGTGGCTCCCCATGGGTTAATATGGAAAGGCCACCAAGTCATGAGACAACATGGCTTGTGGCTATTCCAAGGAAAGTGGCTTCTGAAAGGGCTTTGTTAAGCCTGGGGCTTTTAGTACCACTGCTGCTTTGCGTGCTTCTCATGCCAGGTAGAATTAACCTGCAGAAAAGCCTGACATGAAGCCTGAAATGAGCCAAATCTAGTCCATGGAGCTGGAGTCATATTAATTTTTATATACTATCCCATAATACTAAATGATCGCAAAACTGTCAAATAACAAAAACCAAGGGCTGCTATCCACTCACACTGAAATCCTGGCTCAGCAGAAGGCCTCTGCACACAGCCCTGGGGACACCCCCATGGGACAAAGCTCTCCCCCCAGTACAGCCATGAAAGGCTTTGAGCTCAGCCTCCAAAACTGCAAAGCACTTGTTTTGTTTTCCATGGATAATGCTTTAATCCACCGGGTGAAAGCTGGACTTTGCTCTCTTTTATTCTGGCTGTACACAATTGCAATGCTTGAAAAGAAAAGCCCCTAGCCCTTCTGTGCCCACTGCTCCGAACTGCTGACGCCTGGATGCGCAGCTCCAAGGCGGGGCTATTGGGATTTATTTAGTTCACTGCCGCAGATGATGCCTTTAGTGCCACAAACCACCCTGGAGACAAGTCCTAATCATCTGGGGGGGTGATTATGTTCAGTTCTTCCTCCCCAAACCCCCCAGACATAATTCAGATCCAAACTGGAGAGACAGGCAGGCACACAAGAGGGGACCCCGGCACTGCACAGCCCCTCTGAAGCCATGTACAGGAGCAGCTTCCTCCGTGAGGTACGCAAGGAGAAGTATGAGCGGTCGGATGCCTACGATGAGCTGCGAGGCTCCCCAGAATTTGACAGTTTGGCCCAAGCCCGGGGCCTGGAGAACCTGCAGGAGCTCAACGAGCGCTTCGCCAGCTACATCAACCGGGCGCGTGTGCTGGAGCAGCGCAACACCATCCTGCGCAAGCAGCTGGAGACCTTCCAGCGCATGGATGAGCTGGTGGGTTTGGACGAGGCCTTTGCTGGGCAGATCGAGTTCAACCGCCAGCGAATGCGGGAGCTGGCTTCTGACCGAGCCAAGCTGGAGCGGGAGGAGAAGGATGCCCAGCGCATGCTCGATGAGTACCGCAACAAGTAAGGCTTACAATCCATGGAAGATGGGTGGTATCATTTCCATAGTTAATCTTTGTAATAAGGATGGGTTTGGTGTCACCACCTACTTCTCGTGCATGGGTGATGCCTCTCCATGTGTATCAGACTTGTCGAGAGGGATGGCATGTAAGCCCATGGCGAAAAGTTATCAGGACTTAGGGAGCTGCAGCTCTGCCTCTTATTGTCTCACTGATCCTAGATGGGCAAATTCCCTCTCCATTTCACAGCAGCAGCCCTGGCACGCGATGGCTGCTGTTGTTCATTAGCCTTAGGAGAACTGTGCTCTGAGCTGCAAAGAGGAAATGACCCATTTGACCGCCAGGTGTCTCAAAGCAAGTCTTGTGTCTGATCAGCCCAGAGTTACACAATACCAAACATCTCCTGAACTGTGCAGGATGTCTCTGAGAAACTCTTGTTTACAGCCTCTATGAGGCACCTGGGCCGGTCTGTACCAGCCTCTACAGATGTGAGATGAAAAGAAAGCAGATACATTTTTTCCTGGTGTGTGAAATTTGCCCCCCTCTTCTTCCTTGCATCCTGTATTTCCATCTCATGCCACTAAAACAGTAAGAGCAGGCTTCTCCCAACTTCACCTCTTCAACCTCTGTGGCACCATAGTTCAAAGAGCAGGAGCCTCAGATGCTGATGGAGATGGATGCCTTTCCTCAAGCAGCAGGCAATTTTGGTCACATGACTTAATTACACAAGAGTTGGTGAGCATTGCTCATCTTCCTGTTACTTATTGGTTGGGGATTTTTTGCCCCCAAAATATCTATCTGGCTACTTCAACCATGAAAATTTGGCACACTGCCAAATGAACAGCCACATGAGGGCTGTGAGCTACAGCACACCTATAGAAATGCAAAGCTCCAATCTCTCTTTCTCATCTGACAGGAGAGAATAACCCATCCAAGTGCACTGAGGCTTATTGCTGCCAGTCAGATGTCCACAATGTCCTGACTCAGTGCCAGTGGGTAATAAGCACCTGATTAGGCAGATTTATATTCCAATATTTATGAGTAGGAAATTTAACTATGATTCAATGCTGTAATTTAGCTGTTGACTCTGATACTTGCTCACGTGTTTTTATTACACAGTGTCCATGAGTATTTGACTAAACCCAGTACTTTGTTTTCTAGCTGCATATTAGTTAAAAATCTGTGTGAATAGTACAGGATTAGTAATATGACACAAAGTAATTTATTTTTATTAGAGCTGCTTTATGCAAACTGTAAATAGGTGGGGAATAATACAGGACATTGAAAATCCAGAGGAGAAGAAAATACCCAGAGAAGGGGCTGTGCTTTCAGAAAGCAAGATTTAGGACCTGCTAAAGTGGTAGTTAGTGGCTTCCCAGAAAAAAAAGGATGGTGCTTTGTCTTACAATTCTGGGATGTAATTCTGATTCACTCAGCACCTGTAAACAAAAGTAAGAAGGAAACTTTGACTATATCCAAGCCAAAAATGGCAATTTAAAAATTAAAGATACACAGGGCCATGACAATGGAAGGGCAGTGTCTGCTTTTTAACCAAATTGCACCAATTAGTTTACATCAAGAAGGGAATTTTAGGTTTGGTTTTTTTTTTCTTGGTAGCTGCTGATTTTGACTAGAAGACAGACATGAAAATTTGTTTAGGGTCTTAAAAACTTGGTTGGGTTTTGAGTTGCAGGTTTTAAAACAAGGCAGTGCTCTAGTAACAGGTACTCTGCCATCCTGCTGGCTCTGATTTCAGCTCCTGAAAGTTATAAATAAAGCTCCCTAAACAAAATATGAGAGGAGCAATCTTCTGCACCCTATTAGGGGCTGCTGAAACCAGAAACATTCCTGTGCTGAAGACCTACTCTCCTCCCTGAGTCTGCATTCAGCTGGTAACAGGCACTGTGGGTTTCTTGCTTCATCTTGAAGCATAAAGCTTTTGGTGCACTAGGATTAACAAAATATCTTAGAGGGGAGCACTGTGAATCAATTAATTGACAAATATCTGTGTCCTTCACTAATGCAAAGAATTTTAACTCTTACAACCCATTCTTTCACTCACCTTCACAATTTAGATTTATATCTATTTAAAATAGATTTATATCTAAGTAAACCTTTAAAACTACATTTATATAAATAGGCCTTTTAAAGTTGCATTTAGACAGAGTAGGGCCTAAGACTACTGGGTCTGTACAATTAAATGTTCATAAACCATTAAAAGGTAGAACTTACATTAAAATTTATTTTTAAATCCTCTATGGTCACATTCATAGCTTTTCTCATTAGCATGAATAGTTCAGACTCTGTATCAGGGGAGAATTCTTTCTTTTGAAGTTGCCAAAAACCAAATCATTGCTGAGAATAGTTTGGATGCATCTCATAAAAAGACTAATTATGTTACCTTTATTGACCACCACTGTTATAGCAACATTGCATCTGGCTGTGGAAAAGGAACATATTTCTCTCCATAATATTGGGAAAGATGCTGAAATCCAGATTTTAGTGGCCTTGACTGAACAGGATTAATTAACTTCATAAATTAAAATTCATGCTAATCAATCGTTTAATTAAAAAATTCATGCACATACAATCTGATACAGTGGATTGTCAACATGCATGGAAGTTGCTGGACACAGTAATTGGCACAGTGTTCTCCAAGATGTGCTGAGTGGGGATACTCTGATGAGCTGCCACCCTTTGCAGCCACAGTGGAGACCCAACACCTGTGAGAAAACAAAAACAAGTGGGAAAACACAATAGCTAGGATATGGGGACTCCACTGGCAAAGCTGCCTTCCAGCCCTGTCGGCAGGGATTGTCTTGGCACTGCTGCTGTTTCATTAGTGATAGGAAGGACTTTATCCTGCTGCAGCTGAGGTGAGGAGCATTTGCCTGCCCTCCACATTCTCCAAAAACTGCCAAAATCTTGCCCTTTGGCTGTCAGCTGCTCAGTAGTGCTTCGTGATAACACAGGTAGAATTTGTTCATAAATCAGCACAGCACAGCTCTCTTGGGCGCATCAAAGCATTCAGGGTATGACACCAAATGACAAACATTAGTGGCCTGTTCATCATGCTTGTAGGACCTGTGTTTCATAGTCTGTGCTCTCCTTGGCATCCAAATTGCTGCTGTTTCTGTTGAGAGAAGGTTAGTGACATGCATCAGGGAAGGGGAAAATGGTAGTAGCCAAGAGGTGGAAGAATTCAGCAGGATTCAACAGAGAGGCACCCCATATTTCTTCAGATAAAAGGCTCAGGTTTGACACCAAATTGAGTATCTGGCCATTGAGCATTGCTGGGATGGATTGTGACTGTTTCCTCTTTGGACAGGAGTGAGCCCTTGCATTGCAGCAGAGGCAGGGTCCAAAAAAAAAGAGATGATGGAAGCCTTTAATCCTCTGATCCACTTTCTTTGAGCCTGGAAGCTCCCTCCACTCCACTTCTTTTCCCCTATGCAAAAAAACACAGTTAACATCTCTTTTTTTACAGCAGTTCAAAAATATTTGTAGCAGACCTAAAGCTACCTGACTAGGTGAGAAGATTGGTGTTTCGTTGTTTTTTTAAATAAGCAAAATTAACTTCATGGCTCTTAAGCTCCAGGAAAGTCTGACCAGCAACCATCTAAGAAAACCTTTTTTGGACATGTCTAGCTAATTGCTAAACATCAAAATCAGCTTTGAAACAGTAACAGGATTGCGACTTGTCAGCCATTGCATTTACATTTCAGCAGGCACAGAGGCATCCTGAGGTCTCTGAAGCATTCCGAAGAGGTCCATAGCCCTTTTGCACTGATCTTCTGGAGAAGATTGAACATCACTTGAAAGCAATTCTCCTTCACAGGATAATCATACAATACTAATTCTCTCATGGCCGCCAGGTGGATTTATGGCTGTGTGGTGCAGAACATATTTGGGTTATTTGAGAGTGAAGAAAAATGCACCTGAATATTTTAGTCATTGAAAAATATTTTGGGTGAGGATCTAGCAATGAGGGAGATCTGAATTACATTCGGGCTGAGGTTTGGACATTGACTCCATCAGATGGTTGTATATTACTGTGAGTGTAAAACCAACTTTTTAGTATAGCTGTGTATTTGATTTTCACAAGATGCGACAATTTGCTTCATTCTCGCTCAGCTGCCAGAAAGTATCTAAGTTAGGAAAGTGTTTGCTGCCAACTGCACACAAAAAATTTATTAAATAGATAGAAAATTGGTTGGAGGTGAGCTATTTGGTAAACAGCTGAAACAAAGGTAGTCTCACTTCTGAAGCTGAAAAATATTGTATCCTTGACAGTGAAACTGGTGTTAATACTATTTGGCAAAAAGAGACATTGTTTTAGTCTTTTCAGCAATTTTTTGGAGTGATAATCAGATAAAACCTCATCATTTTCACTTGTTCTTTGCTGTTCATGTAAGGATTGAAAACAGACCAGTGACCAACCCTGCTAATATTATGGGATTTCAGAAGGAGAAGTTGGGAAACCAGAGCACCAGGTTAAGTCCATTTCCTTGTTCTGCCAGGTTCTTCCTTTGTGGTCCTGGTCAGTTTGTGAGTGACATCATCCACTCAGCTTTCCAGTATGTGTTGAAAGAAATGAGAATAATATTGGTTGTTCATCCTTCAGGAGACAAAAAAAGAGCTGAGGTTGACGTGATCATTATAACTTGATCCTTGGTATGTTCAGTCCAGAAACTGTCAAGTTCTCTGTTGACTGGAGCAAGTCCCTTTGATATCACCAGCATATCAGGGCTGGATCAATGATTTCAGAAGACAGACAGGGACTTACGTTCAATTCTGAATTTCGGCTTGTGTTGGTGTCCATTGCTTTTACTGCAAATGAAGGACTGTTACCACCAGAGCTGACTTGCCACCCATCATGAGTGTTTCTTGTAGAAAGTAAGATAATGACAGCTTTTTTATATCTCTGTACCTCTATTATTCTAGGGAAAGTAAAGTGTTAAAGGGTTAAAACTGTATTTCTGCTGCTGTTGGAGTTTGATGAGCCACTTGTTTAGTACTGATGGCAAAGTCTCATTGCCTTGTATTGCTAAGTTTCTTCTGGCTGGTTGTTTTTCAGGGGTTTTTTTGTTTGTTTCTTTGTTTGTTTGGTTTTTAATGGAGTCTCATTAAACCACATCTACTATTAAACATTTTATATGCAGTTTACTTAAGGAAGGAAATAAATTACAATAACCAACAATTAAGTTTTGTACTCCATGGCTAACAGGATTTTCTAGAAGATAATTCTACTTACATACAAATGTGAACCCCTAATTCTTAAAGAATATGTGCTGTTTCATGAAACCAAAGATAAACACATTATGCATCCATCTCAGCACCAAGAACATGCACATTATGCACTTGTGGACATTTTATAAAAGCATAAGAATAGTTGGTTAAATGCAGTCCTTACTAAGGCTCACATGTTGCTTTGACCACGCTAAAATGTGAATTACCATTAAAGGAGACACAAAGCTAAGCATCCTAATGCAACATCATTCATACACAGTTAATACGTGAAATGGCAACCTTCATGTTTAATGTGTCTGTCATTAAAGTGCTTATTGAACAACACCAGGTAAAATAGAAAACCAAGAACAATGTAATTAAATGTTCATGTGCCAGTGTAGCAAATCCTCACAGAGTAACCAATGCTGAATAGCTGTCACTGTAGTCCAACACCAATGGAATATGCATTTATTGCAGATAATCTATTCTTGGACTTTCTGTAAAAAAGTGATAGCAAATACATGGCATTTTGTTGTATTCTGTTGCATACGTTGAAGACAAGAATTTAGACAATTCTGAAATTACTCTCAGCATCTGGGGCCAAGAAATAATTAATGCTAATGTATGAATAAATCTTTTTTGCCCTTTCAAGATTCATATTCTCCTTCAGTGTGAAGCATATCTTGTGCATGACAGTGCAGATAAAAATGCAGTTTACAGAAGGATGAATAGCTGAACTTTAGCTCCTTTTCTCTACTTGCAGGTATAGAAACGAACGTGAATATCAGCAGAGGCTAAAAGAAACCCTGGAGCGCCTTAATAAAGTAAGTCTGGGAAAATGCCAAGGGAAAGGAATATAATTTTTTTTTATTTGGTTTCATTTACTACAGTGAGCTGCTTTGAAGAAGCAGTGGGAAGATAAAATGTCAGAGCAAGGCATTTCTTGTTATTCTGCCCTTCTCCTTCCTTCCCCTCCCTAAGCCTTGTAAGTGTCTGAGCCTCAGTGTGTGCATACCTTTTCCTCACACTTTTTAAATACAGCTACTGTATTAAAGTACAATCAGTAGTGATAATCATTCCATGAAAAATTGCTGATTAAGTCCATGTTTTGAAGCCTGGAGTGTCTCAAAGCTCCTTAGTCCCTTGCAGGATATGGTTAGCCCTTCCAAGGACAGACCCTCAGCTTTCCATTAGGTTTCCAAATAAAAGAGAAGCCCCAACTCCCCCTGGTTTGTTCCTTTTATATCAAGCTACACTTTCTTAAATTAATACCACAGGAAAAGAAATAATAAAAATAACAACATTTAGTATAATATAAAGCTCAGAAAAAGATAAAAGTTGGCTTAAGTATTTTGGAAGTTTCCAAACCAGGTCTGTGAAACTGAAAAATCCTGATTCATCCTCTCTTGCTGCTAACCTTCATCTGGGTGAAGAATGTAGTATTATATCTTTCTGCAGTTCTACTTTGCACAGGCTATCTTTCATCTTCTGTATTGGGAAACAATTACAGGTGGATTAAATAGAGATTATTTTTTTATTTCCTTGCTACAAATGGCAGGACCTGCTTTGCTGGAGAATTGTCACATCGATGATATGCATATTTTATATTAAAAAAAGACAGAAAAATGCTAAATGCATTCTGCTAAATGCAGAAAGTGCATTTTAGCATTTCTGTCTCCAGTGAGCTGGAGAACATCAGTTCTGCTTTCCAGTGTGCTAGCAGGGCTCTTGGACACCCTGCAAGCACTTAAAAAAACTTTGTAAAGATAAATCTTTTGTAAGGGGTTGTTGGAGCTGGTAAGTGTGTCTTCACAGTTCCCCTTAACCAATCTATAGCTAAAGAAAAGTGAATTGATTCACCAACCCGAGGCACAGCTCACAAAAGGGCACAAGGGTGTTTTTTATCCCAGGATGTCCCTGGCCACCCCTGTTGCAGCAGCTCCTTGCACTGAAGCACCAAGTACTGGAGGGAATACAGCTGGTTTTCTGTACAGGGCCCAAGATGTGGCCTGAAAACCTGCATGTGGCAGGTGCAAACTCATTCTTTATCTGACAGCTGGGAAAACACTGGTTCTGGAGAGATCTAAGGAATTTCTCTTCCACAGTAAATGAAAATATTGCTTCAGCACATGGATCAGTGATCTGGAATCATCACATAAAGCAGAATGTCTTTTCAGAAGTTGAGTGATTAGCAAATACTGCAAAGTTCAAAAGAATATGTACACTGCACTGTTCTGATACATAGCTCCATCAAGGAAGCTGGTGTCTTTGAAAGCATGGAATAAAAGCAGAAGTATTTTTCGCCTTTGAAGGAACATTTGGAAAGCTGAAAACTGCTTTTGTTTATCACGTGCAGAAATATTTGCTTATAGGTATTACTCAGGTGCCTGGGGGCTTTTTTTGGCTCCCTCCCAAACGTCCCAACATGGCCATTGTCCTGCTGATCTTCCTCTCAATAGGAGGGAGGAGGAGTGCAGAAAAGCAGCGGGCATTCCTGATGGCTTGCTCTGAATGTGCTGGGCTGGATATGTCTGAATCAGCCCCTGGCTCACAAAGCAGAGCCTGCTGGAGAGTTCTCTGCCTGGGAGGCTTAGCAGCACAATGAGACAGCCAACATCTACACATTTTTTGAATAGTTCATGCTGTACACATGCAAAAGGAAAAATCCCCTTCTACCAGTCATATGCTGCACCCACAGATCTCAATGGTTTGTTTGCAACCCGTGATCCACTCACAGAGGTATTTTTACAGCTGCTAATGGCACATGGGTCATTTGAAAAAGACACCTTTAAATACTCCTTTTTTTTAATTCTTTGAGTTAAATGCAGAAATCCAGACTTTCTTGAAGCAAATTGCAAACTGGTGGAGGAACTTTTAAGTTTTGTAGAGTTGCAAGGAAGATTCAGTTAAAATCTTTTAAGTTGCTTTCTCAAAAATTATATTTTACAGTCGTAGTTAATGCCAAACCTAATAAAGAAATCATGCATTAAATAGAAACATAAAACTTATCATTACTCTTACATGTTTGTAAAATACATTGCCAAGTTCCATGGACATTATTCTAAATTCCAGGGTTTGTGTTAAATAACACAACATAGGAAAAACCTCAATTAGGCCTTTGAACAAAAATGGAGTTTTCGTTAGATTTAAAGACCAATGCCACTCATACCTATGTACTCTGAGATCATGGTTGCTAGTTATATGGCTTGTTCTTTGAACTAATTGGATGTTAGGAACTTTTGTCCTCACAAATTCCAAAGCATTATAAACTTCTGCAGCAAGGGGATTTTTTCTAAACTTGGTCAGCTTTCATTTTTGTTTCCAGAAATGGCTCCAAAAATTTGTAGCATTTCAGAACATACCAAATAGAGTGCAAATACTTCAGACCATCTTTTTTTTATAAGTCCCATCAGGTTTTTATAAGTACTTCTTTACTGGGGATCTTAAAAAGTCATGAGGATACCTCAGATCTTGTCATGATGCTAGAGAAATCAATGCTTTAGTCTGCTGATGTCGTTTGTTTAAGAATCACAGAATAACGAGGTTGGAAGAGACCTCCGAGATCATCGAATCCAACCCATGCCCTAACACCTAACTAGACTATGGCACCAAGTGCCATGTCCAGTCTTTTTTTAAACACATCCAGAGATGGTGATTCTCTTCCACCATTTCAAGATTTTAACATCAAAATCTGGTATTTCAAATGTCTACTACTTGACTCCCAGCATTATTTTGACAGTGCCAGTTCCAAACTGTATTGTAAATTACATTGGTGAAGAATATGGTAAATAACCTGCCTCTTGTTTGTTGGTTTCATGATGCTCCTGTATCTCCCAGTAGGCTCTAACACTCCAAGCAGACTGCTCAGCATGCATGGTGACTCACGCAGTGCCTGTGGGACTGCTGTGGGTTTGGCACTCCAGCCACACATACTACCATGCCACATGTCTCTGCCTTGCAGGAAGCTGACGAAGCCTTGCTGTGCAACCTGGAGTTGCAGATCGAGTCCCAGTTCCTGCAGGATGACATTAATGCCACAAAGGACAGATACAAGAAGGTAACTGGCTGAATTTGCTGTCTTCTTGTAGAGATAGGTGTGGAACTTTGCCCTTCTCCATGATCAAATGGTGGCAAATTAAAGCAAATCCCATTTGTGTTTTGGTGGGTGCATATAGCACTATTTATTTTCAGTGGGCACAACAACTGGATGGTTTCCAGCACCCAAACACACTTCTCAGGGTCTGGTCACTACAGCTGTAGGACAGTCTTGAATTTGTCAACCTGGTATCATAGTTCAACCCAAAGTGATGATCAAGCTGTCTTATATTTCACACTAAGGAAGCTGTTGCTTTCATCACCCAATTTTTTGGGACAGGGCACTCCAGTTAATCAGCAGAGATATGCTTGTGGATGTATGATTCCACTGTAGCTGACTTTAACATATGTTGCCTTCTTCCTGGGAGAACTGTGAGTCTTGGGATAAGGCCACTGTCCCATCTTTGCTGCTTTTGAAAAAAGTGACTCTTCTTTCAGGCCACATTCAAAAGTATTTGTGGTTCTCATTTTGAAAATCTCCTATGAAATTGGAAATCATGGAATCTTCAAGCCTTTGGACTGTATAGTCCTTAGCCAAAAGTCTGTAATATACCCTCAGTATGATGAAACTGTTAGCACTCCTGCACTCAAAAACAGGTATAAAATTGCATTCCAAACCCAAGTCTGAACATGAATGGGACTTTTATATGCTGAAAGTATTGCATATCTAGAAATAAGCCCCAGGAGTACATGGAAATTACTACCTTACTATGGCATTTTCTCATGAAAATGTTTTTACCTCATCACAGAACCTTATGGAAATACAGACCTACGTCAATGTCTTGCAGCAGATCATCCAGACAACTCCTCGTGTGTCCCCAATAACTACTGGCATATGTGAGGCAAGTATTGCTGTTGGGAAATACATGCAGCTCTAATTAAGAAAGAGATGATGTTTACCCCTGAAGTGTCCCAGATCCTTTAACTCTTGATCCAAGGTTAGGTGAAAACTGTCAAAACAATGAATAGTGAATATGGGAGAAAAAAACTAACTGTAGCTTTGAAAAACTGTAACAATCAGGAAAGAGAAATTACCTTTGTCAGGTGCACTCCAGCATACATATTAGCCTCAAAAATGTGTGGTTAAAAGGTAGTTGAAGTAGTTGTGCTTCTTCTCTGAGGAGGAGTTGGCAGGATATATGACTAGTTGAAAAGAAAGGAAATCTTATCCTGAAGGGGTGAGATGTGATGAAAATTTAAATCAAATTAATTGATACAGACTAGATGGAAACTTGCTGATTTCCACCAATATGAGTGGCTACTCCAGGAACAATCATTACTTGGAAGAAAATGTGAACAGGTCTACAGGGTCTCAGCTGTACTGTTAACAGCCCTGCCATCTGACATCTTTATTCTTAAAGCCATGCCACCATGCAGCAGAATTTGACTCGAGGTTCAATACCGTCTTTTTATCTGTCTTTTGCCATTTTCTGTTTGTCTTTACAGTTTATTTCCAGTAGTGGAATTTCTTTTGGCTCTTTTTAGGAGTGAAACATACATTCCTGTACACACATTGTTTTCTTCCAACCAGGAAAAACTGATAGCGGAGAGGAGGATCCCTGTTCTGCAGAGCCAGCTGGAGGAATACAAGAGCATCCTCTGCCAGCTACAGGCACAGAAATACAAGCTGCAGACGGAGGTATTGTAATCACTAGCAAGTTGGTCATGAACTTGCTTTTTTTATGGTTACATGGTAAAACCTCTAACATGGCTTTAACATGGCTGTGTTAACTTGGAGGTGTGCTTTCCTTTTAGATTTCCATCTTTTTCTTCAGCTGTTTCATTCCCATTCTCTCAGTGGTACATATTGTCAGGTTTAGATGGCCAAGGAAAGCTGTAGGTATTGTAAGTGCAGTGAAGCTGTTTTTGCTTATCAGAGTGGCTGATGAGGGAAGGTTTCCACAGTGCAACTGGATTCCTGCAGGACAGAATCAGCAGGACATGGTGGATGGAAAAGTCCCACAGAGCTCCTATGACTTTCTTACTTGCTGAGCTCTGGCTGGAAATTGGCTCCATGAAAAGTGATGGGGGACCCTCAGGGCTCTGCCCAATCCTGTCTATCACTGCCACATCCAATGCTGAGCCTGCTCTGAGAAGGAATGGACAGATTTGGCGAGCAAAACTGAGAGGGCTGTTGAGCTACATTTGCCTTTCTGCCTTCATCCCTGTCACTACTAAGTATTAAGGCAGCATCACTCCTGTGCTTGGACACTACCAGCAGGAAAAATCATATGCTTTTTGCCAAGCCCTGATTTGCAGAAAATGTCCGGCCAAGACTTTGACTAGTTGTCCTTGCCCATCTCCCAGCCAAACCTGCCCTAAATCAACCTTCTGTCTCCAGCCAGTGCCTGCAAACATGAGTGCAGTGCAGGGCCGAGAGTGGCAGGAGGTGGAGGAGCAGCTGAAGGCTGCAGTGGATAGAAACCAGTTGCCAATGGTATCTCTACCTCCATGCAGTTGAATATTTTTTAGCAGATGGGGTGGAGAATGACCCCAAAATACAGCTTCCTTTGTGCCTTGAGTTGTCCATCCAGGTGAGAGGAATGAAATATTGACATAAAACATCTTTTGGTGGGATTTTGGACTCCTTTGGACAGCCATAACAGCAGCTCATAACTTTCTGAGTATAACTTCTTTCATTAGGGTCAGGACAGTGTATTTTCCTGGGTCATTTTCTCACATCTGATGCTCTGGTGGAAAGGACACATGCACTGTGGGATGAACAAGAATAAATATAGGGATGAGAGAGAATCAATATAGAAAAAAAGGGGAGAAAATCAGCCTTCTGCTGGCAGATGGAGAGAGGCAGTCTTTGTGGAATTAATCGTGATGCTTTCAAGATCAAATCTTCCCATCCCATTTAGGAAAAGATTATTCATCCATTCATTCTTGTGCCTTGAGATTAAAAGAGTGAAATAGCTTTATGAGTGGAGGTCAGTAACACAGTTGCTTGTGATGGTGAAGGCTGGATCTGATGACTGAGGTGTCAAGTTCCTTTGCTTTCCTGTTTCTGGACCTGATAGCCATGTGTTTGAGATGTCATGGACCCCACCTCATGAGCACAGAACAGAAAAGAGTCTCAGTCCACTCGTACACTACAACATAACCAAACCAATGCCAAGGGACATCATTCCTGTATTTAGGCCCTTAAAAGTTGGGGTTTTTTTTATCTTGCCTGAAACATATAGAAATGAATCAATTATTAAATAATTCATTAGTCACTTATTGCCCCATTAGCTTTTTGTGAGTTCATCTCTTTGAAATGCAGTTTAAAAAAATAATTACAAAGGAGCTATAATAAGTAGGTAAAAATAGCTGAAGAAAGTGAGTGGAGAGTTACAGGGTGAAAAGATCCCACCTGAAGCTCGGCCTTTGTTTTTGGAAGGCGACTATCGCCACCTCCTGGTTGATGTGCTCGTTGGTTTTATCGCTGAAGTAAAAAGGCCGAGGAATTGAATTCAAAAGGAGAACTCTTTATTTATAATGAGACCTTTGGTCTTATTTGCCCCGTCTGCAGACCACAGAGAAGGAGGAGTGGGTATTTCCTGAGCACATCTTCCTAGTGAAGAACTTTTGGTGTCCTTGTAAGACCCTGCCGACTCTGATGAGTTACTGTTTTTGAATAACTGAACAAAGGTAGTGAAATTGCTCCTGTGTTTCAGCAGTGCAGCATCACATTGTAATAAAGCATGACTTGCCTTTCATTATGCTTAAAATATGGGGATGGTGAATGTTTCAAAGCTGCTTCTTTCACCACCAATTTTATTTACCAGACAACCATGCTGGAGCAAGCAATTAAAAACACCCAGGAGAGTTATGACGATGAAATTCAGCTTTACAATGAGCAGATTGAAAACCTTAGGAAGGGGATAGAGGAGGCTGAGAGGATCTTGGAGAAGTATACCACTGACTGTCGCCAGCTGGTGATCTACCAGCAGTCCCTGGAGAATGAGCTGGAACGGTACAAACGGATCATCGAGAATGAGGACAGCCGGTAAGGCTGGATTTCTGGGCACTTGCAAAGGGGCCAGTGATCTATCTCCTTTGAAAAATGTATGTTTAAGGACATTTGATTCACCCAAAGCTATAACATTTTCACACCTTTCACTGGTAGATATCTAGGGACAGAAATCTAAATAGATGCAAAATCTGGTCAAACTTCTGCCAAGGAAAGGGTCAGAGCCATTTTAGGCTTCTCTTGTCCATGCAGTCTCCTTTCCATCTGCTGTCCTGGCCTCAGTGTACAGAGGTCAGGAGCACACAAAAGCAATCTGAACATCCTCTCCCCAGACCGGGTGTTGATGACACTTGCTCGACATTACTGACAGGTTGGTTTTTGGAGGGTGCAGATAAAACAAATGTTCTGTAAAGCAAAGCACTCTTCATAGCAAAGCCATTCTTCAGGCATGAGGAGAAAGAGGAAGAATACAAGAAATTTGCAGGGATTGGGTCATGCTTAAACTTACGGAGGAGCACTCTCTCCCTCTAATGTCAACAATCAGCCACAGAGGAGAAAAGGGTCTTTCACAGCTGCAGAGCCAGACCCCAGAGCACCCAAATCAATGCTCCAGGCTGTCCAGAAGATGTAGGACACTCACTAAATAGTCCATCCTACGTGTGGGGAATGGGTATTTAATTAATTTTCAGGGTCTTATTTTGGACACTGAGTTCTAGTTAGAAGTATGTCAACAGGGTAATTCTCAATGCCAAAAATCATATTGACACAGGGTCTCTGACAGGACAAAATATGTCAAATTCCAGCAGAGCAGACTGGAGAGGCCAGAGATACAGTAACTGTTTTGCAATAGGCCAGCCTCTCAATTTTAGTTTTTAACCCTTAATACTACTGACTGCTCAAATGTTTTCCAAGGAAGACTGCTCCAAATTTCCTATTTTACCATGGTAAAAAAGCATTTTCAGAGGTTCTTGCTGACCTCTGGTAGGCTTGGATTGACTGTTTCCCCATCTAAAACCTTCCCATCTTTTCAAAGTGCCATGCTAAATACAAGTTGTTGCTACATGTTGTAATCACTGGTGTACTTTACCTAATGGAGTATCCCATGTCTCCTGCTGGCAGAAACCAGCCTAATTCCTGTGAAGTCTGTCTTGATTTTCCTCAGACAAGGAACAGGCTCCCGTCATTCTTTTTGACTCCTCACCATAGAGAAGTACATTTCTTCAACCTCTGTGCTTCATTTTGCACAATTTCACTTGGTTTCAAGGAAGATGGTGGGGAGAGAACTGATGGATGCACATATTCTCCACAGGTTAAACTCTGCTATAGCAGGAACACCCGTAACACTCTTCACACAGATATACAGACCTGCCCAGCCTCAGGCTTCAAGGGGAAGAGGTAAACCTGTGATGTGTCTTTCTATGTCTGTCAAGAGCAGCATCATTGTATTTTAAACTGTTTGTCCATTTGTCTTCAAAATGGCCACCAGTCGTGACAGCCTCACTACAGGCTTGTAAATGCAACCATTTCAGCTTACCTCAGCTGGCCTTGAGACAAGCTGTCAAAGGCCAAAACCACAAGCAAAAGCCTTTCTTTGCTAATTTCTACAGTTTAGTACTTAGGCCAATCAAAAGAGTGAAGTCAAAAGGCACCTGAAATGCTGGAAAGAGCTGCAGGTTTTGTGCTGACTCATTGTGAGTTGTTTGTTTGCACTTGAGTGATGTGCAAAGAGCACCAAGGCATGACGAGTGCCACAGGCAGGCAGAGGGCCCTTTTTGAATGATATTTCCTCAATGTTGTACGTTGGCTTGTTAGAATTAGGATGCTTGTACACCTGGTGACAAGGAAATGGCCAGGGCTAAATGAGCAAGAGCGCCCTAAACAAAGGAGTTGATGTGGTAGGTTCTAACATAAGGAATGACTTAAATCTGAGGCTCACTGGGGTTTTACTAATAATAAACTGCCTTGAGAACGGAGACAAACCACTGTATGGGGGACTTTTTTGGAATTCAGCTGTAATTTTTCTAACTGCTGTGTGAACTGTAGCATTTTATATTAAATGGGTCCGTAGTGCCTGAGGCCAGATCCTCAGCAGCTGTAAATAACTACTGTCATGCAAAGTGGTGTTTTATACCTGCTGAGGATTTGGCCAGTCTCTAGACACACCTCTGCTTTCTCCTGCATGACAAGCAGGACATTTTATGTGTGTCACTGTGCTGTGGCAGGGGACAAAACAGCTGTCTTGGGGAAAGCATGTTAGTATCTGTCTGTCCCCATGATCTTGTAATTACCAGTACCAACCCCTGCCTCCTCTGCTCTAGCTGTTCATGCCATGGAAATTAGTAGCTTGCCTATGCTCCCGCTGCTGCTAGGCTGTCATGGGATCTGTGGCTACTGATTGCCCAGGAGATCAGAACCAGCCTGGAGGCAGAGGGTTCCTAGGGCTCAGTGTCAGTGTCTGAGTGATGCCATTGTGAGTAGGTGGCTTCTCAGCTCTGTGACCACCAGCCATTGCTGCTCTCTCCTGACATGACTCTCAGCATCTGCCCATAGCCCAAATTGCCAGGAGTGGAGGTGCCTGGACCACTTTTAGCCCCCCAGGGATACAGAGGCTCTCCACCTGCAGTAGTGAGGGCAAGAGGCAGCTCTCGCATTTGCAGTGACTGTCTTCAAGCACTGTTTGTTGTTTCCTTTGCTTTGATTTTTCTTTAGATATCACCCAGGCCATGCAAGACATTGCCAGTGTAAAGCCCAGACAAAAAGCCCTGACAAAGAAAATTGCCAGGAAAAAGGAGCTGATGTCAAAAGACATAACCGACAGTCACTCGCCTGAAAGAATGTACGAAAGAACTCTGGAAGGTTTTGACCAAGATCAGATGGAGTTTAGGCATGAAGGCTCAGTCAGGTGTGAACCTGAGCAAGAAGGATCAGAATTTGATTTCAAAGAAATGGGCCCAGAGGATGTTCCTGATGGAGCCCAGATAAGTAAAGCCTTTGATAAATTGTGTAACATTGTGAGGGAGAAAATAAGAGTCTACAAAAGACCAGAGCTTAAGTCTGATGCCCATCCCAAAGGGCGTTATGTGCTGGTGACAGGGGAGGAAGGCTATGAAGAACCATGCATCTTGGCCCCCTCCATCCCTGCTGGGGGAGGGATCACAGTTTCCACTGGCAATGGGAAGGTGATGAATGGTGGTGATGTGGAGCCCATACCAGAGCTGCCAGAACCTGCCGAACCATCAGAAAAAGAGAAAGGGGAAATCTGTGAAAGGAGAGAAGAGTTTGAACTCCCAGATAAACAGAGAGAGGAGAAAGAAGACGTGCTTGAATGGGGAAAAAAACCAAGAGGAAAAATTGAGCAAATCACAAAGTATCCGGACATCTCTGAACCTGAGACCGTTCCTTCCCCTGGTCTGATAAGCCCAACTGAGCCAGGACTCCATCGAGAGACAGAGTATGAGCGAGAAGATAAGCAGGGCCTTTTGTTCAGGGAAGCAGCCTTACCTGGCTCTATGAGCTATGAGAAGGTAGAGGTGGTGGAGTCCATCGAGAAGTTTTCAGATGACAGAATTCAGACATATGAAGAGACAGCAATGATTGTTGAGACAATGATAGAGAAGACAAGCAAGAAGAAACCAGGTGACAAAGGCTCCTAAGTGACACATACCCCCTGATAGTCGACTTGTCTGGCATAGTTATTAAATGACTGGGTTTTTTTCTGACCGAATGATACAGTAGTGAGATTTTTGCTGTTTGGTATGGAACAGATTGAAACCTTGATGGCAATTCTGTCTGATGTAGGCTCATCTTTGGTGCAACAACCATTAGCTCTCTCCAGGGCACATCCTATGCAACTGATTTGCATGATTAGGACACATGGAAAATAATTATTATGACAGAGCTGCCTGGCTTTCCACAGTATCCAGGACAAATTTGCATATTCCTCTACTGCTCCTATAACTGCCGTATGATCCCCCATCTCTGAGACAGCTGCAAATGTTAACTTGTGACATCTGGTTAATTAATAAAAGTTTTGCCTTCTACCAAAGATACCCACTGTGGGTTTATTTTGCCTTCACCATTGACTCATAGTTCCTACTTGTAAACATCACCTGACTGGTGTGCAGGAGTTTTTCCAGGGAAAGAGCTGGATACCTGTTAAATAACCTGTTCCAAATCTCTCCCTTTCACAGTCTTTAAATAATGATGAGCTTGGTAGACCTTTTTTTTGGAAATAAAGACAAACTTCTCACATTTGAAATAAGCTCTTACTGCAGATCTTCTCAGAATAAAATTCCCTGAAGGGAGATATCCCTTATAAAAGCACTATTTGTCCTTCACCACCACAACTAAGGTACTTATGAATGCCAACAAGCTTTTTAGCAGACTGCAGCCAAAGACTGTGTTTAGGTATTTTCTTGTTAAGTATTTCCTTGGACTGTAGAGTTTAATACTGCCACAGGATCCTGTCTCAGCCCTGTCACTTGCAGTCACATGGAGCTCCACAGGACTGTTGGAATAAGCAGTACCTTTCCACCTCCCCATGCCTGGGGAAGCAAAAACCAACACTTGCAGCAACAACAGACTCTTACAGCTCCCAGAAACCTTCAACTCAAGAAAACAAACAAAAGAACACAAACAAAAAATCAGGGAAAGGAAATCTTTACCTGTATGTCTGCAAATACTGAGCTCTACTTAAAGTGCTCATACATCATTTAGGCCTCAGCTTGACTCCAAGCACACAAATGATCCCACTAAAGCCCAGGACTTATTGAAGGGCTATATTAGATTAGTCTCTACACATTTCTTGTCCAATCCTATCCCAGTTCTCTTAAGTTTTCATTTATGCTTCCAGCATTGTTGTGCCTTTTCTTTCTGCCTGTTAGTTCTTGTCAGCTGCAGCAAGGCAGGGCTAAAAGCCATTTGAGCTGACAACCCTGAGCTTCGGAACCTCCTCACAGAACCCAAGACTTTCCTTCAGTAATAAGTTGGTTTTGGTTATTTCATTCATGAGGTCCAGGACAGGTGTACATCTGATCTACTGTGACTGTTATGTCTAGTAAAGTGGCACCTTATTCTTTGAAATAGGGACAGGTAACTCTCACAGTCACAATTTTAGTCAGGACTTTTTGTCAATGCTGTTTTATTGGAATGCTATGGGAGTAGACATGGCTTACTAGAGTTTGTTGCTTTTCAGTTTAATTTATTAACAGTGTAAATAACTGCAGAGAAGGCATTTATCAATGCCTATGCAGGCTGAGCTGTGGTGAGCTGGGAGTAACTGCTCAGAGTAACTGCTGCTGAAAGAGAGTCTGACTGCTGCAAGGTAAACAAAAAATTAAAAAAAAACCCTACCCTCATTGCAGCAATAGGCAGGCTGCTTAATAATTCTGTCACAAAACAGGGTGCAAACAGGTTCAGGCAGTACCTAGGTGGAACTTCCCCCTCTCCCAGTCCATCTGATTTCACTGCAATACAGTGGACCCAATGTTCAGAATACAAAAAGCCTCATTCAGTGGCAAGGAGGCAATGTCAGGACAGCCTGGGCGAGGTGTCCACTGTGTGAATACCTCCACCAGCTTAATCTTTTTTGTGTTGTGGTGTCACCACTGGCTGCTGACCCAGACCTGGTTTTTGATGCCTGTAACCATTGCTCAGCAGCTCAGTGTGATATAAGAACTGCTCCTAAAGTGGGTTTGATGTCATTTATTGCTGAAGGAAATCACATACTGCATTGCCTGGGCAGCAACCAGCCGAAGTCAAGGACCAAGAAGAGGTGAGGGCTAAATTCTGCTACAATCTCTGACCTGCCTTCCACGGACACTGCAGTTGCCCAGTAAGGCCACAGGTCACAGGCCTGTGCATGAAAATTATATAGAAAACCACTAGTAGTCTCTGGTTCACAGTGACCATGCTGAAGTGTATAATAAATTTCATGATTTAGGGGCTAACCTCTTCATTAAATGCAGATTCTCAATGAAGTGCTTATGCTCAAGTTTAATGGTGAAATAGTTGCAAGCATCTATTCAACAAGACACTGGAACGAGATTCAGGTTACTAGAGGTGCATTTTCACTTCCGAGGCAACCAGAACTAGATCAGGAGGTTTCTTGCCAGCTTGTACTGCTGCAGACATGGTAAGATATAAAATGAAATGTACTTTCTGCCATGGGAACACATGAACTAAAAAGTACCCAAAAGGTATGGGTGGAAAGTAGAGATGAAAATGGAAACAGGGGGTTTCATGTGAATCAAAGTGCTCCAAACAGCAGAGGAAAAAAAATCTGCTGTAGCATTTCCTGGGACCAGAGCTGCTAATGAGCTACAGTGCAAAACTGTCACGGTGTCTATTCCTGATCATCACCTTCCCAAAGCAGCTCAGCACCTGCACTGCTGCCGCCTTTGCAGAGCTGATCTTGGAGCCAATGGATTTGAACCACGTAAATAATGCTATGTAAATAAAAACAGCTCCTCCCAGCCTGTGGCTTAAATCTTGTATGTCCTAGAGTTTCACAGAGTTAACATAAAGCACTTTACTCTTAATCTGTTGCTATCAACTCTTTTGGAGTCTTTATTTTCTCCATATCCAGTATATGCAGGATACACATTTCTTTATCAGTGTAAAAAGTAGAGAAGTAGGAAGTCATCCCACTGAGAGCAGCATTTTACCTCCCGTGTACCTTCAGATAGGCGATGATGATAGGACCGGCCAGTTTGTAACAGCTCTTTATTTTGCTGATATTATCAAACATCATCACAGGGCTCACCTGTTTTGCATCATGAGCTTCATCTTTCCCTTTATTATAAATACTAACAAATCAATTTTATCTTCCATCAGCAATACCATAAAAACTCAGTCTAACTGGACATATTTTTCAGTGATCATCGAAGCAAAAATCCCCAAGAATTTGAAGTAGATCTCTATATTGTATATACATCTAGTTTTATATATATAATTATATCAAAACTCACCACTTCTGTATATCACTCATTATTGTGATTTTTCAATTACTAAATTATGTCAGCATTATGAAAATATGAACAGCCATCTAGTTATTTTGCTGCTTCATAAGATATTTAATAATTGAACAGAGAACTGCAAAATTACATGAATGCAATGGAAAGTCATGTACATGTTCATTTAAGAATTCCACATGGACTTTTCTTATTCCAAAACTTTTCCACATTTTGGAAGTCCTGTAAAAACCTTCAGTAATCTCTTTCTTTGATCACATACACACAAAAAGTTACGATGTATGTGTATTATACCTTACATACCATATGTAATTCTAGACATATTTATATGCAAATATATGTAACGTACTCTGAATATATATATCGTATGTAATATATATATGTATATATATACACAGAGAGAGCAATACCACAGGTGTGTATGTATTTAGTCATACAGGTGTATGCATTAATATATATATGGTAAATTTTTCTGATGGGACTGCTGCACGCAACGAGGAACCTGTGAGTAGTGTGAGGCTGCTTGGCTTGGCTTTAGGATGTAATTCGCATAGACTTTGAGTAGGTTGAGCTGTTTATTTTTCATTTGGAAAAGGAAAGAGCAGGCCTCTTATGGAAAAATAAAAGATGGATATTCACTTGAATTAACAGCACAGGTTATACATTCTTAGGTGAAACACGTCCACCATAGAACCTTTGGGTTATGTTTTTAATTTGTTAGACAAGTATTTACTTACTGAATGTGTTTCTACTACTATGCACCGGATCAACCAGGACAACTCTTATTAAAACATCTTAGATTAATACTCTGCATATTAAAAATACATAATAAAATTCTGAAACTAGTCACTGCTAAAATGTAGATCTTGGATCCTGCAAAGATCTGAAATACCTGCTTAAAATTACCATTTGAGTAGGTCCACTGATGTGATTTAATGTAAGTGCCTGAATGTTTGCAGAATCAAGACCCTTTATTACTCAAAGGTTAAATTTAGGATCTCACACCTGAGAACATGTAGTGGTTGCTTCCATAAGTAATTCCACCAGGGAGAATGTTATATTTTGCAGCAATAGCTAGAGCATATTCTGAGGGTGAGAGAGATGGACTTTAACTCATGTCCAAAAAACTGAGGTGGGACTGACTTTAAACAGCAAAGAACAATGCCAACAAATCTTCCCAAATGCACTACATTTTATTTCTCAAGAAGGCCAATTTTGCATTACACTTTAATAACTTCAGCATATTTTTTTCCTTAAATATATTCGTATAACATAATATCAACAAATATGTAGCTTTAAAAAAAGAAATTTAAATTAAAAATTGCTTTGGGACTTAAACTGTGTGCTTCAAATTTTCCCCACAGCAGTTTACTGGCAGCTAGGTTGTAAACCCCAGGAAACAGGTGTCTGTGGTTGGTACTGCTGACACAGTCTCATTTTACAGTGCTGGAGAACATCTCAGTAGAGAAACCAGCAGATGCACACAAACTGCCAGAAATCCTACCGCTTATCCCTGTGTGCTTGTTCTGCTGTAAGATGGTAAATTGATTTAAATTGCCAAAATTGCAAAACAAAAAAAAAATCAACACAGGAAAAGAGCCCCTAAAACAACCAAATTTAAAAAACTCCAGCAAAACTGGGACTTGTGCTTCTAGAATGCCCTGACCCAGTTTGCAAATCACTTCTCCCTGCTACTCAGCTTTGGCATCACTTTGCCTTCCTTATTGCATGTCTGTTGATCCATCCTGTAGCTGAATTTTGTATGTAGTGTAACTGTAGTATGAAAAAAAACTCCCAAAAAATTGCATTTCTGCAAATTGGATTGGTGAATTTTCCTTATCTCTGGATTATTTCTTTTTGTGGGGTATAGTGCTACTTTAGTTGAACCAATGGAGAAAGTCCCACTGAAGTCAGTGATGCAGAAGGAGCTGTTAGACAGTTAAAGACCTCACCAGACAACCTCTTTGTGATTCTCTCTCTCAGTGTCATTTTTAAAAATGTGCTCATTATCACCAACTTCCAATGTTAAAATTCACTCTTTTTTTAATACAAACTTCTACGACAGAAATATGAAGGGAAAAGACATTAACTTCTTTGCAGGTTATTACCTATTTGTATGACACAAAAGAAAAATCATCATTTACAGTCACAAACTGTACATAGTATTTGGTGGGAGTATATTTTGTGGTTTAGAGCTAAAAAATGGACTGCTTCAGTGGCAATTTAAATAATTACTGACAAGATATAAGACTTTAAAATCAAAAAAGGGTGATAATTTGGCTACAGAGACAATCATTGTAATACATCTAACAGAGAGGTTTGGATAGTAGAACAGTGAGTAGAGGGGTCTGGGGAAGGAAAGACACTGTCATGCAACACAGCACTAGTTCTTGCTCAGTATACTCTTCAGGCTTCTCTCCACCGCTTCATCTAATTCTTCTTCCAGCTCTTCCTTCTTGGACATGGCCAGTTTGGACTGATAATCTTTTACTATTTGGTCTATATACGGTGCGCTCTGAGTCCCGTGCAGCATCAGTGTCCACTCCTTCAGCACACCCCGCTGGGGCTGGCTGCCAACAAACCCAATCTCCAGAGCCCAGGTGCCTCGGGGGTCTTCTCCCCAAGTGTGAGTGGTCATGAAAGGCCATTTGTCAAAACCCACCTTGGAGTCATCATCCCTGGGGCGCCGGCTCAGCAAAATGGACTTTGTTCCCATTGGTGAGGTCATGTTGATATTGAGGTCTCCTCGTCGAGTGGAATTCACAGTTATGACTGCCTGGACATGTTCAAGGTATCGGACAAAGTTTTCCTTCCCCTCACACGCGTCGGTTGTCAGTGTGAGGACCAGTTTGCCAGTTGGTGGTATCTTTCTGTGGATCAAAAGATAATTAAGCAAATTAAAACAGTACAACATGGCTTACTGGGTTTTGGTGCCTCACAGAAAACATCGTATTATTTTTCTTATTAATACATGAAAAAGTAAGGAAATAATAGTTGCAAACTTAGCCAAAAAGTGAATGTTCTCTTTTTAGAAAATTACACCAAAACCTTAATTTGAAAATAATTATTAAATGTACACCTACACGAAGAGAGAAGTAATACAATTAAGAAGCACATACTGCTCTTTAAGAACTAACATAAATGGTTGTCTTCACTTATCACTCCTTTATTGGGTAATTGCATAATAATGTGTATACTCAGTAAAAGAACCGTGAGTAGTCAGTCATGTCAGTTTCCTTAAATGACAGCAGCAAATGGCTCTCTGGTGTTGGAGGAACCAATTGTACAGAATTTCAGTGCAGTCACATTAAAGCCTATGTTCTTGTTCTGCTTTGGAAACCAGCACAAACATGGGATCCCAGAGTCGGTTTATTTGAAAAATACTTTTCCATGAAGATTTCTATTCTCTAACAGCTCCTGTACATGAGCACATACACCAAGGAAAGAAGTTGCACGTGTTTACTGAGTTGCCAAAGTGCTGTCTGGCCCAAGAGCCAAGGCTGTCAAGTGCCTTCTAAACCCCTTGGGGTCAGGATGCAACTTCAATTACCCACTGCCTCAGAAACTGGCTGGCAAAACACATGGAAAGTGTAAAAATGCTCTACATCTTCATCATCAGTGTTCTGTGAGCAGTGTGACATCTTCCTCTGTCTAAAAGAAATAATTGAAAGACAAGAATTATAGCAATCATTAAAAAAGGGACTAAGTCACAAAATACTCCAGTCACCTTGTCATTATCTTGTCTTTCAGTGGCTTCTCCCTGACCTCAATTCTGCAGTCTAATTGAGAGTCTTCTGAAGGGCATTGACCACACTGAGGTAATGAATACCTTCTTTTCAAAAGAAATCAGTACCATCTTTTTCCCTCTGCTAATGAAATATTGTCTTCTTTAGAGACCAGTGAAAGCATTTAATTCAAGCCTAGCTTCCAGGAATTCTTTTCTTCTTGAGAGGAACTCCAGATATTAGAGCTTAGTACATCACTAACTGGCTCAGGCCTTTCATAGTGTATTACCTTCTTGGAAGTACTTGCAGAGTAAAACGTCATTCAAACCCAGATCCTCAAGGCATTTAAACACTTACCTTAAACTGAAAAACCTGTGTTGTTCTGAGTATTATGGAGCAGAAGTTGGTATAACACAAATATTGTATAGATAAAATATTTGAGCATCTAAGACACTTGAGATACTTACTTTACATGACAAAGCACAAGAAAAACGCACTACATGGAGACAGAGGTGAAGGATCATAATTTCAGTTGCCACGTGCTTGCAGTTTCTCTGCATGGGAAGCCTCAATCTCAACTTGATCTGAATTCCTGTTGTCTCACAGCCTTCTCACACAGTGGTTAAAGCTTTGTCAAACACTGCTTCATTCCCAGATATGTGATAAGTGTTTTATCTCCTCCAGTTAATGAGGAGGGACATCACAGTGTGAGTCTTTTCTTCCTGTCAAGACTAAAACCAATGAAACAAGGGCAATGTGTTCCCACTACATCTGCTCTGCAGACAGCTTGACAGCTGTAAAAAGCTTTTCTCTCCACCTTCTCAAGTACTGCAGTGTAAAAGTTCTCTCAGCCCTCTAAAAACACATGAGAAAAGGCTTGCTCTATTTCCCCCTTTCATATTAATTAGGATCTAATAGTCTCTGCTTCACTAGACTAATTATTGTAGTCCAGGTGAATTTTCCCAAAGAAACAAAAAGAACCAGGGGTGGTGGAAAAAGCCTGACATAAAGGAGCAGAAGTGAAGACAGCTATTCCACAGCCTTAAAATGTGCCACTGCCCAATTTATGTGTGTGTATACATATAGTACATCCATGGCATAGTACCCAGTGGGAGATTATCTATAGTATATCCACTTCTGCATGTGTAGTACCTAGTGAGAGATGAGCAGGGGGAGCTCCTGTGTGCTCCTGTTCCTCAGCTAATGGACTACATTATTTTAAAACTTTCTATTTCCCTAAACCAGCCAGAACCCTTGTCAGGAAAAGTTCCTATTGCTAACAAGTGTTTCTATTTTAAATACTGATTGCTTTCAGCACACCGTATATTCTGTCTGTTAAGTATTTCCTGGCCTTTTGCTTAATTGACAATGCTGCTCTGAAACACACCTCCATATAAACTACTCACCTTCATAAATCTATACTAAATACATGTTTTATGTATACAAATATCTATACTTAAATGCAGAGAAAATATATAAAAAATGTTGCTCCAGCAAACCAAAATGAAAGAATAACCCAATTATCCACAGCAGAAGTGCAGAGTAGTCTTCATTTCCAAGGAATCTCTGGAGATGCTGCGACTTAGCTAGCTTTGTTTTTTACACGTCATAATGCTTATTATCTCCTGTCAGCAACATTTCCATTGGGGAACACAAATCTTACAGCAGTGCTGTTAATATATAGATATGTCAGGCAGTTGTCAGGGCGGTACTCTTACAGACTACAGAAAGAAATGTTCTCTCCTCCTCTAGGATGATCCCCATTTCAATAAATGGAGCTGCCCTAAGATAAATAAGATTATTTGTCTGCACTTAATTATTAATAAACTAGAGATATATTAAAACTAGCTTCAGTATTCTCATTTGTTTTTTACCTGTGAGCATGCATAGGCCAGATAAATTAAAACTCAGACCTCAGCTGTAGAACCTTGGATCATGAAAATTCAGTCTGGAAGGTTGGGGAAAAACTCATTCTTTGCCTGGCTGAGCTATGTGCTAGGGTAGCATCCTAGTCTGTTTTCTTTTTCCAACAGAATAATGTTGCCTTCAAAAATGGCACTGGAAAATCAAATTTCAAATGGTATAGATATAATTCAGGCCATTATTAGGTAGTATTTAAATTACTTAAACTACAGCTGTTGTAGTCAATTAGTATTAATTCATTCATTTGTTGACTCATTCACTTTAGCACATAAAGGTAAATCAGAAAATAATCTGACTACCTACCCTGCAATTAGAGATTTGAAGATCTTAAGTGCAATTAAATGCTGTAGTGTTCAAACTGTATCACTGGTACCTGCAGATGATTGTTTCAGTCTTCTGGAGATAGAATTGTCTGCTGAAGAATCTCACAATCAGATATGGCTTGGCTGATATATATTTAATGTGGCAGCAGTTTATGTAATTTACAGTGCCAGTCTCCCAGATTTTCATTTGGGGATAGCCTCTTTATTCATAGAAACTTTAGCACAAACATACCTGTGAGTGCCCAGGAGAAATGGATGTTGCTATTAACACTGCTGAAACTAGCAATGAGGATACAGATGTGCTATAGAATGTACTCCTCCAGCAAGTCAGGAACTGAAAGATCATGTAGTTTCATCAAGCATTGTTGATAAAAAATATTTTATCAACTTATTACTGGTAACATTAGGGTTACTTAGAAAAAAAACTTCATTAAGTTTCTTTGACTGTCTTTGTCAACGTAATTGTATGCTTGCAGCCTCCCACATGCCTGGAAGAAGCCAAACACATCCACTAGACTATTCACTTACTCAGGTTCCTGTATTGACCCTCCAACACAATGGAATCTCTCAGGAACAGTCTTCCAGTCTTTTGCCATTTTAACCATTGCTCCTGCATCTAGGACACCATAGCCAAACAAATGGTTGAACTCCAGCCCAACGCCATTCCTACGCCACCTATGAACCTCATCATGAAGCTGGTTCCTCTTGGAGGTGAGCACTGTCAGATGCTGCATGTCTCTCCATGTCAGATGCAAGCTGTGGAAGAGCAACATGGGAGACAAACATTACAGTATTTCCAAGCAGATATTAAAGAAAAACTGTGTTTGAGTAAGGCTTTGGGTAAAATTTGCTTCTATGAATAATACCAAAATTGTAACTACCCACATAGCAATAACAAAGCTTCTGCTGATCTCATGGGGACCAAAATAGGTTTGAATTATATAGTACTTTTCCAAATACGTTCTCCAAAACTGCAAAATCATTTCTGATTAAAAATAACTTATTTTAACTAGACATTATAGATCCAACATGCAATTTTTAAACTAACAAAATGAGTAAGATATTATACCAGATCCTGAGAAAAGTACAAAAAATTAAAAGATTATTAAAAACTTTCACCTAGCTTTCCTCTTAGATCTTGCCCCCTTTTTCTTGCCTGCTCCTCCTTCTTTTCCCATGGACCTTCCAAGATGCAACCTGAGAAGCCCCAATCTGATGAAGCGGATGAGCTCTAACGATCCAGGTGTTAGTAATGTCAGGATTCTGTGAATATGGATATATGGGCCATGGGTGTCTATAGCTTTGCACTGTAAGGTATGGCAGAGGTTTGTCACCCATGTTATATTAGCATGGATGGATGCAGTCAAGTAATATTTGCCTAGTTTCAATGGTTATTTTTCATCATCTCCTATTGTCTTCCTAGATGTACAGTGATTATGATAACAGGAAGGGCACTTATTATTCTAAAAAGCTTTAGAACTGACATTCTAATTCTACATAACTAAAGCTATTCCAGTTGTTTTATGATGAACTCTTTCAACATCACAATATGTCTGATTAAAACCATCAGCCTAAAAGGATCTGCTTTTCAGCTTTCTGTGCCCCAAGTAATAAGCATGTGTGCATGCTGAATGTACACCAGAATAGCCAATTACTGTCATTCCCCCAAGGTGACACAAGAGAGCTGAAAAGAAGATATCACTTACATCATTCTTATTGAAATCTTTTAAGAGCTTGCTACATATCTTAGAGCTGTACTTTCTATTTCATAGATTGGTCTGGTTTGAGAGACATGTCAATCCTATATTGTGTATGAGCTGACAGACATAATGCAGGCAAGAACAGGCTTCATGGGAGATTGTCAGTCATTCCCAGGAAGGTTCATCCAGGATAGTTCTGCACAATACAATTTAATAGAGCCAGAAAGAAATAGGAGACACTGAAAGCTCCTTCTCTCTCCAGCAGCCTTCTCAGTAAAGCCTAGAAATTCTAGTGCAAGCCAGGGATGTTAAGTCTAATTCCTATTGATGATAATTTGGCAGAGTACAGTTCTCAGAAAATTCATTAAACATTTATATTTTTATGGCCACATTAATATATTACATAGCAGCTGTCCCACTGAATGAGTTTGATAGTAGAAGGAATGATCATCCAAAGCTAAACATTTGGCATGTGTTTTACATGTATAAAACCTGAAAAATGAGACTTGGCCCAAGTCATGCTCTGAGCATGATAGTCATTGCTCTGCTAATTTAAACTTGGCCTCCTCTCACAGATCTTCATTATTCTGCACTGTTGAAGGAAACTATGCATGTTGTACTCACTTCATGCCATGGTTACAGCAACTGAAGCTCTGTAACTAATACTGCCTCAGTTAATGAAAAAATTTAACATAAAGTAAAAAGCTGGTATAAGTTATCATAAGGAAAACTTTTCCTAATCAATAGAGAAGAAGATAACGATTCCAAGATACACAAAAAGTTCCAGTGTCAGGAATACCATGGAGATGGTAAATAGACAATGGAAATTTATTCCTTCATGTAACAGAGCACAGAAGCAAGCTACCAGCAATGAGTTAAGAAAACAAAAAAAAACATTCTACACCACCATTGCCAAAAAAATATTGAGGAACTGATTGTTACTGGATTACCTAGGTGCCAAATACAGACAATATGAAAAAGAGCTAGACAACTTCAAGGAAGATCAATCTGCCTGTGGCTATTAAACAGGAGAGACCGACTGCTGTCTCTACAAACTATGGATTGACAAAGCTCTTGTTGAAAGATCACTCTTAATCCCTGTTCTCTGTCCTCTCCCTAAGTATCTGTCATTGCAGACAGTACCCTGGCACAAGATGAACTCCTGTCTCATACTACAGGTTCATTCTTATGTTTTTGTAGGCTGAGCATTTCGCAGAGGACATGTGGAGAAATTAAATAATCTCTTCCTCCAAACAGTGCTAGAGAAGTCTAATCCCTGGATGTAGAGGATGGGGAGGACACAGAGAGAGACAGACAGCCAAAATACATCTGCCATGTGACTTTGGCAAGGCTGTTGCTCCATCTGCAAGTCACCATGCACGTCACTACTGTATGAGGCGGCTTTTGAGCTGGTTATTGCAGCCTCGTGCCATAGCCAGCCAACTGAAATGATGAACACCATTAAACAAACCACAGGCCCTCTCCTCTCTAGAGCTCAAGAGGAATTTCTCAACAGCATACTTAGCCTCCAGGGCAAGGGCGAACACTCCGGCTGCTTCAGGGGCAGCTGCAGACGTGCCTGAATGACGCAGGGTGCAGTTGCCATACAAATCTGTTGTAGCCTGCAATGATATTATATGTAATTAATGAAAACAGCTATCCCTTTTTCGTTGCAGCTACAGACTCAGAAAAATACAGGAAGTGGAGTTTGTAAAGAGCCCTTGCTCTTTAATTGTGTTTGGGCCCACGATCTGTTTTCTTTTTTGAAAGAGTATATCAATTTAAAACCACAGTGAGACACATTTAGAGCATAAATGAAAGAGCAAGTCATCAGGTAGTAAACCAGTGCTCATTACCTCTTAGAACCCATTTATTTCTTATAAACTCAGTTTAACCAAAGGCCTTAAATTCATTTCTGATTACCAAAAAGATTTGAAACTAGAATTGTTAACACTATTGACTTTTTAACATTTGTCCAACTCTAGGACCAGCAGCAGCACCAGGCTTCTGTCTTCTGTGCAGATTAGTCACTAGCAGAAACCAGTAGAAAACCTTAGAAATGCATTTTATCGCAGTAATTACAAAGGTGCCACAGATCATCTTGGCTGGTATCATCACAGAGCTGATATGAAGACAGAAACCAGTGTTCTGTCTGCTACTGCATATGGGTATTTAGGATTGTGCAGTGTGTCTCGGGGGTTTGAGACAGGGTCATGGAAAATGTACAACAGCTTTTGGCAAAAACTAACCTTGAGTTAGCACATCTGCATTTTCCACTCTGTAAACTGAACTATGTCCTGGCTAGTCTGATGGTGCTGAAGAGCTGAAGAGCAGTGATCACCACAGTGGAAGAGAATCCCAAATACAATTGAACAGAACCTGACTGTTTTCCAGCTGTAAGTATGGCCCTGCAGCAACAGCAGGCTCTTGTGGTCTGAACTCCCATATATCTTCTGTGGGTGACTAAATGTCATTCTGCTCTGTGCTGCTTGTACAGCAGAAGTCTGCCAGTACAGGTAAATATGACCTCAGATGTTAACTTAGATTTTTACAGAGACCTTTTGTCACACTGTCCTCCAGGAAGAGGGCAACTGAACTTCTAAATCTGGTTTCTGATAAAGGAAAGCACCAACTTTCCTTTGAAGCTCTAAGAGATGGAAGATCATTGCTGTTCTCAGTATAAATCCCACGTCTTCTTAGCTGACAGTTTTGGCACCATCACATACTGCAGATGAGAAAATATTCATCTCAACAATGAACCATCTGCTGCCCCAAAGTACACAGAGTTGCAATAGGTCATGCACATAGACGTATATCATGCACAAATATAGCAACAACAGCACAATAGTATCAGGACTCACCACGCCAGCCTCTGGATTTCTCTTCCTCCCATTACTAAAGGTGGAGGCTAAGGTTGAAGAGCAGCTTTCATCATACAGAGCTGTCCGTCCATCGTTTATGGCAGAATTGATGGAGATTGTCCACATGCTTGATGCATAACCATCGCAGTTACAGTCATCATAGCTGCCCCCATCTCCAGAGGCCCAGACATAGATGCTGCCTTTTCCACCCCGGCCCTGTGAGAGGGGAAAATTGACCCTCTGGAGTTAAACAGCAAATAGAAGATAGCAGCAACTTTAAACTGCTGAAGTACTCAGGCCTGAACAACAGGCCCAAGCCAAAGTTGACTCAGATGACTCCTGAAAATCATGTAATAGACACTGTCTCTGTTAGTCATTTAACAAAAGACCGACCATACCACTTTAATGCCTTCACATGACCTTGTGTAATTATCTGCAATATATGTTAATAAAGTCATCATTTTAAGAAACCTTCTCAGCTGACATCACCAGATGCTTATTTGCAAGAAACCCCTACCCCCACCGTGGCCTGGGCTCTGGCCAAGCCCTGGTCCTGGCTGGTTGGAAGGTATTTTATAAAAGCTGGAACTCTGCCTTGCAGCAGCTTTGGAGACCTCATTTATGAGTGGACACACTGTGTAAGACCTCCCAGTTCCTGGGAAAGTTCTCCAAATTGCCACTATAACAGGGGCTCCCCAGCGACTGCGGGTTCTGGATGATTGTAAAGTGTTTAGGAAATTGGTGATGTATCTTCCCCAATCACTATTCTCTCTCTTTCATATAGTACTGATTAGATGCATTATCTTGCTTATTTTGTTTGTTGCTAAAGCCAAGCACATAGTAAGCTTTTTGTTTTATTAAATGTATCATTTTACCTCTGTGTTGCCTTAATATTAGTAGTAGAATAAGACCATTCTTTATTGGTGTCTGCGTCATTTAAATCACCCCCATCAATTGGCTAAACAACTGTGCATCTAATTGTAAAGCTGAGCATCTATAAAGGAGAAAACTTGGTACAAACAAAACATACATCAAGCTTCAGATGAAATACACAGACCTACACAGGTTATTAAATCCAGGCAACTGGCAGCCAAAGCCAGTTCTGCAGTCGTGTACATAGAGCACTTCCATTTATCTCCTGGTTTGCTTCACACCCTGAAGGCTCCTGTGGCAGATGCTAAGACATTTTACAGATTCATCAGCATTTATGTCATGGTCTAAGTGTCATGAGGAAAAGTGTTCTTCTAAAAGAGATATAGGTCATCTCACAGGCGGGGTTTGTAAGATCCAGTTAGGTTCAGACAATGGCTAAAAAGCTCTACCAGCACCTTTTTCTTTCAATAGATTTCTTTTTCCAAAGGTATGATTGGCTCGGAGCTGTTTTTCTGACAAACCAGCTTCTACTTCTAAGGAGAAAATAAAGTTATGAGACCATAAAAATAATCTACAGAAAAATGGCCCAGCAATTATGTTGAGATGGACAGGAGTGACTGAAGCTGAAGGGTCACTATAAAGGCTTCCTGTTAAGTAAAGCAAAGAAATCCATACCCTCTCCCCAACTTCCAGATAGGCAGGGAGTGCAAAGGGATCAACTCAGCTCCTTCTAATTCCATAATCAGAAAGAGGTAGGAGCTGCCTGAAAGAGAGTCAGATCTGAGAACTACAACTCTCAGGTAAAGATCAGTGCTATGGAATTCAAAGCTCAGATCTCCAACTGATTCCAGCACAGCAACCACTCTGTGTTTAGTTCAAGTAATCCAACATTTACTTCCAAGAGGACCGCAAGTCTGCAAGGCTGGAATTTAACACACTGTTTAGATGCACTGAGCAAAAGACTAAAAAATTTCTTCTGGCCTTCTCGATGCCCAGCATGAAATAGAAGTTAATGAATATACAAACTTAGTAACCTGCAGTGGCATTTTAATAGGGAACCTTTTCAGTCAGGATTTTAAATCAAATCTGAGTTCCCAGCAGTACCTTCTATTTTTCATTGCACCCCACAGAACAGAGCAACCTCATTATTTCAAGCGCGTTAGTGAGTTGCATTATAATCCACTGAATTGCACAGCAGGTTTGCTGACACTGGAATATGTAACATCTCAGGACACAGATTTTCATAATAAAGATAATGACTATGAAAAAGCTCACTGAAATCCATCTAAGAACTTCCACAAAGAGCTGGTATCAGTCGAGTTTTAAGGGAGGATGATATTGTTGCAAAAATATATACTTTTAAGAACAAAATCATGCTAGCAATTTATTTAAAAAAATAAAATAAAAATCAGTAGAACAAGACCAGATACACTTTTTTTCTCTTTGAGTTTTTCCATATCCCACCTTGTGCTCTGACTGCCATTAGTTTACAGGACCCAAACATGGTCTTTGGACTGCCTTCAGAGGCTACATCCCAATCTTGCCACCACCATGCCCACCTACACCACCACACCACTTTGCAACCCTCCACCTGCTCTGGACAGCCTCTGTCCCAAAAAAGCAGGTAGCTGTCCAACATAGAAAGCAGGTGACTGCTGGTGGCAGGAATGGGATACTTGTAATGTGTGGACCCATTCTTAAACAATCTCCCTTCCTGTCATTTGAAAGGGAGAGGGAACACTTCAATTTCACGTGAGAAATTCACTGAAGTGCTAACAAGAAGTTAACCTCTGCAGTGTCCAGAACAGAGAAAAAGACTTAACCCTGCTCAGCAGGACTGTTCCATGTTGCCAAGTATTTTACCCCACAGATAGGATTCATGGCAGAATGGCAGAAAAAGCATGTAACAGATTGCTGGTATGAAGCAAGGGGAATTCACAGAGGAACTGAAACTCTGGGAAAGGTTTTAGGCATGCAATTTCTGCAACTTGAGAATGGCCTAAGGATATCACTTTCATGGGAGTCACATCCACAAGTGGATCTTGGTGTTAAAACCTGTAATTCATCTCTTAAATTTCAATTGCCTTTCTTCCTAGCCAGGACTGGAAAGAGGAGCAAATACTGCTGGAATAAACTGATAGCAGCCCAACTGCATTATTTGCAATGATGCTTAGGACTTGTTGTTTACATGTCCCACAGCCAGACCCCAGTGGGACTGTTTGCACAGGCAAACTGTTTGCTGGCTGTTCTCAGGCATCATGTAATTTACCAGACAGAAATATATGGCTTCAGGAGAAGAGAATTTTCAATTCTCTGGATGGTAGTAATAAAACAGATCTAGTCCTGATCTAGTGGGTGGCATCCCTGCTCATGGCACAGCAGTGGGTTAGAACTAGATGGTCTTTAAGGTCCCTTCCCACTCAAACCACTCTATGATTCTACGATAAGCCAGAAAAAAAATCCCAGTTGGGTTAACTAAGCATCATATTTAAAGCGAACTGAAAGCTCCTATTTGCATCTCAACCTTATGTGAACCTAGAAAATATTACTAGTGATTCAAGCTGCTGTACATTTGGACCAAAAACAGGACCGGAGAAGGCAGTAGTAACATACACTATAAATACCAGAGGGAGCCTGAAGGAAGAGTCAGGAAGAAGACAACACCAGCAAGATTGTACAATACATTTTAAAGAGTATTTTTCCTCCAGAATCCTGTAGAAACCTGTTCATTTCCTCCAAAAGTGATGCATAGCCTGGCACTTGCCCTTCTGAGCCATCTGAAGATGTATCTCATTCAGAGCTGAAAATTGACCTTGGTGCATTTAGTACCAGCCCAAGAGAGGCCCAGTTCTCAATTCAGGTTAAACCAGAACTAAATTTTGGGCAAGGCTGTATGTTTAGTAATTCACAGATAGTTCCTGAGAAGCTCTCTTTGAGAAAACATCAGGTTTTCTATTTCCAGTGTCCTTGGTGGGAAGCTGCGCTACGAGGAAAAAGTATCCCTGAGAAATATTCTTACCCCTTTTCTCATCTTCCACAAGGGCACAATCCCAGAGAGATGTCTTTAGTGAACTACCTTGAAAAAGTGAGCTGGCAGAAGACTTCAGCCTTTCTCACTTTATGTAACTTCAGGCATATCTTAAACTATTTTTTCCCCCCTTGTAATTGTCTTTATTCATCATGCTTGCTGGGCTAGTATCTGAGCCAGTGTTTCCCAAAGTTTTGATTGTTGGATCACACTTTCCAAAGAAAAATGGGTGTATTTGGCAAATAAATCTCCTCCAGCTTCCCTGACTTTTCTCATCAAGGCTGGCAAGCTCCCATATGAGTAACAGTCTGACCTCTAACACAGCATGGCCTCTGCAATGGCTTCTCCAGTTCTCTCACTACCACCCAGCCACTGGCTGATAATGGATGGAAGGAATGTAACAGTCTTTAGAGCACATTTTTCATATGGACTTGGCCTAATGCTTCAGTTGTAGATCAGAAAAAACAGCTTCCAACCAATACAAATTCAAAACAAAGAACAGGCTCCTGCCCTGAAAAGCAAAGTACCAGGGAAGGACAGAATCAGGACACCAAGAGGCAGGTAGGAGTGGGGTAAGAAGAAAAAAAAGCGGCACCTGACTGTGAGGAGGTTTACGTGCAGTGAAAAGGTATTTCAGGATAAGGATAGCCAAATGGCTTGCTGATGTTTATGGACTGTTTTATTCCTATGAAAGCAAATTAAAATGGAGCATATTTGAAAAAAATGCGAAAAAATTATTGAACTGAAAATTGCTTTCTGCAACAAACTCAAAGCACACGTTATTTTATATGCATCTTTCTTTCTGCTTGACATATGATAGCTATTTTGTAATTCTTCCTCCTAGGAAAACAGAGGTGTTTCAGCACCTTCTATATAATTTAATAGTAATTTGTGTGCCAGCTATGACAAGAGATAAACTGGGTTTCCAGGAAAAGCAAAAAATTCTACAGTTTCTTCTCATCTTTCTCAGGGGTCCTACTGACTTATGAATAGGACACAGTTAATTTCTGGCCTCTATTAATTTTGATTGCATTTTCCTCTGAAAAGAGGATTCCTTTCTCTTCATGATTGAATTACGTGAAAATCCTTACACGTTTTGTAATTAAAACCTGCATCCTTCAGTAATGACTGCTAATTATTGCAGAAAGTATAGTTTGCAGCCCACACAGGTAAAATGAAATCACCATTGTATTCCCAGCCTGGGACACGCCAAGGCAAGGACAGACTGGAAGAGCTATGGGACCACTTTTCTGCTGTCGTGAGCTGGTGGGGAGCATCAGCCTGCTCCCAAGACCTCCCTCCATGAGATTACACAGAGACCTCATTCTGCCTTGGTCTCCCCAACCTTCTTTTTCACTGGCAATCTGGCTACGCAGTATAAGCCAGCTGGAGGCAGCAAGTCCTTGGCGTCCCTGAACTGCTGCCCATTTTTTGCACTGTCAGGGTCTTCTGGAGCCTGCCTGCATGTTCCTGCATTCCTGACATCCCTCACTCTCCTGGCTCCTCCAGCTGCCAGGATGATTTGCCTAGAGCAATCTGCTAGCCTGTGACTTCTTGGATCCCTTTGTTCCTTTCCTATACTGATGACTTGGGGACTGTTAAAACCTGAAGCAACATCTAGGCAGAAACATTTCTGACAGCCAGCCAAGTAATCTTGATTTTACCTTAGAGATACCAAAGTTTAGGCAGGAAACGTATCTGGACTGCCAAATTTGCTACCGCACAACTTCAGAGGGACAGCTACCTTGTTTTAGCTGAATGCCTTTGCATGTCTAGATCCAGTTCCTTCCAAAAGCCTGGAGATACTGAACTGTAACTGTAGAAAAGCCCAGCACAGCCACAAGTCATGGAGTTCAGCTCAGAAGAAACAGCAGCTGGGTTATCCTCTCAAATTCACCACTGATGAAGGCCCTGTCCCTTCCCTGCTGGCCTGTCTAATCTTCCGGTATTCAACAGTGGAAGAGGAAAGGCTGTTTTGGCAGGAGCAAGAACTCAGTTCAACATTTGGCTACTGTGCAAAGGATAACTGTCACTTGGAACCACATTTCAGTCACGCTTCTCCTGTTTGTGTCCCTTTCACATTTTGCTGTCTTTAATAACTATCTGTCCAGTTTGTCCTAGCAGATTTCTGAAACTATTTGGGTCAAGTAATAACCACCAACTCCAAAAGACTGCTGCATATGAGACTCTCAAAAAACCTAAGCCCTATAATTTGTAAACCCTAATAAAAGGCTTTCTGTAACTTATTTTAGAATTGGTTGCAGAAGAGTACTGAACTCACATCCACCAACCCACAATTAATTGCATAATTGTTAATACCTCCTTTGGCTAAAAATAATGCTTGAGCCATTTTCTACATCTAAATTGCTGTTGAAATTGGATGGACTTCTCTCAGCCAAGAGAAATTAATGTAAAATTATACTTTTGGTGAAGAGGGCAGCATTAGGTCTCAGTTAGGGTTCAGTCTAGCAGGGATATGAGGAGGGAATTTGAAATGCTAGAGCAAAAATTAGCCATTCCTTTTTTGCTGGATGCTGGGCTGTGTACCACAAGTGATAATATAACAATTCTACAGGCCTAATTCTAGTATTGATAATATTTGCAAAAAAATCAATCTCATCCTCTTCTCATTATCTCTGAGCTAGATTATCACTGAGAAAGACTCTAAACACCTAATTTACTCTTTACCAGTGACAATGCTGATTTCCTTCCCAGCATTCCCAAGTGGTGTGATGAACTCTGGCCTCATAGCTTCACCTGTGCCCCTGGAAGCACTGTGCAAAGGTTCCCAGCTAGCAGCATTAGCCTTGCTGGGAAGCTATACCGTCTATCTGCCAAGATGTGGCACAGAGATTAGGCAAAAAACACTCTTGAGGGCAGAGTGAGACAACAAAATTAACATTTTCAGGCTACATTATTGTCTTGCTTCCTTAGAAAACATCCCTGTCAGATGACCAGGGTTCAGAATTCCAAGCAGATACAACATGTGTGGGGTTTTAATAAGGTTTGATTTTATCTTACATGAATAAGACAAGGCATGGAATTATAATGCATATTTCAGACACAATGGCAATATGATAGTAAAGGGCTCCCAAGTTATAAAGAAGCTTGTTGGGCTTCCTCAAAAATGGAGTCATCAGGTTGCCATATCATAAATTTCCCTGTCCTCACTTAGCTGTTGAACAAATAAAATTATTTTAGAGGTATCTAACTATATATACTTGTCTTGGGATGACCTTATGATGTGTATCCCATATTGCTGCCTATGCCCAGAAATGAATTCCTGTGCCTTTCTATGCCTCTAAACTGAGCCTGAGAGGGGGAAGGAAAAAACTGAGCAAAACTTTTTCAAAGCAGTTTGCAGCTTGTTCAAGGTCACACACAGATAGCAATTTGTTTTCCCCACTGCGGCAGGGGAGGGAGGAAGCACCCGGCTTGCTGTTTCCTGAGGACAGTTTTTTGGCCAGTGGTTCAGCTGCTTTGTTCTCCAGAGAGAGACTGAGAGTTGAATTTTTCCTTCTCTGGAATTTCGGATTTTCTCCCTTTTCTACTGGACTGCTTGATTGCTTTAACATCAGAGCACATCAGGAGGACTTTCCATCGGGCACAGAGGGCCTGGCCCTGGCCCAAGCCCCAGCTCCAAGGAGACCAAAGGGAGGACTCTAACACTTTCCCAGGTTTTTCCTCCACAGGAAAAGATTTTACCATTTAACATTATTTTCCTTTCCCGTGTGTTTGTTAAATAAATAGTTTTATCTTCTTCACTTTCCTTCGAGGAAAATTTATATTTCCCGAACCTCGTGGGGGAGGGGTGGTTGTGCCCTCTCTCAGAGGATATATTTCTAAATTTGGCCAAACAAAACAATATATACTTTTCTTTGCAGAGTATCTTAATATATAACAACCAATAAGCACCATACACAATACCTTTACATTTGCCTATAGCCTATCATAGCTACTACCATCACCATATTATAGTCATTATTATCCAATCACAAGAGTAAGTAAGTTACAATTTAAGCTTACAATGGAAAATTCTCAGACCTCTCTTTTTCTTCCTACTTCAACATTTCTTGTTTGCCTGCCATATCTCTCTTTTTGGTAAAGACATGTTTTCTATTTACTTATGCTCTTCTTGAGACTTACTTACTTGGTGAAAAACATGTCTTTGTTTGTAGTCACGTACCTTCGTCCTATTCATAAAAATCTCCTTCCAACTCATCTCCAACCTTTACCTTCTCAGTTACTCAGCTGTCAGTGTTTCAGCAAAACATCTTTTACTCTATATCAAAACTTGCTTCCATTTCTACCTCATCCCCAGTTTCTACATTCAGAGATCTTTCTGCCAAGCCTACATATCTGTGAAACTTTCTTACCAAACTTTCATCCTCCCCAACAGTATCTAACTGTATATACTTCATTAACATGCTATTTTCAAAGAACAATAACACAATTTCCGTGTACTTGGAGAGAGGCAAATGAGAAATATTTCCTTTTGTGTTTTTACATTGTATTTTCTTCCATAATTGGTAAGCCCAATTACAAAGCCATGATGTGACTGAATTCTTAGTACTGCTCTCCTGGTAATTTGCACTTCGGCATTACTTTCTTAGGTAGCACTACATTAGGAAAGCAATAATGTTTTCACCAGCACAAGCACGAACAGATCATGTCTTATATATTCTGGCTGAGCCAGTGAAGTCTGAAGGAATTAATTCAGTCCATGAGCAACACCTCACAACCTCCTAATACAAAAGCCTACATCATAAAAATGCAATAGAGACCAGTTAAGTTGATGACTTATTTTTATTGGCTTAAATTCCAATAACTGAAGCTGTAAAAAACTGGACTCACAAAACGGCAAATAAGAAATTTTTACTGGACACTACACTAAAGACAGTATCTATCACAAAATATGAGTGGAATTACTTCTTGACCTAAGCTGTCTTTTCCTGTTTAAGATGATGGCTGATACAACTCTGAATGCAAAGATACTAGAGAACAAAAAGTCTCTAATTAAGAGAGATGTGTTGTCACAGGATTTCCACATACCATCTCTACCTCCCTCTCCAAGCTTTCTAGCCCCCAAAGTGGGTAAGCACAGCTCAGTCAAGGGATATGTAAATCACACAGCATTGCTTTGTCCAGTCACACTATACATACAACGAATGCAAGGCCCCCTTGTTAGGCAAGTACTGTATACAGACAAGTTTCAACCTAATCTTTAGGAACTAGACGTTTTTAAAGGTCCTCTCCGATTACATCTCAAGTATGTCTTTTCTAGCAGCTGAAAGTTGCTAGAGTAGTAAGAGTGTTCACCTGTGTCAGGCCAGTGCTGGTAATTGCCAAATACTTGTGGACCTTTTTGTGTATGAAACTCTTTTCAATCTCTATTCTCAAATTCTTGCTAATTCAACTGTGAGCTCATTTATCCTTGCAGTGCAACTACCACTACTCAATGACCCAATCACTACTGTCCCTGAACTAAAGCCATGAGATAACACAGTGAAGACAGATCACATTAAAAAAATGAGTGGGATTGTGTCTTAGTAACAAAAAGCTGCTTGAGTACCTTTCCCAATAACTTCTGATTACATGGGTTATGCTGACACCCAGTTCACACACACTACCCCTTTTGTGTTCAGCCTTAGATATACTGTTAGTAAGAGCCCATAAAGGAGTTGCCAGTGTGATGGCAGATTGTGTTGTCCTTAACTGTGCTATTTTAGTGCTGCCTCTATTAATGCTATTTACCTTCCAAGCAAAGAGAACACACAAGGAACGTATGATTAAGACAGAGGGCAAGAATGAGTTTAACACATACCAAGAATGGGTAACAGAAGAGGAAACACAGGAAAATAGAATCAGAGAATAGTTTGGGTTGGAAGAGACCTTTTAAAGGTCAGCTAGTCCAACTCCCCACTGCAATGAGAAGGGATACCTTCAACTAGAAGAATATATATCAGAAATAGAAGATATGTTGGCCTTAGCCCACCTAGTTATAGCTGGATGGCTTCAAGACATAAAAATAGACATATAAACAGGAAGTTCCACAGTTTCTGCAGTTTTTATAACATTGTCATTATCAGGTGACTAGTTACTCCCACATCTCAGTAACTCTGGAAGGAGGAATTCTGAAGGACAAGACAGTGGAATGGAGATTGTGGGAGGGATGAAACACTTGGCAGTGAGTTCCTCCTTGAGCTGTGCTCCAAAGTGTGGTGGCAGCAAAGCAAACATTACCTATGTTTGTCAATTCAATTAAATGCATCACTCCCACTTACTGATTTTTTTTTTATTGCATTAGAAGCAAGGATATTAATCTTGCTCCATGCAAGAGATCTTATGTTGCCTTCTAGGACATTCGGAAGTATTGCTTTTAGTTTAAGAACATATTTTTATTCTCAGCATGTTGCTTCCTCCTCACCAGTATTTCAGCTTCATCATTAATTTGTGAGCCGTAACTCTGGTGAGAATCAGCTCCAGGCTGAGAAAAGGAATTCCTACATTTATTTGTCTCTCAGTTTACAAAAGACACTTTTTGATAAGACAGGAGGGTTATACTGAAAAATAATCATAAATTAGATTTACATTTTTACAGTCAATAGAGAATTGGATGCATATATTATAGACCTAAACTAGGTAAAAGGGTATTATACCAAAGGCATGTTAGTCTTCCTTTGCATGCAGCCAACTCTGTAGTGGGTTTTTCAGAGCACCATGAGAATACCCAGCATCCACTGATAGTTTGAAATATCTCTAGAAAATCTGGGTCTCCAAAAAAACCAGATCAGAATAAACTATACCCAAAAAACCCATTCTATTAGGAAATGTAATGAGCTAAAGAAGGGTAAACAAAGCTATGATCACAACACAAAGCAAGTTATTTGGGGTGGAACTGTCTCATCTTCTGTGCACCTATTGCTGGGAGATAGCTGGGATACTGTCACTACAAGATTAAGTGTAATTGCCCCTGTACAACAATATTTTTTTAAGGTAGAATCCAGTATCATTCCTCCTAATTCTGCAATGGCCAACAGAACTGTTTTACTAATGCAGGCTCTCCTGTTAATTTTATGTCTTCTGATAAGGTATGAGAGCAACCCTTGGCAGAGCACAGCTCACTGTCACTGTTCTCTCGCTTTCCTGAGCCTTCAACCCGAGTGATCTCAGGGCCCCTTCTGCAAATTATTTCTTGAAGAGAACCACAAATACTTCTGAGGGCAAGGTATTAAAAAAGTAATATGCCCAACACTCTGAGTATGGGACTCCAACCAAGCACTAAAACAGAAAAGAAAAATCCCTATGCCAATATTTAACATTCAAAGAGAAGGCTAATTCCAGTGTAACTCCACAAATTAAAGCATAGGGAAATATGACAGCAAGTTAATTCAAAGGTATTTTATATAACAAATTGCAAAAAATCCTCATGATTATGATTTAAAATCTGCTTCTCTTGAAGGGTACAATAACTGTAGTTCAGTTTTCATTCTCCCACTTTTTTGCTACTTTTAGACAAGTTCTCCATTGGAGGAGGACAACGCAAAAATTACATGGAAACTTTTATGTGTTCACAGTTTATATCTGCTACAATCAACATTAGTGGAAGAGAGATCAAGCAACTATAACACATCAAGGTGCTGCTAAAACTGTCACACACCTAAAAAAGATTCTCCTCAAAACCAAAGTGTTTAAGGGGATCTTTACGGAAACACTAGATAAATTAAAATCACAAGAAGAAACACAGCCTGTGGAAGGTTTCTGGACTTCAGAGGGACTCTGAATTCATCAGAGGTTTGTACAGTTTATACTACAAAACTGAGCAGACTCAGAAAGAATTTGTGACAAGTCTTCCAGTGTTATTGCGTACACTGCCAGTTTTACAGGCAGAAGCATGAAGATGACTATAATCCCTCTGTTATAGGCAAAACATCTGAGGCTCAGCATTTGAGAAAGCTTTAGATGCTTCACTACTTATCACAGCAGTAGATTTAATTATCATGTCACAAAACATGGGAAACTGAATGTGCTGCTTACAGTGAGCTGGTGATGAAGAGTGGGAGAATTTGGCACAAGTAAAAGGAAGAAATAATTTGGATGGAAAAGTGAGTAATTGTGGAGCTCCCACAAAAAACCATCCCAGATGTTCTGGGTAATTTCAGATCTTGTCAATACAGAAACCCATCTATAATCAGCCAAGGGGAGGAGGTTCATTCCCTACAACACCAGGGGCAGCCATGGTTGTCTTGGCTGCATGACACTGAAGAGGTGGAAATGAAGCAATGCAAGGTTGGTTTGTTTGGGCTAATTTATATTCTTTCTGAGTTGTGGCACACACATTTCCCCCAATCTTCTTACAGTGTACTGTTGGAATTGTAAAAAGAAGAGAGGCCCAGCGACTCCGGCGGGGGGAGTTACTTGCAGACCAGCCAATATGGTTGATAAGAGCAAAACTCTGTTTATTAGCAATCCAAAGGCACTTATATAGTATATCAGCTTATTAACTCTTAAGTGGCTTAAAACTTATCAAAGCGCATTTCTACTTCTACATAATTGGACTTACATTGGCAAGCTTCTACAGTTATGATTAAAAGAATTCAGAGTTTATCTTCCTTCTCTCTCAGTCTTATCTACACAGCTGTACCTTCTCAAACTCCCTTCTTGTTCCCAGCTTGGTTCTCACAGAGATTTTTCTCATGGAGAGTTTTTCTCACACACAGGCCTTCTGCTTGCAGGCTCTTGCTCCAGTTCTTTTATTGATCCCATAATTCTGTGAATGATCCATGCCCCTGATCCTTTAATAATTGCAACAATTCCCTCTTTTTTTTTTTTCTTTTTGTACAAGCAATACTTGATGGGTCACAGATGTAGTAACTTTGTATATTATCTTTTGCAAGCATTGGAAGGCAAGGTGAACACAGTATTATTAATAATATTACTAGTCCTACAGTAATCAAATGCTACACAAATAAAACTAGCCATGAATTTAAATGTAGTAACTTTAACCATCCCTCTATGTTGAGACCGTCTTCTTTTTTCTGTAGTTGTGTAGTTAATTGATGTAACTCACTTATTTGCTTGTGAAGTAGGAAAAAGTGGTTAGAATGATTTATACAGCACACACCTTGGAACCTTTCACAGCCGTGGCTGTGAGCTAATGGTAGAAAATCAATGGCTGCTTAATCTTGTAATATTATATGTCTAACACTAATAACACACACACTTAACTCATTGAGCATTTGCAAAGTCATAGTAAACTTATCCCTCTCCCAGCAAGCAAGTTTATGTAATATAGCGTAAGCCCTGGCTGCTAAGAGTACCAGGTAAAAACAAAAATGCTAACTAAATCAACTGCTTTTACTTGATCTAAATGGGCAGACAGCTGATTGAAAATGTCTGCTAATGCTCTTGTTTCAAGACAGTTAAAAAACAATTTTTCACTTTACTTCTGTGTTTGGTGTTATACTCAAAATTTTATGCAATATACCCAAAAATTTATGCAATTCTTCTTCTCAGTTTTGTCTTTGGAAAGGGTTCCCCGACACCCACCACAAGTCACTAGCAACCACCCCGGGCAGCAGTCACATTTGCCCTAGAGTCTCACTATTTCTCCTGCTACGGAGAGTGGTGGATCTGGCAAGTCCTCAGCTCCTTCACTCAGCCACGTCTGCAGCCTCTCTCAAGGCTCCTCAGGACAGGTCTCAGAGTCCCAGCTGTCAAAGTAGTGGCCTCACTTTCCTCAGGAGCTGATGCTGACTGTGCCTTCTCGTTTCGGGGTCCTGTAGCATGGCACCACTTTGCTGGGCACAGCTCTGGTCAGTGGTGCAGAGATGACTTGTTCCTGTTGCAGGACATTCTGTAGCATTACAGTCCACATTCGTTCCCCAGAGCAGGAACTGTGAAGGGGTTAATAACAACTGTACGATGCTGATGTAGTCATTTGAACACAGGACATCTGCTGTAAAGATAGACTGCAAAATGCTTTGTGTAGATAAGTCAGCAAGCTTTTTGATTACTTTTTGCGTCATTTCTTGGTGTTTCTCCCCGTCCTGGGGCCGACCCCCGGCTGGCTTTGGCTTTGCAGGAGACAAAACCGCAGAAGCCGCGCTGCTGCCGGACGTCCCACTGTTCGGCGGGGGAGGTGGTTTACTCTCTGACGCTTTTGGCCGGGTTTTAGGACCTCTCTGTTGCTCTGCCGCTTTCGGTGGGACAGCGGGACTGCCTGTGTCTCCTTGGCCTGCCTGTGCCACCTGGATCGGGTGTCTCTGCTTCCGCTTTTGCAGCCATTTCTCCCTCGGCCGTCGGAGGGGTAACATCCGGCTCTGCCGAGTTTAGCAGCTCCTGCAGTGAGCGGACGCACGCTGCTGCGTTTTTAACCGGTTTTCTCGCGGCCGGCCCGAAGGACCGTGCTACCCCGGACTCGGCTCCGGTCTCTGCCCGCTGCTCTGTAAGACCCGCGTCTGTTTCTTTCCCGGAGCTGCTACAGCCAGCGCTGCCACTCTCTAAAGTCTCTATGGCAGCTGTGGCCACTATCTGTTCTGTTTTTATTTCTGTGAGAGTGCTAGTTACTGCTCTCCAGGTGAATTTGAGAGCTTTTGTTTCTTTAGCTTTCTTTTTAACCGATCTTGGATCAGCTAGTTCCTTATAAAGGTGTACTTCTTTAAGTCCCCACTTTTCCAAAAAGCATAAACCAAGGGCCACCTCAGTTTCCGTAACTGCGTCTTTCCGCAAACCCCCTGCGTCTAACCACAAAATCCACATCTTACCGCTGTCCCTGCTGTCAGGGTCATGCAGCCTTGCAGGTTTAGCCCTTGTCAGCCGATTCGGCGGACCCCTGATGTCAGGTCAGTCCAGGCACGGATCAGACACTCGCCAGCAGGTGTTGACCTTTTGCCCTCCGATCGCCGCTTAATCGGTGCCATGTCGACTCCCACTGAAGTAAAAAAAAATGAAGTGCCAGTCCTCAGTCCGAGTTCCGAGTTCGAGTCTGAGTTCCGAGTTCAGGCACCAAATGTTGGAATTGTAAAAAGAAGAGAGGCCCAGCGACTCCGGCGGGGGGAGTTACTTGCAGACCAGCCAATATGGTTGATAAGAGCAAAACTCCATTTATTAGCAATCCAAAGGCACTTATATAGTATACCAGCTTGTTAACTCTTAAGTGGCTTAAAACTTATCAAAGCGCATTTCTACTTCTACATAATTGGACTTACATTGGCAAGCTTCTACAGTTATGTTATGATTAAAAGAATTCAGAGTTTATCTTCCTTCTCTCTCAGTCTTATCTACACAGCTGTACCTTCTCAAACTCCCTTCTTGTTCCCAGCTTGGTTCTCACAGAGATTTTTCTCATGGAGAGTTTTTCTCACACACAGGCCTTCTGCTTGCAGGCTCTTGCTCCAGTTCTTTTATTGATCCCATAATTCTATGAATGATCCATGCCCCTGATCCTTTAATAATTGCAACAGTGTACAAGTTAAACACATTACAGGATGATACTGAGTGTCTTTTACAAAGACCCCAGACTACTCCTAGAAGAAGGTGGAAATGCGGGAATAAATACGGAGGCTCCTGGATGACATTAGTCCATGGACATCTGAACCATTGCAGTTCAATCACAGCTATAATAATGACTATACATGAGTGACCTAAGAGACACTCCAAATCCAAAACAATAATTAAATTGGTAAAACACCAAAACAGACAATGCCGTGTCAGTAGCTCAGCTGGCATGTTTCAACCTGGGGAATATTTAGAGGATCAGGATCTTCCATTTTGACTGTGATGGTCTATGAAAAGTATATATAAGCTAACTAGAGATAAACACAGTATGCTGAGACTATACAATAAAAGCAATAGCAAAATATTGCAGAATGAACATCAAAGAAACTTGAGATATGCTGAAAGTTGGATAATTTGTGCAACTGCACTGTGTTCCCAAGTCACTGGTTTCAGCACAAGCATGTACACACCATTCTGCCACAGAACCCAGATTATTAAGACTGTTACCTTATTCACACCATCTGCCATTGCTTGCAGTGTTAACTCTCTAGGTCCATCCACAGTCTTCCCATTGTCAGTTGGTCCCCAGCTGGCACTATATATATCTATGACTTGAGGCATATGACTGATGGAGGAAGCCTCAATAATGTCTGTCATAAACGGCTGGTCGAGCATTCGAATACCTGTAATTTTAATCAACATAAACATGAAATATGCATTACCTAGCACAAAATGTAATCTCAGCACCTGCAGAAGGCCCCCAGTTACAGGTATTTTAAGTAACTGGCAGTTTCACCCATTCAGTAATTCTGCACTTGACATTCCCATTTCACCAAGGTGTACTTACCCAGCAGGGTGCCGGTATTAAACACCCAGCCACCAAGGCAGCGTGGCCCAGAAAGACAAAGAACTTTATTGTTAGCTTTCTAATTACACTGTGTTTTCCATCTACTCTTTGAGAACACTTAAAAAATACCAGAATTCAGCAATCTCAGAAATTCAGTGTTTAAATAATATTAATGGCATTTAAAATAGTATTCTGTAAGCTAGGGAAAAAGAGTAAGGGCACCCCTCATCTAACTTATATTCAGTTTTGTGTTCACATGTCATTAGCTTTTCAAGTAATTTTTCTATTTTTTTTGGTGCATCTCCAGAATATAATCAGAGGAGGGAAACATACTGCACAGCATTTTTCCTGGAAAAATATCATTCTGCCAACATGTAGATGCAATAGCAAAATATGGCCAGCATGTGGAGGAAAAAAGCAAACTCAAACCCACTTCCTTTAACCCATACTGCAGTAGAAGTTAAGAGTTTAAATGATGCAATCTTAGGACATGTCAACTTCATAAAACCTCAAAGTGTTGACTCTAAGCCAGCCAGAGTGCAACAGACAGCAGTGCAAGCCCTTACATCCATCGTGCCCCACACATAGGACAACTTCACTGACAGCCAACTTGTCCTCTGGATGAGATCTGAGTAACCAGGGGGTCATTCCAAGTTTAATTTGTAGCCCTGAGTTGAAGTTCAGTTTTTCCCAACAGTTTAGGGCACAGGGCAGAAATCAGTAGCACAGTGCCAAACAGTGCGAATGGCGATAAAGATCCTGATTTAGAAGCCAGTAACTTTACTATATTCAATAGAAAACCAGTGTGTCAAATATAAGGCTGGAAAAAAGGTGAAAAAAAATAGAAATCAGACCAAAGCTGGATGTTCTTGATGGGCTAACTCAAGCTAGAAATGATGAAGTCAAACTCAAATTTTGCTTCCCATATGTATAAAGTGCAGATCTGCCCAGAAACCACCATCCTGGTTTAAAAGACAAACGTCTGCCAAGGAGGCTGGGAACCCTTCCTGGAATGGAAAGACGACCCCCTCCTTCCAAATTATTGTAACTTCAAAATTATGGGGCTTCCAGGCAAAAATTACTGGAAAAGGAATAACAGTTCTTTACTAGAATATATATAACAAGACAGACAAACAACAAAAACCCAGTAACAGACTTTTCCCCCCCGTTAAGCAATTCCCCCTTTTTGTGTAGCTATGACCACAGCCGGCAGGGGGCGCTGTTGGCTCAGTCGCTGCAGAGGGGCTGCAGTGACTCCCCGCGGCTCCAGGGGGCGCTCCCACAGGAACCCTCAGACTCTCCGGGGGTTAATGCCGGCCCCGGGAAGAGAGAGAAGGTGGGGTTTGGTTTCCCCGGTTGCTCACATCCTGGCCATGGCAGCCACCGAGGTTCCAGTCAAACCAGCAGCATGGACCATGGGGGCCCGGTTTCCCCTGAAACACCTGCAGATGGTGAGGGTCTCTCCTGGCGAGGGCAGGTGCTGAAAACTCCCAGTCAGCTGGCAGCTCCTGCAAGCAGCAGGCTCACCAACGGGCAGCAAGGAGAATTCTGCAGCAGCACCAAGCCCTCTGAGAAGCAGCAGTCCAGTACCCAAAACCTCAACCATCTCCCCTCCAAGCCGGGCAAGGACTATCTACCCCCAGCTAGAAACTACCCAAACCCCCATTCCCCCCTTCTCTGAACCATTTAAATGGCATGTCAAAGCACTTGGCTACCCCTCTTGTCTCCGAATCACTGTCCATTCACCATCTCCCTAACAACAAATGGGAAGATATTCTCTAAGAAACCTAACCCAGAACAACCACAAAATTAATTATTGACCCCAAGAAAAGTGGGGGAACAACAGGAGGAGCCAAACCATCTTCAAGGAAAAAAAGAGGTACAAGAAAAAAACCAAGTGATGCCCCAGATCCTTGGCAACCAACTTCCAGTTCAGTCTGCAAACATGGACTCTGAACTATGACAGCAGCAGACCATCAACTTTCATGGACTTCCACTGCCCATGGACCACACAGTGGTGTTGCCAATGCACATTGTCCTCAGGCACGGAAAGCTGGCTGGCACTTCCAAAAACTTGAGGGGATTTTACTACAAAGTGGACAAACACAGATGATTATTTGTAGGCTGTTGGTCATCAAAAAAAGTCTTCACACCTCTTGACTTTTAAACAACCAGCCTGAAGTTGTAGAGTTATATGGACATGGCCCAGTCAAAATCCCATGCCTCAACTCAGATTCCGCTAAGAGTAACTACTGCTAGAATGCAAATTTTGTGGAATGTCCCATCCCTGAAGGAGATGTTACCCTTGCTGAAGAAAGGAGACAGTCATTAGACCTGCCCAGCTAGTTACTAACTCTCAATGGTATTTCTTAGGTAACAGCTTAGCAAACATTGCTTGGTGCCCTTCTCTGGTGGAGATTCAGCTTTCAGTCATGTAGGTGACAGGTGAAACGTAGCCTTCCCCAGATTCACCTGACACTACAGTGAAACAGGGACTTGCCAAGCAGAGCAGAACTGTCTCTGAATACACACTGTGGACCATCTCCATGAAGCAATGGGTACATCCATGCTGATGTTCTGGTGTGGATCAAGGAAAGTAAAGTGAAATTCCTAAGCATCTATCTCTGCCTGCTGTGCCTCAGTTCTCATCATGAACAGTCTTAAGAGTGGGAAAAACTGGATTTCTTGAGATTCAACTAAACTGACACATGGTTTCGAGAGCCTAACTGACTCCAAGCACTGTATTCAGTATATCTGTGCAGAGAAAAACTCGTTAGAAGTAAAAATACCCAACACACCCAAGGTGTGGATGCTGGGTGCTAGGTACCAGCTGTTTCATTCTCTGCATCTGCTCCTATCACTCCACATCACTGTTAAAACAGGAAACCTACGACCACAGAGATTTATACCACTGCAGGTATACCCTGTGAGAGCCTAAAGGGTAAGAGCAGCATGACATTTGCCTTTTCAGATAGTTTCTAAGTGCAGCAGGAGTTTATACTCTACCTCCTGAAAAATTAGATTTGCCACAACTGATTCTGCAGCCATGCAGGGAAGAAGCACTGAAAATCAGTATACAAACAGGAGCTGAGCAGGAGCAGAAGGAGCAGAAGCTGCTCTTTTGCACTGTTATTAAAGAGCTTATATAAGGCCTTTGATTGAAAAGGCAAAGCCATGGAGAAATTCCTCTCCCCAGCTACTGTGAAAGTCCAGTACCAATCTGCAGCACTGTCCTGGGCAACACTCCCTGGCTCTGCAGAAGTTCTGCCTGAAGCACAGTGGACCATTTACACCTTGGATTGTTACCATACCTGCCACTTTGGAGTTGTACGCAACTCCCACGCCGCAGATGTTGTTGTTGGCAGCAGCAGACACCTCTCCTGCACACCTTGTCCCGTGGCTGTGAAAAGGAAGGCAGAGAGACCAGATGAACCCCAGCTAATGTATGTGTTGAGCTGAGCTGGATCACTGGGAGCTTGTTTTGCCTCAGTCAGCTCCCAGTACTGCGGAGGAAAGCCATTCCTCAGGCAAACTGTTGAGTGCTGGATACTGGGATGAGTTCATTCCTTCGTGAAGCAGGCGATACCCAGTTTCCCCTCTGCAGGATGAGTGACGCTTGCTCTGATGTTAACGTGTATCCTTACACTGCATTTAGTCGTCAAGTTATTCAGACCTTTTCTTTTTAGCTTGTGAGATAGGTTCTGCCTCATTACCAACTCTTAGTCAGTAGAAACACCCCCTGACAGAACAGTGTAAATTTAAGATCAATGTTAATGCCTTTATTTTTGTGGCTTGACAGTGTGACACCCATTACTTTGAACCTCAAAGAACAAAGTCTGGTTGCCTTTTTGCTGTTTGAACATGTGCAAAGAGCCTATCACTGCCCACAAAAGAAATGCTACAGGAAGAGGTGGGTGCAATACCAAGCTGGAGTAGCAGAAAGGAGCCACAATGGTCACTGCACTACTCAGCAGGAGAGCTGCAGCCTGGCTGGCCAGGCCCAAAGCTGTGGGACTTAAGGGCACATGCATCCCTCTCATCCCGTGCCTAATTCCCAAAAGAGCTGACAAGGTGCTCCAGCTCACACAGCCACTGCTGTCTGCTCAAGTGGGAAAAGTCACTGCTTTGATACAGAGGTCTAGGTTTGAGCCGACACATGGTATTTCAATAGTATCTGGTGTCTCTAAAGTGCTTTACAGCTCTTAACAGAGACCCTTTAACCGGCAGTGGCTCCTGCAGGAAGGGAGATTGCATTTTCCTTTCTCCTAATTCATCATAGAAATTAAACTCAAGAGAAGAGAAATACAGACACCATAACCTAGTTTTCAAAAAATAGCATAGCAGCAGGGAAACTACTGAAACCTGTGCTGCTGCCAGGGTTTTTTTCAGTTTAAGATGCTGAATCAATATATGAATCCATCCTACTGCTCACATCTCTGCATTGAAACTGGTGTTGATTCTACAGTATGCTAAGAATTCATGCAATTAAAAATGCTGTATTATGGTTATCCTGAGTATCAGATGGACCACCCTGGGAGGCAGCAGAACTGTTTCAATCACCTTTTCCTCTCTCTTTCCCTTTACGGGCGTCTGGTGAAGATCAGTGTAACATTAATAAAAAGGTAAGAAGCAACACATACATTTTCCTCCTCTACTTGGGAGTATATATTTTTAAAGGCAGTTCCATAAAGGAAGATGACTGAAGATCTTATCCACTTCCTTTTACAAAGGGGGCAGAGAGGACAGCAATACAGATTTCTTATTCAGCTTCTACAGAAATTGCTACCAACAATCAAACAGATTTTCCCTCATGTTCTTGCTCAAGGAAGTGTAACAGAAATACAACATTCATTGCTAGGTGCTATCAGTGCTAGGCATTCATTACCTAGTCACCTATGGGCCAACTACGAGCCACAGAGAAGAATAAATGGCTTTGTTCAAAATTGGCTTGACTAATGCTGGGGTGCAAAAAATCAGTGATGCTGCCAGATTACGGTGGGAAAAACTGTATTACAACCTTCCTGACAAAGAAGTTTTACCAGAAGGTCCTCTCCCTGTCCTGGCCTCTCCAGAGCAGTGGCCCATATAATGGAGAGTGCAAACAGGCCTATTCCATCAGCTCAGAGTTTCAATATTGGGCTGCTGACTAGAGAGAAAAAAAAAATCATTTATCAGTTAGTGGAAATGCATTTGGTTGAATGATTAATGGCAAATAGCAGACTTTTCCAACTCAGACCTATTTGCTGTTCATGTACTACTGATAAACCCTTTGTGGTTTCTATGAAGTGGCTCATGTCACAGGCACAAATCACAACCTTTCTCTACAGTGTTCGCCTCTTCCCTATTTCAAGATTTAAAACAAGGGGACAGAATACAATTAAAAGTATTTTCGTCTGTGAACAAGCTACTTCAAAGGCCAACCATATATTAGCAAGTAGAGCAAGTCTTCCATAAACTTTATGTAAGTGAAAACATTTTACACAAACATGCATGAAAAAGTAAGGTGGGAGAAATGGATTTAGTTAAAAAACAGTTTTGCATACTGTATTTTAAAAAAAATCTATACTAGCTATGAAAAATTCACTCTCCTTTGTCTTTGAAAACAATTCTGTTTCTAAAATCCACTACCAATGGTCCTGTGCCTGCCTCTCTATTGACATGTTTTTGAAAGTGTCTGAGGTGGCACAGACTTTTATTGAGGGTCCTTTTCATCTGCTTTGAAATGCTTCTGCAGACAGCAAAGAACAGGACCCATCCATCCTATCTTCAGCTGTTTGCAGGGGAGTGCTATGCAGTGCTGCAGTCTCAATAGCTGGGACCATCTGCCTTTGTTGACCACTTTAGCCGCTTGCATTAGGCAGCAATTAAACATGCAGACCTCAGATAGACACTTTTGTGGGGCAAGTGCAATCGCCTGTTTGCTCATATGACATTGTCAGCTTCTAAGTATTTGAGTGTTCACAGAAGGGAAAGGATTCCCCTACTTTGGTTTGGATCCAAAATTAGTAAAAAATCTTATGTCTGAAGAATATAAGTTTCCAAGATAGCAAATAAATTTTGCCCTGCTAACTCATTAGCTGAATGAGAGAACAAACAGAATACAAAGGCCACAGGCGTGGAAATAATTACTGGTTATTTAGATCGGGGCAGAAATTTGTCATCTCAGTGCTCTGAGGTGGAGAGCCCAAGTTGTGCTTTCTGCATGCTCACAACATGAAATCAGAGCGCTGTAGGAGGCAAACCAATCACTGATTCCTGTGGCTACTTCCTCACTGCAGAACGTGATATATGCCTTGGCTGAATGTGGTTCAGAAGGAGAGGGTGTTCAAAATCACAGTCAGTCCCCAAAGTGGTTCTTAAAAACCACTGATTTCTGTGGGGCTGCCTCTAGTTCTGGACACAGGGCTTGATTCAGGTTCCTGCTCTGCTCCCACTCCTCCTCATGCTCCAACACAGTTCTGTTCAACGTTGCACAAAGTGTACCCTCTCCTGCTGGGTTCCCAAGCTGTGGACCTGAACACAGTCAAACAGTGAGTACAGTAAACATGAGAATAAACTCCTTGGCTGCCAAGCCATCTATGGGCCTCTGCCCATAGCAGCAGCTGAACTGCCTGAAAGCAATTTCCTGCCTGAGGCACCACTCTCCCCTTCCAAAAACCACCCTGCATGGTTTTGTAGGCCAGTGGCTGTTAGATGGAAAGGCCAAAGTGATTCCAGCAGTCTTAAAAATAATGAAATGGAAGGGGGAACTGCAGAGCAGCTGTGATTAATGAAATACTCCATGCAAAAACCTTTCCTATTTACTCTTAAAGTCTAATGAACACTTTGCACATGCAGCTGGCAGCTCACAAAAGCCCCTTGGTGATCAGTCCTCTGCTTCTTGTTCCACAAATCACTTGAATTACTCACATAGAAATGTATTCTTTATGGAAAAAAAGGGTATTACGCTATCCTATTTTGAGTGTGATCCTTCTGCATGCATAAAATTCAGTGGGAGATACATGACTGGCTGTGCAAGATGGAGCCTTTATTTCAGGCTTCTCTCAATAGATTTTCCATGTAATCATGCCCTATCCAGATGCACCTGTGCAGCTACACATAGGGACAGATGGACTGTCAGAGGCAGACAGTTGTTACGTACCAGTAACAGTAATTCAGGAGTCAGAAGCCATGGCAAGAGCTTACATAGGAGTATGTCAGCTCAATTAACAGAATAGCAAAGAAATACACAGAGAAAAACAGTCACAGCTACTCCTGGACAGCTGGATATGGTGTGCTGGTTTGTATCTTAACCTGCATAAAACTAAGAATCTTGCATCTTAAAGCCTTCTTATATTGTGAAGGCAGGAAAGGGATGCTCCACTGAATGTGCTGCTCCTGTGATTTACCTTGCAAGACAGAAAATTCCCTGTCTTGCAAAAGAAATCTCATGGTTCATAGTATCATAGAGTGGTTTGGGTTGCAACGGACCTTAAAGATCATCTAGCTCCAATCTCTCTGCCATGGGCAAGGATGCCACTCACTAGATCAGGCTGCTTAGGGGCCCCATCCAGCCTGGCCCTGAACTCTTCCAGGGATGGGGCATCCCATCATGACTAAGGTTTATTGACAAGCAATGTTATACTTCCTAAGTATCAATTTTAATTTTTTTCTGAAAAGAAAGAATAGTAAAGGAAATCTGCAAAGCAATTTCTCTGTTGTTTTCCTCCTCCTGTTGCTGACCTGAACTCCCCATTCCCCCAAGAAACAGAAGAAAGTGTTGCAGTTCTCTGAAAACCTGAATCATGTTTTTCTCAATTATTACAGATCGGGTCGCAGACAATAGTGCTGCTCACCCTCAATTCTTCACTTGAGTGCTTGAAGTTAGCCAGGGGCACCTGGGAGCAGAGACGATAACCCATACCACATCTGGAATGCTTGAGGTGTATTTGAAGAGACTTTGGGAGGTAACTCTCCCTCCAGGGAGAGTTTACCTTGCAGAACAGGTAAGGATGGCAGACTGGGCCCCACTATTAAATACTTGATAGCAGCAGAATCAGTGTTAATGGGACTTGGCAGAACACAATTTTATGAAGTTTCACACTGAAAACAACAAGAGCTACCATTACACACTAAAGCTAAATTTAATTTTCTTCCTCTCCAGAGCGAAGTGGTATCTTTCTCCTAAAAAGATCCTCTGCATAAATAAGGCAAGAAAGGCAGCAGACCTTCACAAATTAGAGCCCTAGTCTTCCTCTGACTTCCCATTCACTAATTGGAATCATACTACTTTAAAAGTGTCAGATGTCCTTTCCCAAAATGAAGCAGAAATCTCATCAAGATCTTGCTTTGGCTGAAAAACTGCAGGACTACAAAGAAGAACATCACAGCTCCTAACTCTGTTTAATCCATTCTAGGAGGTCCATATCTGAGGTGGAAGCACAGCTGCTTCTTTGTTGTGTCACTCTGACAGAACTACAATTGATTTCTTTAGAAATAAAAACAAAAAACCCCATCCAAAACTTGGAGACCATCCAGTCATCCTAAATTAGAGATGAAAACCACATCAAACAGCCCTGAAATATTTTTTTGATAAACACTCAGTCTGAGCCCTGAAATCTCTAAAAAGCTTTCAAATCCTCAGCACTACTGGCAACTTTTGTCTAAGGGATATTTGGAAATTTCACTGAAAATATCCTGAAAGCAGCTAGAGCCTGCCATGCGACAGCTACAGAACCCAGGACACATTTTGTAAATAACTGTTGAAACATGTTTCCATTCCATGTAAAAAAGAAGCCAATGAGTTTAGGGAAACTAAAAGTCACACTTCCCAAAATCTTAAGCCTTTTCTTTTGGGCCATCCTTATTTATACCATACCTTGAGAACCAGTCCTTCGTCTAGTGAAAACTGGTTAAGTGGAAAGCTAAGTTCAGAACATACTGAAGAAGGAATGGGTCTTGGGCAATCACTATGTGTTCAGGAGAACTAACACAGCAAGCACAGCTGAACTGTTGATTCCAAATTTATAAACATAACAGAACAGCTTCCACTGTATGTGGACTTTAACTTCTCCAGCAGCTAGAAGAACGCTACCCATGCACACTGCCCTTAAATCAAGGTGATTCAGAACTTAACATACGATCTAATTGTTTTTAAACTGGTCATTCTACACCATGCTGCTTTTCTGGCTTCTTAGGCTACATTAGGATGAAAAGACTTTTTTCCCCAAAGTCTTTCCTCTCTCCAGCTTACTCCCTTTAAATTTAGCTAGCAGATGGGGAGCCAGTTTATACAGGTTTGGATTACTGAACTGTCCTGGGACAGCTGACAAAAAGGTATGTAGCTATCACCTATTCAAACAATCTGAAAATACACTTTTCTGGAGCAGCAACTTCATTTATAAACTACAAACCTAAAAAAATGAAGCTGTAAGTAATCTCTAATTTTCAAGCAGTAGTGAGACTGCAGTGTCTGTTCTGTGACCATTGAATTTAGCAGAAAACAGACATTTCACAAAGATGCAGAATTTCTTACACAAACCAAAGTGAAGGGCAGGTTGCCCAAAATCCATTTACCTGTTAAACCAGTCATCTGTATAGCGGGGATAGGGGTAGGGATCATTACTGCTGAAGTCGTAGCTGGCTTTGGCATTCTGCAAAACACAGGGAACACAGAAAATCAGCTGAAGAACAGACATGCAGGGCAAAATGAAACACAAATTGAGTGAGAAGCTGAGAATCAATAGCAAACTTTGCCTTCTTCATTCTGTGAGATGTATCTGGACAGAAGCCTGTCCCTGTTGTGCTGTGCCCTTTCCCATTTTCCACACCAGCAAGCCTGGGGAACAATGTTTTCCAGCATGCAAAGCCTCCTGTAGACTACTGATATTTCCAGTGTGGTTAACTGTGAGGTGGTGTGAGAGCTCAGGTCACTACTGAGGGACTGTTCATCAACACTTAGAAGAGTATTCAGGTATTAAACTACTTGGTACAGCAAAGCAAAGTTTAAATCCTATTTTCCAAACAGTGGTGGAAGTGACAAGACACATGGGTCTTCCACAAAAGACGTATTTTTGCAAACCTCATTTACAGTACTACAACAGTCAGATTTTTAAAAGCATTTCAATGCCTAAAAATGAAATTTTTTCAAAATTCAACAGTGAAAACTGCATTAATGGCCAGCATATATGCCTGAAAATCTCTTTGCATATTTTCTCATTCCTTTAGTTGGCTGAACAGCTTCACAAATGTGACTTTCAGGCACTTTTCAAAATGTCATCCCATGTCTCTGCTTTCTATATAAATCTACATCACTCCTGATTTGTCTTATCAGCAGTTAAGGACACTCAGCAACTTTTTGATCTGAAGCAAATGAGAAGTTTCAGAAAGTCAAGTGCCCTCTTCTTTATTCTCTCTTAATGAAAAAATAAAGGGTGGCTGAAAATTAGGCTTTTAAAAATATTTAGCAACTTCCTCTCAAGTGTATGTTTGTTGAGTTTATGTTTTAATAATCACCATACTCAAGAAACAAAATTATGTTAATTCTTAATTAATGTGTACTTGTATTCATTTTAAGATTTGGCTGAGCATGCTATTGAAGATAATTTGAGACTTGCGCATGAATGGCTTCGCTCCTAAAAACATTCCCCTTCATCTGATTTTCAGTTCCTGGGATACAGGAATAGACAGTCCATTGGTAGCACCCAAGTCCCTGGGTTTTGGATTCAAACCCTTTAACTCCCAAAAACTTGTTCCAGAATGAAATGAGGACAACATTGTGCTTGATACTTGGAGGGTAAAAATAAGTATCTTTCAAGTTATTGTACAGTGGCGTTTTTTGAGTGGTCATTTCATAAAGCCTGGTTGCTTATATTCAGCACAGACAGTAAATATTTTGCAGCATTTGAATGAAACAGAGATTTTAAGAATGGCTCTCAAATGGCTTGATGCTGTCCTCCAGCTCAGAGATTAATCCCTTTTTGATTATGGATCTCTCTGTATCTCCACACTAAAGCCCTGATTTTCAGCCTGAAGATGCCTTCCAATCATGTCAGCTATAGCCAAAAATTCTCAGTGCTTCTTTGTGCCAAGGTGTCTGATTAATTTGCTTCTTTTAATTACCACAATTGCTTATACATCACTTTGAATGGCATAGGTTTGCATGAGCTAAGAGTAAACAGAACATCACTTTTCAGCCAGCGAAAAACGGGGAAATTGACAGTTGTCTATAAATCATGAGTAGTACAGAGAAGGTGGACAAGGAGTTATTTTTTACTACTTCTCATAATTCAAGAAATTGAAATTACTGGGTGGGAAACTTAGATGCAGCAGAAAGCAAGAAGTACTCTTCCACAGAACGTGTAATGAGTTACAAAATTCACTGTCATGTAGATACCACACAGACATATTGCCAGCTTCATATTCACTCAGAACTTCTGCTACCACTCTAAAAATATTGCACAAATGAGAATTTAAACTCAGTCATGTGTCAACTGTTTTATTTTCCCATCTGGAAGAAAGGCAGTCCCACTTACATACCCTAAGCTCAAATGGGGTCTGGTGAGCCTGACTTTCCAGAACATCATCAAATATGCAAGCACCTTGTACTTGCTATCATCCACTCTTGACTCCAGAATTTCCTTGAGCAAAAATTACAGGTGAAAAGCCCTTCTAGCTGTGCTGATGTACCACTCCTGTTCATATTAGTAACAGACAAAAGGATTACAGCCTGAATGATTGAGACACCCTACAGGAGACTGCAGCCTTGCTGTATGCCCCAGGTAACCCAGCTTATGGAAAGATGCCTTTTGGCAGGCTACAAACCAAGTTGTGCAGCCACATCCTGCAGCTCTCATTTGCTTCATTTTGGATCACTGCACTCAAAGGAAAAAGATATCTAATGGAGTGGGAACCATCCACAAAGGGCAAAACTAAGAAGAATTCTTGGAAAGAAAACAACGTCTAACTGAACAAGTTATCTTCATTAGGGTCTTTGAGAAAAGACAGTGAGTTTCAGCATTGTGAAGGAGTATTTCACCCACACTATGGAAGCAGTGAAATGGATAATGAAACAGAGACAAATACAAATGGACTGCTTCAAGTTTCTAATTTAAAGATCAAATCCGTAAATATCTAAGCCTCAACTTTTGTTGACTTTTTTTTTAGCTTAAGTGAGAAATTAAATCAGTTCCAACATTGCACCACAAAGGAAACTGCTTCAGTGGATACCTTAAATATTTCATTTTGTGTTTTGCGAAGTGAATATTAAAATTTGTGGTTTGCCATTGTTCTCCACAGGCTGGAGTCCCCAGCAGGCAGCAAGAGGGCATTTATTGCTAACATGGAGAATTAATCAGCATAGGAACCTGGGAGGTTCCAATCAAAACCAGTGCAGATGAGGATCCACAGTAGCACACTCAAATGAGAACACTTTGCTTTTCCACTCAGGTGATTCAGTGCCCAGATTCATTGCCAAACTAGTCTACTGGCAGTTCCTTCTCTTAGACTTGAAGTGTTTAACATTTGGTTTTCAATATCTAAGGTAGCTGCCTGTTTTTTAACTTCAGGGAGAACTTGAGCCACCAACCTCAGACACTGGTCTGGCCTCAGACCAATCATTGGCACTGGGTGTTACAATGAGGTGAATCTAATCCCTCACATTCAATCAAAACCAGCTCATTGCTGCAGAGTGATTTGATGATTATCAGTCACTATCTATGCACAATTACTTATAAATAACATCTATTATATAATAAAAATGGTACTACAGAGAGGAATGGTATTGCTTTTTAAGGCATATTTCTATTTTTGCTTTCTAGCCTCTATGCCAAATAAAATACTAACAGAAGAGTATCAGATCCCAGGATGAGACCCTTTCAGTCATTTATTAAGCAATGGCTTGTATACCTTGACACAAATAGATTACTTTCGCCTCGGTACAAAATTCTGATTTCCTTAAAAATAAGCTTAGACTAGAATTTCCCAAAGAATTGCCTTGTACCTTTTAAAACACATGCAGTAAAATCATCTGTGGGAAAAATTCATTATGCAAAATATGACACTAACAATAAATCAGCTGTCACCATGTGTTGTTCAGCACTGTAATAAAATTATGTACCTTGAATAATGCAGCAAGCCCATAAATTTTTGTATTACTTCACCAGCCCCTGCAGTGCAATTAACATATACTTCTCTTTTTCTCTGTAAGTCAAGAAATATGCCTATGCTCACATGCTAGTCCAGGAGAAAATTAAAGACACATCCCACTGGTCACAGGGTGATTCTATTCATGACATTAATGTCCTGGACTAGATCTGAGGCAGAAAGATAGCTTTTGTTTGTTTTATTTCTTTACTGATCCAAAGAGAAAGCAAACCCCTGAACTCAAATTACAACATATAATGTCTCAGGGAAACTGTACTAAAATAACACTCAACGTCACGTGGTGGCAAAATGAAATTCAGTTTTGCAAGCACAGGCTTAAATAAATGGAATATGTTCACCAGAAGGCGAAAAAGGAGGTAACATATTTAACCTAGGAGAGTTGCAGCAAGGCTTCAAGATCATTAACAAGAAACAAAGGCACTGCTGCTAAGTCAGCCATTATACAATAAGCCCTCTCCTCTCTGCCACGAGAAGCACACTTTTATTTTGGTTTCATTTATGGGGTTTTTAAATGGAAATTAAAAAAACCCTGTAACTTTTTAAATACCTCTGCCTCTACAGGAACTAACATACATGTTCTATATCTCTATCCAGAAAATTCAGAGCTGTATTGAAGACCTTGTAAACACCAAGAATATATCCACAAAGTAATGGGTTTTGTTAAAAAATATTAACTTTAACGAGCAAATTCACAACTGGTGAAATCTGCCATGTCTCTCCAAAAACAGCAGCCTTTTACCCAGTTCTTATAGGTACATCACAAAAGTAAAAATACTGAGCCAGACAACACCAGCCAGATCTTGAATAATAAATAAGACAGCAGCACACTTCTCTGCTGTTCTTCTTTTCAAAACAGCCACAGAATAATAAATCAGAACATCATTTGAAATGGATGGAGTTGCGTCCTGGGTCCAGAATAGTACTTGAGGTGCCTGTAAGCCCTCCTGATACTCCAGTTCCAGGTATTTAGTACAGGCTCTATTTGGCCACAAGAATGAGCAAGTAAAGAACTCATCACAATAGTGATTTCATTTTGTAGTTATTACTGAAAAACTTCAATTTCCTCAACAATCACCAAGAATCTGGGTATAGGTCAAAGGAAAAATGAGTGGAATTGAAGTCAAAAGAAGATAAACTGACGGCAAACCACAAGTGATTACTGCTTAATTTTCAACAGTTGAAATAGTTAACAAGAAGTAAGAATTCTAATAATCTAGCTTCAGAGTTTATAGAAAGACAGGTTGGCTGTCCCCTACCTCTTATCTAACAACTTAGTTTGCAAAGTTGAAAGTTCTTCACTGCTTATGTTTAAAAACAAACAAAAATGCAGTTGAAAAACACATGGAGTCTCACTTTAACATTTGCATTTATCTTCATTAAGGTAGTATTATTTTTATAGTTACAGTTATGAAGAAAAATAGCTTTGCTGAGGTCATATCACATTGTATTCTCTTTCTATATTAAATAGATCACTTTGTCAAGTAACTGATGATCCTCTGTACATATCACTTAGCACTACAATGTCACACAATCACTTATTTTACTTTTTCCGCAGTAACGGCCTTCCTATTTCCCCTGCAGACAAAATGAAAAAACCAACATTAGTTACACTGCTGGCTGGTGCTCTTCAGCATGCGAGCATCTTTAAAAAAAAAAGGTGCAGTAAACACACTTTTTATTTCACACAGGGTAAAGTACACGGGCAGTACAGCAGTGCTGTATACCACCCAGGTAGATCTAAGCACAGATATGTCCCAGTTCCAAAGAATTGGAAAGAAATCAGAAATTAATTCTTAGGTACCAAGGTTGTCAGGTGTTTTCCCAGTGAACAACATGGAAGTCCAAGTGCATCCAGCTAAATGCCATCTAACCCTGTGGCTGTTTGTTAATGCTTAGCTCAGAGGTGTATGGTCAAACAGGACCAAAAAAATGGGAGTCAAAAAGACTCAAAGAACATGTTAGGTTGGGCACAATTTTTAAGAGGTATTCTTTTTTCAAACCAATTCTTAAAAAGAAAACCAGCTTATTTAAATACCCTCCACTTCTTCTCCCCTGAATCTTTACCTGACATAGGAAAAAAGAGTAAGAAATTGAGGGAGGCATGAGATTTTACTAAAAAGAAGCAGGCAAATGAACTTCTGTTGATAATAAAGACACTGCTTCATGATTCACCTCTTGGCATTCCTAGCCTGCTCCACAATTTTCAGGTTGATGGGGAGAAAACCTAAAGCACATCACCAGTTGTTAATTGCTCACAGCCAGAGATCTTAAGGCAAAAGCAAGTTAACCTACAGAACACTGAAACCTATTTGTGCTCAGCCAAACATTCCTTAATTTTCAGAGGGGGTGCACAAGAATCTTTACCTACAACATACCAAGGAGGTATGTTCATAGGGAGTCATATGGCTAAGGCAATGAAATGAGTAAAATAAAAATAAATTAAGCAACTAGTTGCTGTTAAAGATTTTCAGGACAAGTAGAAAATGTAAAGCTTTGGATTACGGAGAGAACTCCTTGGTTTCTTTAATTCAGGGGGAAAATAAAAGGAAAAAAAATGGCATATAAGTTGTGAGAGAGATATGAGCCCGTGGATTGCTTTATTATAATAGGATATACAAATTGTGCAGTGACTTCTACCAAAAAATACTCTGAACACACTTTTCATTTAGTTTTAGTGTTCCATTTTATTAAAAACCTGGCCCACATTCCTTTTTCAATACATGGAACGTTTTCCCCTTCAGATACTTTGATTATGCATTAGTATGACCTACTGAAGCTGAGAGAGTAAGAGAGGTATAAAGTTGGCAGCAGAGAAATGAGGTCCAAGTCCATTATTCTCAGTTATGTCACTGTAAGAAACAGCTGACAAGTCTGTCAGTGCATCAAATATGTGCTTGCTGGGCACTGAGCTGCAGTAAAGGTTGTGTTTGCAATGTTTTGATGGCAGCCAGCACTTAGACCCTCTTGGAGGGATAAGCAGGAAGGGAAGGGGAGCTAAATCATCTTGCTCCTGCCAATGAGCCCAATATCCAGCAAAATCTGCCATGGGCTCTTCTCATCAAAACATAGCAAGATCCAGATCACACCCAGCATCAAGGTCTCTTAAGCAGCATGTGGGGGATAAGGGAGAATTTTTTTCCATCAGTGTAAGAAAATCTATAGCTCAGAGCCTGCAATACAAATGCAGCAGTCCTTCAAGTCCAGCCATTCAGCATGACATGGTCTGGCAAGGAGTGGTCACTTATGCCAGGAGAGCCAACCCTTCCCTGCTGCAGCACATGATCAGCAGGCATTGGCATCCACATTGAGAAGTCCATAAAAACTGACCAGTTATCAGCAATGCTCACAGCAAAGTGCAGGAATACTGGACTTGTGGTTGCAATGGCACTCAGAAAACAAACATGGCAAGTTGTTAAAGATAACCACTTCTTGAGGCTACACCAATCTATTGTTACCAAACAGCCAAACTGTGGCTTTGCAAAAAGGGAAATCAAAGTGACTTAGGTGGTTTGGGGGGTGACCTACAACAGAGAGACCTGGTCCATGTGGGTTATGGAGAGGGGAGGACAGGCAAAGCAAGTCTGGTGATGCAGAGGATCTGAAAGTGAAAGCAGACAAGACAGAAAACTGGTTGGGTATTTTCCTTTTCATTAAAGGCTTCTCAGCTGACAAAAGAACTGTTAACAACCTGTCTTGGGATGACCTTATGATGTGTATCCCGTATTGCTGCCTATGCCCAGAAACGAATTCCTGTGCCTTTCTATGCCTCTAAACTGAGCCTGAGAGGGGGAAGGAAAAAACTGAGCAAAACTTTTTGTTCAAGGTCACACACAGATAGCAATTTGTTTCCAGCTGCAGCAGGGGAGGGAGGAAGCACCCAGCTTGCTGTTTCCCGAGGACAGTTTTTTTGGCCAGTGGTTCAGCTGCTTTGTTCTCCAGAGAGAGACTGAGAGTTGAATTTTTCCTTCTCTGGAATTTTGGATTTTCTCCCTTTTCTACTGGACTGCTTGATTGCTTTAACATCAGAGCACATCGGGAGGACTTTCCACCAGGCACAGAGGGCCTGGCCCTGGCCCAAGCCCCAGCTCTGAGGATACCAAAGGGAGGGCTCTAACACTTTCCCAGGTTTTTTCTCCACAGCGAGAGATTTTATTATTTAGCATTATTATCCTTTCCCCGTGTGTTTGTTAAATAAATAGCTTTTATCTCTTTCACTTTCCTTGAGGAAAATTTATTTTACCTGAACCTGGTGGGGGAGGGGTGGTGACCTGCCTTCTCTCAGAGGATATATTTCCAAATTTGGCCAAACCAGAACACAACCACACAGCTGGTGTTTCACCTAAATTGCATGAATATGGAAGACGAATGAACACATAAAAGTGACATTGTAGGTGAAGCAAGAGGAGGTGAAGATGTCAGAGAAGAGACTCAAAAAACATAATGCAAACTATTACCTACATGTCTTCTGTCACAAAAAGCAAACACAAGTTGATTTACAAGCCTTAGATTAAAAGGTCTTGAAGACCTATTGTGTTTTATTCCAGTTGCATGCTGACCTCATTAGCACAGTTTGTGAGCATCCCGGGGGAGAATTAACAATGTGACTAATACCTGTCAAGACATGCTGGGCTCTCATGGATTTTAATGCACCAAATTATATGCTTTGGCATTAATTAAAAAATTTGCCTTCCTTATTCTGTGTGGAATCAGCTAAATCCAAAATTACAGAGAGAGAATGTGGAATCTTCAGAATGTGCTCATGTAAATCCACACATACTAAATTTTTCAAGTATTTAAGTACATGATCATTCCAGGTTCTTCTGTTAAAGATTAGCATATTTGATCATAGCTAATATTTTCACAGTAATTTACTGGATGTTTAAATTTAAGAAGTGTCCTACACAACATGAGATGACTGACAGAAAGATTCACAACTACATCTGTCAGACATGGTATCACGGTTGACTAATCCTGCAAATGAGTTAAGTGCCACTGAATTAAAGTGATATAGTTTCTCACAAGAAAGAATTCTAAAAAACATGCTAGCATTGAAATTATGAAGTCCTTGAACACAGCACAATCCTCGTGCTCACCTTTGTACATATTTAAAGAGAGAGTCACCTCATTTAACAAAATTCAGAACACAATTTGCCTGAAAAACATTTCCAACAATCCCCAATCTACATCAATGCTTACAAGTAAGGACAGCAGAGGGAACATGTGACTGAGGTATCCACTACCATATCCATTTAAGTTTCACCAAACAACAGCTATACAGCACCAAACAACAGCTATACAGCACTTGAAGTAGCCAAAATTTCATCATATACAAGCTCCTGTTCCACAGCAAAACGTTATCCCAGTCAGTCATGTTTCCACAGCCCTTAGTATCATTATTTGCTCTGTTGAAGTCTATGCCTCTTACTGTAATGCTTAAAAATAAAGGCGTTGCATAGTAGAACAAACATTAAAAACCTGCTATTCATATGATCTGTCAAATTGCTGATTTTAATACAAAAACTACCAGTGACTTCAATGTGGCCAGCATTTTATTAGACATTGTGCACTGCTATTCTGTTCCCCAGTAAGAGATGTTCATTATGCGTATTGCTTTTATTGGGAATGAAACAGAAATGACAAACATTATACTTAAAGCAATCTGAAATAAGGCAGGTGTCTAAAAATATCTTAACCACCTATGTAGCTACCAAGAAGTAAAATACTAATATGGAGAACATAAATGCATACAACTAAAATCAAATAATGCAAAGCAAACCACCATGCCAAGATGAAGTGCCAGGATAGAAAAGATTGAATTATTTTCAAATTAACCAAATTAATTTACAGGTACAGTGAAGGAGAGGTGTTTAAAGTATTGGAGATCATCTGTTGATTTATTTACCGTATTTAGGCCATTTTGATATCACAAAAGAAGGGGCAATACTTGTGAATCCCAGGTCTCCTACCCTCCTTCACTTTGCAAGACTGGCTTATCCAGAGGGCTTGGCCAAAACTCTCCTTTTAAAACCAGTTGCATGTCCAGAGTTAAGAGTGGGTTTGTGACCTTCTTTGCCAAAATCATCACTGGGCCCAAAAAACTCTCCCTAAACCCCATCAAAATTTGATGAAGCTTTGTGAGGGAATAGTGTTCTCCACATGCACCATCTAATTCAGACTTCCCTGGTGATACCTTGGTAACCAAAAATAACTACAACATTAATTTTAATTGTTGGGTTTAAATGTTGATGGATATTCAGGGATTTCCACACTGATTAGGGTCTTAAACACTATGAGCAATAACTATTCTTTGAGAAACAGAAAACAAAGGCTTTCAAATGGAAAAATCTTAAAAAATTGTTTGGGACATTTTCAATGCAAAATGCGTTACTTTCTTTTTGGGGAAAAGAAAGCTTTCTTCTTCAATTTGTTGGACTTGGTTTTAAAATTACATGGTGTTCATTGCCTCCAGGGGACCATGTGTCTGACCCTCTTCTCTCAAGTGCACCATGCACCAGAGTGGGATTTTGTTGCTGCTGTTTTAATTCAGCACATTCTGCATGTCAAATATTTTAAATTAGGTTAAACTGATCCAAAATTAAAGTATTTCACTTCCATTTTCCCATGGACACTTTAATTTTATATAAAGGCTTACTTGGAGAAACCCTGGAGAGAGGCACAAGCCAATTCCAAAAACACCGGCCAGAACTCATGCAGAAATGTCATCTGCTCTTTCATCCTTGTGCATTTCTCATTTCAACAATCTTAATTTACTTTCCACAAATGACGCCTTAAGTGAAAATTAATACTACTGCTTTATGATTAAAACAATTAGCCAGCTTGCACTTTCTCAGTGTGCAACTGATTAATTAAGTGCATTGATTATAGAGACAAATAAATGCTGCAGACAATGAGTGGTTGTCAGCTTGCAAAGTGAGTATCTTTGGCACCATCTCATGTTGCTTGCACACCAGGCATGCATTTAACTTGAAAATTCCCCTTTCAGGTGGTTCTAATACAGAATAAAGCTGGAAACTTTTTGAAGCATACATTGATCTGAAAATATTCTCGGGCAAAGGCAACTACAATATGTGAGTATCTTTTGATTCCAAAGGAACAGTGTTTTGAGGCTATTTTATAGCCAGTATAAATCAGTGCATCCCCCTGGAGAGGCCAACATCAGCAGAGTGGTGCCAACTTCAGCTGCATGGATGGTACTAAGCACCAAGTCCCAGGTCTTGCCAAGCATTCAGGGTCCAGATATCTTAAAATGGGCTTTAGCAAAGCCATTCACATAACTTTCAGTGGAAGAAATCCAGTTTTCAGCTGTAAACACAGATCTGTGACACAAATCATCTCTCCATAAGGCAATCACAGCCTCTTTTGCCGAAAAAGCCTCTTTCTGTGCCCTCTGGCCATATGAAATAATCCAGAGGAGAAACAGTCTTCAAATTCTTTTTGCTGTTCCATCTTTTTAATCAAGTTGAAAGCTAGAGGTTGTGGTAACAGCTACGATTATAGAAAATTTTTATCTTTCATTAAATAGGAAGACCCTGACATATCCTTTACACAGGCTTCTCTCCCCCAGTGCTCATGTTAAACAGCAGTAAGGTACAGAGCAAAGGGACAGTACAGTCATCTTATTTAGAGTTTAATACACGAGCACCAATGACATGTACCTTTACAAACAGTTACTGTTGGGAGCAGGGAAGGACTGTTTGTAGGAGCCCATTATGTTTTCCAAGATTTGAAGCATTTTCTGTACGTGCCTAATTCAGGACACCCTGCCAGGTACACTAAGAACCTTATATGCCTGGGTGATATGATCAGAGAAGGCATAATCTCTTTTTAGCCTTTAATATGTTGTGAGAAAAAAAAACCAGATTGCACAGAACATAGAAATGAGCCCACAAATTGATCCTGCACAGAATAACAGAAAAATAGCCACGTCTGAAAGAGAGAACTTTGTTCTCTTCCCAGTAACTTCTAATTTTTGCCAGTGAAACTTCATTGTCATGCATGTCCTGAATAATCATTCTAAATGCTAAAACCAGCCCTTGAGCTGCCAGAAGCCACCTGAGCAGCATAAACAGCCCAACAGAAGGCCACCAGTTTTGATTGCTAAGGCATCAGTCAGCCTGGCATTTAAACACTTGATCCATCCTTCCATCCTGACAACAGAGAGGCTTCATTTTGTGTCAGCAATTTCTTGAAGTAGATTGTGGCATAAATTTCATCAACACCCTTCATCCATCAGTGTTCTAACTGAATTTTCGGTGCTAGCAGAAGGATGTATTGTGACTTTGTCCCAGGGTTTGGCTGATAGTTTTTAGGTTTTATGATAGTGTTCATTTTAGAAAACCTATTAGCAAGAACCCAACTCCAAATAGCACCAAAAAAATGAAAAGAAACCAACCAAGCTGTGCCAGTTTGGACAAATTCGGAGGAAAATATCCTCGGATAGAAGGCAGGTTACAACCATCCCTCCCCCACCAGGTTCGGGGGACAAAAATTTCTTGGAAGAAAGTGAAAGCGATAAAAAACCTATTTATTTAACAAACACACGGGAAAAGGATAATAATGATAAGTAATAAAACCTCTTGCTGTGGAGAGAAACCTAGGAAGATTTCAGAGTCCTTCTGTAGATGTGGTCTCTCTCCTCCTCTTCCTCCTCGGAGCTGGGTTGTGGGCCCATCTCCGGGGCCTTGGCGGAAAATTCTCCCCATGTGTTCTGATGTTGAAACAGTCCTGAAGAGAAGAAGGGGAAAAACCAAAGTCCCAGGAAAACAAAGTTCAACTCTCTGTCTCCCTCCGGAGAAAAGGAGCCGAAAGCTGGCTGAAAAGCAAGAAGGCTGCTTCCTCCGCTCTTGCTGCAGCCACAGCAGAATGCAGAGGAGTATGCATCTGTGTTCTTGAACAACTGCTTTGAAAAGTTCACTCGGTTTTTTTCTCTCTCCCCCCTCTCAGGCTCAGTTTAAAGGAAGAGAAAGGCACAAAGTTAATTTCTGGGCATAGAGCAGCGACAGGGGATACACATCATAAAGCCACCCCAAGACACAAGCCCAAATCTAATTTGTGATATGCTGACACAAGTTTATTCTGTTCTTTATTTTTTTATAATATGTGCTTTTTTAACATTACAGTTAAAAATAGGTGCTAGCAATGATGGTCAGCACACAGAGTTTGCCCATAAAATACCTTTGATGTATCAGAAGCAAAGGTTTATTGAAATGAAGTGTCTATTGCACATGCTCAATAGCCCTTTGAAATGCAGTAGGAAATGGCAGTGTAACTGTCTCAGGATCTTTTGAAAATCATGCCATGGGAATCAGATCTCATAAAGCTGCCTGAAATCATTCCCTGACGCTAGGCCAGTATGAACCTAACTCTGCTATGGTTTGGCTTTACGATCCCTGAGGATTCCCTGGGTTGATATTAATGTCAGTGCAGAGAGAGTGGGAGCTCTTCAATGTCTTCAGAGTATTTCCAACAAATTTTGCTCTTAGAAGGGTCACATTTTTCTCCCCACCAGTTATATGTGGACTCTACTGGACTCAGGAAAAAAAATCAGCTGGGATTTTGGGGTGGAAGGGTGGTGGGTCACCAAGGCCAAAGCAGTGTGGTTCAATAGATGTCAGTGGAGCTTTGTCAACTCTACAAAATCCCACAACTAGGCCCCACAGATTTTAGTGGAGATACTGATGGTTTGTACTGGTAAATCATTGAGATCAGGCTCATGGCCGCCAGAACAGTTTGCTGGTCCTTTTTGTGTGCGCAGGGAGGCCAAAGCATACTCAGAAATTCATGCTAATGAAGGAAAACCAGACTTTCTTACAGTAAGAAGATCCTTCATGCTGTTGCTACTCTTTGCTGATCGTATTGCAGTGTGAAATTTATTGGCTGTACTATTTCTTATTTCTTTTGTGGCTGTAAAACGTATTCAATTATGGTTTTGTTCCTCTAGCAAACAATGGCAAATGCAGCTCAGAACAGAAGCGGGACATTTCCCTGTTTCACTACTTATGTGGTAACATAATTATTCCAAAAATATGCTCCCACTTGCCTCTCAGCAAGGCAGGGGGAGCCGTTATGGTATTGGCTGGAGACAAGTTACCAAAAGTTATGAGAGAGGGACTGCTTTGTGTTTGGAGATGCTGACAAAGTGGAAAGAGAAGACAGGTAAAACCATCTGCTGTTCACATCTGAATGAGAAATGGTAGATGACAGAAAACTGACTAACCCTGAGGTAAATCCAAAAAGTCTTCCCTCATTCCTTACATAGGGCCTTTCCTGCGTACAGTTCGAGTGACAGCTGGCAAGGACCTTGGAAGGTAAGGCTGCACCATAAGTACTCATAGTACAGAGAAGAAAAGAGAGGAGTGTTGGAGTCACTGAGCCAACAGCTGGGGCAGCTGGGGGGCCAGAGAGCCCTGAAATAGCAAAGGCCTGCTGGTGGAAAAACTCAGATATTTGAGACACCACTCTCACCTTTGTGTGAGTAAAGGAAAATCTTCTCCCACAATTCCTTGCGGATGAAATGTAACCTTATACACTCCCCAGACCCTGATTGAAGAAAACTACCTCTCCCAGCAGCCTGTGTGGTTGCATACCTGACCTGGTCCCCCGCTCCGCCTCTTCCCTCTGCTCATTGGTTCCTTTCCCTGGTCCCGCCTGTGTACCGCCCCCGTGCCCTCAGATCACTGGTTCTGTAACACTATGTAAACCTGATCACGAACTCGATTTGTCCTCTCTCGCATCTGGTTCCGTCTGCGGAGGATGAAATAAACGTCGTCTGTGGAACGCGCCATGCAGCGGGTCCTCCTTGGCTCCTTATCTCGGTAATATTGAGCTATCTGGCTTAAATGTGTGTCCGCAGCGCTAAACATCTGCGCGGGGCTGCAAGGAGAAGCTTGCTAGTGGCTATACTGCCGCACCCGAGCGGTCTTGCGCCCAAGACGGTTGTAGGGAACACAGCAGCGATCTCCCTATCATATCACCCTAACACCACACACTTTTATAGAGGAGGTTTGGGGAAGGCCAGCAATGAAGCACTGCTCAGGCTGATGCTTGTTTGCACATGTTACATCTGTGCAATTCTACAGAATTCAAAATCTTTTAAATTACTATTACTAAGAATTGCTGATTGATTCTCACTCTACCTGTATCAATACTTTGTGAAAATGTTACCTACTCACATAGTTTTCCAGTTTTCCTAAAGGGTTTGGCTTGTTCTTTCTCTCCCTAGGTTTTTTTTGAAACAAGCTTTCAGCTTCAGGCACAGTTCAGACACTGAAACCAGCAATTTTTTACTCCTGGCATGAGTCTCTTGGTGGGATCCTGATTTTTCTAATTACTGCTAATCAGGGACAAATCCACTTACAGGAGATGATCAGCTCCCCACTGCTCTAAGTGGGATAATGCTGCTACACTGACCTTCACCAGCAGACAGTGGCCAAGGATAAAATACCACAATAAAAAACTGGTATCAGCGAGAGCTCAGCTTGTATTTCTGTTTGTGGCACAACAAATCTCCATTTGGTTAGTTTTTTCTTTAAAATAGTTTGCTATGTCCATCTGCTTTTTTCCCTTTTTATTAGATGTATCTCAGATGTAGCCCCTGTAACTTGACTTTTCTTTCTCACTCAGATGCTCAGTCCTGAAAATTGCTGGGTTTATATGTACATTATGATTTGAAAGCAAACCATGGTATACATTGGGCCCTAGCTTTTTAATTATCAGTTCATAATGAAGGGCTGTCTTTGCAGTGTAAAAAGTAATTTCCTGAAGGTTTCCAAGGTTCCCTGCAGGGTTTCCAAGGCTTGGAAGAAAATATAGATCATTTGACAATGAGTCTCTCCATGTTCACAGTGTAGAATGGAAAATTCCAGCTTTGCCATAATTGTCTGATCCCAGAAAAGCAAGTAGCTATATACACAGCAAGCCAGGACGCAATGCTGGGAGAGCAGTACACCCACACCATGAGCAGGCATCTGTCTTTCCATGTATATAAAGAGCATTAAAACCAGAAATGGATGATTCAAGCAGTAAATCTTAAAAAACTACAAAGAAAAATATGGATGGAAGTGGACTCCGTATGATAGGACAAAGTTCTAAGTTTTAAGAGAAAATACAGTTTTAAGAGAAAATACAAAGTTTTCTTCTTTAGAAAGATCTTTCTCTTCCCTGGCCCTGCATTTCATCTAACTGCTAACCTCCATTAAACTATTCAAGCAAGAAAACCAGAAAGTCAAAATCATAAAGCCAAATTAAACTGAGGAACCAACGCCAAGGTTTTACACTTGAAAATGCTCAACTGCCAAACGCACCACCTTTGAGAGACTTTCTGATTGCTCCCAGTTTTCCAAACAAGATGTACAGACACTGCCAGGGTATGCAGGCTTTTCTACAATCAAGAAGCTTTTTATTTCCTAAAAAGAAACAATAGAACTTCAGAGAAAGCTGCCCCAAAGTGCAGATGTAGTGAAACACCAAGAATGTGGTACAGGAGCTGTACAAAGATGACTGTAATAGCTATGCCAGCCTGAAGCAAGTTAACAACTCACTCCTTAAGAGACTCAATTCACTGCCTTTTTACATTTAAACTGATGTTTTCTTCAGCAGAATTTAAGTCCTCATCTTCAGTTCACGCCCAAATTACTACCTACTGGGAAAAAGGCCCCCATGGCCTCTTGAGAGACAGCAGATGCTTCCAGAGCAGGAACTCCTGGGGCCCAAGGAGGCCCGTGCAGCCTCGCAGGGAGAGGCAAAGTACAGGTGAAACAAGCCCTGCACTCTGCTGTGGTTCAGCAAAGGAGGTGATGGCACGGTTTAGCAGCAGGAGAAGGAGTCACCCTGTCCCTATCTAGCCACCTCTCAGACACAGCACTGTGACAGCCCAGGACCACAGACCTCATGTGATAAATCCTATTTTTGAATTTCAGTATTAAATCATTGAGGTCTTACCTCCTACAAGATCTTTTGGATGGGGTTTCTGCTGCTCCTTTAATGACTGTCTTACCAACCAGTCATTTGCTTCTGCTTTGTATTAGCCAGCTAATCTTCTCTTTTCCCTCCACAGCCTGATCACTGCTCCACTACAGAACCTCTCCTCACTTGGACAAAGTCACTTCTACACAAATCTTTTCAGATCCTCAGTTTCACAGTGTCCTCACAAGTCTTCCATGACTGCCATTAAAGATTTGCCATTCCTAGACAGCTTTTCTTTCCAATTTTCATCCCAGTATGTCTTATCTCAACTCTCATATTTCTCTCCAGCTCCATTATTTTGGATTTCTATCATCATGTCTGTGCATTGTCCTTCTCTGTGTCGTTTTCCATTAATTTTCACAATACTCACTATTGCCACTCTAAAACCAATATATTTCTACTAAGCCTGACAAATATTTATCCATCAAACAGAACATATTTTGGAATTAAAAGAGAAAACACTATATTACAGCAGAATCTAGTTTTGGTTTCTGGGCATGATCCTAGATTCACTGCTAACAACAGAACTGTTATATCAGGCATGTTGTGCAGACTTTTTACTTGTTTATTTGAAACATGATTTTTAGAAACAGAATATTCCCACATACTTTCGCCACACCTGCTGCTGAAATGTGAGTGTAGAGCATGTGCTTTGTCCACATCACAAGCTAGAACATACACAAAGCACAATTCCTGCAAAGAAAAAGGCTGCTTTTTACAAACTTTTTTTATTTCTATCAATTTATGGGAATATCCTACTGAGTTATTTCACTTAGGAGAGAATTCTGCAGTCAGGGCATAGGGTTTAATTAGCTGCTATCAAGTTATTAAACCAGTTCATAAGGTGTGAAACTGGCTAATCTACATTCTGTGGTCAGCTGTTTCCCACATTCCTTCTCCAAAGCAAACACCTTCTATACCCACTTATTATTTACCAAATGTGCTTTGTTACTTGCAACATAAATAGGTTTTCATCCTGTGTGTTATTATTTTCCAAACTGCAAGTTTGGAAAAATTACTTTCTCATTTTGGAGCTGTTCTATCCAAATGGCTGATATTTTTTTCCAAAATCTCCAGCTCTCCTTGTTCCTCTTTTCATTTGATTGCAATTGCAAACTAAACCACAGTTTAGCCTGGGCTTCCCTCAGGAAGGGATCTGCAGGCACCGGGAGATAGGAGTGCTAGTGCTAATGGAGGGTTGGAGAGAGACAAAGTGTTAAGAAATGCAAAAACTCTCTAGTCCAAAGGTCTGAATCCTGAGGAACAAACAATTTCCATAGCATGTGCTGGGAATACACAATCTGCCCTGCATATACTTTGAAGCACTGGATCAAAACACCTGTTACAAGGGAATCAAACTGTTCCTGGAGGTTTCAAAGGCTAATACATGCCTTGCTGCAGCCCACAGCTCCATGGCCCTCCAAGTGGTAGGGGCATTCTGCATCTTAATAGCAGGACTTAGAGTCAATTCACAGGTTACTAATTTCTGTCCTAAATCCAATATTGCAAGCTGGAGCTTATTTAATGTGACACAGGACTGTCATTCCTCCACCAAGAGCCTTGTCACGTTTCCATTCCTTGCACAGGCAGTCCCATTTTCAGTCTACTTCTTTCAATGGAAAAATGTATCATCACTAAGATCAGGAGTCCAACTGTACTGCTGTTCTACTCCCTATTTAAAATTTTGTAGCAGAAGGACTATAATAATAAGAAAATCCACATCTTACAGAAAAGATCAGCATGAACTTACGTAGTTTGATGCAAGATCTGGATGCAGATAATCAATTCCTGCAATAAAACAATGACAGAACAGAAACCAAAGGTTAAGAGTTTCAAAAAAGATTTTCTAGTGATCACAGAACAAGATTCCTTTACGACCACAGGAAAATAATCATGTCAAATAATGCAACTGATTGAAGTGAGATGCCAGTTTTAAAATGTGGACTTTTCAATCATTTATGTCAAAATCCAGATGCCGTTTGAAAAAGTGAGCTGAATGACAAAGTTTACTGTTTTGTAGACTAGATCACATTTACTTATAAGGATTAGTTTAAATGACAATTTATCTTTGTATGAGTTTTGTCATCTCAAAGCATACCAAAACTAACAAGATTGGTAAGCACTGGATCAGTACAGGATAGAAAAACGAGTGTTTTTAACCACTGAAAATTGTAAACTAAGTAGAAAACTACCTAGAGTAGACTTGGGGTGATCACTAAGGCAAACATTTCAGATTATGTGCATGAAAGAGAACTTTTAATATTGAATTAAACCATTTCAGCAAATACCTGTGCATAGGCTTCACATTTTGGTAGCATGCTAAGGATTCTAACAGAGCACTGATGTGTAATATACTCATTCTGTTGCATGGCATCTTTCTACACATGGCAAATGTACAAATTCCAGGGGATGGTGTAACAGAGGCAGCAGATCTACACTCAGATAGGATGACCTATTACATAGCCAGTTAAAGCATACAAAGAATGGTCGCCAATCTCATGTTACATTTTCATCATCACGACTATCCTGTTTTTCCAACCACCTCACCACTATAGATTATATTTTATTTGCAAGGAGAATGCCATATTATCATAGTTATTCTGATGAAAAGATTACTTCTCATTTTGTAGGGTCCTTATTACTCATTAGGAAACCCTTGTTACTGATCCACATAGTAGATGGACAATAAAAATCTCAATGAAGAATCCTGTTATTCAAGCCCTCTTTTTTAGAGTTACTGGAAACAAACGATAGGGCAAATTACTCCCTTCTCTAAAAGCTGTATCTGATGGATCATCAGTTTTATTGACACGAAACTCAAACAGTTTGCCATCATTCCCATCGCAGTCATGCCTTGCTAATTTGAAAGCCAAGTCTTGCCTTTGTGAGATCAGTGAAACTGACTCAAGAGATCATCTCTCAGATGAGATTGATCTTTCATCAGTACACAGATCAAGTTGCTCAAGGCCTTATCCAACCTGGCCTTGAACACTGCCACAACCTCCCTTGGCAACATGTTACAGTATCTCACCACCCCCATAGCAAAGAATTTCTTCCTAATATCCAGATGTCTGAGTTTACTTTCTTGCTTCCACAAAAACCTTGCCATAGAAGTAAGCAGGTGAGGATAGATCCCAGCTGACCCTAGAAAACATATATGGATACAGACATTTTATTGATTTTTAGTATTATTCAGCCCCATTACAGGAATATACTCAAAATTTATTCCAAAGAAGAGTGTTGAGAGACTGCATGGAATTCCTGTACTTCAGCAAGAACCCATAAGTAGAACAGCTGTAATTTCAACTGTACCTTTTATATTCATTTTTCCTGAACTTAGTCTCAAATTGGTAATATATCTAATATGCAGATCTTTATTGGCATTCAGCATGAAAATGTTTAATTATTTCAGCTACCAAGTATGACTTTGAAAATAATGTAATCCAAAAAACATTTTCTTAAATGTTTTTTGCACAGCAATTACATCCTCCTGTCACTGCCTACAGAAGTTAAGGGGAGTTTTTCCTTAGGTTTAACAGCCATTACAGTGTGCCCTGGAAAATATCTGAGTGGTAATTGCAAGCTACTTTTTATGCTTGGATATCCATGCTTCAGTACCCCTATCTTTGTATCATATTTTCCCTGAAGATCTCAAAGTATTTATGTAGGCTGGCAGTCTCACCACTACAAGCAATCAATTACTACTTTTTAATCTTTTTTTTACTTCAATTAGACGAAAAAAGTCTACTTTAAAGTATTAAATTAACACTCAGTCTTCACTTACCATCATCCATAATTCCTATGGTTACTCCCTTCCCTGTGTATCCCAGCTCCCATGCTTCAGCTACATTAAGGTCAAGTCCAGGAGTCCCATCTGCTTGACCAGTGTTAATCTAATACATCAGTGAAAAAGAAAAATAGCTTTTTTTACTTGACTGATTTTTTTCCTTTATGTCTTTGCATGTATCTTTGGTATGGAAAATATATCTCATGTTTTGGAGTACACATCTGTCCATAATCATATCTACTGCAATAATGCAGCTGTAAAAAAAAGAAAAAACCTGAAAAAATCCAATACTGGCAAAATTCAAGTTTTTGTGGTTTATAGGATTTGGTTAAACACTGAATTTTCTGAACCCTAAAAAAGGACTTTTCTACTTAACATGTCAGGCCAGTGGGTCAATCCAGGAAAAAAGATTAATTGATTTTACAGAGTACTTTTTTATGAGCAGGAAATGCTTTCTTCTTGAAAGCAAGGATCTACTGTATAGCTTCCTAAATTGTTGTTATTTTCAGCATTGCAACATTTTGATTAACTACCAGAAAATAAGTGAATTAATTCTCACTTTAGTTTATCGACTCATCAAGGATAAAATCCCATCCACACTAATGTGCCCCCATTCATTTGAAAACTCTTGCCTTAAAACCAAGAAAAACTGCAGCCATATTGGATGGATTAATGAAATGTAAGAAATTGATTAAGAGGAAAAAACATATTAGCAAAAATACCCTTCTTAATTTAACAAGGCATTTACTGAGTATTTCATCATAAATATGTTGCAACAATGTAACTGACCAGAAATACTTTATCAACTTTTTAAATAAAAAAAAATCATTTCATTTCAAAGTAAAAATATAACTTTTCTTTTATGACTAAAGACTTCTCCCTCTAAAAAGATGAAACAGAAAAACTGAATTAATTTAGCAAAATATTAATTTCCTTTGACATTAGCTTAAACCAAAATTCATCAGTTTTCAGCTGTTCTGTTTTTGACAAAAGAAATTACATTCAAATTTCCATAAGAAAAGAAAAGCTTCAACTTTTTAGCAAACACTAGAATCCTTTGTTATAAGTCCGTAACAATATTTTACCTGGCAACAGCTCAGAGACATGATTCATATGCAGTTTTAGGGGTCACATCAGCACACCAGCAATGCCCACAGGACATCAATACAGTTCTCTTTCAAGCCTTTTAAGAATCTTTCCATTGACTGAAATGAAATTTTTCTCTTGAAATATGCTGGATCTTCCCAATATAAACGGCGTACAATTAAAACCAACACAACAGAGCCTTGGATCCATACCCAAGTCCTCATGATGCATTTGGAAAGAACTGTTGGAAAACACTGCAACTGCACAGAATGGCTTGGATAACATTTATTTAGTTATGATTACTGTGATTTTCTCTCAAAACTTACCAGGTACCACTGCTTTGTAAATAAAGGATCATTCATGTTGATGTCAATGTCATTGATGTCTCTATATCCTCGCTTCCTTCTGCTGAAGCCCTCCTGTTGCACAGCTTTCCTCACCTGGAAGGGTTAATTTTTACATCTTTAGCTCAGCATTCTTGACACACATAAAAAGCTTTTTTTAGACTTGTTTTCATGAGAGATAAGGGTTATGAAAACACACTATTTGTGTCTGTGTCATTCATTTGCAACTTCTAAACCAGGGACTGATTCCAGTCAGAATTTATAAAGAGGGAGAAAGCTCCAGGACTACTGCAACAGCTGTGAGGGGAAGACTCCCCCAGAGTGTCCTATCTGGAGAAACGCTCAGCTTGAACATGTTTTAGACACCAAACAATCAGCATAAGAGTGAGCACCTCTCCAGGCATCATTATTATCATGGGTCTTCTTGCCATAGTTTTTTTTTTTTTTTTTATTGCCACCAAAAGAGAAGCTAAACTTACTTAACTAATTCCAACTATGTCACAGCTCCAAGCTGTATACATTTAATAAAATCACGATGCAGTTCTCAACCACACTTCTACTTTTTCAGATTTTTCTTCAGGGCATTATCAGATTATTGGATAGCCTTTCCTGCCTGAGAGGGACCAATCTGATTTTCATTTATACCTCAACATATGTTATACATGAGGTGAAGGGATTCCTATAGGGGCTGTACACGTGTTGGCAGCCCTGTCCCCAGGGAGACTTCACCTGGCAGCCAATCAGGGGAGAGAGAGCTTGCACGGTCAGGCTGCAAGCAACCCCCCACTTTCCGGCAGAGCAGAGCCGCAGATGCCCGGAAAAAAAATGCTCGGGAAATCGGGCTATGGCAGGAGCTTTAGCAGATAAAAGCAGTGAACTGCGACACAACCGGGGGCCATTTTTTACTTTGAGTTTCTTGCAGGGAGCAAGGACCGCCCCCGGAGGGTTAGCTTGGCCACCCTCCCTCCCTCACCTTTGTCTCTCTGCGATCCTGCTTCTTCCCTAGCTGTCTTCTCTGTCCGCACCCTGTCCCGCTCTGCTTCGCCACTTCCCCCGAGGCAGCTTGTCGCCGCGACAACCTAGTACTCCACTGCTTCCCTGACAGGGCAGACGGTGCCTGTAGCCAGCCCGCAGCCGCCGCCGCCCGCAGCCACCATGCCCCAACCCTGAGAACCCGGAGCTGCTCCAGGAGTGCGTCCTGAAATGAATGAGGGACTTGTCTTTACAAACAAGCTGTGGGCCTGCTGGAAGATAAAACTAGTATTGAGAGATAAAAGAAACAATGGGAAGGATTCCACTGATTGATGAATGGAAAGAAAGAGATTTGTCTTTACAAATAAACTATAGGTCTGCTGATAAGTGAAATCGGATATTGAGAGATGAAAGAAACAATGAGAAGAACCATAAGAATTAAAATAAAAGCGGGGTTATACATTAGAAGGGAGTCTTAGGTATTAGGCGTTTCGGGAAGTCTGTACCTCTCAAGTACCTCAGCCAATGGGGAAAGAGAGAGGGAAATGCGGTCAAGAAATTAAGAGAAATAGGAGGCTGCGTCCTCCAAAAATTTGAGAGACCCCAGAGGAAATGCCCCATGGCCTCTCCCTTTATTCAAATAAAGTAACAGGACTCCTCTGTCTCCATTTTGGACACAAACCTCTGGTGTTTGTGGATTCATTTTCCTGACAGTCTGTAGGCATGGCAGCCTGTTCTCCGCTGACGGAAGGGACACGGAGCCTGCGGCTGCTTGGAAATCATGCCTAGCCCACCATGGGAGCCATGCGGACTCATCGCAGCTTGCGACATGCATGCTCCATCTGCTGAACTGACAACGACATAGTGCCCAGGGTTCTTGCAGTAACGCTGTCCCTGTCTTCTGTTTCTTTCTCTGTATCTCTTTTTCCCCTCTCTGCTCTCTTTTGTATCCCCTTTCAGTAGGAACACTTACCCTTTTTTATCAGTGAATGGTTCTCAGATATAATGCTGCATTTGCGCTTTATTTTCGTCCGAGAAATCTATCAAAAAGAATCCCCCCCAACTCCCCTTTTTACAGCAGGACGGGACACTACCAAAGAAATTTTCTGGGAGAAAAAAAACAGGTGTTGTGAGCTTTCATCATAATTCTGAGGCTCTCAAAAATGTCTTGTAAAGTGATCTACTTTCATGCATTATCCTTCCAATAAATAAGTGATAAATAAATATACTGGCAAGAAAAAACTGTATAGCAAAAAAGCCACTAAACTGACCACACTGGCTGAAGTGTAGGATATGAAAATACAAGTTATGAAACACAAGTCGTCACAGTTTTTTAGAAATGCTTTTCTTTACGTACTGGAAATCCACAAAACATTTAAGGAAGCACTGCAGAATATAAGTTAAACATGCAAATATCTTTGGAGGCAGGAACTTCAAATGTCAGACCATAATCACCTTATTTGTACCTATGTAAAAGAGCATTCCTAAAGGAGAAGACTCAGTGGTTGTAACTGGAGTTGTAACATTTACTAACATATTCACAGACCTTGCAAAAGTGCTGTCATCTTTGGCATACTCATTTTGTACTCTTCAGTCTAACACCTGGAAACAAGATAGCATGAAGAGTACCAATATTTAATTGTAAAAAAAAAAAAAAGGAAAAGAAAATAAAAAATCTAGCCTTCTTGATCAAAGAGAAATGCTTAAAACCATAAATTAAGTACACGTTTAGGTGCAGCAAGAAAGCAGTAAGACCCCTGACATTTACTTAGGCATGTTCTTGAAAAGAATCTGTGGTTATTAAATAAATCTAGTAACTCAGAGAACCACTTCTACATGTGTGACTTTGGCATTTTTGATTAAAAATTCATACATATGAGTTACACTGCTGTGTCATAGCAACCTATATATATATAGTGTCAGTCAAAATCAACAGAGGAGAAATTCATCCAAAGGTTCAATCAGATCTTAGATCCCGGTTTCATCTCTGTCTTAAGACATCTCACCAAGCACTGTCTTTTATGCTCCTGCTTTAATTAACTGAGACAGAAAGACGCCTCCAAGAATGATTCAACTGACCTAACTGATGGGGACTAAAAGCTGTTTTCCTCACAGCTATATTGTTTCATTATAACCCCAAAAACCTAATACCAATTCACAGTGAGCAGGATGGGGCACAGCATGGCCTGAAAAGACAGTGTCAAAGGTTTCTAACAATCTACTTGTATGAATTTTAAATCCTTAACTAAAGGCACCAAATGGTAAAATACTGAACTGGTGCTTTCATTTATATGTGTGTTCCCAACACTAGTGCAGGTTCTTTAGAAGTGGAATGGATTGAAAGTAAAGAAAAAACCTAATATGAAATAACCTCGTAAGAGGACAGTGACTAAGCAGGACCCATACAAGGTGTACTTTGTGGCACCAGGTCGCTGTACACAGTAAAGAAATCACAGTGTTTGACAGTTCTAAGATAAAGCTCAGTGATGCCATGGAGACAGAGCATCACCTGTCACTCTGCCTCCCCCCTCCCCAGTCTCACCCCTGCCTCTCTGCTCGCCACTGCAAACCCCAAGCTGTCACCACAGAACATAATTAGGAACAGAAGACAAGCCTCATTCACAGGGATGCAAGAGAAAAAGATTTCAGGCATTTGTGCTCCCACGTAAGCTTGCTGGTTCTGCAGGACATGATGCATTAAGGCACTGAATTAGGATTTAGTACAAAAGGATTTTTACTAATTAAAAAGCAATGCTGGGGAGCCCTGGCTTGTCTTTAAGACAATGGGGAGGAAGAGGGGGAGCAATTTGCAGAAATAGCACAGGCTGTCTTCCCTGTTCAGTATCATCTCGTTTGTCTGATTTGTTCCATCTTCACAATACAACATAATGTATTTTTTGTGAAACATTAAAATTTCCTGAGACAAGGAAATACACTCCTCAAAGAGGCATAATCTTTGCTGAACTGAAAGCACTCTGCAGGCTTTTTTCTGAATGTTTCACTTGGAGGAAGGGCATACAGGATGTCACCATCCACAGACAGAACATTCTCAGAAATTCTGGGACCTCTTCTTCACTACAAAAACAAAGGGGGTTTCCTCATTTTTGCAAATGACAGTAAGTCACACAATTGAATCCGGAAAAGATTACGCATTTTTGTCAAAAAAAGAGTTGAAAGTTTTGGAAAAGGTCTTGGTAGTTTTTTCCATGAGCTACAAATTGCCTCAGTCGGTTGCCTTGTAACATGATCTTAACCAGCTCAAGGTAAGAACTTGCCTTTCTCCTCACAAAGATGTGTTTAGAAAGCAATGAACCCAAGAACAGGTAACATCCATCTACTCCAGAAAAAAAAGATCCCCAAAGAACAAACTTGGAAAATGATAATGCAAATGCAGTGATCTGGGTGGAAAACTGCCCATTTAGGGCTGCACACAGATGATTCAGCAAAATCCTAGTCTTGTCAACTGGGTACCTACATTAGAAAAATGCTTTTCCTTCTGAGAAGGAAATTCCTGCTTTCATATCTAGTCTAGATCAGGAGAGGGACTGCATCTGATTCTGCTTCTATTTCATGGTTTTCTTCTGAAAGAAGAGTAGGCCTCCCGTGGACATCAGTAATGCAGGGGTGTCTTGGAGTGATTTTATGACAATACTGTGTTCCCCTATTGTCTGCTTCATGCCGAGAAATGGATCCTGCAGCTGTAAGCTGGGTCCGAGGAAAGGAGGGGGGAAGCCAGGCGAATTCCTCAGCAAGGTTTGTGTTCAAGGACACTGCACACACACTCCCCCGCGTTCTCACCGCTGCAGAGCCGAGGCAGCAGCTTCCTGCTTTTAGCTGGCCTGTTAGCTGAGGCAAGAGGTTTTTTTCCCAGGACTGCATACCGGCATACCGAAATCCTCCGGAACTTCTTCCTCCCCTGGAACTCTTAGCCTACCTGTGATCTGAGAACCAGATCGTCGGACCCCGTGGACTGGCAGGCAGGCTGCAGGGACACCGCATCCCGACCTCGGGAGAGGCCGAGCCAGCTACAGAGGGAACTCTAAATCCACCACCTTTCTCTGCATCGAGGAGATTATCTGACATTATTCGTATTTTTCCTGTGCCCTGCTGGCACTTAGTTAAATAAATAGGTTTTTTTCACTTTCACACAAGAAAATTCCTTTCGTAATTGGTGGGGGAGGGAGTGCCGAAACCAGCCTTTTCTTTAGAAAACATCCTGTTCACTTCAGGACGTTTCCTCCTAAATTTGTCTTAAACCGAGGCAAAAGGCATTAAGTACCACATCACGGTTTCAAAAACACATGCAATAGAGAACATGTCTGTATGTCCAACAGTAGAAAAGTATTGCAAAACATTCTCATCTTGTACCATCCATAATCCCATCTGCTTGTGTGACATTCAGACCTGGAACCCAGCCCTCAATCCCACACAAAATGCAACCATCTTTTAAATCCTTGTTTCTCTAACTGAAGCAGAAAAACCAGCATTCATAGGACTCTGGCTTTTGATAACAGTCACGAAATTATTCAAGCCTGTAAAGTATGATATTTATTAGAACCCAATGAAGCAACAAGATTTTCTTACCAAATAGCATGAATTTTACCATCTCAAACTTAGGTTTATTTATTTACAATAACAGCCTTTTGTTTATTTCATTTTTAATTAATTTCTTCCTTTTTCATTAGGATACAAGATTAAGTACAGATCAGGTTCTGAGCACCTGCTTTATTAGCATAGGACTAAACCATGAAAAAGTTACTAGCTTGTTGCAAGCAGAATGAAGGTCATGTATCAAAGGGAGCCCATGGATGCTAAGATCTTTACAAGAAAAAAAGTTTTCAAGTATTGCTTTTTACTATACTTGTATTTATGCATGGTACATAAAGTTACTTATATGATAATAAACCAGCAGGACACCGATGCAAAACCAGTTAACAAAATAATCAATTGACTGCAGTACTGCTCTGGAAGGGCCAGAAACTGCAGCACTCTACTGTGCTCTCTGCTCCTATGAATGCCAAGACAATCAGTTCCTCATTTTAAAGGAACAGGGTTAATTGCACTGATGAGATCCTGCAGTTAAATTACTCTGTTATATGGCACATAAATGACAGATTTACTAAATTATACCAGTGGGTGTACAAAAGTGAAACAGTACCCACAACTTGAACCACAAATATCAAGAACTTCAAAACAGGAGAATTTGAATCAAATTCCAGAGGAAGAAGGCAGTCCCAACTGATGACATCAAATAGGCATGTTGGGGGATTTTTTTTTAAAACCACAAACAAACACATAGCAGTGAGCTGATCAATCAAAGGAAGTAATGGTTCTTTTTTCTCTAAAGCCTCAGGGTCAATACAGGTCTGTTCATGAAGGTGAAATAAGAAGTGGAAACTGATAACCTGTATTTTTAAAGTAAGGCTGGTGGTTGGACTTAGGCCCTATAAACTTTACTGAAGATCAACATCCCTTGAAGGTGGTTTGGAACAGTGTGTCCAGATGCACAAAGGCATCACCAAATAAACCACCTTCAGATAGTGGAAAACTATGTCCTGACTCTTGGCAGCATTAATTTCTGATATCCAAAGAAACATGGGGGCAGCAAAAGAGAGAGACAGAAAAGTTCAACTGAGCCAACCCACACCCAACCCTTTAGAAAATAATGAGAATGGGACAACATGTACATACAGGAGCTTTTAGGGGTATTATCCATAAATGACATCCCTCTGTTGCTAAAGCCAATACAGAGTTACTGAGTGTATCTTTTACCTCTGATTTCTAAGTAAACACAAAGGCATTTAATTTTACTGTCCACTCCATCTGCATATCATGAGAGACATAAATATTAGAGAAATACAATGTCAGAGAGGAGCACCCATCTCACACTCTACATTTTTGTTAAAGGCCACAAAGTAACCAAGTTTTCTGTGACTCTCCACCACAAAATAAAAGGAGTAACATTGAAGCCCCTCACTAGCAAAAAGAAAGTACAGATCTACTTGAACTGCAGCAAATCAGATGAACCAAGCAAAACTGAATCACTTTTAAATGGCAATGGGGACAGCTCATTTCTATAAATGAACCGATAACCAGGGGTGGTGGGGCTGCTAAATGCCACTCAGCCAGTCCTATTGGGTTTGAATGGCCTGGTTTTGGCAGCAGTGGCGCTGCAGGGGTGGCTTCTGCAAGAAGCTGCTAGAAGCTTCCACCATGTCTGGCAGAGACAAGCCCTGGCAGCTCCAAAGACAGACTTGCCACTGGCCAAGGCTGGGCCAGTTAGAAATGGTGGTAATGCTTCTGTGATAACACATTTAAGAAGAAAGAAAAAAAAAGTTATTGTGCAGTTGTAGTTGCCAGAAAAGAGTGGGGTGAGAGTATGTGAGAGGAACAACTGCAAACACCAAGGTCAGTGGAAAAGGAGGGGCAGGAGGTACTCCAGGCATCAGAGCTGGGATTCCTCTGCAGCCTGTGGTATAGACCATGGTGAAGCAGGCTGTTCTCTGTAGCCCATGGGGATCCATGGGGATGCAGAGATCCACCTGCAGCCTATGGAGGAGACCCATACCAGAGCAGGTAGAGGCCTGAGAGGAGGCTGTGAACCCATGCGAGGCCCACGGAGAGAGGAACCCACGCTGGACCAGCCTGTCCTTGGAGGACTGCACCCCATGGAAGAGTGACCCATGCTGCAGCAGTTTTGGGAGGACTGCTGCCCATGGGATGGACTCATATTGTAGCAGTTTGCAGGGAACCATTGCTCATGAGATGGACTCACGCTGGAAGTTTGTGGAGAACTGTCTCCTGTGGGAGGGCCCCCACAGTGGTGCAGGGGAATAACTCCTCTCCTTGAACAGTGGGAGAAACCACAGGTAATGATGCTGACTTAGGCAGGGGAAAACATGCAGACAATCAATGTGATTGATAAAGCAAGCTTCATTTATTAGCAACACAGAGGCACTTATATAGTGTGAAAGTACATGCTTATCAGTTCTTTAATTAGTTTAAACTTACAAAAGCGCATTCTTACTTCTACATAATTGGGTTAGATAAAAGACTACATTTGGCAAGCTTCTATTATTTATGTTTTGACTTGAGAGATCAAAGATCTTCCTCCCTTCTCATGGTCAGTACATCTTATCAGCACAGGACTGTACCTCCTTAAAACTCCCTTTTGGTTCTCAGGCCTGTTTCTCACACAGGCATTTTCTCATGGAGGCATTTTCTTGTGCAGGCTTTGCTTGTACAGTTCTTTTATTGATCTGGTTTTATCAATGATCCATGTCCCTCATCCTCTAACCATTCTCCAACATAATGAACTGACCATAACCCCATTTCCTGTCTCCTTGCGCCACTGGAGTAGGAGGTAGAGCTGGGAAGGAGGGAGGAGTGGGTTGGGGGGAAGGTTTTTTAAGGGTTCATTTTATTTCTCATTATCCTGCTCTGATTTTGTTAGCGTAATAAATTCAATTCAATAAATTCAATTACAGCCTGTTTTGCCTGTGATGGTATTTGATGAGGGATCTCTCCCGGTTCTTACCTCAACCCATGAACCCTTCATTATATTTTCTCTCCCTTGTCCTGCTGGGGAGTGAGAGAATGGATTTGGTGGCTGCCTGGCATCTGGCCAGGGTCAAACCATTACATAGAGCAATGCAGAAAATTGATGCCTTTTGTTGTCACAGAGTTGGGTCCATCTGCTCAATTTCAAACTTTCTGAGTCTGTTATGTGGCCCAGAAAGCACAAGCAGGGATATCAGAGGGCTTGTGAGTGTCACTGGCATCCAATACTTACTAATAAAATGAGAGCTGGTCCTCTCAAGCAAACTAATGACTTTCAAAGGCTCTCATGGATCTCTCCATACCTAGCAACAAGTCCCTGTTGCTAAATGTAGGTGTTTCTGGAGGATTATTCATAACAACTTCTCCAAGTATCTCTTCTAGCTGTATCCATTAACCCCTGTGGAGTGTTCTGTACAGGGACTCGCCCTATAGCAAAGACGTAGCAGCTATTAGAGCACAAATCCTTAGAAACTTGTAAGTTTATCAACACAACTTTCCCCACCACTTCTAAGCAAAGGACAGATAAAGAATTTAATTTTTTTTTTTTGCAATTTCAAAGATTTCATTAAAGGAAAAATGCATCTCTTTCCATGAAATACTTGTATCACTCTTGGTTTATGTATTTTTAAATGGCTATTTTCATAATGACAAGCACAGACTGCATGAGAATTGCTTTGATTTCTAGGAAAAGTAATGTTCCCTGTAAAATAGATCTCTTTTCCATTGTTTTTAGCCACCCCTCTACCTTGCTTTTACTTTTTTGTTTTGTTACTAGTTGAAACAATGTCACTGGATATCAAGGACCTGCGGGGTTTTTTTATTATTACACTTGGATGTTCTGGATCAGTTCTAGTTTTGGGGCAAACCAGCCCCATTTGCCTGCCCAAACACTTTTAAGCTTACACAGATCATAAGCAGATACTAAAGTCTCTGGACACTCATGCTGTCCCCAGTGACCCCTCTTGACACGTCTTTTCATTTTTACTTGACTCCTGCTTGTGTTCCTTGAACTTTTGCTCTATTCCTCTGAACTTGGTATTGCAAAAGTGTCACTTGTGGGTGAACAAAACAGGGACAAAACACTGTACAATAAACTCTTACAAAAGACTTACTGATTGCATTCCACATGAAAATCTGGCATAGCTGGGACTGCTCATTAACTTCTCTGCAAAAATCACAGAAAATCATAACACCAGAGGTACAGCCATTTAGGAAACCACCCCAGTTCATCATCAATCAGACAACAGTAAAGTATGAAGCTGAACAGCCTGAGTTCAAAGGTTTCACACAGGCAAATAACCTTTCTTGATGGAAACACAGCCTAAAGGACTTCAGCTTCAACCAAGTTCACGTTTTTTAAAAAATACACAAAAACTACCGTCCTTCTGCCTTTTTTTTGTGACCTTTTGTTTTCCTGATATTAGTTCAGTTCTTGGTAAATAAGGAGCTTTCGAAAATAAAAGAAGGGGAAAGGAAATCAATATTTTTGTCCATTTAGCAGGCCTCTCACAGTTCAGCGACATTCAGGAAGCAGAAAGCAAAGAGACAAGGAATCAATGTGTAAGAGGAGACTGCAGATCATATTCAACCTACTCAGCTAAGCAATCAATAGCTCCTCTAGTTTCTACTTTGAAATGCAAGTGAGCTGGTCAGGCTGCAATGTAAAATCAATGCTGAGTATGGATGGTCTACAGTGGAAAATGCCAATTTGGTAAAACAGAGATTTTCTTGGGATCGTGCCCTCTTTGACAAGATTTTTTTGCCCCAGGATAGAATTTATTAAGGGGAAACACTGAGACAGAGGAAAAAGCCTTGCATATCTTGATATTCTGTGCACTGCCTCAAGAATGAGCAAACTGGTTCACACCTCTACTTTCTCTTCAGTTTGGCAGGAGGGCCATATCAAGATCTACACTATCACAGGGCAGGCTATTCTCAGATTCCAATTTTTTTTCCACTGCTTAGATGAGCCAGCACGAGAGCCAAGAGCATTTCTGAAATCTTAAGAAGTTTCCAAAGGAATGAAAAACTGCTTCTTATTCTCTACATAATACCAAAAAAGACAAAGCAAATTATATTTTCTTCAGTGTCTTGCAAGATGGCAAGACAGTCACTTCAGTTACAAAATCAAAGATCTCTGTGAGGAAGAAATTCCCTGGAGTTGGGCTATAACCACATACATTAGTCTTTCCAGTAGATCTGCAGAGACTGCAAACCACAGGGACACTTTATCAGTGGGTAAACTGTGGGTAAACTAGTGGGTAAATTTTGCACTTTGCTGTCTCACCAGTTACATGGGTCAAATAAATGATCAGCCTTTCCAAATCAATCAGAATAATCACCCCTCATGGGCATAAACCACATGCCCTGTGGCAGGAAAGAAAACTGGGCCTTGTGTATATAGGTCATTATCGACTGCAGATCCTCCCTAGCTGCAAAATTAGGAAAACTGTGACTTGCACAAACTTTATCTTTTATTCCTTTGCCAAGTACTGCAGATATGACTTTCTTAAAACATTATGCTTGGAAAAAAACCAAACCTGCCTTCTTCTTCTTCCTCAATAGTAAAAGTCTTTTTGTGGAGTGATTTCTACTTATTACTTATTATTCGACTTTCTTAAAACATTATGCTTGGAAAAAAAAAACAAACCTGCCTTCTTCTTCCTCAATAGTAAAAGTCTTTTTGTGGAGTGATTTCTACTTATTACAAAGGCCACCATCAATCTTTGAGGTGATAACCAGAGTAGATATAAGTTATATTTGCACCCTCTCTGTGGTATAAAAAGGGTTTTAATTTAAGTGGGAATCAGGCCCAGATCATCTTTAAGATTGCAAAACTTTTGGCTGTGTCTGTGCAATACAAAGAAGAGAGATGTGCACATGATGGTGAATCTTCTAATTTAATTATTCTCTCTGTCATCACTTGTAATTTTGGACCATTTCTTATACCCCTGGGCAGTCATCCGGCACCGGACTTCCATCCTACTCCACAACTCACTGGTCCTTTAAGGAGATATGTACTACACAATCCATCCTTATATAACCTCCTTTGTAGTGATTCCATTAGTACAGTTGCTGCTTCCAGACAAGCGATAAATATCTGATACATCCCAAGAGAACAGGAGTGCTCACATGCTAAAGATTTCTCTAACTGTTGATTTAAAGTTAATTTATTTCACAAAACATGTCTCCAGATATGTGGGGACTGTGAGAAAATACCACCTGCAGAAAAATCTGCTGAATTTGGTTTGTATGGGAAGACTCAACTAAAAGGTAAAGTTATTATTTTTGTTGAAATGTAGCCTTGACTCACTCTAACACAGAAGAGACTTCTTGTAAATGTGTGAATACTTGTGCTAATGCCCAAACACATTTGGAGTCATAAAGCACCACTTGTAGCAGCTTCACCTCTAACTTCATGTATTTCCCTTTTAAAGATGCAAATTTGCTTTACAGACAATAAGTTTCGGTGTACTCCATATGGACAGATTAGAAGTGCTTTCATATACACCTGTGGAGGTAAAGTTTAGGGAAACCGAGTAAGCAGGATGAGGTCTTAAACTAAGTCTGCAGCATATGCTGAAAATACACCCCCTCATCTCCAAAGTGATTCTGCACTTAAAAGCCAGCTTCTGACCTTTACTATAACTCACCATATTTCCACTTCATTCTCCACAGCCTCTTTCCCACTCAAATTTTATCTAAATAGGTCTTCACTCAACTTGAAACAATTGCTTGGAAAATTAAAATATGCATTTTCTCTCACAGAATTACTGGCACGGATTACCCTGTTTCCATGTTACAGGAAATCCGCCATAACGACCCACTCATTGAAGAGACACCTACTGCTCTGTCTTTTATGTAATTTATTTTGCTCTTCACCTGTACTCCATTTCTAAACCCAGACATTTTTATATAGCTGACCCCCAAACCAACTGACAGCACTCAGTCATGGTAATCATGGCAGGAGCTGTTGGAGACTTCCCTCATGCCATGGAGCTTAGAGTAAAAGTTTACTTCAGCTTTCTCTGCTCCTTCTGAGCAGTTGGGCCCCACTAGATCCAGAGGTAGTGAAATACTTTCACTCAAAATTGTTGCCAGAATCTCAGCTGAAGAGCAGTTTCCCAGAACAAAAATGGTATCACAGCTCTGGGAAGGAAGGGAGGCAGACTAGTGTCAGTGCTGCTGTCCTACATGCAGTGCATGAACTAAGCTGAAAATCAATCTGACCTAAATTAAGAAAGTCTGAGTCAAAAGAATTCTTTAAAACTAGCTGTGGGTCCTCAAACCTGGAGTCAGGAGGTGACAGTGAAGTAAAGGTTGGCTCCACCATGCAGAATCCAGGCTTTCTCAAAAGTGGTTTCAGAAAGTGCACCAAGTGCCTTTTGATCACTTTTTCCTGGCTGCAACCCTTGGGAGTGCCCTGCAGAATGTAATTATTCTCTTTTGCAACCTCTTCTGCACTGTCACTCCGCAATACAATTTTTCCTTTCCCTGCTTTTCCTGCTCTGTGAGGAAATGATGTAGTTTGAAGCTGAGGAGAAGAGGTGTTTTGGCTACTATGAAAGGGAGCACCTCTGCACAGGCAGAAGAGGACACCACAGCCAGCCACATACTCCTCCAGGAGCTCCTGTGGTCCCTGCTCTGACTCGGGTCCCCACTGCACCATGCTGATAGGTTGCTAGCAGGGATTACGGCCCACTGCTGTCAACAACTTCCAACCAGGTGGTAATGACATCTGCAGAAGATCCATTTAGCTTTAATAAAGAACAAAGGCTATTTTTACAAAGCTGCCTGCCTGGAGTGATACAGCAACAATTGCCAAAGAAGTCTTGTAGCGGGGGGGGTGCCGGGAGCAGGGGAATCCAGCGAGAGTCACGATACGAACACTGATACGATTTGAGCATCGTGCTCCCCTTTATTATCCCGTTACACCAAGTTATACTTTTTCCCAAAGTTCACGCCCCTTTCCCATGAGAAAGCCTCTAAGCAGCGGGGGAGCTGACCAGTGTATACCTTTTCCCAAGGCTGTTCAAGGCTGCCAGCTAGCAGGTGCCTTGTAAGCCTGTTTTCAGCCTGAGGCCCCATCAGGGGTACTTCTGCAACAGCCCTGGGATGCCCAAGCCCTCCTGGGGTATCCTATATTCCACAAGGAATCCCTCTACAAAGTCTAAGCTTATTCTAGTATTTCAAACCTGTAATACTTAAATTTCAATGTTACATGAGTGGCAGTGATATAGTGAGCCTTTCTTGTCCATTTGCAACACCTTCAGAGCTCTGTTGCTTGTCGCAGTGGAAATGAGATAAAGAATTGCAAACCACTGATCTTCCTAAAGTGCTGTCTGGTGGATATTACACAGGCTGCACAATGTCTTCTCTGAGGAAATTTCATAACTAGAAGCCAGACACAAAACAGAAGCCAGTCTTTTGACAGAGGGAAAACTGCAATTATGCTGCTGCTGACATTCACATATCCGCTCATGCAACTAAAAGCAGAGCAGTTGTTCACAGCTACTTTATTCTATCACCATAATACATGGGACAGAAAAGACATGGGAGCTTGCTCCCATGCATGCCTTTCCCAGCCCAGTAGGAAGCTACTGATGATTTATATTGATTGAGCTTCACAGGTTGCAATTGCACTTTTTCAGTTCCTAGGTTCAGAGGTTTATGGATCCCCATCACAAACCACATTAATAAAATCAGCAGAGGTTTATGTATCACTGTAGTAGAGCACTGGGTTAGTAGAATATAGCTGCCAGGGACAAGCCATCTGCCACACAGAATCATTTCTAGAGAACAATTTCTGTAATAAGAGGAAACGTAGGAAAAACTGGGAAGTAAGAGACTGGCCTATAAAAAGGAAAGAAACAGCCAGAGTCGTACTGTTCTGGCCTTTATCCAAACTAGTTTTTGTTTTGATACTTTCAAAGGATTGTGCTTGACCCTTGTCAAGACGTATACATCAGAATCCTGTCTTTTAATTGTCAAATGTTCTCTTTCAGTTCCAGCCTTGGAGCCTGCAGAATGCAGTTGCAGAGCTTGCTGGTGCCCAGCACCAAGGCAGGGATAGCCACATCAGTGCACTTTTCCCACCTTGTCCCAGATTCTGGCGGCCATCAAGTGGCACAACAGCACCACTCTGCACCTGAACTCCTGAAGTGTCCAGTGCTCAGCTTGAGCAGCATATTGAACCCATATCCCCCCAGAAAAGCCTAACAGTTCTTTCCTTGACCAGAGATGCACCAGATGATGAGTGATTTGGCAAAGGGATCACATCCCACATGAAACTGTAGGCAGGAGAGCTAACACAGTGCAGTGGTGAGGTCAGTATTGCAGGGAGAGACACACAGAGCTGGCCCAAGCACAACAGAGCCCACAGAGAAGGAAAAACCTGTGAAACTGAGACAAGTATTAATATGCTCAGTTCATCCCAGAGAAAACTCTCCTCAGTGACAACACAAAGACAGGGCAGTAAAAGGCACTATCCCTGGAAGTATTCAAAGCCAGGTTGGATGTGTCTTTGAGCAACTTGGTCTACTGGAAGGTGTCCCTGCCCGGGGCAAGGGGTTGGAACTAGATGGTCTTTAAGGTCCGTTCCAACCCAGATCATTCTTTGATACTAACGCACAAAAGTGTGGTCTGAATATTCTTTATGGGTTTTCTTAAGACCCACTTTAGCAGAGAGGTTTTTTACATCCTTGCCCAGGTTTTCCAGCAGCCTGTCCCACAGACTGCTGGCCAAGCCTCTCTCTAAAGCACATCTGCACAATTAAAATTATTTTCAAAAATCTTAAAGGCAAAGGGGTTTCTGCCTTGATTTCAAGGACTAGGTCATCCAAGTGGTTTGGAGTTGTCACAAGTCCCTCTATTTATCCACTGCCTAGAGCAATGGAAAATGGTTCCTGAAGAATACAAAACTCATTATTAATTGCAGTTTCATGTGCACTAGCAGGGATTTTGGTACCAGAATTTTTCCTAGTTCCCACTGGGTCAGAGCAGAGGCTGGTTTAAATGAAGTGATAAAATGATCATCCTGCTGAAAATTCTTTGAACCATTGTTGCTTTTTTTGGCCAGGAATGAGGAAGTATCTTTTCAGTTCAGTTATTAGCATAAAATAATTAGACTTTGGGGTATATTTTGCTCCCAGTGCATATACATAACTTGTATTAATATTAATAGGGACTTCTCTATTCACAGCCATTGAAAGGAGCCCATACCCCAAAGGACTGAGAAAAGCAAAAGCATATTTAGAGTTTAGTCTATCACCAAAGATTTCCACAGACTCCTGTAAACTGCTGTCTTCATAATATACTTCTTTCTCTTCCTAGTTTATTTCCAATGAGACAAATGTTTAGCAAATCATGGAAGAAAATAATTTGCTCAGGATTCCTACTGCAGACAATCAAAAATGATCATGCAAATTCTATGGAAATTGCTCTTTGTGTCCAGACTTTGAAACCAAATTCATGTTATGGTGTCCACAGAATAAAAAATTAACAGAAAAGCTTCCCTCGTGAAATTGTATTTCTTCCGTATGAGAAGTGATAAATCTCTGATTAATACTAACAGTGCCTGCTGCATGCCCATTTAGCGGCTCTTCATATTTCCAAAAAGCCAGAATTAATTTGTGTTATGGCAAGCACTCAAGCAGTATCTTCCAGAGCAACAAAAGAGAGATTTGGGAAGATAAACTATTACAGCAGAAGGATTCGCTTCCTGACAATTTGAAAAGATGCCTGGACTGGCACCAGGATATAAAGTCCCACGTGTCTTGGTCCTGAAGAAGCGTAAAATATCCATTGCTAAATGACAGAATCATAGACATGGCAAGTCGTCACCAATGCAATGATATCAGAGATAACGTCCTTTGTTCTGGGCCTTTCCTTTAAGGGCAAGGTGAGCTGTACCTACAAATGACCATCACCAAAGAAAAATGACGAACAACAAAGTGATGCCAATGATACAGCAGAATTATATAAGGGATGAAACTGCCAAGGTCTTGGCTCAAAATATCATTTTATGAGACTGAGTGTAATAGTAGTGTTCTGCAAAACGGAAACGTGAACAAAAAAAACAGAAAAGTTCTGGGGTTCATGAAAAGGACTGAAAATTTCCTTCATGTCTTCTGGGTAGGGCCCCTCATCATTCTTCACTTTCCTTTCAGGGAAGGTCAACCCAGTTATTATTGTTATTCTCTCTTGTTTCATCTCACCCCATTCACCATGGACTGAATTGCAAATGAGATCCAAGTAATGCTCTAGCTTAGAAAGTACTTCTTAAAATGCAGTCATATTCCCTATCCCAACACCAGCTGCCCCTCCAATAAAAAAAAAAAAAAAAAAGTGAGAATGGTGTCAGAGGAACAGTCAGGATGGAGGAGGCAGGAATACTTAAACTCAGGAACACCACTGCGAAAAAAGAACTGGTGAGCCTCTACAGTGGAACAACAGTGTACATTTGGTACTAGCTTCTTGGCAAAGATTCAGTTCTCCAGAAGTGCAAAGACCCAGGTTCCACCTCTTCTTGCCCAAGGGTAAATACACTCCATTCATTTCAGTGAGATTACTTCAGATTTTCACTGCTGCAAACTGGAGAAACATCTGTCTCTTGTTTTTAACACCATCCCTCTAAGGAAAAACACTGTTCAAAGCTTCCCTCTGGTTGAACTCAAACTTCACAGGTCCCAAAAGGTGATGAAAACTGTCCAGAGCAATTTTTTCTTCCCTTTATATTAATTCCCAAAGCACGCAGCATTTACAGAGGATGAAAGCATAAGCTCATACCTTACACAAGTGTGTAGCCGAGGTCATGGCTTGGTCAGGGATGAAGAAAGCAGATGGTTATTTTGTTTGGTTTTTTCCTTGAGATCTCATGAAAACACAGTCCTTAAAAGCTACTTTATTGCTCAGAAAAACTTATCTGAGGTCCTTATAGAAAATAGGGCTGAAAAAAAACCCACCTTACCTGTTGTCAACCTTCACAAGAAAAAACATAAAGGCAGAACTGAAAAAAGGTCTCTCCTATTCCCCCCTCATATGTTTCCTCTCAGTTTAACTCAGGACTTGACAAAAAAATGCATATAAATATCAAGCAAATTATTCATCATGTCTTTCATCAAAATCATTAGCTCCTCTAGTCAGGCTGGGCAGGCAGCTGCTGTTTTAATCAAGCAAAACATATGAAAAGAGGTTTCAAATCACAAAGGGGACAAAAACTATTTATCATTTCATTTTCCATCTCCATCAGAGTGTAATGCACTCAAAGACAACAGAACCTGGGCCTGGAGGTAGTGCTGCAGTGTGGGATCAGACCTAAGAAGATTCCTGGTCCTGATGATGCTCCTGGTAGTTGGGGCAGGAGGACGGCAAGGAGCTAAATAACAGCTTCCTACCTGCTGAGATCCAGGAGACCTCAAATTTCCATAAGCAAATATTATAATAAAAACCTGCAATACCCACATAACTCTTACTGCTAAGAAATCACTGATTCATCTGTCTGACAAACCATACCTTCCCCAGCCAGTCATCACAAGTTTGAGGTCAGTAGTATAGTCTAAAGCAGGTCTAAGGCAGCAAAAAGACACACAGTTCCCCGAATTTCTGCTGCTTTTCACCTGAAAATACAAAGGCAAGGGGCTGTTGGATTTTACCTTCTGTGCCCCTGTATATTTTAGATATATGAACTAAAACACATTCAGTCAAATAACGTGTGCATAGCTTATACAAAAAGTGAGTCATTCACTGGACAGCAAAGAATGAAAATAGTAAATTTTAAAATGCTACTTAGGTTAAAGTCTCTTTAGCATGAAGTCTGCTCCTTCAACTCTCTATTAACACTAGAGAGGTTTTCTCCATCTGCTGCTGCTTTTACCCTGGATAAGGAAATACATGGGAATAGCTGGAATGAGCCATGGGGAAGCAAGGACAGAAAACAGAGGCAGGACAACTAGTACTGAATTATACCTAGGGACAAATGACTCCATACAGTTGTGCTGTTATTTTTTGCTTAGATAGCCTCTAGCACAGTGATTTCTCCCGCGCCTCCAGATCATGCATGTGGAAACACTAGACAACTAATTACAGTTTAAGGTTACTGTCCTTAGTCTTTTAGGCTTCAGAGGATCTGCCCTAATCTCTTGGGTTTCATTTTTCCTCTACTGTTCTCATCTCAGTTTTCTTATTGCCCAGGTGTTGTAAAGACCACAAATGGCTGCAATCCAACTTCTTTTTTTTGTTGTTGTTTTTTGGGGGGTTTTTTTGTGGTTTTTTGGAGGGTTTATTTGTTTTGGGTTTTTTTCTTCCAGACAGTAGATTGGGCATCTCAGAGCTACTCCTGCTTCTGCTCTGCTCTGCTGTATGACCTTTTGGAAAATTTAAGGTCCTCTTCCTCCCACATTTATTTCCAGCATTTGTGAAATACACATAATCCATATTTGAAATGTGCTTTGAAACCTGTACTTAAATATTGTTTCATTAAATACTATAAAAGACCACAAATTATTTCAGACAGACAGATCATTTCAGTGGGAGACCTGCACGTATTAAATCACCAAAGCAGTCCTTTTCTCACTTTTGTCTATTTTGTAGGCAGACAGAAAGCATTTGGGAAGATTCATCCGACCTTCTGGCTCACACTGTATTATTCATTGTTTGCAAGTCAAATAGGTAATTCACCTTGCACACACTTCTCAAGTGCAGTGCTAATAAGAAAACCTTGAAAAATAGTTGATTTTTCTGACAAACAACATTTACATGTAAACACCTGTCCTTAAAGAAATACATCCTCTCTCTATGCAAAAATGTTCAGTATTCCACAGTGAATGGCAGGACACCAGTAGACGTTAGATCAATTCAGACTCCTAAAAGCAATGTTCTTTTCCATACCTTTCCATTTCAATCTGGAATTTGCATTTCTTTCATACAGTTAAACTTTCTTCCAAACCTTGCTGGCACATGAAAGTGAAAACACTTCATCATTAAAATCCGAATTCCACTGAGACAGCATATGGCAATTCTGAAATGAAACAAAAAAAACATTTTCTCCCTATGGCAAGTTGCTCACTCCATACAAAGCTTTCATCCGTAGGGATAACTACCCAAACCCAATCATTTATATCCCCTTTTCCAGGTTTTTCATGAACTAGCTTCCAGGATCTAAAAAAAAAAAAATACTAGTGATATCTCATCTTCTCAAGTTAAGTGGTGAGCTTTTTCAGTTTGCAGTGAACTATAGACTATGAGTAAAGTGCTTTCTCCTTTGAGGGACTACATCACTCAGCTTGCATCATCTCCTAAGAATGGGTTCAAGAAGCTGTTAAGTCTGCTCTGACTGAATGAAATCTCAGACTCTACAGATGTTTTTAGAAAAGGCAGAGTGAGCTGAGCTCCCCTGGATTTGTTTGTGAGAAGCTCTAGTCCCTCACAGTGGCACTGCTGCCTGTAAGTTTGTTCTTAGCCATCTAGATCCAATTAAGAAGACAAGCGAAGTGAGCAGCGAGTTACCCAGGAGAAGGCTGGAGTCCTGGCTGATCATCACATGCTTCTTCTAGAAGTTGTCTCCCACTAGCTATTTTTCCTTGAAACATGCATGAAACATACTTTTCACATTCTGGAAACTGGAGTCAGACCTACAGAAGTCTGGGATTAGAATGTTCATTTGGAAAGAATAATGAAACTGAAGAAAACAGTCAAAAATGACCATGAAACGAAATCTAGAAGGTTCCAACCAGAAACTCTGAAACAAAATGAGACTTATTTTTTGCTAAATAAAATAATTTTTTCCTGATGAAGTATTTCAAATATGAAAATGTAGATTCTACTTCTTTGTGACTCACTATGAACAATATGAGTCAAAGTCTTAAAGATATGTTTTCTTTGGGAAAATAGTAATTATAGTTAGTTGATTGTCCAGTGGAAAAATTTTCATAAGTTTTCCTTATAACACGCCCTGCACAACTTGGGTAAGGACCCTTGAGATTTATGAGCTATATACACAGAGCTGGAAACAGGGAAGTAAGTTTAAGATGGATATGACCCTTCCTCTTTTCAGAAAATAAACAGTCCAATAACAATCAAGTGAATTATTCCAAGAAAAGCTCATGTTCCAAAAGTAAAACATACTCAATGAATGTTTTCCCAGGAAAGCATCACAATTGAGAAGTGAAAATAGAGCAAGCACTGCACAATTATATTAGTAAATCCTGGCCAAAGATATCCAGCATTTTTGTTCAAATTTTGCCAGCGATACTTGTTGGCCCAAGGGAGCAGGTCCAGGAGATGAGTGAAGGTTTTACAACACAAGTTCAGCTTGTTTTGAGTTGGAAAAAAAAAAGCAGCTAAAATGGTACTTATAAGGTTTATACAAGGTATCTCATATTTTTACATCACTGTGCAGTCACTGACTAGACTATGGTTTTTCCCAAGCACAGAGTGCTACAGTCAACAGCTCCTCAAACTCCTGGTTTTGCTGGGACAAAATGCCTCCAGACATAATAGCCCTGACTTTGGTGGAGCCATGGGGAGGACAAAAGTGATCCAGAAGCTCTGCAGGGCAAGGCTGGCTGAGCGCCAGGGAGAACAGCAGCCAAACGCAGATGATGGGCTCAGCACTAAGTTTATCGTATTTGCTGGATGGCAAAGCCAAGTTAGATGGGAACAAATGTAATCAATACCTCAGCCTCAGACTCCAAGACAAAACACAGGGCATCTTCTCACCCCAGTGGCTTCTTTTATTTTTCAGGTTCTGGATGTGGTACAGATCCAACGTATCTGTACCTCCTCCAAAGAAAAGGAATAGGAGTGTGAAGAGCTGGCAACCAGGTATTAATGCTGACCATAACACTGCAGTGTTACATAACCTAGAGCCTGGCAGTAATCAGCTCAGTGACACTGCTGTGAAACCAGGAGCATAATAATAATTAGATCTGGCAATTGTGGTTCTTCTTGTCTTGAAGTCTTGTGAAAACTTCATGTCTGCAAAGCTCTGCAAAGCTCTGCAAAGCTCATGGATCCCTTACCATGTATTCCTCTGTATGAAAGTATAATGCTCAGAATGAAGTAAGATAAAGAGCATGAAGACAGACTATTTACATTGATGACATATTAAATCTGTACCCATATTAAGAGTGTACTTCTTTTCAGCATTCAGAGAGCAGATAGCTTGCAATATAAAATGCAAAGCTCTATTTTCACAGCAAAGTGGCCATTCAGATATCAGTCCTTATAAGCAAAATTGTAATATTTGCCAGAGTCCACTTATAATGGTATGGAATTGATACTATACAAATAATTTGGGAAAATATGTACCATAGAGATGTTTAATATTTCTTAGTCTTTCCAAGGTGTTTTTTCCTACACAGGACTGTTCTCTCCCTCAGTATGAAAGTTCCCAAGGCCAAGAAGCATATATTCAACTTCACCAATCCATGACATACATATTAGCATTTTAATTACTATTGACTATTTTCAGCTGTTAGAGGCTGAAAAAGCCATGTTCCAATGTAGCATCAAATAACTACTGCAGCAAACTACTCAGCAATAATTTAAATCTAAACCTTTCATTTATTTCCATTGTATCTCCAAATACTGCTACCAACTTTCAGTGACTTTTGTAAAATCCCTTTTTGTATTCACGGAGCACATCATACATACAAACAATGATTTCACAGATGTATTTAAAACTCCATATTGGTTTCTGGGCTGTTGAGTTGGTGGCAAAAAAACCCTTACTGTTATACTTAAGATATTGCATACACACTGAAGATCTGGAAACACAGAATGCCTGTAGCAACAGTGTTTTAGAAAAGACTGCAATAAACCAACAGAGCAAAATGCTGTTCACAAAATAAAACACTTATCAAATTTTAAACAGTAAAGTATGTTAAATGACATGAGTGGATGCACTACATAATACATTTATTATGTGATATAGTAGCATATGACATTACATTGATTCTTCTAGCTTAGAAGAAAGGGATTGGGGTTTTTAAAGTTACAGCCCTGTGACACAAGCTCTGGTACAGCATTCTTAGATACCCAAAAAACTACACCAAAAAATATTCCAGTCTTATGTTGTTATTGATTTAACTGTACACCATCAGTTGCACCACCTTTTATTTACTGCCAATGTCAGATATATTAAATGGTCACTTAACTGTACATACAAGAAACCCCATCAACTGTTGTAACAGCTGATTTTCTGACATCAAGAAAGAATAGAAATAAACTTAAAAATTTATTTTGCTTCATTCTAGACCTACCTCACTGAATTTCTGATACATTTCTTTTGACATTATCACAGGAACAATTTCATGACCTAAAGACTAGTTTATCCCCTGCATTCCACAGGCAGAGGAGTACTCCCTTACTTATATAAGCAGTGCAAGAAGGGCAGAGTAGTGGGAAAACCTTTTTCCTTACTTAACAGACACGTAAATCTCCTCTTTGCAGCCTTGATGATTTCTTGTTTTGAATGACACAGTTCATTCAACATATGCAGCATATTTCCTGCAATTACTTATCTCTGCCCTACTGCCTGTATGACCCTTTCTCTTTCCATGTCTGAAGGGCAGGTTGAATTCCCAGAAACTGACTCTAACTGTGTCTGATTTTTTTTTTAAACACTGCGCTGCAATTTCTGCTGCTTCTTTTTTCTTGTGTTCTCAGATAATAACATTCATAAATCTGTATATTTCAATAACCACTCACCAACATCTGCAAAGGGTCTGTCATAAAAGAAAAATGCCCATTTAAGCATTAAATTTTCTCAGCAACAAGACACACACAAAATCAATTACCAGATGACATACAGGTGACTAAAGCTCCCTCAAGAAAATTGTCCTTTTTTCTTACAATACTTGGCAGCTGGCTTCATTATGAATTAGAAACACCAAAACCAGCCCTGAGCTGTATGGAAAAGCAAAATAAATACCATTCAAGAGGGTAACTTGAAAAAGGTAGCAGCACCAGAAGAGGCCTCCTTCTGTGAACTGGTACAGACTCTTGGAAACCCTTCCTGAAACACACTGGATAAAGCATAAGACAGCTTACACAAGAAATTGTAATCCAGGGATCCATTCATGGAGGTCACTGCCTGTTTTCTGTACAACATGTTTCATTTCGTCAAGATGACCAAGACAAAAATTTCTTCAGTACTTGTTTGCAGTGCAGCTTCAATGAATAGTGTGTAGGTTTGAGGGTGGTTGGGGGTTTTCTTCAGCTTTGGAAAGAAGACATTTCCTCTCATGAGTTTTCCTTGGCTTTTCAATAATTATTACAGATACTTAAACACAGCTTTTACTACTTAATGTTCCATTTCATATCGAAAAGATAACACCGACGCAGGTGTAATGCTGCCCTGTAGTCTCATAAAATTATGGCAGCTCCAAACTTCTCCTGAACATAATCCTACCAGCATACCAGCCTCATGACAACAGATATTAACAGCAAAATGCTAAATAGACTTTACTGGGAAGTCTGTCAACCTCTACCATCTGCAGCATAGAAGATACAAAAACAGGAAGGGCTTTTTGTCCTACCATTCTCCCATCTCTCTGTCGTAACACACACACACCTCCCTGCACAGCAGAGAACTGGATGATGAACCTGAATCTTCCCTCTAAGATTTGAGAGGGGATGGCAAGTCTTGGGCATTACATTCACCTATATAATGTTTAGCTCCACAGAGGCTGAAAATTTTATATGAATCTGGGATCACTGCTGTGGTGAACTGCACAAAAACTAATCCCTCTACCCACAGTGTCAACAGTAGGATTACCACAATGCACTGGTCAAGTGATGACCCTTTCTTCTCCAGCTACCTGAAAGCAATCTTCTCCAGCTACCCCTTTGCTTTCAGGAGGAAACCAGCTTTCTTCTCAAATGGAGGAAGCATCTTGGGATATCATCCAAGGTCCTATCAGAAACTTCCCAGGAAATCAAAGTCACCAACACTGGTCAGGAATCTGATAAATCAAGATGTGGGGCATGGAGCAGGAGGAAAGATGCCAAAAACAACTGTAAATTGCTCTTATTGCTTTGCTCTAGGGACAGAATATTATTTGGTTCCAGTAACAGAAGGCTGGAGAAACAAGTTACACCTCCACAGCAATTACAAAGGTCTGAACAAAGGGAAGCTCCAATGGCTCCTACCCCTTGCATCCCCAGATCACTGCACTCCCCACTGGCTGGAGAACTAGGGAGAACTGAGGAAAATGGGGTTTTCCTGATCTTATCAGGAAGATTTTAATTTTTGCAACGGGGAAGATCTGTGCTGGCAGCTAAGAGAGAAAGGCAAAAGGCTCCACCATTAGCCCAGCTCAAACATGTCATTAATGCTGCTGGAAAAGGCCCTGAAGATTGATTTATCTTGCACTGCCATTGCTAAGGGCTGCTGTGCTTCTTCCTAAACTGCCATCCATCCCTCTTTTTCCCTGTTAAAGATGAACAGTGGATGAAATATTAACCCCTGGCAGCACTTGACAACCCCTGCCCAGGGGCGGCAGAGGGCAATTCTGCCTTCACAGGTTGCAAGGGTCCAATCACAAACAAGCCACTCACATTAAGGGAGCATATAAAGGATCTCAGGTGACGAACGAGATGAAAGATTTTGATTTATTCAATTAAAGCTTAGATCCTCTGCATTTACAGCCCCCTTTTTCTCCTTGTCCCATGAGACAAGCAGTTTGGGAATACTGTTAAACCATAGGCATCTGGTTAACTATTCCTAGAAGAAGCTCTGCATCTACCCACCTCAAGACTCCTGGATCAGCACGGTCAAGTCCCCCTTCCTAATCTCTTTCAGAAATGTAACAACTGCCATCACCTGGGATGTTTCTTTCCAAAGACGTCTTCATCTAAGTGCCAAACTCACTCTCAGTGGAAGATTTTCATTTAACCTTTCCTCCCTCCACACATACATATTTATTCTCCCAATAGCAACACAGATCCACTCGCATAGAGACATCAGTAATGGGACTCAGTTCTTCTTTGTATATTAAAGCTTCTTTCCTGAGTGGGATTAATCTTGGCAGCTGTCTGACAAGAGAGACTGTGTGGGAGGAAAATGGTTTTATCTAAAACTTGAAAAAAACCAAAATAATCTTTGAGAGAACAAACTATGTTTCAACCCTTCTCCTCCAGGGGAAGACTATTTACAAACAGAAAATACCCACCAACAGCAAAAACACAGAAGTATTGCTCTGAAAGGTAGTATAATGACCATGTATTTTCTCCTTCCTTTTTTTTATGTGGCCACTTTTCAAAATGTTTACATAATAATACAGCTGAGACCACAGCTGTATTTATAATACAGGAGACAGAAGATAAGTCAGCTTTGAAAATAAAAATGAAGCTATATTGGATTTGAATGGCCTGGTTTTGGCAGCAGTGGCGCTGCAGGGGTGGCTTCTGCAAGAAGCTGCTAGAAGCTTCCACCATGTCTGGCAGAGACAAGCCCTGGCAGCTCCAAAGACAGACTTGCCACTGGCCAAGGCTGGGCCAGTTAGAAATGGTGGTAATGCTTCTGTGATAACACATTTAAGAAGAAAGAAAAAAAAAGTTATTGTGCAGTTGTAGTTGCCAGAAAAGAGTGGGGTGAGAGTATGTGAGAGGAACAACTGCAAACACCAAGGTCAGTGGAAAAGGAGGGGCAGGAGGTACTCCAGGCATCAGAGCTGGGATTCCTCTGCAGCCTGTGGTATAGACCATGGTGAAGCAGGCTGTTCTCTGTAGCCCATGGGGATCCATGGGGATGCAGAGATCCACCTGCAGCCTATGGAGGAGACCCATACCAGAGCAGGTAGAGGCCTGAGAGGAGGCTGTGAACCCATGCGAGGCCCACGGAGAGAGGAACCCACGCTGGACCAGCCTGTCCTTGGAGGACTGCACCCCATGGAAGAGTGACCCATGCTGCAGCAGTTTTGGGAGGACTGCTGCCCATGGGATGGACTCATATTGTAGCAGTTTGCAGGGAACCATTGCTCATGAGATGGACTCACGCTGGAAGTTTGTGGAGAACTGTCTCCTGTGGGAGGGCCCCCACAGTGGTGCAGGGGAATAACTCCTCTCCTTGAACAGTGGGAGAAACCACAGGTAGTGAACTGACCATAACCCCATTCCCTGTCTCCTTGCACCTCTGGAGTAGGAGGTAGAGCTGGGAAGGAGGGGGGAGTGGGTTGGGGGGAAGGTTTTTTAAGGGTTCATTTTACTTTCATTATCCTGCTCTGATTTTGTTAGTGTAATAAATTCAATTCATATCTCTAATTACAGCCTGTTTTGCCTGTGATGGTATTTGATGAGGGATCTCTCCCGGTTCTTATCTCAACCCATGAACCCTTCATTATATTTTCTCTCCCCTGTCCTGCTCAGAAGGGGAGTGACAGAATGAATTGGTAGGCACCTGGCATCCAGCCAGCGTCAGCCCACTACAGAAGCAAATTCCATGGTTTTGTTTTCTTTTAGCTGTGGTGGAGCAGGAAAGGACTCCATTTCCCATCCTGCCTCTACTGTACTACCAAACAAGGCAATATGAAGTATCTTCCTATTTCTGATTCACTTTTCCAGGGCAATCTCATTGATGAAACACGCCACTGCCCCTCATTAAAAACAAAGTTTGCTTTTACAGAAGCTGTATTTCCCATTGCTCACAGGGAACACTCTCTAAAGGTCCCCTTGCTCTGAGGTTGTGTTGTGACCAGCACTTAGCAAGCTGCATATTTTGATGTCAATGTGGACACCTTGTTTCCAGTCTGTCTAGCCTACCCCATGCTCTTCCATGTCCCACTCAGCTTATGGGTCCCTCCATACCCACATCACTCAACCTTCTCACTGACTCTGGGCTCTTGTGCCAACCTGTCCCATTCACTCTCTCTTCACATTTACACTGATGCCTGGTCCCATCCTACTCTGGCTCCTCACGGCTTTATTCCACCCAGGGCCCTTATCCTTGCTGTCACCTCCGCCTAGCTGTCTGTGTCCATGGGTCATGGCAAGGGCTGCTTCCCTGTCTGCAGCTTCAGGGCAAAGTACAACAGCCCCTTAAATGAAGTCTTCCAAGGCCAAAAAAGCCTAATGGCTGACATTTTGGTCTGAGACATTTCTGCTAAAGCAATAAACAAGTAAAGGCATATGAAAATGCAATTTCACATGCAGAATGCTTGAGATGTTGCTGCTATGTCTTAGCTCATTAAGAATTCCAGCTTAAAGATGTAAAAATGGTAAAGGAAATCCCTCTCCTCCCCACAATTCATTTAGCATGGAAGGAACATAAGCTAAAATAACAAAGTAGAATTGCACCTGGAAATCACAGAAATTTGCAACTGATGCAAAAGAGTCAAAGCAAACCTCTCCTGGAAGGTTCTCTGTACCTCAGATAATGTAATTTAAATAACAAAAGAGTCTCCATTTGAAGCAGTTCAGTTCACTGTGGAATTTGCCACCTTGACAGTAAGGATCCCCGACAGAACAGTACTGACAGCAAAAGCCACGATGCCTCATGCATCTACACTTTTTTCTTGAACAGTTCAATAGGACAACACACTATGTGACACTACTACATGTACCTTCACGCGCTGCCAGGACTGCTTCAGGCTTCAGTAATATGAATCTATTAAATAATGTCAAAACCATTGTACTTGAGATGGTTCTTCAGAACAAAGATTAGTTCTTGCTGGATTTCTAGGAATTTAAAAACGTTCCATTCCCACCCCTTGACTGTAGTGATGTTTATCACATAACTGCTGTAACGTGTTTAGCATAGCTCTGAATTATTTTGTTTAAAACATACAGTAAATTTTACACAACAAAGCATTTTTGAGCATTTTAAAAGACATGCAGAACATGGAAATGATGCAGTAACCTGTTTGCGTAGTGCTGTGTCATCTGTCAGACTCCTGAAAAACTGACATGGATCCTCAAGGGACTTACTTGATTAGACAACATTAATTAATTGAGTGAACATCTGTGCTGTTTTTCAGCTAATAATTAAAATTAGCTAAGCATTGCAACCTCCTTAAAAGTGAAAAGTATACAGAATAAGTGCAGCACATGTTCTCACATTTGGGTAGGGCCAAGCAAATTTTTGCAACAGCATTTACCATAAAAGTTCCTGAGAGACTTTTATAGCCCTGTGGTGGAAGTTTTCTTTCTGGCCAGCCTGAAAATAAGAACATTTTATTCTTGGCTTCACACATTAATGTATTAACCATGACAATGCTGACATTTGTTGTTAAGTAAAATTTATTGTAAATGGCCTAGAAAGCTGCCATTACATTTAGAAATTACTTTTAGAGTTTGAAATTAAGTACTGTCAACACAACTTCCATTTCCGTTTATACACAAATTTGACAGGAATTTTTATGACTTCTCCAAACTTCACATAGAAAAGAAGAAGGGAGATAAGACTAATGATTTCAATTGCTCTCAAACTGTATTATATAAAGCAACTGACCTACATGGTATCATAAGAGCTCAATAACTATTCAACAGGACAGGCTAAATGAGAAAATGTTATGTTACATGTGGAAATTAAACATTGTTTCATCCCCCTTCCATTTTCCAGTGCAAACCACTAAGTTAGAATTCACCCAGGATCATCCTTTTCCTCACATAGGAGATATTCTCAGTTATTTAAACACAGGGCTTTATTCCCTGAGATCAAAGGAAGAAGCCATTGTAGATACAAAAATGCTGCTAGCAAGGATTTTCTTGCTATTTTCTAAGTCCATGAGAGACTTTTCTCTCATGCAGAAGAGGTAGCAGAGTATGTAAACAACCAAGCTACCTGCAACCTTGAAAAGTCTTGCTTATGGTATAGTAGAAAAATACTTTGACAATGGATGTTTTAGGATTTTAGCCAATCACCCCAAGGGGTGGCTGATCCTTTGTCCAATTAGACTATGAAGAAAAAAGTCTATAAAAGAGTTTGTAAAATAATTAAATGAATAAATATTGCTGCACAATTCCTGCCTGCTGGGTCTTCTCTCCTCCTCCTCCCTATAGCTGTGGGGCATGGTGATATACCCTAGGGTCTAGGCCTGCGGTAATAAGCCATAGGTATGCAGTACCAGAATGAGGTGGAGATTATCAGGAAAAATGAGATTTCACTCCACATGACAGAAGCCAACTGGGAGTCTAGAAAACTGCAAATATCAGATAACTACACTAAAGGGAACATCTCTGAACGAGAAGGTAGATCCACTTAAGCTATTCTTAATACCAGTGCACATACTTAGTCTAGAGGTATCAATGCAAGAGCCAGTCTGGAATTAGTACAGGAGTGCTCAGATGTAATGTTAGGCTGCAGTGAGAATTAGTGGTTTCATACAAATATCATAGGTATTTTTAAAATTTTCAGAGGCTTACAGAAATACTTACTTCCAAAGAGCATATGGAATGACTGCCCAGTGACTGTACTCAGCCACTACTTTTCAATGTTCTGACTTAATTGTGAGCTTTTTCTCTTAAATTTTCTCATGCATCTTCTTAAAAATAACAAGATTGGATGGTTCAGAGAAAGGGAACACTTCTCAGGACATTTGCTTTAGTAGTCACTAATTGTAGATTTTCCCCAGTGACTTATTTTCTGATCCCCTGCTTACTAAACAAAACAATGGAAGCCTGAGAATTTCCATTCAAGGCAGGTTGGGTGTGTCTCTTCCTCGTAACCCTTCAGCTGTATCTGGTTTCTTTTCAGAGAACGGGACCAGGAAGAGGTACCCTAGAGCACCCAGCTATCAGCATCTTGGGACAGAGTAATGGGGCAGGCAGCACCTGGAACCTGTGTGATTCCCTCACATGGCTCTCAACAACAGAAGGGACCAGCCATGGGCACCCTAGTTGGACCTGGGCCTGGAATCACTTGAAATTTCTGCAGAAGCAGGAAAATTAAGCTGGGAATTCATCAGACCTTGCTTGCTATGGTGTCACAACAACAACTGTGATCTTATTTAACCTATTTTCCTCTTCTTCCTACTCAAGTGTTTCACTGTCATGGGTGTTACAATAACACAAATATGGCAATCACATTCTGTCTGGAACAAAATAGTTCCAGCCTCTTCACAGTGCAGAGAGTTGAAATCTTACTGAAGGATTAAAAAATAATCTATCTGCTGTCATGATATCATTCCTCAGACCAATCTACTTTCTTTGGGCAGTAAATATACTTTTTGTGCTACCTGGCCCAACTTCAGCTCAGTATTAAACTGGTGCAAAACCTCTGCATATAAGGAGAAAGAATTTGTCAGTGCCAGCTCATAGCCTTCCACAAATGGGGCCTTTTTCTCCTGTCTGAGAGGTTTATGCTTCTGAAAACTGAGCACACCATTTGCGGACTGCAATCAAGAACCTCTAAAAGAACTACTGAAGTTTGACAGCTTACACTCCTCTAGTAACTGGTGTTTATACTACTCCTCGAGAAGGAGGGAATCTACGGTGATTGCAGAGAAAGTGCCACCCACCATTCACACCACAAGGTATTCAGGGTTGAATAACCCATGGGTAGCAAGATTCATGGAGGGGACAACCAGGAGATGTACCTCGGATGGCTTCTCCCCACATTACAGAGTGCATAGAGATGTTCTGGAGACTATGGCATCACTGAGTCTTACTGGAGAGAGGATACATCTCAGAGAATGTACGACTATTTGAAACAGTGAAGTAATAAAAGCTGAGGCTATTTAGGAAGTGTGTGCATACAGAAGCCACCAAGCTTGAAACAAGCATGGGGAAAAAACCCATAATCATAGCCACAGATTTGATCATCACCCTGATCTCATAAAAAATGGTCTGCATCACAAAGAAAACATGACAGCTGCACATAATGATGAAACACTTACCCTGGAGTCCTTTTCCAGACGAAGCTTGTGTTGAAGGCTGCGTCTTCTCCTGGCTTTAGCAAGACCATTGTGATAAAAAAAGTATCCAGAATCTAAAAAAGGGAGCTGAGGAAGAGAGAGAGGAAAAAAAAACCATCATGGAGCTATTGGCTGTTAATAAGGATGACAAGAAAACTTTTACCTTTGAAGTGATTCAGGAACCTACAAGACTTGTGAAGAGTTATGCCAAAGAGCCCCAATCTTGAGAATGCTACTCTTAAGTTATTTTTGAAAAGTGCACCCAGCAGCATTGAAGTTGTTTGCTACAGGTTTACAGTGCATAACTTCACTTGTATACACTTAGTACTCTTTCCACCTCACACTTAAGGTCAACAGTGCCAATATTTCTGACGGGCACCCCAAATCACAAGAGGAAGCATTCCCTGAAAAAGCCAGAAAAAAACAACAAAATGAACTGCAAACGATTTGAAACTCCGGAGAGCATCCCTCACCAAGAGGGCCTTACATAAGTGCTTTGCTGAGCTGTTGTAACACACCCGAACTGGTATCATAAGAGGGAAGGCAGAAAGCAAAAAGATTTCCACTTTCAGAAAAATATGATACTTGGAATTTCTTCTGAGCACCCTGAAATGGAACATACAAAGCATATTAAGAAAACAGACAGCTCAGTGTTCAGGTGGAAACAGTGTTCTGCACCTTTAATGTCCAAGACATTTAAGGAGCAAGCAAACATCTCTGGAGGGCTTCCCATTATTAAATGTATTTTTCTCCTCAGGATTGGCAGAGAGCTTTTAAAAGGCTAAAAGACACTGTGTTAGGAGAACAGCATCTCACTTCCAGCACTTGATTAGGAAGCTCCAGTTGAATCTTGAACAGTTCTTTCCGCATTTGAACTTAATAGGGACATTCCAGTTGAACATTTTAATGTAAGTAACTGCACATTTTTAAACTAAGCTTGTCCTTGTAAAACTTGAAAAGAAATGGTTGGGATATGTTAATGCTGTGAACATTTCAACTTCAAAGGTTCAACTGCATTTAAAATAACTTCTTAAAAGAGATATTCTAGAACAGCTATGACAACCTGTTCCTCTCCTTTTTATTATCTATACTTCAGGATAACATAAACATCTTAGCAGTTCAAAGTTCTTCACTGAAATACCAAGGCTGATGTCTAGACAGAAAAATTGTTGTGAAAACCTGGGCTGAATACAGGTAGCAGCATCATGCTGCCATAAAACAGATTCTGTTCCTGTATACAGGTATATACAGTGCACAAACACAAATTACCTTCTATGAATTTATCTCCTGTTTCAGTCAATCTATCACTATATCTGGTACAGTTCCACAAACATATTTTACTATACATGTGAAGCAGTGTGGAAATAGAAGATAGTGAAGTCTGAAAGTTTAAATCTGGTCATTCCAAAAATGAGTATGCAAGTTTGGGTTTTCTTTTTCTTCAAAGCACTTTTTTATGTTAATTGAAACATTGACTGTCACTGAAATGAAAGCATTTAATCTTCATGTTAAAGTTTCATTCTGTAGGATACATAAATGCAAAGTAACTTAAAAAAAGAAAGCATTCTGTTCTGATAAAAAGACCTCTTTTAAAGTCTTTATAAACTATTAAGGAGATTTCATCAAAATCATTATGGTTCCCTGGAGCTGATCTGCATGGCTGACTGGAGAGCTTTTCTGGGTGAGTAATCAGATTATTCAGCTTCAGCTCCATATACCTGTGAAAAATACAACAGCTGAGGTAGAAGGAGAATGGAGGCTATAAGAGCTCTCAGTAAAGGCCACAAAAGTCTCCATCACTTCCTATATATCCTCAGAGTCACAGCTCTGAAGGTTTAAATTCTGTCTGGGTTTAGGTAATTGTTTTAAAAAGCAGATTTACATTTAAACTTGTATCTGACATGTTTACCAACTGGGTGATCAGGCATTTATATAATCCACAGTTTGGCAATAGATCTGTCTCTCCAGGAAAATGCCCTTCCCCCGCATTGGATACATTACTCTATGCCTCAAAAACATGCACAGGAAAAATAAAAATCTAAATAGGCAGATCAGTTACAGCTTGAAATCCATCCTGGTGTGCTAACCATTAGTGTCCTTTGCTGTTTGTGGCCCAATTACCCCTCTAATTCTCTCTGTGAAATCATGCTACTTTTCTTCCTTTTATCTCGGTATCAACCACTAAAATCAATTCCAGTCAAATATTGATTCCATTAAGGATTAGTCTAAGTAATTTTGAAAATATCTGGAAATATATAACAGATACTTGCTGTTTATTTTCCATACAAGGTTAGTTTCTAGTACCTCTTAGCATGAAGCAATATCGTATATAGTAACCTTTTAAAGCTGGTGTATTCAAGTTTGACCACAAGCAACTACAATTAGTACAACAATGACCAGATTTAGGGACAAAGTAATGAATAAGTTTGACTAAGACTATTCCACTCTTTCCTCAGTTATCCCAGTAATCTCTGAGGAACTCGGATATTTTATAGCTCACGTGGTTTTTCACACTGCATCAATTAAACCTAGAGGGGGACACCCAGGAAGGCAGCTCAGTGAGGCAATACCTGAAAGATTATGTGATCTAGTACTGAGGACTGTGAATAATTAATAGCAGAAACCAAGCAATTTTCAGGAAGAATCTAAACTCTGCAGTAAATCCTTGAAATTAATGAATGTACATGTGGGAGAAATCAGACACCAGGGAAAGGGCCTAAAACGTCAGGCTTTGATAAGGATTTTGCACTGAGATCTGCGAATACCACAAGAAATGACTGAAGCTTCCAATTCTGAGCGACTCCTGCTACCAAGCCAGTAACTTCTTGGCAGCATCCAAATGGAGGACACAGGTAGCTCACAACAGGATTTACATTCCCACTATCAGCTATTCCAGGAAGTCTCCTCTGATTTGGAGCTACAGCAAAAGAGCAAATAGTGAAATGAACAGTGCATATGATGAAGTGAAATGAAAACAGATCTCCTGTACATAAAGACTTCAAAGTGTCATAAGCAGTATCTGCTCTAGTAGCTGTAAAGCTGGAATTGCTATGGAGTAAAATTCCTATTGTGGCAACAGCAGCCTCAGCATGTACCATGGAATAATAATGCACTCAGCCTGGTGGCTCAGGTTCTTTCTGCAAGAAAAAAGCAAAGCTTCCTGCCCTCAGAAAAAAATCAGCAATTAAGTAAGATAACTAATTACTGGAAATCACTTTAATATTCAAGTGAGGAGGATTATTTAAAATTAGAAATGGGCCTACTTATTTCCTTGATGTATAATTATTGTCCATTACAAAACACGGCTTTCAGAATCTCAGGAATTACAAGCACTTCATTACTTGCAATATTTGTATAAAAGTACTGGTGAAAAATACACACAAGCAAAACCAGAACCACAAATACAAAACAGCAAGTAGAGCAAAACACTTTATATCCACCTGTCTCCTTCTTTTCTTCATATTTGCAGACTCCTTGTGGTTATTAATAACACTTTCTGAAGTAAAGATGAAATCTGTTTAATCCTCTTCCTGAAAGAATGTGGACCAGAAAATAACTTCTAAAAATTCAGTGTTCAGCTAAATGCAGGAAAGAAATCTCTTTCAATGGAAGAGGCATAACTGAAAGCAAAATAGATTTGATGATCTTAGAGTCTTTTCCAACCTTAACAATCCATGATTCTATGAAAATGGCTAGGATGTACCATTTGGTACAGAAAGAAGCAGGAAAAGTATGTCTGAGGTATCTTAGCTGTTCTCAGGCTACTGCTCAACCACAGAAGTTGAGGTGTAATTATTATTGAAATAAAAATAAGTAAGTTAAATTCATGGTTCTCAACCTTTCTTCACTCTCCTCCTTACATATGACAGTCTTTCCCCAGCAAGAAAAGGGAGTGACTCTGGGCTGCCCTAAATGCCACTGCTGGGAAGAAGGGCTGTAAACAGGCAGCTACAATTCTCCCCTGCCAGGCCCAGGCATTGCTCCTGAGAGAGGTCATTCCCCAGTATTGAAAGGGAGAAACAGACAGTCCACTGCTGAGCCCTCAACTGCTCCAAGAAGGAAAAATCAGGTATAAAGTAGCCTGTTCCTCAGGAACACCCAATCTAGGACTGGGCAGCAGACATGATTCCCTCAGAGCTGATGGCTCCCATCCCATCTTGACAGAGAAAATCAAACTGCCCTTCTTGCTTGGTCTTGCCTTAAACAATATGCACAGTGACACCAGTTGCAGTTTTACCTGTCACAAAGCAAAGGAAATCAATATCAGCTGCAAAGCAGCGCAGAAGTTTAAAGAAAAGCCACAGAAAAACTAAAATCTGAAACTGTTCCTCATTGTCGAACTGCAGCAACTGAGGCCACCTTGGGCAGAGCTAACACTGAAAACAAGCAGCAGCATCTCCTGACCAGAAAAGCCCGTCCAGCAAAGGTATTATGAAGCAGCAATAAATTCTTAAGAAAATACCCAAGTTGAATAAATCTGCCAGTGGCATCAGTACTTTTTCTGGCTCTCACTGAGAGGTCCAGCATTCACAGCCTGTCACTAATTTTAAGAGGTAATATACAATACAAAAATAAAGATGAACATTGGTTCCAAGGCTTATCATTAACATCAAATTTTACAGGCTCCTTTAACATTGCATTTTACTGACTCACAGCAGAGTTCTATCTACATACATTATGGTGCCCACAAAAAAGCTTAAGAACAACCTGGATTGCCCCCTCTTGTTTTAATGGGAATTATCTCTGCCCAGCCTTCCCATACTGCAGAATCCCTACAGCACACTGCTGGCTTTTGTGCATCATTTCCAATGATTTCTCCCCAACACTGTAATATTCTAAAACCAGTTAAGGTTTCTCTCCCAAGTTACTAATGGGAACAACAGTCTGCAACAACTTTCTTTTGAGCAAAATCATTTATAAATACAAGCAAAGGGCAATTTATAGCAAGTTACTGCCTTCTTTGATCACCAAAATCATCATAAATGGATCTGTCGGTGAATGGGATTCAAAGAAAGCCCTCATTCAGCCAGGCTGATAAAGACTCTCCCCAGAGCTCCTTGCCTGCCTTAGTATGAATATGTGGCCATGGATGCGAGGGTTCAAACAAACACTGGTGCTAAAGGGAAAAAAAAGATACCCATCCCCCAAATAATAATTTTAAAATAATTTTTTCTTTTTTTTTTTAAGAAGTATAACACAAAACATCTCTCCTCACAGAGTCCAAGCACTGCCCAAGCATCACTCCTGACTTTGAGAGGAGCCATAAACTGGCACAGGTGAGCTCTTTCATCCCACCAAAGCTCAGTAATTACACCAACAGAAAATATGATCTAAACCCATTAGAAATAAATGTATTTGGAGCCTTCATGGGCCCCACAGGCCTCACACCTTCACTTACCATTGTAAGTAAAGCACAACAGAGTGCCTCCCAGCAGAAATTAGAAACCTTTTTGAAACCTTTTCATCCCAGTTTCACCAAATGCACTGAGGATGCTTATAAATACTCAATATGAATTTTTAAACTCTCTCTCATTTTCCTTCACCCCAATTAGCATTAGAAATCATTTTACCTTGAAATACACAGATGGGAGCCAAGTCTGAAGTCAAAACCACTCACTCACTTTAGCGATGAGGGCCACGTAAGAGAAGAGCCAGCTAGAAATATAGGTAGCCTCAGGCACCAAAATAACACAGAACAAAGCACAAACAAGAAAGGATTAATTCAAACATTGGTAGAGAAATGTGAAATAGCACAGAGGACTAAAGCTGCACTAGAGATCACCCAACATGAAATCCAGTCCACTGTGTCCCCATGGCCCCAGGCACGGATTTCACACTTTCTCATTTGTGTGCTATAATTACTCTGAAGGCTCAAAATAAGGATCTCAGGTGGAGCCTGGGTTCTGCACAAGCTCCAAACAGCCCCAATGACTGGCACAGTGAGGCCCAGGTCTGAGTGCTATGATTCAGTTCTCACTGTACCCGTGTCTCAACCAGCTGCCTCCACCAAAGCCTGATCTGCTTCTCTTGGCAAATCTGGCAGGTGGAGGTGTTATAGCCATAGATTCAACACTCCCAAAAGGTACATTTTGTACTAAAACATCATCAGATCATCCTTGTGAAATCAATTCATTAACACAAAGTGAAACATTCCCTTACAAATTAATTCATAAATGCCTGACTTAGACATTTTCATATGTTTTCAGCTCCATTTCATATAAATATCCAACCATCAAAGGAATCACCAACAGGTGGTGGTAGTAAGAAGGAACCAAGACTAAGTAGAGAGATACAAAAGTCAATGGAAATATTGTAACACACATGATAACAAGGCCACCTGTTACTGTTACTCAGAATATTGGTTGGCCTGTAAGAACACAGCAATCCTGCTTAAAAAGTTCTATTACATCTTCTCAAGCCAGCAGAAGTAGCTTCCAATTATTTCTGAAAGGTTTCCTGACCTCCACAGCAAAATATCTTTTCCTCTAGAAAGTGTAAAGTCAAAAGTGATGTCCAAAGATTTTGCGGAATATATGCCTTTGGATTTTATTTTATCCAAAAGGATAAAACAAATACTTTAGCCTATCCCCTCTTGCATGCAGCAAGAACAAGGTTACACTGTCTTCTCAATAGCTGGATATGAGGTATTAAATAAAAACCTAGAAGTAAATGAAAGAAACTGAACTGGTTGTGGACTGCTATTACACTTACATGTCCATGTGGAATTCACTAAACGCCCTGTACAATTCATGGCAAAAGAAAAAGAGGCCCTTTCAAAGCATGATTCATCTCACTTCTCTGAGGTAGCTATGTTAAAATACAAGCAGAGCAGAGTGCCAGGAGCTCTTTCACTCCGAAGTCTGTAAGAGAAGCACTGCTGTCTAGGTAGATCAATTCTGATGTTAAATGGCTAGTCTCATTTTCTCATCAGTTTTGTTGTTACATGACCCCACCCAGTGCTTCCAAGCGCATACAAACCACTGCTCCACTGGTTTGGTTACAAGTTTGTGATATTTGGATTTTGATCTGCAATTGAATGAATCACACAGGTGTAAGGTTTTACAGTATCTGTATCACTGTTAAGTTTGTCATTGAAGAGCTCCATCCTGCAACCACATAAAGTCATACAAGTCATCAGTGACAAGACTGTGGATTTGCTGATAGTTTTATCAGTGAATTGGATAAGCCATTTGAAGCTTTTAAAACAGTTATTGTTGTTTACGGGAAAGGATCTGTGCAGTTTAGAGAGTTTTATCCATTACTCCCCAGTAACTGTAAACACCATTATCAGTTCTACCACATGCCCTGTTGAAAGCAGGATACTTCCCAGATTTCAAGGAGAATGCTGTTGTTTATACACTAGCCCTCAAATTGGACTGTCTGGGTTAATTCAGACTGTCATTACCTGGAGTAGGTGATTATTATTGTTTGGCTGACAGGCTGAAGTGAAGGCTAAGCAATCATCATTATGTCCTCTTACATAAATGGTGGGGGGGTGTGTGTGCGTGTGTGAAAGAAGAGCACCTCAGCCAAGCCCTGGGCACCAGAAAAAATTCTGGAGTTCAGCACCAGAAAAGTCACTGAGAGAATCTACCAATTGTGTTGTCATTTTTAGCAGCAGCAAATGACCACTGGGAAAAGGAGACAGCCTCTCCAATCATTCAGCTACACAACTCCATAACAACCACATAAACAACAGATAAACATACACATCATTTAGAATAATTAAGTAAATATGATTCCATCAGAAGGTGAATCAATTAAATTTTCTTAAAGCAGGTATATATAACACAAAATGGGTTTTTTACACAAATTGGGAGAATTTTACATCCCATTAAAACAAAAAAAACCACCCTCACTCCCTAAAAACAAAACAACAACAACAAAAATGAACAAAAGAAAATAAACAAACACCTCCCACCCCACAAACCTAAACAAACAAAAATGAGAAAAAAATACGAGCAGAAATCAGACTCCAAACATTCTTTAGAGACAGTCTGTCAGTACTTGACCCAGTTAATTAACCATAATTCATTTAGTCTGGAGCAGTCAGTGCTGTAAGAATAAAGGGGGGGAAAAGATGGTAATCCAGAAGTGGCTTTGCCAGTTCTACATTTTATTAACAAAGGTGAATAAAATGTTGGCTGTGCCTGTCTCCTGCTTGGAGCAATGGAGCACCTCGGGGTATCCTGTCACACTTTTGATGTCCTGCTGTGTTTTCAAAGCATCTCTGAAGATGTTAATATTCTGTAAAAGTTTTCACACCTCAAATGACCTTCTCCCATTCAAAAGATCATTCAACCCACGACCATTTCCTTTGCTATTTCCCTCTCTGCTCTTGCTTCACATGGTAGCAACTCTGCTCTAGGACAGAGCCAGGACATGAGTTTCAGAGTCAGAAGACATGAGTTTCAGCATCTCCTAATATTAGGAGAATCTTGGGCAATTAGAGCTGTAATATTCTTGTTTCGGTTGCCTCCCACGTAAAACAGCATAATCTTCTAAGTACTAGTTTGGTGATTTTATTTATTGATAGGATTCATTTAATCAATGCTTGCACAGCACTAAAGACTGTGATATGAAACTCTTAACTGTAAAATGCCAAGTGCCATTGCAAACTGTTGGGGTTTTAGTTTTCCTCCTGTTTTCTTTTTCTCTTAAAGGAATTTTCCCCCTATATGTTGCCAGGGGGACAAATTCCTGGGTGCTTAAGAAAAACAAAAGACCTGGCCACAGGCATGGGGTGCATCTGGCTACTCTCTTTCACCTGGGCTTGTGGGCAGCCAGCTCCCGGCGTTTGGACAGAGAGAGAGGCTGCTTCTTCGGCTGCCTTCCTTCTACTGGAGAAACCCTGGGATTCCCAAGCCCATCTTTCCCTGCCCCACTGGGAGCTGGGCTGGGGCCACCCTGCCCCCGCCGTTGCTTCGAGTCTTCGCTACTCTGTAGCCCCACCATGCCCTGCCTGCTGAGACCTCCGGGGGGTTCCCACTGCAGCTCCTGAGTTTGGATACATCTCGTCTGCCACCCGGGATTTGTGCTTGTCCCTGCCGTTCCAGCCTGCTGTTCCTGAGGGTCCGGCCAGACACCAGGATCAGCTGCCCAGGGGTTTGTGAAGCCTTTGTCCCATCCCGCCCCGGGATCCCAGGGCACCGGTGCCGCGTGCTCCCCGAGCTCGCTCCGGAGCGCCCCCTGCAGCCGCAGGGGAACCATCGCATCTGCCCTGCTCACCGGGAGCCACCAGCGCCCCTGCCGGCTGCGAGCGGAACTGCACCCCAGGGGAAAGGGCCCGACAGCCGAGAAGGCTGGGACTGGGTTTGTGGTTCTGTTTCCTGTTACTGCTATAGTTATTGTTGTTTGTTTACCTTGTTATACACACACACACACACATATATATATATATATATATATATATAATAGTAAAGAACTGTTATTCCTGTTCCTCATATCTTTGCCTGAAAGCCCCTTAATTTCAAAATTATAATAATTCAGATGGAAGGGGGGTTGCAATTTTTTTCTTTCCATTCCAAGGGAGACTCCTGCCGTCCTTGGCAGACACCTGTCTTTCAAACCAAGACACAAACATATATTAATGGGTATATCTACACATGTAATGTTATCTGTGTGCAACCAGGTATCTCTTTAGTAACAAATATTTTTTAAATGTTTTAATATATTTAAGCAATATAAGATGGAAATCTCTTCTTCATATCAGTATACCTTCCTTAGGGAAAATTCGTAAGAAACAGTCTGATTCAGTTAGTCTGGAAATTTAAATGGCCATGGTATACTTCTGAGATATATCAATATTGCTGACAGCAATTAGCGCAGCTTACAAAAGACCACTTTGCCTCACTCCTGATTTACAACCCATCCCTCCTTTTAAGCATGTAACCAAACAGGTTGACTATTGCTGTCACACAGGAGCCTGGTGTCACTTCAGCTCCAGAAACATAGAGACAAAACCCATGACCTAAAGTTTTGTCTTGGGGTGACCTTATGATGTGTATCCCATATCGCTGCCTATGCCCAGAAATTAATTTTTGTGCCTTTCTATGCCTCTAAACTGAGCCTGAGAGGGGGAAGGAAAAAACTGAGCAAAACTTTCTCAAAGCAATTTGCAGCTTGTTCAAGGTCACATAAAGATAGCAGGTTTTTGTTGGGGTCCCTCCCCTGCCATGGAGCCCTGGGAGAGGGGCCTGGGGGGGGAGACACGGGGTTTCCCTGCCCCTGCTCAGCCTCATTTCCCATTGGTTGGTTTGTGTTCCCCGGGTGGCCAAGGACCCTCGGGTCCCGTGACTGCAGGGTTCCTGAGCTGAGCCCCGGCCATGCGGCTGGAGAAATAAACATCCCTGAAACATCTACCACAAATCTGTCCATATATACTTCGTTTCCACGGGACTCCTGGTTTGAAATATGCTTGTTGCAGTAATCCCCGCTGCGACAAACTGGTGGAGGAATGCGGGCAAGATACTGATCCCTGAAGAAGATTCGTGAGTAAAATAACCACTCTAGACCTCTCTCTTCTCATCTTGGTTTGGATATTCTCTCTGGACTATGGAAGAATCGTGGGAAATGGGGCTCTCTGAGCCACAGAAAGAAAGGTACCTAGAAGTTAAAGGAATCCTTGAACAACAAAACAAAAAAGTAATGCAGCTGGGAGATATAGAACACTTTTTCATCTGGCTTTTCAAAAGGTTCTCCTATATTTCTCGAGACTTACTTTTTGATATCAAACCTCCTGTATCTTGTGAGGGGTGTTTCTGGGACGAGATCTGGGATAAAGTATGGGATCAAAGAGAAGCTTTCCGTGCATACCTTATAGTCAGGGAAGCTCTTGAGGAGCATTTGAACGGTCCCATTACCCCTAAAGCAGAGGATCATACTAATCCCGTGGCCGAGACCGCGCGGCCGCCATCCCGGGAGCACATGACTGCAGCCGTGCCAGCGGAGGTGCCTGTGCTGGATGCGCCCGGCCCCCTCGGGAGCGTGCGCCTTATCGCGGACCCCATCCCTGTCTCGGGGTCCCCGGCCACGCGACCGCAAGTGAGGGAGCGATGCCGCAGGCGCCGCGGGTGCCGTGGGCCACGAGCAGCCAGGAACCGGGCATCAGCGTGGCAGCCCGCTCTGAGCACACGGCTCGGAGAGCCCTGCGGAGGGAGAAGCGACGGTTTCCACAGCGACACGAGAAGCCGCGCAGCGCAGCGCTGAGCAGAAACGGGGCCGCACCCAAAGCAGCATGGAGTTTGTGGAGCGGAACCACTCACAGGGCACGGAGCCCAGCGGCGATGGCAACGCGGGGCCGCGCAGAGCCCAGACAGGCACCGGAGCAGCGCCGCTCGGAGAGCACGGAGCAGCTGCAACGCGGGGGCCCAGCCAAGACATCGGAGTCAACGAGGCAGCGGCCACGCGGGACCAGCAGCCACGACGAACACGCAAGCATGTGATAGGAGGAGTTGTACCCACGAAAGTTACAGGAACTGTGAAATGGTACAATGTCAAAAACAACTATGGGTCTATAACACGAGATGATACAGGGGAAGATTTATTCATCCATAGAAGTGCCATTAAAAGAAATAACCCTAAAAATTACCTGCAAAGTGTAGGAGATGGAGAAGTTGTGCAGTTTGATATAGTGCAAGGAAAGAAGGGTTTACAAGCAGCGAATGTTACTGGGCCTGGAGGTATTCCAGTCAAGGCAGCCGTTATGCACAAAATTATAAACACTATCCATCCCAGCAACTTCCCTACCCACAGCCTACTTCCCCCTTTTACCCTATACCCAATATGAACCCCTTCCTAAGTTTACCCTATCCCCAGTTTATTCCTAATCCGTTTTTCACCCCATGGTTTCCCTATACAATTCCATTTCCCTACAATTCCTCTCCAATGCCGAGGGGGGGATGAAAAGAGGGAGAGAAGAAATTAAACCCTCTCCTGCCTCAGTTTCCCCACAAAGCATGCCCGGAGAGTTTTGTCTCCCTTCTGTCAGCCCTAAGATGTTCCACAGAATCTGATTGGACATTTAAAGACTCAGGAGGGTGGCTTGTTTTGTCTTGAAACTGTTCTTGTTATGTTTATCCAGTTGTTTTCATTCTCCTTTTGTTAAAATAAAACGGGTGAGATGTTGGGGTCCCTCCCCTGCCATGGAGCCCTGGGAGAGGGGCCTGGGGGGGGAGACACGGGGTTTCCCTGCCCCTGCTCAGCCTCATTTCCCATTGGTTGGTTTGTGTTCCCCGGGTGGCCAAGGACCCTCGGGTCCCGTGACTGCGGAGTTCCTGAGCTGAGCCCCGGCCATGCGGCTGGAGAAATAAACATCCCTGAAACATCTACCACAAATCTGTCCATATATACTTCGTTTCCACGGGACTCCTGGTTTGAAATATGCTTGTTGCAGTAATCCCCGCTGCAACAGGTTTTTTTTTTTCCCCCACCTGCAGCAGAGGAGCGAGGAAGCACCCAGCTTGCTGCTTTCCAGTCAGCTTTTGGCCAGTTGTTTCAGTTTCTTGTTCTCCGGAGAGAGACTGAGAGTTGGACTTTGCTTTTCCTTCTCTGGAATTCCGGATTTTCTCCCTTTTCTACTGGACTGCTTTCAACCTCAGAGCACATCGGGAGGACTTTCCATCAGGCACAGAGGGCCTGGTCCTGGCCCAAGCCCCAGCTCTGAGGAGACCAAAGGGAAGACACTTTCCCAGGTTTTTCCTCCACAGTGAAACATTTTAGTATTTAGCCTTATTTTCCTTTTCCCATGTGTTTGGTAAATAAATAGTTTTATCTCCTTCACTTGCCTTCGAGGAAAATTTATTTTTTCCCGAACCTGGGGGGGAAGGGGTGGTTGTGCCTTCTCTCAGAGGATATATTTCTAAATTTGGCCAAACCAGAACAAAACAACAAATTTAAAAAACAACATTAAGATGCAGTGTTGTCCCAGACACAAATTACTGGTAATTAAACCTCATGGATGAAGAAGGGGCAAGACATTGCTAAAAGCTGAGATCCTGAATTTCAGTAAGGCACTTCAGCATTATTTTTAAGTTTACGTTCATGTAACAAAGTGGCTACATAAACATGTGTACAAGTGCTCAGCTCATTCAGCATCTAAAAGCAGAGTCAGGAACTCAAGCTCTAATGGAGTAGAGCTATAAGAGCAACTCAGAGCAAAAGCAGTTGGTTATTGACAGAAGATGTGAATTAATCTAATGCAAAGATTCTAGCTCTACCAACACTTTAAGATCTGACCTGTCTTGCAATTCAAAACCTTTACTGTTTCCTTTTTACTCCGTGTCTGCTTACTTACTCTTGCTAAGCTGCCAAGCAAGAGCTGATAGACAGAAAGTGCTTCACAGAGAGGTTTCTGTTACTACACCACACTGAAAAAGTCTTCCAGTTGCCAGACAAGCAGTTGAGTAACAATTAGAAACAAAACTGTGATATTAAAGGACAAGAGAGTGACTTTTTTTTTTTTTTTTATCATAAGGTGGTAGGCTTGAGAAGAGCAGGGGAAGGAAGCTTTAAGACATTTTCAGCAGAGCCAAGTAAAAGAACACTTTGAGACACTTGTTTCTTGATTCTGCTAGAAGGAAGTCACAGACATTAATCCTCACTATTACAAGATCAGGTCAGAGGCAAATCCTTTACTTATGCCACCACAACCTGGAGAGAGCTCCTGTTGCCTCCTGTACACAACAGCACAATGGTCACTTCACAACAAGGAATAACTGCTCTGAGTGGGGTCAAGAGCTCTGCGGTAGATGTAAGAAAAAGGATGACTCAAACCTAGCAAAAATTATGAGAAAAGAAAGCAAACAGCAACACCACCTCTTACCCTTCCTCCCAGGACCTCCCTCATTGACCTTTCAGGCAGCTGTGAAATAAGTCTTTTACTACCAATTAATAAATGATGGAAGTTTACTGATGGCAGAAATTGTTTTCAGTCCAGCATGTGCTTATACGTTATCTTGCTCCTATTACATTACTCAAGCAAGGAAAATGTAGGGTTTTAATTAATCATTCAGCATTTCAGCCTTTAGAGCCTGAAAAACTGGTTTCTCTATCAAGGTATAATATATTTAACTTGAATAATATATATTCAGTTAGAAGGGCAAAAGGGATTTTACAGCATCACACTGAGTATTTTAATCTCCATCAACAGAAAGAGAAAAAAATCCACCTGCTTTTCTGACCAGGTTTTATTCTGAACTGTATCTTAATTGTAGGAGAAATTGAATGGTTTTACAGTTAAGAGATGAAAAGTACATTTGCCTGTGAATTTTGGGGGTTTAAATGGCAATATAAAAATTAAAAGATGGAAATGCTACCAGGATGATGATGTCACAATCCACGACCATCATTCCATCAGTGAAGTCTTCCAAACCTACAGATGTGTTCCAGTTCTGATTTTGATACTTCTTCACCCAAATTCTGAGCTGACAGTTCCACTTTACAACTGGCTCAAAATAACTTCTAAATAGCTAAATTCAGTTGAAATACAGTCTAAAATTAATTGATACAGGGAATCATAAGGTCCCCATGAGACTGATTGGAATCCAACAGTCGTGGTTATAGCTAATTCACCATATCTTGACTGCAGCTAAAAAGAAGCTTTTGCTGCACTTGATGTTGCACAGTAGGTGACAGAGACAGTACTCACCCACAGAGCAGATTTCAGAATCACACTCTTCTGTTTCACTGGCTTTTCATAAAGAATGAGTAGGCAGAAAGAAGGATTCTCTGTCATCAGGAAAGGGGAGGCTATATTCCACCTCTTTCACTACCCATACAAGGAAGAGATTTACCTCTGTGACTCTAGTTTGGCATCCAACAATCATCTGAAACAGTGCAAATTTCTCTATATAATAATAATAATAATAATATTTAAATATGTATTTTCTGGGTTTCAGGTTTTCACAGGTTGTTTCTTTGGAGAAAGCAGCTCTGATATATTACCACCTTATTCTTCTGGTAAGCAATAATCTAGTTCAGTCATGAATATCTGGGACACATTTGCCAACTGGTTTGATGTAAACACTGAGGTCATTACTTCCATTTGCTTTCTGTGGAAAAAATAGTTAAGAATGTAACATTTCCACAGAAGTTTTGTTTGAGAAGGTAGGTAATACATGACAATGTCCCAGTTCACTCCTTGTGAAAGAGCTATCACTACCCAATTCATTTGTTTATAATCACAGTGTATAAATGGAGAGATTGGTCAAGCTCATAATTTCTTTTTTAAGTCCAAGTTCCGGCTACTTGCTGAACACAGCCAGTGTTCAGCTGAGTTACACTGTTGAGCTACTGTTGTAAATCCATGACCAAATTGTATTTCACACTGCATGATAAACTGTGTGTCATGGCCACTCAACACAGTACACACTGAATTCAGCTCTCTCTGGACAGTGCCTTCTGTCACAAAGCATGGCCTAAGCCTTCTGAGCTGAAATTAAATCTCCATTTCAGTAGCATAGGGTTTGCTTTTTCAATGAACTTATGAGAGTTAAATGCAGAGCTCGCCTTGATTTACAAGAGCAACACACCAGACATTGACAAATAGCTGAGCAGTTCAGCTTCCTCCCACCAGAGGCCATGGATGGATGGATGGAAGTGTTGGGCTGCTCACTGCAATATTTATAGCCACCATGCAGCAGCATCCTGTAGAGACCTGACCCATTTAATTATCTGAAAAAGTTGAAAGAAAAAGAAAAAAACCCCAGAGTTTTTGATGACTGGAATAATATTGCAGGACAAAGGTAATTTTTACATCTATCAACAGCACTGAATTTGCTGCTACTGCTAACACAGAAACTACCCAACCATGCTGTGGACTGGAACTGCACAAAAGGGTTTCCCCCTACAATATTTTAATAAGAACTGGCAGAATTTATCCTTCATTTTAACAATTTGGCTTGATTTCCAGATCACAGAATTTTCTGTGAGCATGGATATTTCTCAGAACTTACTAACAGAAGCTATCTACCAGATAAATTCTATGTTTTGGCAACTACTTTGCAACTGCTTTATTACAAGTATTTGAAACTTGAGTTGCATGTATTAATTTTAATTGAACAATTCCATAGATAGATGAGTTTAAGGGTCACATGCAAACTTCTACTTAGCTACACTAAGTAGTAACTATTACCAGCATAACTATTCCAGGAAGACTGGAAGCTCCTTTTTTTGTTGTTGATTTTGGTTCATTTTGTTTGTTTGTTTGTTTAAATCAACATGGTCTTACTGTTAAAAGCTCCAGAGGACATTAAATTTCTGCTAATATTGGTCTGACTTAGAATGAGTTAAACATGTCAGTACTCCTACACTGATAGTAACAGCACTGCAATTGGGTTTGTTTCCCCACTTTAACCACATCAGTACAGTTACAGCAGTAAAAGTTTTCCTAAGAGTTGGTAGGGTCTTATATCTTGTCACCTGTCACGTTTTGTGAAAAAGATGGAAGGCTATCTCTCACCTTCATGCAACAGTTGATTCTCAAAAAGATAACACAAATTTAAACACTTCTGTCCTTTTCTGAAGGAGCCAAGCAGCAGACTCTCTGGGACCATTTGTCTGCTAATAAACAAATGCCAAGGGTGCCACAGGATCACAGAAGGAAGCATTTCAAGCTGGGAGTGAATTGATAATTTCTTTTGGTCTGGAACTTAAATGTGGATTTGAACTGCCAAACTACAAACAAACTGCCCTCCCTCATTTGCAGTACCCTAAACCATCTGGGTCTGGTTAAACATGACAATGGGATCTGTCCCTCTGATGCAAAATCCCGAGTCTTCAAAGCAGGGGACTCTTGCAATAAACAGTTATCCTTTCACTGCACAGCTCTGCAGACAAAGGTCAGGGGACAAATTCGATTCTGGATATGTTAACAGCTATAGATGACCATATTGCCTCTCAGTAGACTGCTTTCAGCATCTGAAAAGCCTACCTAGAAGAATAAGGGCTTTAAGTAGGACCACAGAAAGACCCACAACATACGGGATCCCAAAGGTCAAACACACAGAGGCAATTCATATATCTGAATGTTGTAGAGCCCAGGAATAGTCTGACAGTCATCTGCCAGAAAGTTATCTGGGCAAAAGGAAGGAGACCCGAGAGTGACAGGCACTCTGGGCTAGATTGCAGGAGATAGGCTAGTACACAGCATGTTCAGTCCTGGTATGCTGGGATCACAGTGTTCAGGGAATGCTGTCCACTTCTTTAAATGTTTTCTCCTTCACACTGGCAAAACTAAATATAATGTAAATGAAAACCCATAACTGCACATTCCCTGTCGGGCTGCACCATCAAGAAAAAACCAAGTGCAAAAAGAACTGCACTTGTCTCTACCACGTGTTCTATTTTGCAAATGAGTCCAAATAACATGCAATAAATAAAATTATAAATGCAGGCAGTTTTAAAAACAGCCAGAATTTCATACCTTTGTGTTCACTGAACTGCAGTTCAGGAAACAAAACAAAAATCTATAAAGGTAAGGTTTAATCTTGCATGTTTTGCTAAGAAACAACTACACCGCATATTCAAAACAGTAATGGAGCAATTACAGCGGGGATCTATAGTAGGGGAGGCTAACCTTGTTTTACACTCAAACAAGTGTAAAATCTGACAAGGTAATTATTTTATAGCTCAAATAGAACACACACCAGCAAACAATCTGAGTCTCTGGTAGAGAAGGAGCTTTACAGAAACTGGGTTAGGGATGTAGTTGAGCCTGGTAGAGAAGGAGCTTTACAGAAACTGGGTTAGGGATGTAGTTGAGCCTGTGGTTTACAGATGTTCTCAATTTACAGCTTTCATGTGCATAATTTATTACATTTAAGTAATAGGGTTTTCTTTTGCTTGTTCCAAGTTATCCAGTTAGCCAGTGTTTACTCCTGGAGCTGTTTACGCATCCAAGGCAGAACACAAAATAAAATCTAAAAAAAAAAAAGGCAACATTTCCAAAGAAATACAGTATTTCCATATATGAGGCAAACTCACTTCTAGCACAGCAAAATTCTTTTTTGATTCCACTAACATTTGTCTCAAGTGTAAATAGGAGTGAACAGGCCTCTCCAGATCATACCCAATGTCACACCTGGACTCCACCTGTGAGGAGCCAACAAGGCTCCCTCCTGATGCAGATAGCTGCTCTCTCACTGCATTTCCCCAGTTACTTTTTTCATGTGTTTTTCTGGAAAAGGGAGGTCCATATCACCACCCAGCAGTGTGTCTGCCCACAGCAGAATCAAACTTTTCCTGCTATTCAAATGCTTCTTCCCCCTAATTTACACACATCAGGATGGAAACGGAAGCATTCGTTGCTACGGTGAGATAGCCTTTTTTTTTTTTTTTGTCTTACTAAAACAGAACTGCAACAGTGAAATCTAGAAAATTAAAGCTCTCGGGTTCATCAGAAAATTTACATTGTATCCTCCGTGTCTAAGAGGTTTTTCTGTTTCTATAATAAAGGAATGCTTTTGCAAGCAAACATCCTTTCCTCTAGACCAGCATAAAACACAAGTTAATAAATTATGAAACACATATTAATGCACAGAAACACTGCATTCTGAGGCTTGATCTTGAGTCCTTGGACTCCAGCCGGCCCATGTCGGGAGGCCTGAGCTTTCTGCCTCCTCTTTGCATGGGATGTTCCATTGCTTCAGCAACGGAACCACACTGGAGCACTCCTGCACCCTCCATGCTGCCTTTACTTGGCCACAATTACACTTAATTACACAATTAACACTTCCACCAGCCCTTGGATTAGCAGCACATGCGAAAGTAACACAAGCATGTTTAACTGTGAAGCATGGACACAGGGTGTGCCAGGACCCTGGCTAAGAATTTCCCTTTCCCTTCTCTTCTTTACACCAAGGTTAGGTATTGGGGGAAAAGGAACAGGAAAGATACATATGTATATAAATACATACACCTGTAAACACAACATCCAAACCCACGTCCACAAACAGCATTTTTCACGTGCACTGAATGCCATCTGTCCATCACAGTGACTCCTGGGCATGCAGAAGCAAGGCAAACACCTATTTCCCAGATTTAGAAGTTGACCTGCCCAGGAGGGCATTTTAAGGCTTTAATATGTGCATTCCAGGATGAAATGTTCAGGATCCCTGATAGAAATCCCTGCAAAGAGCTCCCAAGGCTGCGAACTCATTATTCTGCCTCTAGGTCTGCCTTCTACACCACATCAACTCCCACCTCAGAGGCTCAGCCTAAATGCAGGGAAGTGGGCTGCTGCAGCAAGAAATACAGCTTCTTTACCTGTTAAGTCTTGCTTTTGATTAGTCCGTATTCATGCAATGTAAAGAAAAAACAAGAAAACCTGAATGCTCCCAGTGTTTCATCAAGAAATTACTGGTTGGTTCCACAAAGCCTAGTCCTCAACCAGCAGTCTCCTAAGCAAAAACAGGAAGCAAAGAGGTCACAGCTGTGAGAGGTACACTGATTTAGTGAGAGATAGGATGAGGTGATACATGAAGGAAGAAATAGACCAGCTTTGGGCAACATAAACATAAAATTCTCCACAATTTGAAATCCATGTTTGGTTCTTATTTTAAAATCTGAGGCCACTGAATGCTAATTGTTTAAAACCCTTCACACCTCAATGCTACTAGAAGCCTTTTAGTTATGGTGGCATTTTGTGGATTGTCTCAGTCTCCCTATTGCTGATGAAATTGAAAGAGATGCCTAAACTCTGATCTCCAAATAGAAGACCTTTCTAAATGCATCTTCCAACTCTCCTTGTTAGAAACTAATTGAGAATTGCAAGGCAAGGTCAGAAAGCAGCTTTTTTCAGCCTGCATTAAGAAATGTATTCTGGTGGCAACCATGCCAAGAGGCAAATAAATCAAATAAATCAATCAAAACCAAAAACTTGTTCTTTTTGCACTTCTCACAATATTAGGGGGGCATTCTCACAATTCCTGAATGCTTAAGAAAAAAATATGTTTTATCACAGTTATTTGTTTCACCAGAAATACACAGAAACAATTTTAGCAGGTAAAAATGGATTGAAAAATTGCAAACATTAAAAATAAAACTCAAAGAGCACAATAAGCAGTACAAAGAGGTCTGTATTCAGGATTAATTCAGGGAAGATTAAAGAAAAACTGACTACTCTTTTTGGCACTGATTCATGTTAGGATCCTAGACGTAAACAAAAGCACCTGTTTATGTAAGCACCAAGCCCTTCTTAATCAATTCATGGAGCACTGAATTTAAAGCACACATTTAGCCCACCTGATATCTTGTAGTCGTTTCAGAATGATGGCAGGAAGCATGGCCAAAGAATCAGTTAAAAAGCACATCATGCAGTTCATAACATTAATCTTAAAGGCAATGCTTTCTCATGCATTTCTGCAGAAATCTGCTGTTAAGTAAATGTAATATGCACTTGCTCAGAGATTGCTTATTGGGGAAAAAAACATGCGCACTTAAAATACCTCATTTAAAAAACAGCTCCCACAAAGTCATGTTAAAAGAGATCTGTGATACCCTAACAGGCATAAAAGAGATCTTTCTCATACACATCTTGAAATCATACACAACTAAAAAAAGCAGAATCTGCTCTTGTGTTCGTACTGGGAAAGTCCCTGCGCTGAAAAAAAGGTGATTATTTTCAGACAATGGCTCTTCTCCAATATGGTTAAAGTTAAACCCATTTTTTTTAAGTAAATAACTCAATTTATCATCCAAACAGCATGTGTCATTGAAGTGTATAAAAGATCACTTCTGCTTGTGGTGTAATTTGGTGGGGGTGGGGGGGGGGGTGCTGGTATTTTTTGAATATTTCATTAGACAGCTTATCTACACATAGTACTTTCCCTCAGGAGTTTCCCACCAACAGCTCTGTGCTTCTCTTCACACGGCCACGTTCATCCTCCTGCACTGTCGTTACCACCATGAAAGCTGAGTCTGCAGACTGTGAGTTGCTAGACAAGCCTGATGATAGCAAAACAGAGAGGAGACTCTTCAGCAGTACTGAAGAGCCATTGGCATAAACGTCACGAGCTTTTATTAGCGGCCAATTATCACCACCCAAACCCCGTTAAGAATGAAGATTGCTATCAACCTCTCATGAATTATCCTCCAGCACAGCCAGCAAAATGTCAAACCCTACCAACCTTTCCTCTTCCCTAAACTTAATGCCTTGCAAAAGGCAGGGTGGTACTTCCTTTACAGCTGGGGAGGAGGGATGGGAGGCTTACTAGCTTTCCAAGGACTGGGACAGTATAACCCAGAAACCTTGAGACAGTATGTGCCAAGTACTGCAACCACCTGCTGCCCCACGCCATGAGCACACACACACATCACACCGTGGCTCTGCTGGGCTTCAGAGATACCCACACCCACAAGAAACAGCCCTCCAGTGGCACGTCCTGGAAAGCAGGTACTCTCCTCTTGCACAGACTTACCCAAGGGATTTCCCTCCAGCTCTCTCCTGAGATGAGCTACAAGGCTGATTTCCACGAAGAAGTCTCCTAATGTGGCCAAGACATCCTGGGTAGAAGCATGGTAGAGGGGAGAGGATTCTAGCAGCCCAGAAGCTGCATTTCTCCATCCTACAAAATCCTCTCTCTCTCCCTGTCTCTTCCCCACTTGGACTAGAGGATCATTTGAAAGCATCTAGCAAGTCATAAGAAATTGAGCTGTGCAGGAACATACTCTTCTATCTTAATAAGGCCTTATCTGTCAGATAACCCCAGGATAGGAGGAAGAGAGCACAATCAGGAAGAGACTAGAAGAGGAAAACTGTTGACCAAAAAGCTGTATCTAAATTTCATATAACCAAACCTAATCCCCACAATTAATCCTTTCCCAAATGTATCAGCAGCCCAGCTCTGTCACTATCAGGACAAGGCTGAGAGCCTAAAACAAAAGCATCTTATCAAAAGCAAGAGTTAGCTGCAATCACAGCAACAATGATCTTGTCCTCATTTCTCTAACAAGCTCCCACTGGAGTTGAAATGAGGCAACCTGAGGGAGGGAGTCTCACTTGATATGCTTTTTTAATTTTTATTTTTAAATCGAGGTTTAAAGCCATTTCACTCATTCAAGTTCAGGGTGCTATTATAATTCATTTCCTTGGATGTAGGACCAGGCTGTCATTGCATAACTGCCAGGAAAAGAAAAAAAACAAACAAGCAGCAGCAACACTCACAGCCTGCCTTCCTTCTACACTCCAAGTAAGTCTGCCAGGAATTTTATTGACTAGGGCACTCTATCAGCCTCTCCCTGTTTTCACCCCAGGTCTTACTGTACCCTGAAATATTTAGAGGTCTAATTATTATTTGAATGGGAGAGATTTCTAGCAGAGCTGGACACTCTAGGAGCCAGGAGGAGACCTGCCACTCTGGCTGCGTTTGATTTTCTAGGACCTCAGGAGCAAAAACAACCTCCAATGGCACTTGAAGTTTCCTAACTTACATTCATTAGTGAGAAGCATTCATTGCTTATCATGCTTAATATTAAGCAACTTCCTCAGCCTAGAGTAATCCTATTTCTCTAGGAGAATAATAGGGATATTAATAAGCCCACGAGCATCACAAACTTGAGTGTCAAAACCCCTGTGAAATCTTCTATTTAAATTGTGTGCAGGCTTCTCCATAGAGATGAGGCTTTCATTTTTTCGCAGGTGCTCCGATGCCCGCTCCTCCGTGGCAGGATGTTTACATAGTAAGTCAAAAGGCACCGAGTTACCATGTGGGAAACTCCGCTCTCTCTCCAGTCCAATATAACCACCCTGCTGGGCCAGTGCCGAGGAGCAGTTGCAATGGCTCCTGGCACCGCTATTCCTCAAAGCCCCTCGGGAAGCGGGGATTAACGCGGGCACAGCGGGACGCGCTCCGCACCGTCCCTTTCCCCAGGTGAGCGGCGGGCAGAACCGGCCTGGGGCTACCCCCGCATCGCCGGCATGCCCACGGCACCACACCGCACGCCCGGAGCCCAACGTGAAGGGCACCGCGGCGCTCAGACCCTGCTTACCTTCCGCACCCCGCCAAAGCCGTGCTCCGCCGCCACCCGCTCGGCCTCCGCCTGGCCCCCGTCGTACAGCTCTACCAAGAAATGGTTGGTGTAGACGGCTCCGCGGGCTGGGGCGCCGAGGAAGTGCAGAAGGTAGAGGAGGAGGAGGGAGCCCCGAAGCAGCGGTGGCCCCGCCGGCATGGCCTCGCGCTGCGCGCCCGAGGAGGCAGCCCGCCGGGCGGGCGGGCGGGCGAGCAGGAAGCGCCCAAAAGACGGGAGGGGAGGAGGGGAAAAAAAAATTAAAACAAATGAGAGCGACAGAGTAGGAGGAGATCGGCGTGGAGAGCACCGGCCCGGCGGTGCGGATCTGTATTCCGCGGCGGCCGAGGGGCAGCAAGAGCCGAGGTGGATGGAGGGGGGGGGACACGCCGCGCTGCCAATCATGGGCGGGGAGGATCGCCCCGGCCCCCCCCCCACCCCCCCAGCCCACGGCTCCCGGCTCCCGGAACACTCCGCACGCCTCCCCAGCACCCCACCCCCGCCTCACGCCCACCTTCCACAGTCCTGCCCCTACGAAGCCGCACCCGCCGATTGCGCCCGCACAAGCACGCACCAGCCCCCCGCCAAACCTCTAGCCGAGCCCGGCTCTTCTTCCCATGGGGCTGAGGGGGAGGGTTGCCGAGTGGAGGCAGACGGCCCGAAGCTGGAACCTATACACGGTTGACTGTGGGGACAGCAGAACGAAAGACTTTGGCAGGACCTTCACCGGTGGGGCTGGCACTCAGCTTATGTCTTCGGCCCAGCAAACACAAAATATCTGGAGTTCCCCCCAAACCTCCCTCTCTAGCCAGAAGCCTGCACCAGCTGCTCACAGGGCCATCAGCAACCAGTCCCCATCCCTCTTCTCGCAAAAGCGAAGGGACAGGGAGGTGGTCAAACAGTCCTAGGGCAAAGCCAGGGAAAACCTCAGGCCCAGGGCTCCTCACTCTGCACTGACTCGCAGTCTATACTGCCAGGATGCTCAGGAACACCCAGGTGTCCAGGCTCCCTGAGCAATCCCCAAACAGTTTTCAGGGGATGACTGGCAGGAAAGTACTTGGGCCTTCCCTGTGCTGAGACAGCCAAGGAATGAGAGTGTTCCATGCACTAGTGGGATTGCAGTGATAGCAGCACATAAAAAGTTTGGGAGCTCAGTTCTGTAAATAATCTGCCATCTGCATAACTCTGATTGGAAAGCAACAGTACAGATTATGTAAATTTATGGCGAAGTATAGCTTAGCTTGTTCCTACAGATACATCTGGTAATTTGTCGTACCAAAGGTTGATCCTTTGATGGATCCCTGAATGATCCCCTGGGAAAGACTTGGGGCACAGAAAGCACAAAAACTTAGTATCACCTTTAAAACAAACAAAATGATAGATTTACTGTAATCTGTCCAGAAAATGGTCAAATGGAGTACAGATGTTAAATAAATTGGGGAAAACAAAGGAAAAATCAGAAATCACAAAAAAGACTTCTTCCATTATCTTAAAATGCTTTAGAAAATTACAGAAGAGCTGACCACATGACTGTGAATCCAAGTGAGCATTGGTTTGTCACGACAAATTATTGGTTTCCTTCCTCTGGATAAAAGAAATCCCTATTCAAACAGAAAGGAAATGGCAACTTGAAACCTAATCCAAAGCCGAGTTACATCAACAGAAGTGTTGTAAATGAATGACTGATGTTGAAAAAAATCAAACATAGGGGAAAGGTAAAACAAGGAATGGCACAGGAGAAAAGGAAAACAGCTTTGCAGTCTCATTAAGAGATTATGTCTGTAGAATTCTGCTTTTAGATGCTTGTTCTAAGCAGAGACAGCTATTAAAAACAACTTTATATATTATTTCTTTAAGCCAAGTTATTTATTTTCATCAATAGTCAGCAACCCCTCTCCTTACAATATCCTTCCCAGTATTAAAGTGTTTCCGGGTAACTTGGGGCCTGTGAACTCCTGGATCAATAATACCTACTGGTGACTGCTTGACAACCAGTGGAGTCCCTACTGGTTTCCATCCACAGCTGTTCCTTGGTATCAGAAACAAAAGGAAAATAAAAGCTGGGGAAAGGCATTTTCTCTACTTTAAATTCCTGTATGTAGGTTTTTCTTTCCCCAGAGGTCTTCCCTTGGTTCACACACCTCTTTTTATTTTGTTGTCAGTCCATAAAAAGAGGAACATCAATAATAAAGGCAATGGAACAGCCCTCCTGGCTCCCTCCTACCAGCAAGGCAAGATCCTGCACACATTCAGAAATGAGGATCATAACACAGGTCTGGGTGAGGGGTGTGACTAAGTCATTCACTGAGCATATTCTGACAGTCCCAACTGCCACCTGGCAGTACTGCTCTGCAAGCTGGTGCCACTAAAGAGACATTGCCAACAAGGGAGCACCCACTGTCTGTAGCTTGTAAACCTCACAATGGCAAGCTTTGATGGTTTTGTCTATGGGATGGTAAAAAATAATACAAACTTTAAGAAGGATTAGTTTAGGAAAGACTGGTTTAAAAAGTAAAATCTAAACACTGAAAAGAGAAAACTCCATCAAAACCAGCAATTTAAAGAAAAATAGTCATTATGTTGACGACTACAGAAGTTTAAGACCAGAAAGGACCACTGGGATTTCTCACCTAGTACTTTAGGTTAACTGTAGGGCTTATTGTCATTGACTCTTGCATGTGGTCTGTAGTCCTTTTTTTCCTTAACATACAAACGTTGAATTAAGAATCAAGACTGATCTATTACAGGGGAAATGTTCCAATGAGTGCTTACAGTCATTTCTAAAAAGTTATAACTCTGCCTCTCTTTAAAATGCTGATCAGTCCTACATTGACTTCTAGGTTTTGTTGTCACTATGAACTTTTTCATGGAACTGCTGAACTATTATTTTCTCCAGATGAGTTTTAAGGTTGTGATGATAAAGACATAGAATTAACACTCCGTTGAATGTCTTCCTGTAAGTCATATTTTCCATCCCTTCAACCGTTGCCATAAATCTTGTTACTCCTTGAATTGTGAACTGTAAGTGCATCAGATATTTTTTCAGCAGGGGTCAGGCCAGTGTTAAATGGATGTTACATCACAATTCAGATATTTTTTCAGCAGAGGTCAGGCCAGTGTTAAATGGATGTTACATCACAATTCTATTCTTACTGGGTACCCAGTCTTTCACCAGCTGAGGATTTGATTCAGCCTCCATGCTACCGAGTCTCCCTGATGTGCAGCAAGTGCTCATGCTGACTCACAGACCTCTCACCCTCCCTGAGTGGTCTTCAGGCCTGCTGCTCTCTAGGACAGGTTATTGTATCCCACATGGCCAACAATCTTTGTACCTAGATATTTATTACTCTACTTGGTCAAAATACACATAATTTACCTACATGGAGCTTTCCAAACAGTCCAGATCACTCAGCACTCATCTCTTTTACACTTTATGGCTTTCTTCTTTAACCTACTTGTGGTGGCCAGTGGGCCTGTGGTATCAAGGAACAAAGACAGTCCACTGGTGAGACAGTCCCTAGTATCAGAGAACCTCCCCAGGTTAGGGTGACAAAAGAGGCTTCTCCCAGGATGATCTGTTCTGGTATGTTAATGTACCCCAGTTCTGCTTACCTGGTTGGCTTGTTGACCTCTCCGCCCCTTGTTACCATATATGTCCCTGCCCTAAAGGTTCTCCACTCCAGGTTCCCCCCATTGGCCCTTGCGCCATCACCACGCCCTCAGAGTTTCCCATTGGCTCCCATACCCTAGTCCCGCCTGCGTACCGCCCCTGTGCCCTCAGATCATTGGTCCCTGATGCTCGATCCGCTGCCATACTTAAACCTGGACCCTGCGTTGTTCTCTGGCTTAGTTCCTGGAACCTTGATGGTGTGACTGCAATAAACCCTGCCTGTGGAACCCCACACAGAGATCCTTCCAGGCTCTTTGTCATCGATCCATTCCTGGAGCTATCTGTGCGTGTGTGCATGTACGCGTGTGAGTGTGTGGCGGTCCTGCTGAGTGGCTTCACTAAGGAGATGCTTTTAGGAAGGTTGCGGCACCTCATGCTCTGGCACCGACAAGCCGCTGCAGTCCACAACACCTACTCACTTTATCAGTAATGAGTTTATATTGATATACTGGATTAGCAAGATCTTACAGAGATAATTCTCGGCCCCAGTCCTTTGGAACCTCTGCACAATCAAATCAACTCTGGCAATGATTCCCAGTTTGTAATTATACTTAAGAACCTAGCATTTAATCAGTTTTCAGTCTGTGTCTTAAAGGCCATTTTGATTTTTGTGTCCTATTTATTTACTGACACATCACACAATATTAAGGGTCTCCCAGACACAACCAATGTCATAGATACAATGGATAAAAAAAACTACAATTTTTTCAATTTCATCAGGTACTCCAGTAAAAGAGACTAAGGTTCCCCCATAAATTCTGGCTTGTCTAACAGAAGGCAAATAAACAGCAATGCTAGCTTTACCAGTGAAAACTAAAACAGTGCTTTAAAAAATGATATAAAATTAGTTTAAAAATTCCAGTTCCCAAATGGATTGCTGACTACATTTTTAAACAACCATTAAATACTACAATTATTTTACAACAAGTAATTGGCATTCACTATGAGGTCCATGAAGTACTAACTTTTAAGGAGATGTTTCTTTCCCTGGGGACTGCGCAGGATGGTGCCATGCCAAGAGACTAGTATGTCAGAGAAAGTTGCAAGAACTCATTTCCTTGCTGTGGAAGTGAACAGAATCCTAAGTCCAAGATTTAAATTGCTTTCATCTTTAATCATTCATCCTAGCAGATGCATGAGCAGTAGTGTTCTGAAAAGCTGGATACAGAATATTGCAATAATTAAATTTCACGTTATGAGAGAACAAAACACATAAGCATCCTTTGGCACAACTCTGAGTCTCCCTTAAACCTATCTTTCTGAAGCTGCGAAATGAGCATATATGCTTTAAGTGGACTCTGGAACAGGCTCAAAGATAATACCCACATTTAGAGGAACAGAAATGGGATTAAAAAAGCTTGAGATTTCCAAAGAAAAGAATTGGATGCATAGTTAGAAAAGCCACAGTTGAAAGAAAGTGAAACAATATTATTTGACATTTTTATTTAGAACAGGGAATGAATAGACCTATATGAAGAAAAGCAAAAACTAGAGAATATAGAAGAATATAAAGCTTATATTGTTTGTTTATAGAAGAACATGCATAACTGAATGTACAGAATTGAAAGACCGGAGTAAAATACTATGAGGAACTGCCACGGAAGTTGAGCTGAAAAATCCCCTGCTGAGTTGGCCCACTACAGCCACAGGATAAAAGTCACTTCAGGACTCTAGAAGCTCTCTAAAGGTATGTCTATCTGTTAGCATTGCTGTGGATCATCTTATGACAGTGTATAAAGGCAAGTTTTAATTGGTTTTTTTGATAATGAGCAGTGTAGGTATGAGCAAAGCAAAGCTGAAACTATGAGTAAATGAGTTTAGAGAGAGTACAGCTACACTTTGGGCTGATTTGGTAATCAGCCATGACTGTCTTAAAGAGGATTTTCATAAAACACATCTAGGCCATTTTAGTACAATGATGAAAACATGGATGTATGAGTTACGGCAGCAAAGCCAAGCATGATGAAGCCAAGCAACAGCAGTGTTTCTGTGTGGAGGTTCTAGATTAAAGAGCTTGGGATACTTTTATCTTAGATGACTTCAAGATAATTTTCTCTATGTAAAAATACTTCCCTGACCATTTTCATTGCTTTGTACTACCAGAATATTTTATTACTGTTGCAAGTATATTAACAATGGCAGCATTATTTATAGTCACATGGATCCTGATCTGTTGCATGTTGTGTTAAATGTTGTTAGTGAAGAGAGAGGGCTACAGCAGGGACTCCTTCTGTGTCTAAGATATGTGAGCCCAGGAAGGTTAGTAGTTACCAGGCACAGGAATGAAGACCGAGGATAAAATATTTTGTGCCATCGCCATGTGAAACTGCATGGATCTTTCAAAGTTAAAAGACAATTGGAAACTGGGAGCCTATTCCACACCTTCTAGTTACATAAACTTTAAGTTCCAGGCAGAATCTTTTCAATACGCATTTATTTATGCAAGTGTTATGCTGCCAAGTGTCAGAGTGAACATATAGTAATTTAGTGACATGATAATGCAGACAGTAAACAGTGCAGTTTTCAGCATCCATTGCCTGCAGGCCAGCAGGGCTGTGCAAAGAGAGCAGGAGAATGAATGGTGTAATTACCTCTTCAAGCAATTTGGGTTTTCTTTGATTTATTACTTCCAGACATAAGGACCAGAGGGGCTGTTAAGCAACATGGTACCTGACAGGGAAGTGAAAACTCTTGAGATAACCAGTGAACGTAATCTCCTACACTTATTTAATGAGGGTACAATCCTAACTGAATAGAGAGGAATAGCTTACAGGCAAAATATACATTTACAAAACAGAAAAATAAAGCCCTTGAAAGAAGGGTTTGAGGTTAGGCCTGTGCTGAAAGCCTCAAGAGACTATGGCATGTACATGTCTGCTTGCTAAATAGGAATATGATTATCCATGCACAAAAATTGTTTCCTGAATCCAACTCTTAGCCACTGTTTAATATCCATGTAGACAAATGTTCAGCTTAGGCAGCTATGGCAGAGAGGTACTAAAAGTAATGAAAATATGTGGTTCATTTATTTTAAAAGGATATGCTTGCTGCTTTTGCCAGACCTGTTTGCTTTTTCTGCTACTGAGTTCTTTGCTGAAGACTGTCTGTCTGGAAAAATAATGTCTATGCAAATGATCTTAGAGAACTAGAATTGCTCAGCAGTCAGTTAGAAGCAGATGGTCTCAGTGACATTTTAGAAGATAACAATGGGTGAGAGAAAGCTTCTAAGCAAGACCTGGAAATACTAGCTTAAAAAATAAGCCAAAACAAAACCAAAAGCCAACAACAGACTTCAGGGAAAAGGGTACAAGAAATCCAAGGTAAAAAGATGTCTGTTGACCATGGGAATGGTTGCACTGAAGGAAAATGACTGGATATGTGGAGTTAGGGACAGAGATCACGCATCAGAAAAAAAGATTGAAAGTGGAACTCAAAACAAAACATCAAAAGATCCAGAAAGTTGATCTCCAAGAAGTTCACCCCCACAGGTAATGAAAGTTTCATCAATTACTAACTAATCTAACTGTTTGCTTTGGGACTCTCCCAACTGTGTCTCAAATTAATTACAGAAAGGCTGAGAGATAGAATGAAGTAATTACAGTTTGTTCAACTCCACCTTGCAACTGTTCATCTCTTTGACAGAGAGGAATGTGTGACAACATGCAGGTGGGACATAAATAATAAAGAGCTCTTCAACTTCGGTAGAACACCAATAGTGAACATCTGGCTCAAACAACAAAACAAAACAGATGTCCCCAAAAATGCAATTTATTGCAACCATAACTCGTATGTGGTGTCAACAGTTCCATGACACTTTTTTGGGGTGTTTGTTTCCTAATAAAAAAATGTTGAAAAATCTTGTATTTACTGTTTCCTTTTCATTCTAGATTTCCATTCATTCAAACATGTTATGCTCCCCACAGAAGGCTTGATAATTTTTATCTTAGCAGTTAACAATCATCTATATATCTATATGAAACAAAGATATGTTTGTAGAATTTTTTTTTATTTCCATGCATTAAAATTTCAGGCTTTGCTTCCAACCAAAGATAACAACTCAGTAGAAAATCTATAATCTGTTTTTTAGCACTTGATTTTAAAGAAAAAACAAGAGGAATGATCCCAGAAAAGTAACTTTAAAAGGCAAGATTGAAAATAAAACAAGAAGTTGTTCCCATCTGAGCTAAAAGCTCTCTATTGAACAGACTTTAGTTTGCGCCCATAAATTAGAGATATGACACCATATATCCAGATAAATATAGATTTCTTTCAAGTTCATCTTTGAGATTTCAAGTTTCTAAAATGCAAATTAAACTCTTCCACTACTAACTTTGTTCTACATATTGATAGGAAAAAAACATATGAAACTTATTTGTATAAATATCCCTTTGCTGGGATTTACAAAATTTCTGTATTTTCTATTTTAAATTAAAGCCTTGCAGCCCATAGAAAAGTACAGGCCAAGAGAAGTAAATTATCTCCACCATCTCTGCTGGGCTGCTTTGATCACCTTTCTCACAATTCAGCTGCCAAGTACTACCAGACTTAAAGTTCTTGGTTAATGACTGAGGTGAATTAGTCTGTGATCTTCCTAGTACCAATTTCACACACCTGCAGTTCACCTTCCACCCTGGAAAAGACTACAGACCAGCAGCTTTTCCATCATGTCCAGCATGAATTCCAGCAGGAATTAAAAGAAAATCCACAAAATAGCTTAAATCATCATACCAAAATACCAGCTTTAAGTTATAGATGTTTACCCCATTGAGATGCATTTCCTTCAGGATCTCTGCATAGCTACCTTTCCAGTTTTGTCATATTTGGGTGCCTCATTCCCAGCCTCTGCCTGAAAACCTTTTCCTTGAAACCAGTGGTGTTTTTGCGCTCCTGGTAGGGAGGCACTGGAGCTGGAATGCAGGCACAGCCTAAAAACTGTGAAACAAAGTGCAGAGGATGCTGCAGACAGTCTACTACAGATACTGGTTTGGGAATTAGGAGAGTCAGTGTGCCATATCCCAACATGGTAGGATTGAAGTTAGGCTGCCACCACCCATCAGCCCAGCCCTCTGTCACCAGTTGTGCCACAAAAAGCTGTTACTAGAGGCCACAGCTGATACAGAAGAAACAGGTTAGCAATGGGAAAGACATTGGGAGAAAGGAAAACTTGACTTTTTCCCTTCATCTCATATGCATCTGGTGTAATGATTACTGAGACTGTTTGGACAAAGAAACCTCATTCCACTCAGAGGTTCAGAAGTGCTTGTGCTGTAGACAACAGCAATAAACAACCTTTTGCAAAGAAAAATGGAGGATTTTCTAAAAGGCAGGCCATACAAAGCCCACTGAAATTCAGTGGGAGATGGATAACAAAGCTGTCTATTCTTTGAAATTCTCCTCTGGCAGAAAAATTTTGTCTGGATTTTTAGCATGTAAACAAACATATCTATTCCTCCACCTTTGTTTCTGTAGTGCTGTCCATTTCCAAATCATTAAGAAGTATATGCATATTGTCACGCTAAGCAGTATCATGGCTTCCTAAACAATTCACCAAAAGCCACTACACATCTTGAATTTAAAAAGCCAATTTTCAGTAAGAAAAAAAAGAAAAAAATATTAACAAGTAAATCACTAGGAAAAACACATGACTAAGCCCCTAAATGCATCTCCTATCATCATTCTGTTCACAAAGAAATGCATTACCTGTTACTACTTCTGCTGGGAGATAATATAATGAACACAACAAATCATGTGCAGGCTGTGCTCAAGAGTTCATTTCAAAACTACTGCAAGAAGCTGGTGTTTGGCTACAGCTTTATTTCACTTGTAGAAAATAAAGAAGCCTCAAGAAACAGATGAGAATGCAAGTCTTCAATAAACATCTTAGTATGGGAAAACTGAAATTTAGTTTACTGTGTGGTTTGGTTTGGGTGTCATTTTGGTTTTGTTTTTACTTTGCTACATGATCAGATTTCAAAAAATGAGAACCTCTTTTCCATCAGAACAACCATGCTGGCTTCAAGGTGGGGAGCCTTTCAAGAGAGTTCTTTGCAATCCTTATCTCTTGATGGGAGCAGAGCTGCATTAGTGTCCAAAGGCAAGACTTCCTATTCAGGAAATTTTCCATTTGAATTTCAGCTCAGAGAAGAGAGTACAATACCAAATAAGGAAGCGAGGCTGACACTTCATTTGAGACAGTGCCAAAATCAAGGTAAAGGAATTTAGATGGGAAAGGAAATAAGAGGTCTGGCCTTCAAGACAGGTTTGCCTTTGTATGCATATCTTGCCCACTATATATGATAGGACACTGGTCTTGGCAGAGCCATCGACCATTTTTAAAAAATGAAAGAGAGAGAGCATCTGTGTGCATTGTTGTTTTGCCCAAAGGCTTGTTTTGACAGGTTCTTTTAGTCATATCCTGTTCAGGTTACTCTCAGGAGCCATCTCTTTGAAATATGGTGATACCTTCCGTGGAGAAATTAAGCAGAAGGATCACCAACATCATGAAGGGCATCATGAAACAAAAATAGTCTCAATGGGAAATATATCAATTCTGTCTTCTTATGGAAGTGCATAATGTAGAACAGTCCTAATAACTTTTGGTTATTAAAGGATCACAGCAATGCATTGCACATACTGAATACCTGTTTGTATAACCAGAAAACACAAAAAGGAAAAGAAATTTAAAAAAAAAAAAAAAAAAAAAAAGGAAACAACCAGAAAAATGGAAAAGGAAAAGAAAAGCCTGCACTGTTCTATTTCATATGTAACAATCATGGATCTTATAAAATCATTGTATCTTTGTATGGACTCCTCTGTGTGATCACTGCCAAAATGTGGGACTAAGTACGTCCTTATATTAAACTGATACAGGCTGAACACTGAAAAAAGGATTTTTTTTTTTTTTTTTTTTTTTTTTTTTAAATAAGGAACAGATGGTCACCTTATGCAAGCAGCTGTTGTGGGGGGGAAAATTATTCACCATCAGGCATCAAAGGCTAAAAATGGTCAAATTCAGATGCACACCCTCCTGCTAAGTAGTGGTACCAGCATCCAGACACTAGCTGATACAAGACAGGAGAAGTGAGGCAAGAAGGTTCCTCCTGGTCAGCTGTCCCTGCTGCTCTCAGTGGGATATGAGCCATACTTTCAAATCTAAGCTGGTGCTGAGCAAATCCTCCAACTATGCCTCAAGGTGGTTTTTTGATGTACAAGTTTAATGCTAACAAGTGGAATTGCCAAAAAAGTAAAGAAATAAACAACATGCAGTCTGCAAAAATTAAAATCTATTTATTTCAGGAGATTTAATTCCAGCACTAGGTGGCATTGCTCTAAATCTTTCAGTGCCTCTCTCCTGAGCTCTTTTCTGCATGGGTAATAATCTAATGGCTGCTGAAATACACAGGCTTCACTGAAGTGGTGCCAGCCATGCTGCTCAAAATGTGCGCAATGTGTCAGGCAATCTATAGAATAAGAGATATTGTTCTGAGTGTGATCTCAACTCTTCTGTTTGCTACTGTAAAAATAAACACAGTCAATAACCAGATGTTCAGTTTCTCCAACTGAAAGCCTCAGCCTACCTCAAAGCTTCTATAAAACAACCCTAGCACCCTCCCCTTCACAGTCACTCTCAAAAATCTTCCTGCCAGGGACAACACAGTGGGTTGTAGCTCATCTTCATGTGTAACATGACAGCTGTAAGGCCAGGGCTTTTTATCAGTCCACCACACTACTGGGTTGACTTATTGGTCTATGGAATTTGAAAAGTATTTTTTAAAGTTGTCTTCCTTTTCTTTTGCTAGAACTATTGAATTGTATGTGAAAGCCATTAATGAAAAGTCTAGCAGTATAAGAGGAGTAAAAAGCATGAATATTTGCATTATCTCTAAGCATGAACATTTGCATTATCTCTAAATGTGAATAAAGTTTTCAAGAGCATGGAACTTATACAAGCCCTCAAACCTTCACTTTCAAACACCCTTAGCAAAATGTGTCCCTAATTCAATTTTGAAAACTACTGAAATCTCGTTCTGACTGCACCAACCAAATCTTAGGTACTGTGTCTGAGGCTTATCACCCTATGTACAGTGGTACTATATCCCAAGGAGGGTTTAAAGCCTCAAGGAGATAAAGTTTAACCAAGTCCAGAAATGTAATGCTGAAATCCCCTAGCCTGTAATCACCTAAAGCATAGACTGGGTCAAAAGACTGTCTATGCACTTCATATTCTGGAGTTACTGAATATAAAGTAATAAAGCAGAGTCTTGGAAAAGTGACTAGAGCCTAGAACTCCTCACGCTCAGCTGAAGACCTCAGGCACCAGATAAATCATGACTCGTCCACTTTAACCTTTTCAAAAGGACAAATGAGGACAATTCAGCCCCTCACACAAGAAAGTCCTGCATGTTTTCTACCTTAACTGCCTCATCTTCAGTTCTACTGCTAGATTTTCTCTTCCTTTCCAAGACAAACCCTTTAATAAAATGTACTCTGAGGCCTGAGTGACACTGTCTGCTTTACTGATTTGACAGGATGATTTGTATTTGCCTCTGTTTCAACAAATCAACTCCATTAAATCAGCAGCAATGACCCTTCCCATTTTCCTGAGCTATACCAAGTCAGAACAGCACTGTGACCAGTGATGCTTCTGTTCAACAGATTTTATCCTAAGAATTAGGTGATTTGTAACACTCAACATCCCTGAGTTTTAAGAGAAATACATTCCATCTTCTTTCAAACCATTTCAAAGACAGAGTGCTGTTCAGTAGAGGAAAACAAGACAGTCAAACAAAAAGTAGCTATTTTCGCTTTCGATATTCCATGGAAATAATTTCTGAAAGTCAAAGAATTGATATAAAACAACCGTTATCTCCTTTACATTCTTCCCTATGTGTCCTCTCACTCCAACAAGCACGCACACAAGCATCTCCAGCTCCAAGGAGCAAGACACAGCCTCACAGAAGGGGGTCAAGGAGTCGCTCCCCACTGTCTGATCCCATACAGCCTGAGCTTCATTCACCAGGTTCTCCAATAATTGCCTCAAGTCTTTGTAACTGAACAGGTGGAACTGTTCAAACAGACTGGTAACACTCATCTTTCCAAAGCACTTGAGCTCTAGGATAAAAACATCTCAGCTCTAATGGTAATTATTGTTTATTCTACAAAGGTCTTGAATACATAGTGGGATTAAAAAAAGGAATAAATGTTTCAGCTCTTTAACGGAATCAGTTTAGAAACAATTTAGATAAAAATCAGTGAACTTCCCTTATTCTGGCTTCCATGAAAATGTATGTAAATCAGTTTTTGAACCCTTTAGAAGGAGCAGGAAGAACTGCGTGCTGTGCTCTCAGCTCAAGGTGCATGGCACAATGCCGGTATGCTCCTTGCCTGAGAGACACCACTGATGTCCTGATACAACAGTCCTCCTTCTCTCCCTTCTTTACTGAAACAAACTCCTTGATAGCTACAGTTGGGAAACATCCCCTCCTTCATGAATGGTATAGGGTTTGTGCCGGTTTGTACAAATTTGGAGGAAAATATCCTCTGATAGAAGGTAGGTTACAACCACCCCTCCCCCACCAGGTTTGGGGAAAAAAAAAATTTCCTCAAAGGAAAGTGAAAGAGATAAAAACTATTTATTTAACAAACACACGAGAAAAGGAAAATACCAGTAAATAATAAAACCTCTCGCTGTGGAGAGAAAACCTGGGAATATTTCAGAGTCCTTCTGTAGGTAGCTTCTCCCCTCCTCCTTGGAGATGGGACGGGGTGGGACCTACTCCAGGGCCTTGATGGCAAAAGTCCTCCTGATGTGTTCTGATGTTGAAACAGTCCAGAAAAGAAGAAGGGAAAAATCAAAGTCCCAGGAAAACAAAGTTCAACTCTCCGGAGGGAAAAAAAACCAGAAAAACTGGCTGAAAAAAGCAAGCAGGGTGCCTCTCTGCTCTCTCGCTCCGCTGCCGCAGCTGAACACAGAGAGCCGTCTCTATCTCTGTGTGTCCTTGAAACACTGCTTTGAAAGTTCTGCTCAGTTTTTTTTCTTCCCCCTCCCAGGCTCAGTTTAAAGGCACAGAAAGGCACAAATTAATTTCTGGGCATAGGGCGGCAATAGGGAATACACATCATAAAGTCACCCCAAGACAGGTTTTATTTGTTTAGGGATTTTTTTTGTTGTTTTTTTGCTTCTGACTTCCATCCAATCACATAAATGGCAGCCACTGGTTAACATCTCATTTCCACTCCTGCTACCTTGCAAGTACCATTTCTTCCTGAAGTAGCCCAGCGCAGATGGACCAGTATCGTTCATTTGTTCATACTTTGAAAATCACACATTGAATCACTGTGATTAAGCGGTGACTGTCACAGCTTGGCACTGCTGTATAGACATGGGTTAAGTGTACCCATTATACCACTGGAGGACAATTAAGCAGTCTGTTAATAATCTTTAAACTGAACGTGATTGCTAGTAATATATTAGTCATTTTAATAAAAGTACCCACATATCCATGATAAATAATGGTCCTGACAAAAGGATTTTAAAAAGGAAACCTATGTGGTGATTGCATGCCCTCAAAGGGAAGTGGTTAAACACATGAATTCAGAGACTGAATTCCCTCAATTCCAGTGTGAAATTCACCTACAAAATGGGGACATATATATAAATTAGGGATATCTAATTTAATCAGGCACCCAGTATTGAAACACTTGCATTCAATTTTATGAGGAAACATGAAGTGCCACACTGGTTCTCTCTAGAAGAAACTGACTGGAGTCTACAAGGATTTTAATTTTTCGGCAGAGAAACAGTCTTTTCCTTCTCAAGAACAGAGTATTCTTATTTATCCTTGGCTTCTCCAGCTGCCTATTTAAGGTCTGGCATTTCTCTTCTGAGGAAGCGATTCTGTTCATTTCTGTAGCATCCCTCATGAGAGTCTCAACAGGGCTGAGCACTGAAAGGAAAGGTCACCAGCAAATCAAAGCAGGAGTGGGTTGTGAGCTGGCACTCACAACAGCAGGAGAAGGATGTCTTTGTGGTTACAGGCACATGGCTTATTGCAGCTTTCTTGACCTCCACAGATTTGGCTAAGATGTTAGATCTGAATTTCTTTTTATTGAATATACACAGTGAAGTCAAGCAAATGCTAGGAGGGAGAATGACTTCTGGAAAAAAGGCATAAAAATCATAGGAACTACTCACATGTGTCTAAAGGAAATTATATCTTAAAATCAGTGTTTGTTGCAAGGTTAAAGAGCATCTGAAATTGAAGTATTTATTAGCTATTTTTCTTCTGATAGTCATTGATAATTGTTAGTACCTAACACTTCTGACAAAAGCAGGCTTTCTCTGTAGTCAAGAATGTAATGGGTTGCACTGGGAATATTTGAAATAATGTATATAATTCTGGTCACTCAGATTCAAGAAAGATTGTGATTGCTGCAGGTATTTAAAAAATACAATGAAGGCAGTCACGGGAACTAAGAGGCAGCCCAAACATTGCAAAGTCCAGCTGTGGTTTTTCAATCAACCAAAACAGAAGAGAAGGGATAAGGCTGCTCTGAAAAACACAGAATCACACATGTAAGGGAAAGCACTGACAAAGAAGGGGCATTTAAGACTAGGCACATTATTGTTTTAAAAACATATCCCTCTGGCAGGATAACACCTGTACCTTTTGTACTTAACTTTACCAGTTCTGACTACATTAAACCAAGGACAACTGAAGGCAAAAATCCAAAAATATATGGCAAGAATATCTTGACCTGACCTTCTCTACAAAACAGTACAGGAGACCTTGATCCAAACATGACAGCTCAGGTTGCAGTTGTACCTTGAGGGCCTCCTTGGGAAAAGATGGAGGTCTCAGAGCCTCCTTAAGGAAGAAAGTGAGCTGCAGCTCCCCTTCTGAACTGCCTAGGATCAGTCAGGATCCATTGTGCTGGTCCTCTCCTTCCTCAGAGCCCAGGGGTGTCTGGAAGATAGAATGGTTTTAAGGGCTCAAGAAACTTCAGCCCTGCTCCTGTTTGGATGTGGCAAGGGTAATTACACCCTACCAGCTGGGCCATGGATGCTGCCCAGGAAAATGTAGGGATGGAATTAATTAAGAAAAAGTGGCAAAGGTGCCTGAAGAAAGAATGTATGAGTCTGAGGGAAAGGAAAAGCGAGGAGAGAAGGCAATGAGAATGCAGAAGAGAATGAAGGAGTTGAAGTGAAAGATTGATAAACCAATGAAAATTTAGAAAAGATTTTGGAAAGAGACACATAGAGAAGAGATGGGGCCAAAATATGTGCAAAGCCCATGCGAGAAAGCAACTGTGAGAAACTGCTATGGGAGACTAAAAAACTGAGCAAACGTGAACACAATGCATATTTCTGTCTGTTGCAGTGGGGATACTGCAACATACATATATCAAACCAGGAGTCCCGTGGAAAGGAAATATATATGGACAGACAGATTCTTGATAGCTGTTTCAGAGATGTTTATTTTTCCAGCCGCATGGCCGGGGCTCTGCCCAGGAACTGTTCCAGTCACCGGACCGAGGGTCCTTCTGCCTGCGCAGGGAACACAAACCAACCAATGGGAACGAGGCTGAGCAGGGGCAGGGAAACCCCGTGTCTGTCCCCTCAGGGCCCCTCTCCCAGGGCTACACAGTGGGGAGAGGAGACCCCAATACCTATCATGCCAAACAAGAAGCCTCCTGTTTGCCTCCTTCCACACATTTTCCCTGCAACAGTTTCCATTTCTGGTACAGCTGCCCAGTGTTCATCTCCATATGTATTGGTTCTAGTATTTGACATAGCATCTTGCAAAGCACCTAACACCAGCTCTAAATAATCAGCTAATGCAGTCTCTGTACATTTGTAAGGGCTGGAATGCAGCACCTTTTCAGCACAGCATCATCACAGTATGCCCTTAAGACTCTTCAAACAAATCCAACTGGTGAACAGGTATTAACTTATCATACAGTTCCCTGGAGCCACTGTAAGGTTCAATCTGCCTACTAGATTCACCACACAAATTCCTGAGAGGTCACTTGAATTACATGTAGTCTTTGCTGGAATATAAAAATGTTGAGGTGTGAGATGCCTCAATCCCTTAAATAAAACTAAATTACTTCATTCCCGGAAAAGGAAAGGTGCTGCTTCAGCTCCGTCAGACAACACAACTTCTGCTGAAGTCAACAGAAATGTCACTGATGCAAAGGGGGCAGAACAGATTGCAATTCTGCACTGTTTTTATTTGGTAGTAGTCATCTCAGACATGCAGACTGTGCCCCAGAGTGTGTTTGCACACAGCTCTGCTGGTTCTCCAGCAGGACTGCTTATGTGAACACAATTTGGCACTAGCTGACTTAGGTATAAAGCTGCAAATTTACTATTCCTAAGCTTTCAGCACTTATTTGCTTCTGGCTTCCAAAAATTGCCAAAAACCAGAAACTATACCTTCTTTTGTGAAATGACAGAAAAGTGGTAGTCCTCCCAGCTGCAGAGCTGTAAAAAGATGATTGCTGTTAGACGTATTTTTTCTGACTGTATTTTTACAGGAGGAAATCTGTGCAAGTATGTACAATTCAAGGTCACTTCCTTAAAGATGTTAGTTGAAAACAGGTTGGTTTAGGTTTTTTTAAGCACACAAAAATCCTCAGGAGAACAAAGCTTCTTTTATTAGAGAAGCTGTCCCTATCTTAAAAAAACTTCTTTAGAGTCCATTCAGGCCAAATCATTCCTGGGATATTTGCAACCACCCATTTGCACACACTATGACTGTCTTCTAGCAGTCATCCATCTCTCATGCTATTCCTTGGCTAAGGGAACACCACTAAAACTCAGGTGTCTCTTCCTCGTAAACCTTTAATCTAGTGCAGCTTTAGTCTCTAATCTGTTAATACTCAGGATTACAGGGATCCCCAAGCCCCAACTACGTCTGCCTGATACACGCTCTGCTGCTTGTATTTGTAGGGCTACTAGAACATGTTTCGGAAACAGCTGTCTGAAACAAAGAAAGAGAGCATTGAGGCATATCTGCAGATGCTTGGCACAGTATTCCTTGGCTCTTCCTTGGGCTGAGATAGTATCAGTGACTTCTTTATCCAAGGACAATAATGAAAGGAGAGTAAAGATTTTTGAAATTTGGCTTGCTATTTTTGCAACAGAACTAACAGAATGACAAACAAAATTCATATATGTACCTTATAAAAACAACATAAAATTTCTAAAAGCTTTAAAAATTATATAGGTAATTTCTGTCCTAATCAGTCTGTTAATCTCAATCATGAAAAATCTACAAAAAGCACTTTATAGAATTAGGTTCCCTAATGCACTATGGTACTCAAGCAGGTTATCTTTGCAGAGGACCAAGGATATCAGTGACAGCAAAAATACTCTCTAAGTTGGAAACTTTTTATGAGAATAATTTTAATTTAGAAACTGAGCAAATACTTCTGCAGAGATGGAACCGAAACAGTGGGCAGGTGAAGCCTTTTTACCTTGAAACACATTGTGTACTCTTTTCAAAGTGATCTTTCAGTCCTGCAGCTCACTTACTTGCCTTTTCCCATCTAGCACTGCAGAGCAAAGGGCAGGGTTTTAAAAACACTGTGTCCCAATGTTAATAGCAAGAAAAACATCATGGGGATGGGATAGGATGCTGACAGTAAGTGTTCAAATCTGGGTTTAAGGTCCCGAAGCAGATTAAATTTACCACTCATTTTGGCTCCAGGATTCCTTGCACTGGTCATTTAAGTGCCATGCTGCACTTAAACACGCAACTAACACTTGGGGCTTTTAGAAACCTTTCTCAGAAGAGATCCCACGAGTAAGGAAGGAAGCTGACTCCGGAACTCAAGGCACATTCAAAGATAATACCTGGGGGAGAGCTGGGGACCCTAGCGGCTCCACCATAGGGTGAAGAGTGACCATGTGCCACTGTCAGACATGTCATGCGTCCACCACCATTAAGGCACTGTTTGTATAAGAATGGTTAATGACATGTGAAATGCTAGAAAAGAAAGCGCAAAAGTTTGTGCAAAGGAAAAAAAAGGTGAATAATTTCAGCAGCCTTTTATGTTTTATGCCATAGAATTTGAGACTTTGCCCACAGCAGGAGGTATTTGAAGTTTTTCTCTTCAGAGGTTGTGGATGACGAGGGAAGATGCGGACAATCAATATGATTGGTGAGCAAGCTTCGTTTATTAGTGATTCTGCAGTTACATTTATAGCCGGCTTTATTAACTAATCATAGCTGTCTTTAGTTGATTGGATAATTCCTAAAGGTTACATTTTCTTAGCTCTGCCCAGCTGTGGTTAGGGCTGTAACTCACATCCTTGTCTCGCTGACCGCAAGATCCTATCTTTGTCTAGCAGGCAGGCTCACGGTCATGCTGACCTTGCTCATTCTTGTGGTTTGCTGCTGAGCTTTGCAGCAGCTCTCAGGTTTCATGTCCTCTTTCTTGCAGCCATTCTTCCACAATTCTCGTTTTTTCTTTCTGCACAAGCAGGACATTGTTTGTGATCTTTGTTACCTGGCTCATAATGCAAGAATAAGCTATTTCAGATAATAAGCAGCATGGCAAAAATTATACTGAGCCAGCAAAGAGCTTCTGTTAAAATAGTTCGCATCCAAGGGGAAAGATTACCAAAGAGGCTAGCAAGCCATTGATCAAAGGGGTTGCTTTCTACAGTAAGCTTCTGAGTATGCTCTCGCAGCCATTGCAGTTGCTTATGGATGGAAGTGCTGTGATCGGATAGATTAAAGCAGCGCATTCCTTCAAATTCTTGGCAGCCATGGCCTTGAGCTAGTAATAAAAAGTCAGTGGCTGCTCGGACCTGCAGTAGTGCATGGCGAAGGCTATCTATATCTGCAGCGAGCTTACCCAGCACATCTGAGGTGGCATTCGCCTGCTTGTCTGCTCAACACACGAGCTTTTTGAGCTGGGTGAGGGGGTGTGCTGAGGCGACTCCTGGTGCTAGGAGTGAGGCAAAAAAGACAGCAGGGGGTTCCCATAATTCCACATTGTCTCTGCAGTCAGGGCCTCACTGATGAATGCTCCATCGTGATCATTTGGGCGTGATGTTTAGGATTTGCTGGATGCTAGGGGCAAACATTGTTAGCTTCCCAAAATAACACGGTCCTCCCATCAGCTTAGAAGGCACTCCTGGCCATGCTGTATCTCCGCAAATAAGGAAGGTTCCCGAGGGTAATGCCCTAGGTTCTTGTGGAGAGTCCTTAACTGGCCACACTGAGCCATTGCAGTAGGCGGTGCCGTTGGAGTACCATGAGGTGGTGGGGCTCAGCCATGTGCTATCATTGATCGGCTGTTGGGGCTTTAAATTGCCGTTATAGCCATAGTATCCAAACATAAGGCAATAGGGACCAGGCTGGGAACCTATGTTCGAGCGTAGATGTATTAAGGCCTAGGGCGATCTTTTGCGCTTGGGCGGCTAAAGGGTTCTGCTTAATTTGAAGGGTCTCGCAGATGTCGAGCATTGTGCTACCACTCATCACAACACGAAAGGCCGAGAGCGCGGCTTCTGGCTCTTGATATTTAGAGGTGTAGCTTTTGAGGCTACTGGCCTTTGTCAATGGGAACCCGATAAGGCAGGTACGAAAGGGATCGGAAGGCGTGGCTAGTGATAAGCAGAAGGACTCTTGGCCTGTCTGGTTAGCCCAGGTGACCCACATGTTCTCTCGGTGGCCTATGCGGTGCACGATCACCCTGGCGGTCCATCCTAGGGACTACAGCAAAGCGACGGCAAAGGCAGTCCCAATCCCCATCTTCAACCTCCCACAGCTGGGGAATTTTGAGCCCTACTTTGCAGCGATGCCCAATTATGTAAGTGGCTGTTTGGGCCATTAATCGAGCCACTGCTTGCCAAAGATCCCACGCCAAAACCCAATTTGCCTTTTGGTTCACGTCTTCAATGAGGTTGACTGCTATCTCGGTAGGATACCCTGTCCAGTCAGCCAAGTCTCTGGCCCAGGATCTTTGGGTCCCCCTGGTGTAGCAGTTGTGACACAACCGAGATCGTAAACGCTCTTGGAAAATCCACACCTTACGATGACAACTCCCACACAGTATTTTTACCCAAGCGTGACACCTTATTTGTCCGCAGTGTAAGCAAGTGTTACACTGCACACCTTGCCACCCTTGCCTCTTAATCCAGCTTATTAGGTCCAATAGTTCCCGCTGAGTAGTCCAGTGGAGGGATTGACCGAGTTGTTGAAGCGGATCTCTAGTTGCTAGGTGGAGTTGGAACAGATGTCTTTGCCTGATCTCATGGCGACTCTCTGTCATCTGCTAGAGCAGGTTGGGTCCAATGGCTCAGTACCCACAATGGACCTTTGGCATTCTGGTGGACTGTCTCATGGGCTTGCCGTGCGAGCTGAAATTGATCGAGGGGCACAGTGATGGCGGTCACTAGTCGATCTGCAAGGGCATTGCCTTCTCCTAGGCCTTCGTTCCACTTGTGACTGTGGATGTGAAGTACTGCGTAGGCTTCTTCTTGCTGCTGTACTGCTTGTCTTAGCTGGCACAGTAGGGTAAACAACCTTTTATTGGACACTTCTTTAATGCAAGTGGTTTTGATTCGCTGTGCCACGCCCGCAACGTACAGGGAGTCTGTAATGATGTTGACGCGGTCTTTCAGCCAGTTGCTGAGTGCCCAAACGACAGCAGCCAGTTCCAGTGTCTGCAAGGAATCATCTGGGTCTGCTGGCAGGACATGTTGGCACCACTGTTTGCCGTCGTGCCATACGGCGGCGGCTCTCATTGATCTTCTTCCTGCGTCGGTAAACGCTGTCGTGGCGTCTCGCAAGGGTTGTAGCGAGAGCTTTGGCTTAAGCACCCAAGTGTGTAACTGCATCCACTGTAGCATAGGCATTTTAACTGGCCAGGTATCAACTGGAGTCCCTTCTGTGAGCAGGCTGGCGCAGAGGGCATTGGAATGATGTAGATACCAATCTAGTACGTCTTTCTTTATGGGGACATAAATGGTGTTGGGTTCTCGGCCCATTACTTGAAGTACTTGGTCTCGCCCTTTTCGGATCAGCTCGGCCAGATTTTCAATTTGCTCTTGCAGAGTTGTCTTTGGCTGCAAGGTCGAAAAGAGCCATTCTAGGACTTGTGGCTCCCCCATTTTCTTTTCTTGTGTGAGAGCGGCGGCGAGCTGCTCGGGACCGGTAAGGATAGTAAGGTCTATAGGTGCTGTGAGGTCCCGATGCGCTACTGCGCACTGTGTGACTAGGTCACTTATTAGTTGAATTTGTGCTTCTTGTTGAGGCGCCAGGTGCACTGGAGCTGCTGGGTCAACACCTTTGAGTAGGGGGCGCAGGCAGTTAAGGTCGTCGTTGGACAGGCCAACGACTGGTCGCAGCCACTGCAGATCTCCAAGCAGGCATTGCGCATCGTGGAGTGTGCGCACTTTTGTCTGCAGCGCAAGTTTTTGAGGTCGAATGTGCGATTCTGTGATTTCCCAGCCAAGGTATTTCCAAGCAGGAGTGCATTGAATTTTCTCTGGCGCAGCTACTAGGCTGTGCTGCTTCAGTTGCTCGATCAGTTTTTGCTCTTGCACTGGGGTGAAGGGCTCTGGCTGAGCTAGCAGGATATCATCCATGTAATGATAAATGATTGTTTGTGTCCACCTTTGCCGAAGGGGTTGCACAGCAGCATCTACAAAGAGCTGGCACAGGGTGGGAGAATTACGCATGCCTTGCAGCAGCACAACCCATTCAAAGCGTTGTGCGGGGCTTTGTTTATTAATTGATGGTAAGGTAAAGGCAAATCTCTGCGTGTCTGCAGGCTGCAGGCAGATGGTGAAAAAGCAGTCCTTTAGGTCTATGATCAGCAGGAGCCAACCCTCGGGTAGCATTGCTGGGTTGGACAGCCCTGGCTGTAGTGTTCCCATTGCTTGCGTTTGGGCGTTCACGGCCCTCAGGTCATGTAGTAGTCAGTACTTGCCAGATTTCTTCTTGATTACGAATATGAGCGTATTCCAGGGACTGGTAGACGGCCGGACATGACCTTGGTTTAGCTGCTCTTGCACCAGGGAGTGTGCTTGGACAAGACTTTCCTCTTTTAGCGGCCACTGCTCAATTCATATGGGTTCGTCTCTGAGCCACGTGAGTGGAATGGCGAAAGTCCATGCAATGGCCGCTATTGAAAAGCCATTTCTGTAGTGAGTACTGCTCCGATTTGGCTGAGTACATCATGTCCGATCAAGGCGGACACGCCCTTTGGCAATGGCATAACGGTGACTGCAAGGGTTAGCTGGCGGCCATCAAGTGCTATTTGGATGGGGGCACTCCGTTGTACTGCTGATGCTCCCCCTACCCTTTCTATTGCTCTGGTTGCGTTTTGAAGGGACCAGTGTGGCGGCCATTCTTGGTGGGAGATGATGGTGATGTCGGCTCCAGAGTCTAGGAGGGCTTGCAGGTGAATTCTTTCTGGGCCATGGATGAGCGTAATGCGGACTACTGGTCGAGAGTTCATAGGTACTGTCAAGAGCGCCAGGCCTCCTGTTGATCTGAACCCTCGGTTGCCTCTGCGCTCTAGGGCGCAGCTATTTCCATCTTGGATGAGGTGTGGCAGGGGAACTAGTTGAGCTATTTTGCTGCCGGCAGGTATAATCAATGGGGGGAACTGCGCTTGAACCGTGATTTCAATTTCCCCTGTGTAGTCAGTGTCAATGAGTCCGGGAATAACGAGGAGGCCCTTCAGGGCTGCTGAGGAGCGGCCTATTAGTAGTGCTCCATAGGTTTGTCCATTGTGCTTTAGAGGGCCACGCACCCCCGTGGGTGCGCATATGACTTCTTTGTTTGCAAGGACAACGTCTACTGTGGTTGCCAAGTCCAAGCCGAGGCTTCCTGAGGTGCTGGGACGGAGGCGACTGGCTGGCTGGAGTGGTTGGGGTGGGGTGCTGATGCTATTGCGGGAGCCGCTGTTGGTGCTGCGGCTCCAAGCGCTCGGCCTCCCGTTTCCCTGTCTGCGTTGGCATGCTGAGGTGCTGTGGTTGTCCATCTGGCATCTCTGACACCAAACTCCCGAGGTGGTGCACTCTCGGCGAATGTGTCCCTGCTGTCCGCAGTGGAAGCATCGAGGACGTGTGGGGCCCCTCGGCGCTGCTGCTGGCTTGGCCTGCAGCGGGGCTAGGGCGGCCAGTACTTGCCCCTGGTATGCTTTGATACTGCGCCCTACCTCTCTTACTGCCTCTAAAAGCATGGCACGCTCTCCTACGGGGACCCTGCTCATTCTTTCTAGCATTTCTTCTACTGTGGCGTTCCCTGGCAGAGTTATTAAAATCGCCTGGGTGCTGGAGTTTGCATTTTCCATGGCGCATTGCCTTAACAAGGCGCCTTTCATCCATTCTTGCACATCAGATCTGTTAATGGCGTCTGTAACTCGATCAGTGAATGATGCAAAGGTCTCATCTCTACCTTGCTTTATTCCCATGTACGAGGGAGTTGGCAGGGCAGTCCTGACCCAACTTAGGGCAGCCCTAGCTAGTCGCATGGCTTCTTGCAGTAATTCTGGTCCTAGCTGAGCTTGTTCTTCTATGGAGGCATACATCCCTATACCTGTGTACTGGTCTGCTGTGAGTCCGGCTAGAGGATCGCCAGCAGGTCTGGGCAGATGGACCGCAGTGATCATTCCAATGAGACGGCCATAGCATTAACTGGGATTGGGTTAGAATCATTTTCATAATGGTCTTAATATCTTCTTGCAGTAAAATGCCAGTTCCCCAAATATAATTTAGCATCTGTTTTGCTGGCTCTCCGTGGATGCCAGACTCAGCGACAGCGCTGCGGAGCTGGAATAGCAATTTCTAATCCAGAGGGCTGTATGTGGTGGTGACATTTCCCCTATTATCTTGGCCATATACCACAGGGTCATCCTCAAGCTCCTTTAAAATAGTGCTGTCGCTGGCTTGTAATGCTTCCCTTTTTATATGGTCCCAGTCTACCCCTTTACTGCATGTTTGTGAGGCTCATTGGGGTGTGGTTGTCTCAGGGGATCTGTTTTTGAATGTGCATCTTCTGCCAGCGGGGCAGAGGGCTCTGCTGTTTGGGTTGATGACGTGCTCTCTGCTGCTGCATGGCTAGCTCGAGCAGCGACTGAGATTGTTCGAGTGGCTGGGGGTATGGGGACATTATCACTCCCTAGGACTAACTGCCCTGGTTTTATTTCTGGCTCGCCTGTGCTCGAACGTGGGGCTGTCCCCCCGTTGTTCAAGTAGGAATTGGCTACCGCGGCTAGGTTTTGCTCAATATGATGCTGCTTTAGACTATTAATGACCGCTCGCCACGGTTTCATAACCCTTTTTGCGGCTTTGTTGTCGTCTATCACCTGCTCCCACAGCTGGTCTCCATACCGCCTCCACTCTGCCACATCAAACACAGTATTAGGGTCCTTGAAAAACCCCTGCACGTTTCCATACGCGAGTAACCCTGTCAGGTCCTCTTTTAAATCGAGGTCCTGAACTCCACGCTTTCCTAAAAAGCAAGTGAGTAAATCAAGAGCTGCCTGTCTTTCCATCTTTCAGCCTGCTAGTACGGGCACCCGTTGCAGCCTTTCCCCTGCAGGCAACTCACCGAGCGGCGGACACTCCATTATCGGGTCGGTCCAGGCACGGGAACAAGAAGCGCCAGCCCTGCGGTTCCTTTTGCCTCCCAGTCGCTGCTTACCGGGGCTTTCTCTCGCTCGTCCTCTTGTTGTGCCGTCCTTGTATCATGTCGGCGTCACCATTTGCGGATGACGAGGGAAGATGCGGACAATCAATATGATTGGTGAGCAAGCTTCGTTTATTAGTGATTCTGCAGTTACATTTATAGCCGGCTTTATTAACTAATCATAGCTGTCTTTAGTTGATTGGATAATTCCTAAAGGTTACATTTTCTTAGCTCTGCCCAGCTGTGGTTAGGGCTGTAACTCACATCCTTGTCTCGCTGACTGCAAGATCCTATCTTTGTCTAGCAGGCAGGCTCACGGTCATGCTGACCTTGCTCATTCTTGTGGTTTGCTGCTGAGCTTTGCAGCAGCTCTCAGGTTTCATGTCCTCTTTCTTGCAGCCATTCTTCTACAAGAGGTTAGCACTTGCAGGTGTTGATTTAAACTAGGATTTATACCATGACTACCATTTTTATGAAGGGCATAATAAGAGAGGTTAGCAAGAAATTTCCAGGCACACCATCCTTAATCAGCTGCAAACTGTTTCCATCCTAAATCTGCAGGTTTTTCAATGAAAGCAAAAATGCTCATTAACTAAGTGAGGTAGCAGAAAAAGAGCATTCAGCCCAAGAGAATACAAATAGCCACTGAGAAAAGCTACTATAAGAGAGCTTTTAATCTTTTCTTTTTAACCTAGAATAGATTCATAATTCATACTCATCTTAAATCTTATTATCTGGTTTGGATTAAAGTTCCTTCTCAAGCACCAAGTTCTCCCCACACCCTTTATAGGACATGAGATCCATCTGGGCATGTCAGAAGGCTGCCAGGCAAACTTCTCATATCCAGGTCCCTTGCTGGACACAGTCTCAAATGATGTGCATCCCTTTTTTAGCCCATGAGTCTTCCTTTGGAAAAAAAAAATAGGTTTAAAACCGCAATATACAAGGAAAAAATCCACCCAGATCTATGTGAATGCAACCTGAGGACTGAATACATCATTAAGAAATATTTTCTTTTGCACAAATAGAAATAAAAGCCTTGCTCCTTTTCATTTTTGGAAAGAGTTCAGCACATACTTTGATCTCAGTGAAATTTTCCCAGGTGCCTTTCAGCATGTTTTGTCCATCTAAACAGTTCTGAAAATCCTAATTTTGCCTACTTGGCAGTTGTGGGAACATTTGCTACAGCCAGGTGTATTTTAATAACAAAGAATAAAAATTGCAGGGAAAATATATTACATTTTCTGTCTCTCTTCTAGTTACCCAACCTCTAAATTAAAAGTGGGAAAATAGGTACCTCGTTCACTTCTCAGGTCTGCTTGGAAGTTGGTTACATGTTTAGCCTGCACCATGAGATTTAAATTATTATTAGTTACAAAGCACCAGAGGCTCTTGCCACTGAATAAAATGTATTAATATTTACAACAATTATATTTTTCTTGATAAAGTTTAACTGGCATAGCCTTATATCAATGGTGCCCTGATAGGATAGAGCTGTTTTTGTTAAGGTTGGGTTCAGGCAACAAGTAGAGCAGGTTTTGTTCACTTTCTGCCTTCTTAGCTAAAGCACAGTGCTAGTCCCTATGAGGCACAAGTGATGTTCTGAATGCTAAAAACCTTTGATATCTCTTCTGCTCTGTCCACAACCAATGAAAATTTCACAACCACCTAGTTAAGGATCCAATATTTTGAAGCAGCTGTCTATCACTCATACTATCTTTTGAGGTCATGTTATTGATAAAAAGATCATTGAAAATTTATCTGTTGTAAAAGGAAAGCAATGGAGCCAAGAAAGTGGGAGAGCTGTCCATGGTGCATAGGGATCATCATGGGTGTAGAGACCTGTCTCAGCTGGGCCTGCATTTCTTCAGTGTCTCCAAAGCTGTTCCTCCTGTAAGCAGCCATCTTTGGAGCTAGATTTCCTCTCATCCTGTGGTGAAAGGTCACAAAGGCCAGGCTATGCTGGGCTACTTTTGTCACAGAAACTGAAGAGCAAGAGAAAAGAGGAAGGGCGGGGACAGAGACCTGGAGTCTTAGTGGGCTGTTTCAAAGGGAATAACAGAGGTGAGGCACAGTCACACCTGTCTTCTACCCCAAAGAGCAATTTTGCACCTTGGAACAGCAGCAACCAGCTTGACTTCTCTCGTGGTTTCACCTCAGCCAGCAGCTAAGCCCCAGGCAGCTCACTGCCCCACCAGAAAGATCAGGGAGAGAAGGGGAAAGGTAAAAGCTGGAAAACTCATGGATTGAGATAAAGACAGTTTAATAGGGAAAGCAAAAGCTGCATATGCAAACAGAGCCAAACAAGGAATTAATTCACTGTTACCCATGGGCAGGCAGGTGTTCAGCTATCTCCACCACATATAACAGTTCTTTGGGTAGACAAATGTCATCACTCCAAATATCCCCCTCTTCCTCCTTCTTTCCTCCACTTTACATACTGAGCATGATGCCGTACAGCATGGAAAATCTCTTTTGGCTCTGTGTAAGCCTGGCTCAGCAATAACTAAACCATTTCTATATTGTCATACATGAAATCCCTATTTGTGCTTGGTCTTTGCATATTAAGTGCTTTAATTAATTCGTTTTGAGTTAATTCTTTTTAAACTGAATGTTACAATCAACCCATCAGCCCAGGTACAAAAATCCAGTTCCATTATCAGTGTTTTCATTTGTTTAAAGTAGTTTATTAATAGAGTTGCACCCTTCCCAGTTAAAATTTTCCCAGTTAAAAATCACAAACTTGCCCCTTCTCAAACTTCAAACCACCTATACACCATAAGAGTTACCTTTCCCGTGTTTACTGTATACCTTTACAAGTGTTTTGAGGTGTGTTGGATGTATTTTAATACTTTTCGTAGGTGTTTCACTTGCATTTTGATTCCAAGGCCAAACCCCCCACCCAGTCTTAATAGCCAGCAGCTATTTTTAGCTACAGAGCCATTACTCTGCAGGCAAGTTCCATGGCAACCTGAATACCTGAATTTTAATGAAGGTATTGTATTCCCCTTATCGCAAACTGATACCACCCCCCCCCCGACAACGATGAGCCATTGGTGGACGGAGATGATCCATCAAAGGGAAAGCACCAATCGCCTTGGACCGAAGGGGCGGGCTGTGGGCGGACTGGGGGCGGAGCAAAAACTATAAAAAGGACGAAGCCGAGAGGCGGGCTCTCTTTTCTTTTCCCCTCTTGCTCTCTCCAGACTAGCTGTGGGAGACATCAGTGCTGGGGCATTCAAAGCCTTACCCCTTTTAAGGGGCTTTTAGTAGTTTTTTTAAAAGTCAGACCAGCACTGCAAGTTCTTTTTCTCTACCTGAGGTCTAGTGCTGTCTCAGCCAGAAGATCTCAAATCCCTGCGCTCCTGGGGCATACCATCTACCGAGCCATAGGATCCCAAATTTTTATATTTTTCTGATTTCTGTAATTTTTCAATTTTTGTGTTTTCAATAAATTAATCTTTTTAAGAGTTGTCTCATTTCTCACATATATTATCAGCCCCATGTTCAGCAAAAATCCAAAACACAGCCCCACACCAGCCACTGTGAAGAAAGTTAACTCTACCCCAGTCAAACCCAGCACAGGCCTCTGACCTAAAAGTAAATAGGGGAAACACTTTGCTCTATGGGGGTTTTTAAATTTTAGCTATAGTCTATAGTTTGAGGAAACTGCAGCTGTCCAGTGGGAAGTACTCAAAGGAAATACTCAAAATGCAATGCACCTCCACAGCCTACTGGGGCAAATTTATGATGTCGGAGGATCTGACCCTGACTGCTTCTCTCATTCCTCTGCTAGTCAGTCTATATTCAAAATGTTATCAGAGGCTTATCTTATGAAATATTAATACTACTCTTATTCAGTGCTTACTAAGTTCTTCCCCAAATAAGACCTACATGAGAACAAAATCCTGCTTAAACTACCACTTTGGATTTCTTCTTCAATATAGGCAGAAATTATTCCATAAAGTGAAGGAACTGTCATGGTTTAGCACAGTTTAGGTTTTTAATTAAGGATGGCTCCATCAGCCACGGAAGTGATTCTTTTGCAGAGAGGTGCTTACAGATTCCTCTAGACCCGACAGAACCAATCAACTGGCTAGTTTGAATACTGGCAACTTTTTTAAGCCACTTAAGAAGCTTGACATGCCTCTGTGGTCCACATTTAAGAACGAACAAACCCCGGGAAAGCTCTCTTGCTTCCAGCTTTTGACAGGTAACTTGGGGGCCGGGCGTGGCTTGGCTAAGATCTCAGCCGCTTCTGCTTGCTGGACACCTGGCGCAGCCCCCTCAGTGCAGGCCGGGCCAGCCAGGAGACAGCCACCCTGGAGCAGCACAGCCCTGTTCCACCCACGGCCCTGCTCTGTGCAGGTGGCCCTGCACCACGGAGCGGCTTGGCCAGGCCGGCCCTCACCCAGTGCGGCCAAAATTCATCTGAGGCCACTGCCTGGCAAAGATCACGTGACCAACAGCGAGAGGCGAATTCCAGCAGCAAGGCCTGGGTGAGATTAACTCTCTTAGTGCTGTAAGATTCCTCCAGAACAGATGAAGCCTGCAGACATCAATCCTCTCCCAAGTCAAAGGAAGGGGCAAGGTAAAGGCACATGAAGAAAACACTATAGAGACATCAAAGTCAGTGAAGAAGGAAGAGCTAAAGCCCAGAGAGAGGAGAAAGAGGAGATGCTTCAAACCTAGAACCTTAAACTCTTTTGTAAAGCTGTGGTGATGAACTATGATACATCAGAATACCTGTTGTAATTTCATGAAAGCATGGGGGCTGGAGTGTTCAAACCGCAATCATGAGCAAAACTACCTGTGTTGAAATGAGCAAATGTTGAAGTAGCTGTGATCTGGTGAGAAGCTTGAACAGAGAGAGGTGAAAGTGATGAAGACCCTTGCTCCCAGGGAAGAAGAAGATATCTGTTCCTAGAGATGAAGATGATCCCAGAGATAGGTGAAGAGAACCTTTGCTTCTGAATAGCTCAACCTTAAAATGGTACCCCATTAGCTAAAGATTGGACCCTCGAAAGCAGTTGTGGGGAAAGCTGTAAGACGAGGGAAGGGACTTTCACATGCGAGCAGAGAACCATCTCTGGTGGCTGTCTCTCTGTAACACTGATGCCATGAGAGAACTGTTCCTTGTGGAGTATCTCCATAGCATGAGCAAGAGAGACTCCTTTCCCAAGTGAACTGAAAAAAGATTATTATAGGGGTGGTAAACTGACTGAAAAATCTCAAGGGTTGTCTTTTCATGATGTCAGTGGGAGAAGGGAGAAAGGTGGGGGGAAGAGAAGTGTTTTGAAGGTTTAGTCTGATTCTGACTTCTTTTTCTTTTAGTTCTGTTAATAAACTTCTTTACATTCTTTTAAGTTTTGTGCCTGCTTTGCTTTCTCCTAATTCTTATCTCACAGAAGGAAAATAAGTAAGTAATGGATATTTTGAACCAAACCTCTACACTTAATTGGTGTTTCTGCCCGGTTATACGAACTGAACCTACTACAGGAACGAAGAGAAGCAAAGGAGTAGCCCCTCATGCTGTCTGTTGAGGCATGTCCAATGCAGCCAGGCAGCAATCTGTAATGAGCACAAAACATTTTTAGAAACACTTTGACTTTCTCCTGCAGTCCCTCAAGGGGAAATAAAGCTCAGAAAACCCCTTTATTTAATAAAAACTTTTATCCAGGAAGTAGTACAGCAACCAAGCCCAAACATAACATTATCTCCTAGTACTGACAAGGTAAGATGAGCACTTTGCTCCGTTTGCCTTATGTAGCCTTAGAAATCTCTTAGAATTTGGTAAATCATTAAGAAAGTCCAGTAAAGATGCATATGAGGTTATTGCATGCATCTGTATCAATATCTGTTTAAAAATATACAACACTGTTAATTCTTACCAGTTTTTTAAGAATGCCAATGCAAAGACTAAGTGATAAATCTCTGGTTTTTATGTTAATCATGGGGGGTATCTGTGTTACACCATGGAAGAAACTGCACTTTTTATACACACCTCTTCTTTTGGATCTGGCTCATTTCTTGACATGCCACAAAATGGTAAATCAATACATTTTAGATTAAATTTAGTGCCCACATTATTGTGGTAAATCAATCCATCAAGAAAAATAAGACCTACTAAAAAAATATGGGTTGAATAATATGCAGAAGTATATTAAACAATTTACCCAGATCATTAACAATCTCACAAGATTATTAGTGGAAGACTGACTTACAGGCTCAAAATACTCTCTCTCTCATGTCTAAGCCCGGGTATATTACCAGAGCAGAACATACTGAATTTAAAGCTAACCTGATCTAGGCTTTGCTGTCCCTCTCTGAGGACAAAGAATTCTATGACATTTGGAAATGGCAGCTAGTTACACACCATGCATTCTTCAGTAGCATCTATTTCAAATTGGTATCATTACATGAACGATACTCATAACTTGTGGAGATCTTTGCCTGGTCTGGTTTGTTATTTTTTCTTTAAAAATTATTATATAGCATAAAGTTCTGACTATCATACATTTATGAACCTGAGTGGCAGTGTGCTGCTATTGTCACAGGAAAACTGCCATTACAAAAAACCCCAGCACATCCTTATGTCACTTACCTTCACAAGACAATTGGTTTCATGGAGCAAACATCAGTAACTGCATTATCAAATAATGTGAGGACTGTGCTGAATAAATAATAAAAATTGGATCTGTTTGTGAGATGAAGGAGATGGAAAGAAATTAATCTTTGCAGCTCCTCTTCAGAACATCAAATATGACTAATGAAAGATTTTACAGCTGCACACACAGACAGCATTTGTTTTAATGAGACCATGTAAATGCACCCAAAAGCACTAGAAGAGGGAGTTCATCTTGTAGTTTTGAGAATTTGGTATTTAGCCCAAAATTCTTTTTAAATGCTACCTTTTTTCATTCATACCTTTGCAGGTTATACTGTCTGATGTTTGACTAAAACAGAGAGAAAAAGGAAATTAATTACTCTAAATGCACTAAAACCCAGTAAAAATGCAGTATTACCTAATCTATACATATTTCATCAGTAACACAAAAAGTCTTTTCAATGCATCCTGTAGAAAAAGATGTTTCAGTTCCTTGCCCTTACTATGAGTGTTCAGCCTAAATTGCTGGTCTCTTTGAAAGTTGTCAGCTCTAAAAAGCAGAAGAATACTTCAGAAGATGAATAACTGGGTATCTTGAGATATCCTGAGATAATCAAGACACTTAACAATGACCCCTCTCCTTTGTTCATTGTGAACTCATCTTTTTTGACAATGATTCATTCCAGTCCATTGAGAACTTGTTAGCTGTCAATCCTGCTTAAGTATTTCTAGCTAAAAGCAACCAAAATATTGATTTGACACTGAACAAATCCATCTAACAAAGCTTGCATGAAATTGAATTTATTTATCCCTTTGCTCACTGAACCATGAGTGATGCTTTCTCTGACCACATAAGATTTTAGCTATTATTCTAAGCAAATGAAATGAAAATAGAAGCAGTCATTAAAAGATTATGCTACTGTATAATTGTTGTTTCCAGTTCTTTCGACATATATAAGTGTAAATTGTGTACATTCTTCATGGTACTGCAATCAAGCTGAACTAAAATGCTTTTCAAATATAATTTTGTGCTATATAAGCTTGTCTCATTAAAAATTGAGAAGGGGAAAAACAACCTTGTGACTATGAACTAAAATAGTGCTGATACTGCTTTTCGAGAGCCAGGCAGACTGTTTGTACTCTCACATTGCTTATTTTTACAAGTGAAAGAAAATGGTAATCAGAATTCAATACATAAATCTAGAACCACCAAAGCAGAACTCACAAGAAATAATAAGGCATCAATCTGGCCTAACAGAAGTCTGTCATGCCCCAAACACAGCAGCACTGCTTGCGCGTGAAGGTGTCAAAATGGCAGAAAAAGTTCCTTCTGTACAATAGGTGCTTAATGGGACAGTTTTGACAACAGAACAAAGGGAATTAAAAATAATTATCACCTCCCAGAAGATGTTTCTTATATATCACCACTTAACCTTAACCTGATTATGAGGATGTGCAGTGGGTTTGCAAACCTTGGTGATCTGAAGCACTGGTCGGTACAAACAGCTTTTTCATTTCCTAGCTAAGAGAGCCTAGTAGTTGTTCCAGGGCTCCTTTTTATTCTTTTGTTGGCATTGTGAGATTACTAAAATTCTGTGAAAGTATCCAGCATGTGAATTTTCACATTGCTACAGCAAGTCCCATGTCTATTCCTACAGCAAGTTCCTCAAAGCCATGTGTAGTCCATACCAGGAAGGGTTTTGGGTGCAGGATTCCTGAGAGAGATTACTCAGTGGCTGTAGAGGAAAAGCATAACCTACTCTGACAGGCAGGATTGTCCTGTAAAGACAATCAGGAATGAACGGATTTGCACAAAACAACTTGAAGCTATGTGTGAGAGAACAAACCACAGAAGTCTTTTTTTGTCCAGATACAGAACCATTGAGAGTCAGCAGAGCTTCCCCTGATCCTCATGACCACAGCAGACAACTGCCTACATAAATCTGGAGGGGGAATTTGCTGCTTCAGTTATGGTTATATCAAGAAGGAAAGGAGGCAGGGCATCTCGTGGGGCAGTAAACCAGGGCTCTGAGTGAGGAGGAGCACTTGATCCTCTCTTCTTTTAATTAACTCCCACACAAGAGTAACACAACATACTGACTTCTTTCAATCGTCTTGGTACCATATCTAAAGTGGTTATGCCATGCTGCCATTCTGTCTGAGGATTTTCCAGTTCTCTGTTTTAAATGTCACAGCTGAGTCAAGAACCAGCATCAGGAGAATGAATATTCAGTCATATGCCGTCACCTGTAGACTTTGCACTAAGAGATCCTCTGTGCCCATTCTCTGACCAAAATCATTTCCCTTCTCACCATTTATCCCTCAGGGATTACATGCCCCAGAAAACTGTCAGTTTCATAACAAAATATTTTTGAATAAAATTCTCTTCCCAGATTCAATAATCTCCATCAACCCATGATGTAATGATGACAGAGATCGTAGGTGAGCAGCATCCTATTTATTGAGGAATTTTTTAAGCATGATTTTTTATCCATAACTTAACTGGCTGCTCTTAAGGTAGTTTCAAGTTTTCTTGCCTTTTTCAAAATCTGTATTTATAAAGAAAAATGTAATAAAGGAGATGTCTCAACAGAAATTATGTCAGATGAAAAGTTGCAGCTTAATTGGCAGCAATACCACTTTTGTTTGTTAAGCAGATGTGGCAAGGAATTTGAGCCAAAGGGCTGAGAGCTCTGTCAATATCAAGTTGATTGCCAAACAAAATATACTGGTATACCTATGGCTACAACTCAGTCTGTCCTTTCCTCTGTTTCTCCCAGTTTCTCTGGCATGGGCAAAGAGGCACATATAAGATCTCTGGATTTTGGAGAAAAAGTAATTGAAGAACAATGCCATTGCTTTAGTTCAACTAGAGAGAGATCAGCAAAATGGAAAGAGGCATTTGAGACACTCTCGCCCTTCTCCACCAATGATTGCTGGTTTATCTGCACACATACACCTTAGTAATGGCCTCCAAATAGCTTCTTAATTATTCTTCTCTGAGAACAATACAGACTAGAGCAGAACTTCAGAAAAATGCCTGAAATCAAGTAGCAAAGAACTGGGCTTTTCACTTTTCGCAGTGCTGCTACGTGGCTCTCAACCCTTACAGATCAACCTCAAATAGTCGTGCATGTCACTGTCACATTTGGTTGCTGCTTCTCTGTCTGCAGAAGCAGTTGCAAGCAGAATGTAATGGCATAACAAGGAGGAGATCCCACTTCATCAGCACAGAGCTAACCACCTGCACCTCAGTCGGCCATCAGGGCTGCTCTTGGCACCATATTTGAGTTTGCTCCACTGTCTTTGTTTGAAAGACAGGTATCTGCTAAGAAAGGAAGGAGCCCCCCTTGGAATGGCAGATGCAACCCCCCTTCCCTCCAAGTTATTATAATTTTGAAATCAAGGGGCTTTTAGGCAAAGATGTGGGAAATAGAAATAACAGTTCTTTACTGTTATATATCTCTATGTGTATAACCAGTCAAACAAACAACAATAACTATGGCAGTAACAGCAAACAATCACAAACCCAGTCCCAGCCTTCTTGGCTGTCAGGCCCTTTCCCCTTGGGTGCAGTTCCGCTCACAGCCGGCAGGGGCGCTGGTGGCTCCCGGTGAGCAGGGCAGGTGAGATGGTTCCCCTGCGGCTGCAGGGGGCGCTCCAGAGCGAGCTCGGGGAGCACGCGGCAATGGTAGCCTGGGATCCTGGGAAGGGATGGGACAAAAAAGCTTCACAAACCCCTGGGCAGCTGATCCCGGTGTCCAGCCAGACCCTCGGGAACAGCAGGCTGGAATGGCAGGCTGGAACGGCAGGGACAAGCACAAATCCCGCGTGGCAGATGAGGTGTATCCAAACAGGGAACCCCCCAGAGGTCTGGGCAGGCAGGGTGAGCACGGCTACAATGTAGTGAAGGCTCAAAGCAATGGCAGGGCAGGGTGGCCACAGCCCGGCTCCCAGCGGGGTGGGGAAGGTGGGCTTTGGGATCCCGGGGCTTCTCCAGCAGAAGGAAAAGCAGCTGAAGAAAGCAGCCTCCCTCTCTGTCCGAATGTGGAGACTGACTGCCCACACACCCAGGTGAAACAAAAGAGTAGCCAGCTCTTTTGTTTTTCTGAAGTACCCAGCCATTTGTCCCCCTAGCAACATGTATGGGCAAAATTCCTTTAACAGGAAAAAAAAACCAACCAGGAGAGCTCCTAAAACCCCAACATTATCCACCCCGAATTTTTCCCATACTAACATGTTACATGAAACTTAACCCTTTGAACCATATAAATACATGCATCACCTGAATTATATACATATATGCATGCTCAGTCTGATACAAGTACAGAGCCATGGGTAGTTCACCCTAAAACATGGTCCCCTTGAGGTATGCATCAGGTCTCTCCATCCTTATGCATCATCCACCTGGTGCAACCTGGTCCCTGAGTGAAGACAACCCCACGGATGGGTCTGTCTTTGCTCAAGGCAGAATTAACCCAAACAGTTTTTCGAAGCATACCTCTCATGTGCACCAGTGGAACCTTATCCCCATCTGTTGTTTGTAGGGGTTCGGATTGTGCAGGGCCTGCTTGGCTGGTGGAGCCTCAAGTGTTAACTAATCTTGCTAAATGCACCTCCCTGTTTTTGAAAGTCCCCCCACCCAGTGCCTTCAAGGTGGTTTCAAGCAGTCCATTACACCGCTCAACCTTCCCAGCTGCTGGTGCATGGTAAGGGATGTAGTACACCCACTCAATGCCATGTTCTCTAGCCCAAGTATTTATAAGACTGTTCTTGAAATGAGTCCCATTATCAGACTTGATTCTCTCAGTCTCCAAAGGACTTGGTTTTCAAGGCCCAGGATGGTGTTCCGGGCAGTAGCGTGAGGCACAGGGTAGCTCTCCAGCCATCCGGTGGTGGCTTCTACCATTGTGAGCACATAGGGCTTGCCTTGGCGGGTTTGAGGCAGTGTGATGTAATCAATCTGCCAGGCCTCCCCATACTTGTATTTGGACCATCGCCCACCATACCACAGGGGCTTCACCCGCTTGGCCTGCTTGATCGCAGCGCATGTCTCACAATCATGGATCACCTGGGAGATACTGTCCGTGGTTATATCCACCCCTCGATCTCGTGTCCACTTATAGGTGGCATCTCTGCCCTGGTGGCCTGAGGCATCATGGGCCCATCGAGCTAGGAACAACTCTCCTTTATGTTGCCAATCCAAGTCTATCTGGGACACCTCTATTTTTGCAGCTTGATCTACCTGTTTGTTGTTATGATGTTCGTCATTAGCCCTACTCTTGGGGACGTGAGCATCTACATGACGGACCTTCACGGATAGCTTCTTTACCCGAGTCGCAATATCTTTCCACTCCTCAGCAGCCCAGATTGGTTTTCCTCTGCGCTGCCAGTATTCCTTCTTCCACCTTTCCAGCCATCCCCACAGAGCATTGGCTACCATCCATGAATCAGTGTAGAGGTAGAGCTTTGGCCACTTCTCTCTTTCAGCAATGTCCAGGGCTAGTTGAACAGCTTTGAGTTCAGCAAATTGGCTTGATCCACCTTCTCCTTCAGTAGCCTGTGCAACTTGTCGTGTGGGGCTCCATACAGCGGCTTTCCATTTCCGGCTAGCGCCTACAATGAGGCAGGAACCATCAGTGAAGAGGGCGTATTGTCTTTCACTCTCTGGTAGCTCATTATATGGTGGGGCTTCCTTCCACACGTGTCACCTGCTCCTCTTCTTCTTCAGAAGATAACGCAAAAGTCTCACCTTCCGGCCAGTTTGTAATTATTTCCAAGATCCCAGGTCGACTTGGGTTTCCAATTTGGGTGTGCTGCGTGATGAGGGCGATCGATTTGGTCCAAGTAGCGTTGGTGGCATGATGCGTGGAGGGAACCTTTCCTTTGAACATCCACCCCAGCACTGGTAGTCAGGGTGCCAGGAGGAGTTGTGCCTCTGTGCCGAGTACTTCTGAGGCAGCTTGGACTCCTTCCTAAGCTGCCAAGACTTCTTTCTCTGTGGGAGCGTAGTTGGCTTCGGACCCTCTGTAGCTTTGGCTCCAGAATCCCAGTGGTTGGCCCCAAGTCTCACCAGACACCTTCTGCCAGAGGGTCCAGGACAGACCATTGTTCCCGGCTGCAGAGTAGAGCACGTTCTTCACCTCTGGTCCTATCCTGACAGGCCCAAAGTCTACAGCGTGTGCGATTTCCTGCTTGATCTGGGTGAAGGCTTCCTGCTGTTCAGGGCCCCAGTGGAAATCATTCTTCTTGCGGGTAACCAGGTAGAGAGGACTCACGACCTGGCTGTACTTGGGAACGTGCATTCTCCAGAAACCTATGGTACCTAGGAAAGCTTGTGTTTCCTTCTTGTTGGTCAGTGGAGACATTGGTGTGATCTTATTGATGACCTCGGGGGGAATCTGATGTCGTCCATCTTGCTACTTTACTCCCAGAACTGGATCTCTCGGGCAGGTCCCTTGACTTTGCTCTTCTTGATGGTGAATCCAGCTTCCAGGAGAATTTGGATTATTCTCTCTCCTTTCTCCAACACTTCTGTTGCGGTGTTCCCCCACACAATGATGTCATCAATGTACTGCAGATGTTCTGGAGCCTCACCCTTTTCCAATGCAGTCTGGATCAGTCCATGGCAGATGGTGGGACTGTGCTTCCACCCCTGGGGCAGTCAGTTCCAGGTGTACTGCACACCCCTCCAGGTGAAAGCAAACTGAGGCCTGCACTCTGCTGCCAGAGGAATGGAGAAAAATGCATTGGCAATGTCAATAGTGTCATACCATTTCGCTGCTTTGGACTCCAGCTCGTACTGAAGCTCCAACATGTCTGGCACAACAGCGCTCAATGGTGGATTCACTTCATTCAAGGCACAATAGTCCACAGTCAATCTCCATTCCCCATCAGACTTGCACACAGGCCAGATGGGGCTGTTGAAGGGTGAGTGGGTCTTGCTGACCACCCCTTGGCTCTCCAGCTCGTGGATCATTTTGTGGATGGGAATCACAGCATCTCGATTTGTCCGATACTGCCGGCAGTGCACTGTCGAGGTAGCAATTGGCACTTGTTGCTCTTCCACTTTCAGGAGCCCAACTGCAGAAGGATTCTCTGATAGTCCAGGCAGGGTGTCCAATTGCCTAATGCCCTCTGCCTCCACAGCAGCAATCCCAAATGCCCACCTGAGTCCTTTTGGGTCTTTGTAATAGCCAGTCCGGAGGAAGTCTATGCCCAGAATACACGGGGCCTCTGGGCTGGTCACAATCGGATACTTTTGCCACTCCTTCCCAGTCAGGCTCACTTCAGCTTCCAAAAGGGTCAACTGCTGTGATCCCCCAGTCACCCCAGCGATGGATACAAGTTCTGCCCCCACATGTCCCGATGGCATTAAAGTACACTGTGCCCCAGTATCAACCAACGCGTCATATTTCTGTGGCTCTGATGTGCCAGGCCATCAGATCCACACCGTCCAGAAAACCCGGTTCTCCCGTGCCTTTTCCTGGCTAGAGGCAGGGCCCCTCTAGCCCTGGTTATCATTCTTTCCCTGGGTGTACATGCTCGAGGTCCCTTCAAGGGGATCCTACATATCATCCTCCCTTCTGTAATATCTGGCAGCTTGGTCACGGGAGGCTGAGGCTACTTTCACCTTAGCAGAACCCCCTCGGTTAGTGCCTCCCTCCTTGAGTTCACGCACCCGCGCTGCCGGGACAGAAGTGGGTTTCCCATCCCACCTTCTCATGTCTTCCCCATGCTCACACAGGAAAAACCACAGCTCAGCTCGTGGGGTGTACCCTCTCTCTCTAGCTGGGAGACGACGGGCTCTGACTTGGGGGCCTGTGACTTGCACTGGTGCCACACTGATCTTCCTCATCTCCTCCCTCATCTCTTTCATCTCCTCTTTGAGGTCCTTGACCACAGCAGAGACATTAGCTTTCAGCAGACCATTGACCATACGGTCATAATTCCCGAGCTTGTTGGCAACAGAGCCCACTGTTTCTCGGTTATTAACAGCATCAATCGTTGCAATGAAGGTGGTGTATTGCGATGGCCCTAGCTTTGCCTGGTTCCACATCATCTGTCCTGTGCACTTGACCTTATCAGGGTCATTATCATGCTGTCCATCCCTCCCAAGGAGTACCTCTAATACTGCCACCTCTCTTAGCTGTTGGATCCCTTCCTCGAGTGTCTTCCACTGCATTCTATGATGGTACTCCTGCATTCTTTCTTTGTGAATGAATCTTTCTCTCACGCTCATTAAGAGCCGCTCCCAGAGAGAAAGGGGTCCTGGCTCCCTCACAAATATCTGGTCCACACCTGGGTCCTGGGTCAATGATCCCAGATACCTTTTGTCACCACTATCCAGTTGCACACCTGTGCCCATAAGGTCCCAAACCCGAAGCAGCCAGGTTGTATAAGGCTCACGCCCCCATTGCACAATGTCTTTTCGCATATCAAGGAGACTGTCGTACGACAAGCACTCAGTGATGATTTCCCGCTCTGGCTCTCCTGCTGGTTGTGAGGGCCCTGGCTCCCCATCATTATTGACTAGTCATACTGATTTGGTCTTATACTTCCTCCTCTGCACAGGGGTGATTGCTGCTGGCTGTGATTGTCCTTGTGGTTCAGCTGAAACCTGGACGGTTGTTACATCTGTGGGTTCCACTGCTGCACCATCGGACTCACCCTCTTTGCGGCAGGGAGAGGGTTTTTCACTAGCTGAGGAGGTGTATTCCCTCAGCACTTGGCATATCCCCTGGTGCACCTGGCCCATCTCCTGGCACATCTCCTGCATCCCCTTCTCCAGTACCTCCACCCAGTTTGGGTAGTCCATTTTTGAGGTGGGCTGTTGGGCAGTATCAGGCTGTGGGGCAGGGTCAGCCTGTGGGGCAGGATCTCTGGTATCTGGGGCGGTGTCAGGTTCTGGAGCCGGATCTGGCTCTCAGGTAGGATCTCTAGTGTCTGGGGCCGTATCAGGTTCTGGGTCAGGATCAGGCTTTGTGGTAGGATCTCTAGTCTCTGGGGCCGGTGTCTGGGTAGTTAACCAAGCCAATCTCAACTTATGCCTGAGTGCTAAATAGAGTAGGCCCATCAGCACCAGTTGGTTAGTACTCAGAGGGAATCTAAACCCTTTGAAAATTGGTGGGGTGGGCCCAAAGAACTGGTTGAGGGGTTGGGAGAAAACTTCCACTTGTGTCATTTCCTCACAGAAGGTACCATTATTAACATAACCCCAAAAACATGTATGTGATAGTGTGTGATATTGCTTAGTGTGTGATAGCGCTTTATCCATGTACCCACATTCCAGAGGAAATTAAAAGCCCATGAATTCCTCACCTTCTTGACCCATAGTGCAAACTGGATAACAGCAATGGTAGCCTTAGTCAGAGGACCCATGTTTATGTAAGGAGCTGCAAAGGGGAAGAATATAGCCACGACCACCTGCTACCCAAACCAGGGTAAACTAGACCACATAGTGCTGCCTAACAAGGTTCCTATATCCAGCACACAAAATTAAGTTATCCAGGGACTGTTATTCCTTTTTCACCTCTCTCTCTTAATGCCCTCAGGCCTCACATTCGGTGCCAAGATATGTCTTTGTTTGAAAGACAGGTATCTGCTAAGAAAGGAAGGAGCCCCCCTTGGAATGGCAGATGCAACCCCCCTTCCCTCCAAGTTATTATAATTTTGAAATCAAGGGGCTTTTAGGCAAAGATGTGGGAAATAGAAATAACAGTTCTTTACTGTTATATATCTCTATGTGTATAACCAGTCAAACAAACAACAATAACTATGGCAGTAACAGCAAACAATCACAAACCCAGTCCCAGCCTTCTTGGCTGTCAGGCCCTTTCCCCTTGGGTGCAGTTCCGCTCACAGCCGGCAGGGGCGCTGGTGGCTCCCGGTGAGCAGGGCAGATGCGATGGTTCCCCCGCGGCTGCAGGGGGCGCTCCAGAGCGAGCTCGGGGAGCATGCAGCACTGGTGCCCTGGGATCCCGGGGCGGGATGGGACAAAGGCTTCACAAACCCCTGGGCAGCTGATCCCGGTGTCCAGCCAGACCCTCGGGAACAGCAGGCTGGAATGGCAGGCTGGAACGGCAGGGACAAGCACAAATCCCGCGTGGCAGATGAGGTGTATCCAAACAGGGAACCCCCCAGAGGTCTGGGCAGGCAGGGTGAGCACGGCTACAATGTAGTGAAGGCTCAAAGCAATGGCAGGGCAGGGTGGCCACAGCCCGGCTCCCAGCAGGGTGGGGAAGGTGGGCTTTGGGATCCCGGGGCTTCTCCAGCAGAAGGAAAAGCAGCTGAAGAAAGCAGCCTCCCTCTCTGTCCGAATGTGGAGACTGACTGCCCACACACCCAGGTGAAACAAAAGAGTAGCCAGCTCTTTTGTTTTTCTGAAGTACCCAGCCATTTGTCCCCCTAGGAACATGTATGGGCAAAATTCCTTTAACAGAAAAAAAACCAAAAACAGGACAGCTCCTAAAACCCCAACATCCATACAGTAGTAGTAAGCCAGGCTTTTAAGCCCAGTGTTTAATTGAACAAGACTTTAAAATCTCACTTGCTCTCAGATACACAGTCACTAGAAGGTAGGAAAATAGCTTATGGAAGGGAGGTTACACCTCTCCATGCTGGACTGTTGGTAGGTTGAGTACATTTTGTGGAGCAGTAGTGCCAAAGGTCTAGTCCAATTTTTGTAATTGTTCTTTGGTCTCAATATAATTCTCCAGAACTACACTGGGCTGGTGATGTCCAAGGCTGTGTGCCTCTTAGATGTGCTGTTAGGAACACCAGATCACACTGATGACAAGCAATAACAGCATGATTCAACATGTGCGGAGAGGGGAGTTTTCTGGCAAACTGATTCCTTTCATGAAAATGAGTAGCTCTTGGATTTGGCTGCACCAGAGGTCCCAGTGGGAGAGGAGGTTTATTGGACATAATTCCTGAGGGTAATGAGCATGTCTGTGAGAGAATCTTCTAACTTTCGATGGAGGAAAACAAGTGTGTTGCGATGAGCCATGAACAGCCGAATCAAGTGGACCAAAAGGCCCATTGGTTTGATGCTTCCACAGCCCAAAACACTTGAGCATTCAAAAGGCTGTGAAAAATACCTAACTCCGTGCCTTACCACTGGCTGCAGCCTTCCCCCCCCCCCCCCCCCCCCCCCCATTTCTCATATTCGGTTGCCTTTCCACAGAATTCTATGTTCCTCAGTAGTTAATTGGCCCTTGTTACTCCCTCCCACCTAGCACTTCTCCCATTTGCTGTAATTCCTTCTCCCCACATTGGTAACACCCCCTGGCTGATGTTCCATTGGTTACTGTGTGTTTTCCACACCTGTTCTGTAGGAGTATAAAACCCCCCGCAAGCCATGCAGCATCGGCTTTCTCCATGGATCTCTCTCCAATAAACCCGCTCCCCCTCGAAGGAGTCCCTCCACTTTTACCCTACTTCCTTCGCATGCCCTCAACATCGGAGGGCAAGGTGAACCCAAGCCGATGCTTCGCCTGCCCTCCCCGTGCTGAGATCAACTTCTGTCCTTCTCCGCTCAAAGCAGGCAGAAGTTTGCCCAGTGCCTGGGACAGTGTGATAGCCAGCATGCCACCATGGCACAAGTGAGCAAGGTTTTTTTATTTGAGTGAACATGAAGAAATTACACTGAAATGACTGTGAGTGCCAAAGTGCTCAGGATTTAACATAGGAAAATTGACTGTCCAAAAGAGAAAATAATCCAAATTAAAGCTCACATTGAACAATGCTGAAAACTCAAGGGCTTGGAAAACAGAACGGGCTTCTCTGGAAGGGGTCAGAAAGCAGCTACCTCAAACACTTCTGCAGGTGAAGTCATGAAAATGAGAAAAGCATAAGATCAGCATTTCTGTTGTGTTAGTCCTTACATGGATTCCATGGGCATAATTCATGAAACCATCAAGATTTTTCTATCACCATGGAAAGAGATCATTGCCAATTTGTTCTTTCATCCCATTACTGTTATTCTTGCAAGGAAACATACGCAATCGAGTATGTTATTACTGCAACTACAATTCACCAACATTTCCCATTATAAGATGCTATTTTCAGTTGCTTACAATGTGGTCAAACCATCAAAATTGCAAAAGCAATGGCATTTCAAAATTTACACTTTCAACTTAGAAAAATGCAGATATTAAAGCACTAAGACAGGGCTGAGTTTGGGTTTGTCAGAGATCAGTGGCACAGAGTGTAAAATTAGCAAACTGAAGATGCAAGGGGGAGGATAAGTTTCTAGTTCATTCAATTCTCAACTGTATAGCAGGATTTCTGTGCAGTTCTGCACATGGGGGAGACATCCAGGCTAGCATGTGTTTCCAAAGTGAAATGAGACAATGATTCTTCTTTAACAGCCTTGTGTCTTGTCTATAGCTAAATTAAGTATTTCGGGCTTTTCCTTTTGTGAAGGTGTGAACCCCTACAGCTAACATGGATGAAATAAGCAGTGGTTTGGGAAATGTCATGTCAGCCAGAGATGTATTTACACAGGGAACACTGAGGTCTTGCTCAAGAAAGCAAAATTGTCTGTTCCATGTTGAACAGCTATATAGCAAAACAAATTTTAAAAAAGAAAGTTGTGATTTATAGTCTTGACAATGCTGCAAGCAACAAGAAAGTCCTGCAAAGTCACTGAAATCTGTGGGAAGGTTGGAAGCTACCAAAACCAGTTTGAGAACCAAAACTAACTGTTGTTACCATGCCTAATTCTGGTAGACATAAAATGGCACATCTCTGACAGGTAACAAACAGCAGAGAGACACCCAGAACATACACACCTTTCTCCTGCTTTCTCACTAACAAGGCACACTGTCCTTTTTGAAATACAGTTGCATGACTTTCCTAAACAATCACCAGCATGACTGTTTCCAAACATACAGCTCTATTCCTACACTGAACACTACTTTAATCATACTGAGACCTGCCCATCTCTCTTGACATAAAATAAGTTGAGGAACACAGTGCTCTGAATAAATTCTTGCTTAGCAAATACAATCTTGATTTTAAAAAAAAATCTATAGAAAAGGATATAAACATTGGAAATACCTGCATCTGTGTGGACTAACTATATCAAGACCTCAATTCATGTAAGTATGTAAACATATCTTTATAGAAAATACCATGTCATTCTTACTGGAGCATTCTGACCAGAAAGGCATGTAGAGAAAGCAGAACTGAATCATCCCAAGTTGCTAGTAAGTCTTTAAAGTTTCTTTTTTCCCTTTTTTCCTTTTTCTTTTTTTCTTTTTTTTTTCTTTTTCTCTTTATTTTTTTAAGTAGTAGTATACTTTTTATAGAGTCATTTGAGGTTTATGAAAAAGAAATCTGCAATTATGAAGTAAATTGCCAAGCAAAAATAAACTGAATTGTGCCTATCCATCCTCTGTTGCTGTTAGCAAACTTCAGTCATGCTTTCTTTTGGTTTTAATATTCCTTCTGCTCCTTCAAAGAACAAAGCAAATATCTCTTGCCACCAAGGGAAAATATTTGGTAAATGTGGTAGCCTGCAGCCTAACTAAATCCTGATATAAGTTCACCCCACGAGTACAAAAGGCCATCATCACTGCTCCTGGTGGGCTGTTAATTGGACTGCCTTTTTATGCTCAATTAAAGGAACATCTGTAATCTAATGGCTGTTGTCTTGGGTTACAATGTCACATGTAACCAAAAGTATGTATTCTAACAGCATGAGCTGTTAAAAATGGTGGAGCAGTGTTCTTTATCTTCTGCATGCCTCAGCCCTGATAACTCTCTCCAGGGAAGCAGCAGCCACCCTGAGGGGGTCATCTCTGCTAATGGGCCATCAAGGTTTCCCAGCATGACTCACAGAATTACATCATCCCATTGTGAGATGCCCTGCCCTGGGGGGAGGAACCAAACATTCCTACCTGTATATAATCTGAGGCTTGGGACACCATGAGGGCACTGCTACTGGATTCCCAGAGTACAAGAGCTCTCAACCACCTCCACTGGACCTCCACAGAAGGACCAGACCTTTTTCTACAGGATCACTGCTTTGACAAAACCACATCTGTGGGGTATGCCCAGCCACTGCCCTGGAGGGATCTCTGCTGAGATAAGGAGATTGAGCAATCTCCCAGCAGGACTCCCTGGAAAGGCAACCACTTTGGTCACGGCGAGGAAAGGCAGACCCACAATCCTTTGGGAGACACTATGCAGATCATTCTGTAACCCATTGATCTGTTCCCATCCCAGATACTCTGTAATCCATTGGTCCCTTACTGGTCCCCTGTATCCCTATAAAAGCAAGCTCTCTGGGGCCCCTCCCAGAGAGGGTTCTCATCCCTGGCTCCCCCCTTCACCGGAGGGGACACACAATAAAGCTACCTCTGTGCGGAGCCAGCCACACAAGCCTTCTCATCTCTCTCTCTGGTCTGGCTTGTCCTGGAGGCTGCCCTGCAGAGCTGAGCTGGAATCACAAGCTGATAATCACTAAAGAGCTAACAGCTTCTGCATGGGCCCTCCTGCCAGCAGCTGAGGGAAGACACTGGACCTCGGGAAGGTGATTCCTTTCGGGACCATCTCCCCGGACCAGTCACCCCTTCCTGGGTCAGAGCCGCTGACCCCTTCACCAGCTGTAATACACATCCATCACTCCAACGGGACTGCAGCCACCACTTAATCGGACTGCTACCATTACCCTGATCAACAGGGTGTCAGGTTGTATTCTGGCGTTCTCAGTTTAAGCCAGTGTTTCTGTATTATTGCCTTTATTGTAATTGTCCTATTAAATTGTAGTTCTAACTTGGCATCTCTCGCAAAATATTTGTGTGGAGTTAATTCCTCCTGCTTGATTTGCTTTCAGAAGAGCACATCTGTGCACAATGAACTAGTGCATGCAATTTTCTCTGAGACATGATGGTTTTTCACCATCAGCCACCATTCCCTAGAGATAAACACATAGAATTTGTTTGATCTATCAGACAGCACCCGAAGGAGAAACCTGACATATTACACACACACACCCCTCACTCTATTTTTATTTAAACCGGAGCAGATATTTCTGAAGAAGGAAAGAAAAACTGGCAGAGGAAAAGATGATGTAAAAAAGTGGTGCTTGCATAATAGATGATGTGACTTGTTAGGAATCCTTAATTATTTTTTACCATTTGGTGCAAGTATTTTCAGATACATGAGTATAGCTTCTATAGATTTCCCTCAAAAACTTCTCAAGAGAGCACAGGATCCCAGAAAAGAGTATTCTCCTTTACAAGAGCACATTTACAATGTAAGAGCTAATTAGCAAATGTAAGTACAATGTTTAAAGCATGGATGCAGGCCCTAAGTTTAGGTATCACCAGTTACTAAAGGTACTGAACTACCATTAGTCTTGAGTCCTTGATAACCATATGTGAAACATCAGCATTAGAAAAATGGCAGGTTCAGGCTGAGCATGAAATATTTTGAGAGGTCTGAGAAGCTTATATTTCTTGTATTTGTACTCAAAATAACTTGGCAGCTTGCTGAAAACAAACAAGCAAGATCCTTTTCTCCCCAGTGCAATGCTTAGTTTAATTTCAAAGCTCTCCACAACATAATGTTGTGGAAGCCAAATTATAAATAGGTTGAAGAAGAAATTAGACTCATTCATCTTTGGTGGATATTAATCAGGATAATCAGCGTGGAAAACAATACTAAGCCGATTACCAAGACTAAAAAAGATATATGTGGAAAGATATTCTAGACACACTTTTTTTCTATACTGTTTTCCTGAGTTTTTCCCAAACTACTGGTTGAGAGCATTTACTACACTGGATCAATTTCTGGATTGATCTGAAATAGCAAACATAATACCCTACCACAGGAAAAGGACCAGGTACTTAAAATAATTCCAGTTCTGTTTGTTTTCCAAATTTTGAACAGAATGTGAACTCTAATTCAATGAAACTGTACTTACTATTGTTACATTTGCACTGAAAGCATCCAGGCATTTTAAGATGGAATCACAATAAAAACGGTCATTTAAATTATCATATCCCTCATAACAGAGTTTCCTGATCTAAAGAAAACCAAAATTAAACATGAAGACAGATGGGATGTGTAAAGAAAAATATCTATCAAAGTCATATGCAGCGCAGAAATGATGCAGGATTTGCACTGAAGCAGCAAACCCTACACTTTCAGTAGAAAATAGGTTAGTTTCTTTCCATTCACCTCCCAATACAGCTATCCACTTGTCTTTTGAGATTTGCCTTTTACCAGGTATCTTGGATCAGGTTTTATTTTTGCCATTCCTGGAAATGTTCAAGGCCAATTTGGATGGGTACCTGAGAAACCTGACCTAGTGAGTGGCATCCCTGCCCATGGCAGGGGTTTGGAATTTGATCATCTTTAAGGTTCCTTCCAATCCTAACCATTCTAGGATCTTAATTGCAATTAAGGAACTATGGTTGTAGGAGCCATCTTTCCTTATGACATTACATTTCTGAAAGTGTCATCAAATAGCAAAGGACAAAAAAATCTCAAACTGCTTTTTAATTAGGCTGTGTATTGCAGCATCACCCATCTCCAGCATTCAACATGAGAGACCATGGGTTTAATGTATCTCGTAACTCTGTTTCAATGGCAAACACTGACAAATCCCCTAATCTATATCCACAGGTCAAGTAGAGATACTGTCTCCATTGTTACGCACTCAGTTTCATCAGTTCAGGATCTCACCCACAGCCTTGAATGTGACCTTGACTTGGATCCCTGTCCTAGGAAACAGTCAAAACAGGCATACCTGGAAGGACATAACAACTATTATAGGACAGCAGCTGTTAACAGTTACCTCACATTATAAAACATAGCCTCATGCCCTTACTTTTCACCCAGGTAGACTACACAGAACTTCAAACCTTTCTTGAAAGTATGAAGTGGCCTGTCCATTCACCTATAGACAGGGCCCCATGCTGAGAGAAATCAATGCCCACAAATAGCTTACATGGTAAATACTTCCTTTATTTCCTAGAAGAGCAAAACTTTTGACATAAAGAGTGACAACTATCCATTTTTAAATAACTCACTTTGACTTTCTGAGCAGTTGATTTCAGAAAACTGAAAATTGTCTGAAAAGTCAAGAGAATTTTTCTTTCAGAACTCACTTTCTTTTGTTATTCTATTTTTCCCAGCAAAAATTACCTGTTTCTTCTGCAGCTGTGCGTAGAGCACAGATCTTTATACTCCAACAGGGTTTTCCAATTCAGAAAATAAGATACACATGTAGGAGAAAAACAGCAAGAGCACAGACTTACGAAAAACATTACTAAAAAAAGTGCATGGGCAAATATGAAGAACAGAGAAGATGAATAATATAAAAACAGTAATGCAAGTAATGATATTCAAGTCAAATATTAGGTCAGTTTAATGCAGTGGAGATGTGCACCAGGGAGGAGGAGGACAATGACCACCCCTTGGAGCTCAAGCTTTTCTGCAACAGTTCTTGAAACAGCAAGAAATAAAATAAGAAAAACTTATTCTCAATAATTCTGCTAAACAGAATCCAGTGAATGAAGTAGCTGAAGGACAATAATATTTACAATGTGAAATTACAGGGGTACAAAAAGAAGTGTTAAACAAATTGCACACCAATGAGGAGGGAAGAAAACAAAAAAAAGTTGCCAGGAATAGGTCGTAATGAAAGTCACAACAGAAGGTTCATAAGAAACATCATTTAGTCCTATAAAGAATATTGTTACACTCCTCAAGAGATGAAACAGGCAGTGGGGAATTAAACGAACCCATGCAGACAGAGATGGTGTAGGATGATTGTTTGATTTGCAAACTTTGCATCATATAGATGAGCAATAAAAAAGTGTTACAGCACACATACTGTTGATAAGATCCTTCAATAGCATCCAACTTAGACTTTCCTTGGTTTGGAAACTTAAGATTCACAGATTTATTTGTTTTTCAATTAGAAAGGAACTGATCACAATGCAGCTCCCTAAAGACCACTTTTTCTAGGCCTTATATAGTATATTTACAACCCGAATATTTATGCTCAATACATTTTGGAACTTTTGCTTGAAATCTCACGTACAAATAAGACAAAGCCCAAGCATTTCTTTATATTGCATTAAGCAGTCCAAACCAAGACAGTAATAGTCTTACCACAGCCTTACACATCTTGTGCATGATAGAGCATTTAGCTTGTGTAAAATAAAGTAATGAGCACCATAAGAAGACACTTTAAACATTTCTTCACATAATTTTTTGTGCTCATACATATCCTTATGAGATTCCTCACTGTTTAGCTTAAGCTGACTATTACTGCCATCAAACATACTAACCCACCGAAACACTTAGTGAGAGATATTGCTGTTTCCATATTATTGTTTCTCCTCCACCCTACCTTTCCATTTTTTACTGGCTTGGACTAAAGTTCTTTGGTGCAATGAAGAAATATCATATTTAGGAGCTGTCTGTTCTTCCTGCCTTCTCACATGCCTCCCCTTCCTTAAGTGCATGAAGTAGCAAATAGATAAAAATCATTTGAAGGGCTAACAAATGTGGCATTTAAGTAAAACCTATAAAATGCAACCTTGTTGCCTTTGTAAAATTATGGCTCAGGCCTGTTACTTCAGCTAGAAAAGGACTGTGAGAAAAGTCCATGAGAAGAAAAACAATTAGTTTTTACCCGTGAGAATGTAGTATCAACAGAAGCAAGAAAGTTAAACAATGGAAGGAGAAAAACAGCAACATATCTGCGCCTGTTATTTTTCTGAATGCTTAAATGCTTATGCTGTAGGTAGCCAATGGTAGTATATTGTAGTTAATAATAGCCAATGAGTCTACTGTAGTAGTTTAGCAGCCAATGAATATGTAACACGAATGATAACATACAAAGGGTGTATAAAAGAGCCTGCTATGTTTAATAAACGGCTTTTTGGCCCTTGAAAGAGGCACTGTCTGTGTGTGTTGTGGCCACCTCAACAGCAACAAACAAATAATAACTTCGCAAATCTTTCCATGAAAAACACCAAACCTCAGCGAGGGTAGGCTTTGACTCAGTGATGTTGAGAGAGAGCAATATATATGCCTCAACATATGTCACAAATGAGGTGAAAGAAAATTCTTATAAAAAAACTGTGTTGCCCTGTGCCCATAGAAGCTTCAACTGGCAGCCAGTCAGGGCAATAGACTGTGAGCAGCTCCTCAACCTTTCCCCCCCACCATGTTTGCTGGTGAAGGCAAGTACCCAGATGCCCGCGAAAAATGCCCCCCAAAGACGGGCCCGCAAAGCCAAACTGGGGGAGGAGTTTGGGGTACATAAAAGCAGCTAGCCGCAACACCATGAGGTCTGTCTTGTCTTTTTGCTTTGGGTTGCTTGGAGGGTCAGCTTGGCCCCTTCTGCTCCTGCCTTTGTGCCCTCTCCCTTGTGGTCCTGTTTTCCCCGCCCGTGCCTGCTTTGCCCTGCTGTGCCAATTCCGGGAACTAGCTTGTCACCGTGAGGATCTCGTGCCCACAGCTGCCGCCTGCACTCAGATTCCATCCGCCACCTGGACCCAGCTCGTGGCCGCTGCCCACACCCAACCTGCAGTTGCCGCCACTTGCATCTAGCTGTGACCACCGCCGCCGCCGTGTTCCCCGTAGCAACGAGCCCAGAGCACAACCCTGCGGCACCCAACCTGGAGCCACTGGCGCCCGCAGCCACCGCGTCCCGACGCTGAAAGTCCGCAGCTGCTCCAGGAGCGCGCCTGTAACCTCAATAGCCTGTTCCCTGCCGACGGAAGGGGCACGCAGCCTGATGCTCTTTAAAAATTGCGCCCAGCCTGCCGTGGAAGCTTCTCAAACGCACCTCCGTCTGCCAAACCAATGCTGTCAAATAGCTGGGGTTCTGTGGTAACGCTGTCCCCTGCCTTCTGTTTCTTTCCCTCTGCTCCTTTTTCCTGTTCCCCCCTCCCCCTTTTTTTTTTAATAAGAACACTTAGGTTTCTTTTTTGTTGTTGTTTGTTTGTTTATTTTATTTCAATAAACGGTTTTCAGATATAATATTGCCATGTTAGTGCTTGATTTTTCATCAGAAAAATGTATCAAAAGAATCCTTCCCGGCTCCCCCTTTTATAGTGGAACAAGACAGATGTGTTGAAAGCAGCACACTCTCCCCATCATGCCTCCTAATCTCTCAACCATTTCACCTAAAATTTGGATTATTAAGAGATATAATGATGTAAACAAAATGCTCACCCTGCCCACAGATACTTACCAGGGTGACAGGTTTCCAGCTACCTCAGGACAGCTTTGATCTTGAGTTAACACTTCTCTCCAGCACTGTAGGCTACACATTAACAGAATCTGTGTCATATTCAAAATAATGAGTAATTATTGCCTGGAGCCTAATTTTATAACAAAGTTTGACCATTAGTCATTGATTTAATACTGATCAGTACCTTACTGGAATAGTATAATTTTTCAATACCCCTTTAGAAAATGTTCCTTAAATGTATCTTTGTATGTTGTGAAAACATCCGGAGATGACAGGCAACTTCAAGCAGATGTGCGAATCTCAAATGTCAAAAGACTGAACTAAGTGTCTAAAGTTTGGGCCATTGGAGAAATGATGGAAGGCTTCCAAGCCTCATCTTTTCTGCTTCCTGAAAATTTTTGTGGCTTATGTCTTCTAGCATCAAGTAAACCCCAGAAATTCTCTGAGAAAAAGGGAAAATACTCAATTTGGCATGATATTAATAGCATAAATCTTGGAATAACTCCATCCTGCTCTTGACCACAGAGTTCTGTAGATAAGAAGTAGTAAAAAAATTATGTGCAATGTGGTAGTCCTGCTTGGGAATAAAAGCAAACTCTGACAAGTTTGCTCACAACTGACTGTGTTACAAGAGCCAAAAAATACAATTACTTCACTGGTTCAGAGCATTTGTATCAGCAGAGTGCTTCAAGCACTCTATATTTGTGCTTGAAATAGTAGCTGAATTTAAAGGAAATTGTAAACAGCACAAACCCCCTTATTGCTCCCTATTCCTTTGTGATTAGGATCCCGCTGGGAGGTAGTATTCCGTGTCCTGAAGGTATGCCACAGCTACTAATCCAAAGACAAGGGCTAGATTTTTTGCATTTATTTTCGGAATTCATATTCTCTTTTGAAGGAGAAAATTCATTAACAACTTCTGAAACAGCTGGAGCCATTTCCAAAATAATAAAAGAACAAAACAAAGCAAGAGCAACCAAACTACTTGAATGAAACTGGCAAGTACAGAGGAAAACGTAAAGCAAGATATAAAACCTCAAACTAGGATGATGGGAAGAAGGGAATGAATCCAAGTCAGCTGCCTGCCCCACCTTTGGTTCTTGGTTAGCTTAGGCATTCCTTCTCAAAAAATACATATAACATCCAGAGTCCATAATGAAAATAATTAGAATATCACCAAAAATTTACAAAGAAGTATAAAAGAAATAAATGGGTTTACCTCTGGATTGGGAAATGTACACCATATATAACATAAATATATCAAGGGATCAAGTCAGCTGCCCTGAAGAAAGAAGGAAAAAGTAATAAAAACATGCCTTCCTTAAGTAGAAATTCATTGTTGAAAATATAAGACAACCCATTTAGAGTTGCTACTAATACAGATATATTAATATAAAGCTTGCTGATACTTCATTTTGCAAGTCACTATAAATTTACTCAAAAAATTATTTAATTCAGTGGAGGACAGGAATTACCTTGAATAAGATCTGCATTTACAACTTCTGGAAGAAAAAAGACCAAGTCAACTGTTAGCAGCCTGACGTTAAAAATATACATATGAACATGCAATTTTACATCAAAATACATGTGAAACATCTAGTAGAGCCAGGGACAGGGAAGCTGAACAAGTTAGTGTTCATCCCTGCATGTCAGAGATTGCTTCTAGCATGGTGACAATAAATGACATTGAATTCAGATTAAAAGTGACTAAAGGATAATTCCTGAGATCACCTTTCTCTATATTAAGGCTTTGCATAAGTAAGATTAGTGAACATCATCAGAGTGTGTAAATCTTCTCCAAAGAGAGAAAGATCTGCAAGTCAGGCATTTATGAGCTAAGATGAAGGAAGCAGCATAGAGCATTCTAACAGTATCTCTTTCAAGAAAGTGACATTAATAAGTTCCAAAAAAGTGAAGCGAGACAGGGAAAAAGATAATAAACACTAGGTAAGTAAGCATGACCTCTGTTTCTGAGTCAAGGTCAAGAAGGAACAAAAATACTGGGAGCTGTTTTCCCTTTCTGCAGGAAAAACACCAATGTGTTCCGTGTAGATGTCAAGCTCCTCAACTATTTCCATCAAATGAGACTGAGGCTGACTCAAAAAATCATCAGGGAAAAGGACAAACTACAACATTCACAAGCACTTACAGTCACTGTGTGAGAGCAAATGCCAGGTGCCCTGGGAAATCAAAAAAGATTTCAGAAAGTTGTTTAAAATGCACCACCTGAACTAAGACGTATGACAAGAGCAAAGGGAGTTGTGAAGGAGGGAGACTTTAAAGAGCAAAGCTGATTATCAAGAAAAGCAAAGTGCATTTACGCAATGCAAGCAAAGATAATGGAACTTGTGCTAAGTCAAAGCTAGGTGGGTGTTCATGCAAAGCAGCCAAAAAACCCTGAACAACTGTACCCAGAGAGGGGAATCTACCAGGGAAGGAGAAAGATGAGAGGTGGAGGAGGACAGTCATCTACACTGAAGTGTCTTTATCCCAGAAATCCTGTACATTATGGACAGGCAAAATACTCCAACTGAGGGGGACTGAGGCCTGATGTATGGAACACCCATTAATCGTGAAAACAGACAAACCAAAGTGAGAATTAATTTTTTGTCATAATGACCTGCATTTCTGTCACTGACACATAACAGGTTCAAGGATTCACCTGGGCAGCAATCTTAGCCCCAAAGATCCAAGCTGAAGGGAAAGAAATGAATGAAGTACACAAATGAAAACCGCAGCTAAGTAGCAGTAGCAGTTACTGCAAATTCCTTAGAGTAAAGCAGGCCATATATTTGAACTCTCAGAGCATGGCAATACAACAGTAACAGGTAACAGAAGAAAAAAATTTCAATGAGAACTATGAAATACAATTATGTGGGTGGAGTGAGAAGCTGTATAAAAATCTTTAGCTCAGAAGAAATCTTGAAAATCTATCCAAGGCATCACAAGTAATGCATATACAGCTTTTCATCACTAAAAAAATCATCAATGGAAAGAAAAAAGTGTGAGAAATGGTTTTGAAATGACAGATAATTTGAAGAATCTAACACCTGTGAAGATAAAGAGGTAAGGAGAAGAATCAGATAAAAACGCTGGAATTTAGTGACCGGTGAAATAAGCATTAGACAAATAGGTTTGATTTTATAAAGATTAGAATTAGACACTAAGGAGTTAATAACAGAGGAGCTGATTCTGAAGACTCAAAATAACTGCCTGCCTGGTTTCATTTTGATTATTAAACACTCTCTCCTTACCATGCAATAAAATATTTGCACAAGATTGGTAGACTACACAGTAGTTAGTAAACAGCCTACTGATAGCTACAATAAAGAAAATTCTAAGAAAATGTCAGGATAAGGAAGCAGTTGTATCATTTAAAATGCCCCGGTGGAAGTACAGATAGCCCAATATTGAGGATAATTTTCTATTCCAATTTCTGTTTCAAAATATCAAAGCAGGAAATCATACCATCCCCTGCTTAGATCATTAGTTAGGTTAGCTAAGAAGAAGATGAACTTCCCACTGATGCTATGTTTGAGGAAATTATTCATTGTGTGTTCCCTTGGGCTGGATGCCGAAAGGAAATTAAAGATCCATTGGCCAACTCAGTTGCTATGCAATAACAGCATCTTAAAAACAGCTCACTATCTTTGCCATGTCAGGCCAACCTCTCTTCAAATGAAAGCTAATAAGATTTGAATTGAAGGGTGTGTTGATGGAGTTTGTAATGTCTGGGACAGACTCTCAGCTACTAGGACAGATTTAAGAGCCAAGATAGAGTACTTGCTGAGGACTGGGACCCAAAAACTTGCCAACTTCCTGACCACAGATTTCAGTTGGGCAAGGGGCGGGGGGGGGGAGGGGAGGGTGGAGTGGAAAAAGAAGCAACATTTGGGGGTTTTGTTTGGTTTTGGTTTTCCATAAATGTCGTCCTTCTTAAAAAAAAAAAACACTCCAAGGTGCCATATGACTGGACAACCTGTACACAGCTCTAAACAAAGTATCACCTTAAATCAGCACAGGCACAGCAAAACACTAAAAATTTTGCAGCCACTTTGAACAAGGACACCTGGCTCCAACTTATTTCACATCATTGCATTCCTGTCAGAAGCAAAGCTTTCTCAGTCACACAGATATTCACGGAGATACTGGTCTTTGGTGATGCCAAACATTGTCCCAGTACTGAACAACACACAGTGACTCATTCACATCTCACATAGTCTCAATGGTGAAGACAGAGCACACCAGACCTGAGCCCATTTTTGTCTATTTTCTACCTCTCTCCATCCTTCCCATCACTGCACCACTGGGGGCACACACTTTTTTTGTTTCTTCTCAATTTGCCTGCAAAAAACAGCAGACCTCCTCTGGAGAAAGGGGGAAAGTTCCCCACATTTAAGCTCCCTTGAACTCAGCAAGGCTTACTTTCCGTTGAATCTTGCAGTCATTTGAATATCACCTTCAAACATCTATTTGGTCAGTGTCTATGAGCAAGTGTGGCTTTCCGCAATAGCCCTCCATTGCTTGTAGCATATCTAAAAGACACTTTCAAAGTTCTATTCATTATGACACAGAACTCTAGCAAGTACATACTAAATGGAACTGTGGAAATGCAAGAGTTGTACATCTAAGTATTGAGAGATAGATAGATAGATAGATAGATATAGAAATATATACAGCCAATCATCATACTCTCATCTGGAGACTCATGGACACTGCATTGTTTCCCACAACAAAGTATATAAATATGTGAAGAGAATGTGGGTTTTTTATAGATTACCTTCTCCTATTTTAGCCACCATATTAAATGCATTGCTTTGCACTATCATATAGAGACACTTCTGTGGGGGAACACACCCACTTAATTGATAGCAGCGTGGGGAAGCATGAGCCCTTTTTTAAATGCAAGAAGAGCACCCCTTCTAAATTTACAGGGATGGACTGGAATTTGTCACGAAAGAAATCCTTCTGCCTAGTCCAAAAGAAAAGGTCATTTTCAGCACAAGTTAAAACATCTGCAAGTTTTTTCAGGACTCAATAACAATAGCTTCAGTAACAAAGAGAACAGGTCTCAGACACAGAGGGAAATGTATAAATATTCTCCATGGTTACTAAGTTCAACTATAATCATCTGAAGAGCAAGTGTCTTTGTCCCCATTTAGTTCAATCAGAATGGAAGCATCTTCAAAAGCAAGTCATAGATCCTCTTTATATCATATATTTTTAGCCAAAAATCTTGTTTATGCTATCTGTAAAAGAATGCACTTCCCAGAAAACACAGAGCATTAATGAGTTCGGTAAGATATAAATGGGACATAAGGTACATAATCAGCCTGGGTGAAGGTTGGGCTGATGTTATATGATCACTATAGTAAGTATGCTGTAAGAAAGTGTCTTGGGTTACAATGGAAAGTGTAACCAAAAGTATGTATTCTATTACCATCTGCATGAGCTGTTAAAAATAGTGGAGCAGTGTTCTTTATCTTCTGCATGCCTCAGCCCTGATAACTCTCTCCAGGGAAGCAGCAGCCACCCTGAGGGGGTCATCTCTGCTAATGGGCCATCAAGGTTTCCCAGCATGACTCACAGAATTACATCATCCCATTGTGAGATGCCCTGCCCTGGGGGGAGGAACCAAACATTCCTACCTGTATATAATCTGAGGCTTGGGACACCATGAGGGCACTACTACTGGATTCCCAGAGTACAAGAGCTCTCAACCACCTCCACTGGACCTCCACAGAAGGACCAGACCTTTTTCTACAGGATCACTGCTTTGACAAAACCACATCCATCACTCCAAAGAGACTGCAGCCACCACTTAATCGGACTGCTACTATCACCCTGACCAACAGGGTGTCAGGTTGTATTCTGGCGTTCTCAGTTTAAGCCAGTGTTTCTGTATTATTGCCTTTATTGTAATTGTCCTATTAAATTGTAGTTCTAACTTGGAGTGTCTCGCAAAATATTTGTGTGGAGTGAATTCCTCCTGCTGGTTTGCCTTCAAACCCAACCAAAAAGGCATAGGTCAATTGGGAAATGGTCAGAAGTCCATAAGACGAGACCTGTGAGAGAATGCAATGATTGTGCAGTTTAAAGAGGAATCATCTGGGAAAAAAAATGACATGGAAAAACATTCAAAACAACAACAACAACAAAAAAGTCACAAGGAGAGGAGGAAACAAATGGAAAACTTAATAACTCTTGCTCAGGCCTCTGGCTGTGATTTTTGCTGGAAGCAGACTGCAGTGTTAGATGACGAGAGCATTTCTTGCAATCCTACATGTTCTCCACACCTATAGTGAGCAGAAGACAGAATGGTGAGGCTTAAATCTACACAAATGAAAAATCAGGTTACTCTTGAAGAAAAGCAGAACAAAAGGTCTCCCCATCAAAGAGGACAATGATTATTCTTAACTGAATGGTCAGAGGAAAGGCAGGATTTCAACCAAAGGAAATTTTTTCAAAAGAAACCCTGTCACAGCATGACACAAATGCTGCCTTTGGAGAGAAAAATGGACTGGATGACTATCAGGCCTTCTCCCACCCTATGATACAAGGATTTAATCTTGCAATGTTGTCTGGCCACCACTCTTCCTGCATAAAAGGTGTCAAGATTGATTTTAGAGATCTGAGCTAACTAGAAAACATCTGGTTGGAGCAAACCTATCATGCTAAGTATTATTTTCCTAAGGTAATAACTAAAATAAAAGAGGTAAGGAAGAGCCTATCTACCCAAGGCTGCTACTGGGTCAGTTACTGAGCACTAACAAACATACATCTACCAACACACTCTATGAACCTTTTTTTCATGTTGAAAATACCTTTGTGAACTGGTTGCTAGGAGCTCTGCTCCTTGATATTTACATGCTTGAGCAAAAACATGCTGTTTAGCAAAACATCATAATAAATGTCATTTTTAAGCATCATCTGCTGCAGTTCTGATTTGCTTGTAAGCAAAGTATGAGCACCATATATTACCGTAGGCCTGTGCCCTAGGGTATTTCACCATCTCCCGCAGCCATAGGGAGGAGGAGGAGAGAAGATCCAGCAAGCAGGAATTGTGCAGCAAGATTTATTCATTTAATTATTTTACAAACTCTTTTATAGACTTTTTTCTTCATAATCTATTTGGACAAAGGATCAGCCACCCCTTGGGGTGATTGGCTAAAATCCTAAAACATCCATTGTCAAAATATTTTTCTACTATACCATGAACAAGACTTTTCAAGGTTGCAGGTGGCTTGGTTGTTTACATTCCCTGCTACCTTTCCTGCATGAGAGAAAAGTCTCTCATGGACTTAGAAAATAGCAAGAAAATCCTTGCTAGCAGCATTTTTGTATCTACAATCATATTAGATCTCAGAGGGAAGTCTTGTTTTGCAACAGCCAAATACAGGTTGTCTCATAATTGTGTGGGCTGGTGAAGCCACTTGAAAGCAAGTTTTAAAAATTAATTTAAAATATATGTATTTTACTGGCAGCAATATCTCTATTTAAAATCTCAACAAAAATAAATGGGTTTGTAGGAATATTCCTATTAATTTATTACGTCTCAATAATGAATGTCCATTATTAGACATTAGCCTGACCTCAAAAGAAGAAGAATGCTATGTTTGACCTCCAATTCTGGCAGATTAGTAGCTGGATTAGTAGCTTTTTCTCTATGTGTTGATTTTTTACATGTTAGAGGAGAAAAATGCTATTTCTGTGTACTTTAGTTGTTACAGGGACTTTTCCTTGCCTTTGAAAATGGTTGAGGGGAGCTGTGTCAGCACAGGAGCAAGTGAGTAAGCAACCACTAGGAGGTGGCTTTCAGACAGAATCCCATGGGTTTGATGGACCAAGAAAAGTTTTCCCTCAACAGCTCTTTAGATCAGCTTTGAATGAATAAAATCATAATTTGCTGAGTATGTCTGGGACTTGCCACCATCAGGGCTGGCTGCAGCCTGGACACTGTGCAAAGAGCATTCCCTACAGCACCACTCTCAGGGAGGACCTGGATGGAGAGCAGGTAGTCCACATCCCACTATGTCCTGCCAAGATGCAAGAAGCTGTGAGAAAGGAAAATTGAAAAGCCAGTCCTTATTTCATCCCTGCTGCTATTATGCAAATCAATTAATAGAGAGCAGAGACTTTCAACTTCTAAACCAAGTCAAAGTGACAGTGATCAAAAGCCTTTACTGGCCTGGCTGCTCAGTGACAAAGACAAGGATTTGAGCAGTACGTCTCCCAGGAGCTGTACATTAGCCTCACAAGACAACCTGCTAGTGACAGGAAAAGAATGACTAGCAATAGTGTGTTACAGGAGTTTTGGGTACCTTACACATCCATGGCTTCTGCAGTAGGACAGTGAGAACAGCACATGTGGGCAGAGCTTGCAACCTTCAGCCATTACTTCAGAGAGAGAATGAGAGAGAGGAAAAGATCTTAGATGATCTGTCTCCTGGGACAGTGAAGTGACTCCAGGCTGTCCATTGAAGACTGATGAACTGCCAAAATCTGTTAAATAATGAATTCTGTTCTAGTTTGGCTTGACTTTAATAACCAAAAATCTTCTGCACCGCTGGGTGTATGAAACTACCCATTAACTGATTTGTCATGGTACCTCAGTTAAGGAAGCTGGAAAATCCTACTTACCAAAATGTAAGAATCTACATCTAGCCCCAATATTCCATAGAGTATAAGCATAGAAAACTGGCTTTATGTAAAGTCTGAACTTTTGTTAAAATAGAAGGAGGAAAAAATATATTATGTCAATTAGGGATTATGAGAAACAGAGATGGTTACAATCAACATAAAGTTGATCTAAATATGAAAGCACATCTAAAAAGCTGCTCACTTGCCACTGCAGGTCCTGGGCGGTTCCCTGGGGATATCTTGCAATACTTGCTGCTCAGTTTCAAGATCAAGCTTCTTGAGACAGGAGACAGTGTAAGAATTTTAAAAAGTTAAAACATGGACAAACCCCAAGTGGAACTTGTGGGCCCAAACAAAAAGGACCCCCTGTGACCTGAAAGACATACAAAAGGAACTGTAACTATCACTGTGGTGACAGAGTGCCAGTGCTGGGATTGGAGACGCTGTTGCTCCCAATACCATGGGTCTGGCTCAGAACATTCTCCAGAAGCAGAGTCACTAGTATAACACAGGGAAGCCAGCAGTGCCAAGCTCCAGGAAAGGAGACTCAAGCATTCTTTAGACACCATGCATGGACTCCATCCACACTTACAGACCTGTCTCTCTATGATGTCTTTTGAAATATGTACTTCTGCAACAGGAAAAAGGAATGACAAAGACCATCGCTCTGCATATTCAGTGGATTGCATCTGTGAAAAAGATACTAAATTTGATGAAGCATTCCCCGTCATCCTGAGACAAGCTCCTTTTTGGTGTTTGTAAGGTGACACACCATCAATTATTCTTAAAAAGTGATGTATTTGCACTGAAATCTTAGGGCTCAGGCTATAAACTAAGAAACTCAGTTAATAATCTAAGAAATTAACAGTCCTAGTAATGAAAACTTCCACATCAGTCATAATATCAACATTTTTCCTTTCTCATCTGCTATGAGAGGTTTATTGATACACACCTGACAACATGAATTTATAAGCAAGACAGATAATACTAGCAGGCATTCAAATTCCTTGTGTAAATTTGTGTTAACTAGAGCTACAAACACATAGCAGGGGAGGTCTGTTTCACAGCATCTGACATTTATCCATGTTTGGGGGACTATTTTAAAAAAGCTTAAGTCAGCTTACAGTTGTTTCACAAACATTTCAGTGTGCTGTTTCTCACAAAACCCGGGTGATAGTACTGAAAGTTGAGCTAAAAATACAAAATATAAATTAAATGTCTAAAAGTTCTTCAAGACCATGTATTTAATAACTGAGTCTGTGAGAAATGAAAAAAAAAGATATTTAGAATCCAACCTTGTGCTATGTTTTCTTCCTACAGCTTTCAAAAGTAATGAGTAAAATTTAGTTTATTACGTAATTGGAGTTTGATCGTTTTGTCTTTACAGTAATAGAATAAGAATCTAGTTCATGTTATATTAAGGAATGTGCATTGTGCTTGGAAGGAGGAGAACCCAGCGAAATTTTTGCTGGAGTGATCCAAAAATTTCCTTATTTACAGGGAAAGGATACTAGATAGTATGAGATACACAACACCCTGAAAATTAGCACTCAAACTTTAGAGAACCATATTAAGTTCTAATTTGTGCAATAAAGTTCCATGAATCAAGCCACAGATCAAGAGCCTGTTTAAGCACTCCTCAGAGTTACTGGTAACCCTATTAATCTGTCACAGTGACCACTACTGGCCACAGCATAGGCTAGCTCCAGCAGTGTGCAGCGGGAGTGGGGAGCAGCCAGAGGCACAGAGCTTTGAAGCTGCTCCTCTGAAACCTCTGCTCTACCCTGGGGAGCAAAGGCTCCAGGCACTGTAGCAGTCAGCAGCCCTCGACAAAGGGAAAGATAAAAAGTAGCAGGGAGGCTTGCCACTGGATACAATCCAAGACTTATTGAAGGGGATCAGTGGTGAACAAGCAACAGTTGCAGGGTGACCATACCGTATAAAGGGGGGGTTGAACAGGGGGAGTAACTCGACCAGGGACCAATTGGAGGATTAGGAGGGAGGGGTGCCAGAGGGGAGGACCTACACCTGGTCCAATGGTCTTGGTGGGAGGAGGGAGAGGGGTCACATGCCCCAATGGGGCATTGAGGTTTAGGGGATTTCCAAGAGGGGAGGTATCCAAGGGGGCAGGGTCTCAGGAGATTGACGGGGACCATATAAGGGTAATTAGGGAGGGCTTGGGTGACAGACACTGAACAATCCAGAACTCCGGGAGGGGTTTGGGCAATTGGCAGGGAAGGAGCCAGAACAAAGGGAGGAAGGAGATAACCATAATGGGAGCACCAGGGGAGCAGCTTGAATCTGGGGCAAACCAATTGGTAATCGAAGTGGGGGAGATAGGGATGAACCATTGGGGTACAAAGAACATACAAAAATACAATAAAACATTGCACCACCACACTAATCAAGATGTTTTAATTCACTGTCTTGGGGTGAATTTATGATGGTACTCTATTCCTGATCATCTGCTTTATGCCCAGAATGGCTGCTGTAGTGTTGGGGAAGATGAAACAGGAAAGCCTTATAAATATGATTGCCTGACAAAAGATTTTGGGAATATGACAGTCCTAAAACGTGGGTTCCCATCCCCACTCTCGAAATTAAAGAACTAAGAAGGGCTGTAAGATACAGTGGCATTTGCTCACCGTATCTTAAACAACTGCTAAAAAGTACCCTAAAAGGAACACATCAAACTTTAAAACACATTTTAAATCAACAGAAAGGGGGGAAAGCCCAGGCTACACCTCAAAGAAGGTTGAATAAAGCCTTGTATGTTTATAATTTCTTGAACAGCTCTGCAGAAGAGCCTGACCCCCTCATTTTCAGATATTTCTTGAACAAAAAAGCAAAATTGAAAGAACACCCCCCAGTTTTTAAGAATTTAGCATCAGGAAAAATAGAAAGACCATATGATCTTATAATGTGGGGAAAGGGATTTGCATGTCTCTCCACAGGTGAAGGAACCAAGTGGATTCCAGCAAAGAACGTGAAGCCGTACCATGCATCAAAGCCCATTGTCGGTTCCACTTCAGCCAGTGACACCGTGAGTGGAAGCCGAGAAGCCGTCACCCAAATGTGAACTAGGCAGAACCACTGAGAGAAGATCGTCTGCCAGAAACGGCTCAAGAAAAGAATGGAGTTCTAGTATTATTTGTGTAGATGCATGTTGCTTTTAACCTTTTGTTTTTGTTTTTGCAGTGAAGCTTTACCTGTAAATCAACCAAAGACAAATGTTTGGGTTGTTTTAGCCAAGTCCGCAGGCTCCGACACCATCTGTTTATCCAACAAAAGCCCTGACAAACCTTTCTCAACTTATTGAGTGCCCTTCCCAGAAGGTTTTGGTCATGTTACTTTTGATAAATATTGGCCATATGATAATCATCACATTTCTCCAACTCCCAGCTAGTAATTTTAAAGTTGATAAATTTGACCTTCAAAAATTAGAAATTTTAGGCACAGTAAAGAAGTAAGTGCCACTTCTTCTATGATCAGTGACTTGCTGACAGATGAAGAAGCTGTCAAACATGTCACTTTACAAAACAGAGCTGCCATTGATTATCTTTTATTAGCACATGGGCATGGCTGTGAGGATTTTGAAGGATTATGCTGTATGAACTTATCTGATCATTCTGTTTCCATTCACAAACACCTACAAAACCTAAGGGACCTAGCTAACCAAATTACAACAGATGACCTGTCTTGGCTAGACAGTTTGTTTGATGGTTGGAGGTTTGCACCTTGGCTAAGGGAACTCTGTAAAATAGGCTTGATTATTCTAGTAGTGATAATTATAGTTTTAGTAGCAGTACCTTGTATACTTCAGTGTGTGCAAAAAATAACGAGTAGGACTGTGTCTAATATCTTAGTTGTTCACCAGAACGCGGGAGATGTTGGGGAAGATGAAACAGGAAAGCCTTATAAATATGATTGCCTGACAACAGATTTTGAGAATATGAAAACTATAAGCGACATCAAAATGAAGGCCACCTTTGAGATACCAAGTCTTAGTTACTAAACAACTGGAAAACAATGGTATGGCCGACTGAAGGTAATCCCCTTTTGATTAAACAATACCCTCTGCTTGCAGACAGGTCCAAGGGTGTACTAGTTTGAAAACAAACCAGTGGGAGGCACCAAGTCAGAATAACAATTTAATGGGGAAGTTTAAAGAAAAGGAAAGAAAAAACAACTAAAAGAAAACACTGGTTCAAACTGACAGAGTCAAGATACAACCTGAGTCCCTGTTAGGCAGGGTGGTGGTAGCAGTCTGCTAGAATTATGGCTGCAGTCCTCTGAAGCGGTGATCCTGTAGAAAAGAGGGTCTGCTCTTCCTCAGAAGGTCCAGTGGTGGCTGTGTAGCTCCTGTCCTCTGGAAATCCAGTGGAAAGGTCTCCTCTCTGGTTTTCAACCTCAGCTTATATCCACGCTGGGATGCTTGGTTCCTCCCTCTGGGTGGAGCATCTCACAATGGGGTAATGAGTCATAAGGCCAGGTGTTGATTGGGCTCATTAACAGATGATAGTCCAGAGGGAGTTATCTATGAGTCAGGCGGCAGGACAATGATGGGCCATTAACAGCAAGATAGTCTGGGGGGAGGAGGCAAGGAAACACTGCCCCACCTGATTTCAACGGCTGATGGGGATGGTAATAGAATACACTGCAACCCAGGACAAAGGGTAAGAGCAGACCCTACTAGCTCAGCAGAAGGGGTCCAAAGAGTAGTTTTTAGGAGTTAAGATGTAACACTCTATGGTAATATAACAATTCTTATAGGCTGTATGTAAATGCTATAGGATTTGTATTAGATTGGTTAGTGGAAATTAGAATATTCAGTACAGAAGATGATTTAGTGTATTGTAACCAGGACTTCAAAAACCACTCTACTTACTCCCTTACCCGCTTACTCTCTTACTTACCTCCTCTTTGCTCACTCTTACTCCACTCTTACCTACTTGCTCTTACTTTTACACTCTTGCTCTCTTGGGCCTGCTCCGAGCTGCGGCTGGCAGCTCTAAGCAGTGCCCCTGTACCCACGCCCTTTGCAATAAACCGCATGTTCCAAGATCTGACTTCAGAGATCTCTCGTCTCCGTCCGTCCCGACCGTCCGACCCACCCAAGCTTCTACATGTAGCTTTAAGGTGGATCTGGGAGAGGGGCAGGAGCCTGGGAGCTTCTGCGCGGGCTTTGTTCAAAGACTCTTCTCCAGAGTGACGCAGGGTGCGGCAGGGACCAGACGTTATGTTGATGTTTAGCTAGGTTAGTTTTTTGCTAGCTTAAGCAAGAAGATTTTTTTCCCTTCCCCTGGCCTGGAGGCTGCAGCAGCAATCCTTTCATCAGCTTCTGTTTTGTTTTTTCTTGAACTGTTCGGCTTAGTTTTGGTCCGAAATCAGACAAATCACCAAGACCGTTGACCAGGACCTGCAGGAAACTGGTAGGGGGGCTGCTCCAGCCAGCCGGAAAAGCTGAACCAACAAGAGAAAGGACACCAAATCCACCAGTTTCATCTACTGTGAGGAGGAGACCAACACCAGAGGTTCAACAGGTTCCCATCTGTTTTGCTCGAGCTGCTGCGTGAGCTCCCTTTTTCCCTTCTTGAGACAAAGGGGCTTGCCGCCATTTTGCCTTCCCTGCCACACGGCCAGCCAGCATGTTTTCTTCCCTAGGCATTTTGGGTTTGTTGTTGTTGTTCTGCTGTGCATGGGGGGGGGGGGGGGGGGGGGGGAGAGTTGTGGGGTAAGATTCTGAAGGTTCAATATCTAGCATTTATTCAGTTTTTTTCCCATGCCGGGCAGGCACTTTGGTCTGTCAATAAATAGGTTTTTTTCACTTTCACCCACTGGCATTCATTTTTCTCATTGGCAAAATGAATTACTGATGCCCTTCTCTTCAGAGGAAACACTCATTCCAGAGTGTTTTCTCATAAATTTGTCTCTGAACCGAGACATTGACTGCAAAGATGATTGTAATAAACCTTTCAGAATCATGTCAAAACACCCTATTCATATGAAACCCTTAAGGAGCTGAACTTCATAAGGGAAGTAAACATTTGTATTGTTACCAGATGATAAATTGTCTACACCTGGTGAGCTAACGCAGTGCTTGTTCTACCAAAACCACTGGCCTATGGAACTGCACAATGCCCATTGTGTAAGAACTGGAAGTTCACCAGCCCCAGTGCCCTGCCACTTCAAGTATGTCAGCTGTAACATTGGGGTCTGTGACCATTAGCGACCACCAGAGAGATCTCCAGGACAGAAAAAGCATGTGTAAAAGGGAGGAAAAATATGTCAGTTGTTCCGGGGAAATGGTTATGATATTCTGGGGCAATCAATGAATATGTATGTAAAATACAGTATATAAACAGAAACTTTCCTGTACTCGGCATGCATAGATTTGGGAGGAGGTATTCCGCTGTCCATCCAGCTGAATAAAGAATGTCTGCTTCTTGATGCTACATTGATGTTAAGGGTTTTTGTAGCAGGGAGGGGTCCCGGGAGCAGGGGAATCCAGCCAGAGTCACAATACGAACACCAATCCAATTTGAGCATCGTGCTCCCCTTTTATTGTTCGGTTACACCAAGTTATACTTTTTCCAAAGTTCACGCCCCTTTCCCATGAGAAAGCCTCTAAGCAGCGGGGGAGCTGACCAGCGTATACCTTTTCCCAAGGCTGTTCAAGGCTGCCAGCTAGCAGGTGCCTTGCAAGCCTGTTTTCAGCCTGAGGCCCTGTCAGGGGTACTTCTGCAACAGCCCTGGGATGCCCAAGCTCTCCTGGGGTATCCTATATTCCACAAGGAATCCCTTTACAGGTTTTGTTTATTTTACTGAATAATGGTAATAGGATCACATAAAAAAAGCCATACAACAAATATGTCACCCCAATTTCTCAAAGCAGCCCTCTTAAAATTAGTTCCATCATTTGCAATAAGAGACACATCTTTTAAAAAGTTAGACTTTCTGGAGTACTGATCCACCTACTATGACATCAAATCATGATGTTTATAATATTCCTTCAGCACAAAATCCCATGGAGAGTGGACACAACCTTCATTCCACCCATTGTAGTATAAACTGAATTGTTTAATTCATGCTGATGTTCCACATTCCTGGACTATACTGCAGACCACAAGGTTTTTGAAAACTGGGAATGTTTCTCAAGTTTTGGTTTATGTTTTAAGCAAAAGCCCTCCCTTCATTCTGAGGGTAATTTATTACACATGCTGGCAAATTCCTCTTTTGCATTTGCTGGTAAAAGACCTGGTGTTTCTTATTCTGTGTGCAAACAGATCTCTTTAAGCATAGCATTCCTCAGAAATAATTACCAGATAGGGTTGCAATTCCCTGACATGTTGTTACAGTCCCGTTTTTAAAGTTATTAGAAATGCCTCTGCCTGAAGTAAGGTGCAAAGGAGACTATATGTCAAAGTTAATAGTATGGATTTTATTTAGTAGTGAATATGAGAGAGAGAGGGAAAAAAGAAGAGAAAGAAACAGAAAAAGGTGGGGGAACAGAAAGAGTCTGACAGAGACAGAATAAAGTAAATATCACCAGATCCCACTGGCATCCCAATGATCCTTTCCAGCTGGTCTTCTTGGTGTTGAAGGTCCCCCAAAAAGCATAGGATTCATTGGATTAATATATGCTCAGGCCAGGTGGGAATGCACAGGTACCTCCCCTGGGGGGAGTGGGGGCAGGGAGGAGGAGGGGAGGGGAATGACGACAGTTCGACAGTTCGACACAGTCTCTTTGCAGCAGGCTCTGGATCTGTTGCATCACATTGCATCATATGCAGTCCTGTGGTGCAAGGCTTCAGGAATTAGTCTGGGGAGCACTTCAGGGGGTCTTTGATGGATTATGACACTCCCTCAGCTGCCTCTCATGTGAACGTCCCATGGATGTGACCTTCCTGGGGTTTGGGGTTTCACAGCTGGGCCAGTCTGTGTAAAGGAGGGTAGGTGTTCAGTGCGTCTGTCCAGAGATTACGCCACACACCCAAAACTTCCTCCTTCCCCCTTGGTTGGAGGAAGTCTGTGTAAACGTGGCCTCTGTGGGCTGTGGTCTCCCCCACCCCAAACCCAGACAGTGATGGTTTTCTGCTGCATTTGGCTTTCTTGTGGATGCATTCCTTTCCTTCAGCCTTGTTTGTTTTCTCCCTAGACCTGAGATGATTGAACAAGTGTCCCCTTTATCGTATCTAGTCAGCTTAACTCACAGTCCAGAGTTCCAGTCAGGCATCTTCAAGGAGGGGTGGGTGTTTTGTGGTTGTAGCTTCTTTATACAGTTTTTGCTATAATGGGCAAAACTCGTTCATAACAGTGTTTAAGGCATGAACAATTTCAGTCTCTGACACATGCATAGAAGAAAGATTATAAAGAAATATATTACATGAAAATACTTTTGTTATATACTTAGGAAAAAACCGCCCACACTGCAATTGGAAGAGCTTTCTTATGACCAGGAAATTAAAAGTGAATGAAAATAAAGTGTCCCAAGGCTTTTAATATAAAAATGTTACCTTTAAAATTATTTTAGATGAGCTTGCCTATCTTGAATAAACAGATATTAGGGTAATATTTATTCATTTAAATAAACATTTCACAAAATGTTAGAAAAATATTTTCCAACACTGTGTCCTGTCTAAGCAATTTGTTTTCCTACTTCACTAAATTAAAGAGTAAGTCAAATTACCAAAACCTAATATATAGCACTGAGATCATAATGAGTAATCTCACTTAATGAAGCTGTAATCAATGTCTGAGCAACTCCATTATTAATATCATTACATTATATATTTATGCATGATGAACACTTCACCATAAACAGTCTTCAAAGGCAAAATTTTCATATGCTGATTTATAGCTCCAGAGTTTTCCAGATTTTAGTTTCAATAATTTTTCACCTTTTAACAACAAAAGCAGCTAAAATGGGTAGAAGATGTTTTAGCCATTTTTAGAGTTCTGATAGGAGATTGTGCTTGCTAGTGGTAATTACAGCAGCTTTCTTCAGGCACTTCTGCCTCTACCATTTCATAGTGACTATGAGACCATATGATACAGCCTATTCTTTTACAAAGGATTCGCTTCTGAGCTCCATTGAAAGCAACAGAGGAAATGTCAATGTGAGCAGTTAAAACATAGCCAAATAATAAAATAAAAACACTAAACAGAGATCTGCCACCCCTGGAAGCAGCTCTTTTGTTTTCACATGTCTCCCATGACACATCAGCAATAACTTCAAGTCAGTTAGCCATTGGAGGAACTTCTCAGATGTTAAATAAGTTCTGACATCTCAGTGCATTAAGAAAACCTGTAACACTTTTTTTCCTAGTACTGGAAGGCAGCAGTTCTGTCCTTATTCATCAAGTACCTATCACAGTTGTTTCACCTAGTGGCACTTGCAAGGACTCGGGACCCGGACTCCTAGAATGTTTGAAGTACCAAGACCTCTCCAGCACTAGCAACAAAATACAAAGGCAAAGGATGCAGAAGTTCCTTTGTTCCAAAGCCTCTAGATCCACCTTTTCTAAAGATTGTAAACCCTTAAGAGTCCCCCTTTACCACTTCAGAATAGAATTAATAGTTTGTTTTATATAGTAAGATGGATTTATTGAAAAGAAGGAAGAAGGAAAGAAAGGAGAGAGAGAGAGAGAGAGAGAGAAAGGGAGGGAAAGGAAGGGAAAGGGAGGGAGGGAGGGAGGGAGGGGATGGAGGGGATGGAGGGGATGGAGGGAGGGGAGGGAGGGGAGGGAGGGGATGGGGGGGGGCAGGCAGGCAGGCAGGCAGGAAGGAAGGAAGGAAGGAAGGAAGACCAAACAGTTTCTTTCATCAGTTTTGTTACCAAAATATTCAACAACCTGGTCAAGGTCAAAAAATATAAGGCACAGCAGTCCCCTAGATCTATGGCAAACTTAATTAAATGTCTTTTTCCATTAACCTCAGGCACAACGGGTAGTGCTTATTTCATGAGATTTAGTTTTAAGTGGTGATAGAGGTACAAAGCAATGTTTCATAATCTCAAAAAAAGATACAAATATTTCAGTATCAGAAGCTATACCCCATCTAGTCATACAAAAATTAAATTATGTCCTCAAGATATGCACTTCTTAATATCACTGGTCTCTGTGTAGATGAATATTAAACACAGGGTAACAAGGTATAGAAAGATGTTAAATATAAATAGCTAGATCCCACCTATACACCACTGGAATAAATAAGCTGGTTTCAGCTGAAGGATGCCACACAAACGCATGTGAGAGAGAAACAAATGTACAGATTTAATTTCACTCATAAAAGAGCATGAGAAAGATCTGCTTTCATTGCTGCCTAGAAGTAACTTTAAGTAACCACCTGTACTTCTACAACTTGTGTGATCACAAAGCTTTATGAGAATACAGGAATTCAGCATGTTTTGAAATGATAAATGAGTGATGCCCTTATAAATGCACAATATGAAGCTTGGATATCTACAACCATAAGATCCCATGTTGCTACAGAATAAAACCTGTGAAGTGCTTATGTGGTTATTCTATCTGTGGCGTATACACAATCTTCATGTTCATGCACAAGCCACTGAGACATGTTCTTACTCCTTCAGACTCACATGAAAGACATCAATCATATTCAGAAAATGAAGGCGCTAAAAATTAAGCAGAACTCTGTCACCAGAGTTGAGCTTTTCCATACAAATTCCACAATTTAGCTGTCTCCAATTAAGTAATCTTTCAAGTCCACATAAAAATGCCAAATCTAAAAGGATGATAGGGCAAGGGGGTGTGGTAATCAGCTCTCCTTTTTTTCCAAACAGCTGATACATAAGCAAACTTTGTGATCATGTATGTGTTAAAAATTTTTCATATATATTTACATTGAAGTTGTTGCTAGTGGCATGTGACATAATCTAATCATGGTGATGCCAAGTTTGTACCAACCACTTTCATTCTCCAGTGTTCCGTGTGGAAAGGAACAGACTGTAATATGAAGATCTAGGTCTGGACTAACTGAGATCTTTAGACAATTCCTATCTTATTTGAGAAAAAGCATTGATTGCCACATCCATCCAGCTGCTGCAATGATTGCAAACAACCAGAACGTCTGAATGGAAAATGTCATGGGACTTTATCTCCATCTACTGTATGCAGGGGTTCAGACTGGGCTGGACCAGCTCTATTGGTGGAACCTCAGGTGTTAACTAACCAGGTGGCCTTTGCTAGATGCTGCTCCCAATTTTTAAAAGTTCCCCCACCCAGTGCCTTCAAGGTGATTTTCAACTATCCATTGCACCGTTCCACTTTTCCTGCAGCTGGTGCATGGTAAGGGATGTAGTACACCCACTCAATGCTATGTTCTTTAGCCCAGGTGTTTCTAAGGCTATTCTTGAAATGAGTCCCATTGTCAGACTCGATTCTCTCAGGAGTACCATACCTCCAAAGGACCTGCTTTTCCAGACTCAAGATGGTGTTCCGGGCTGTAGCGTGAGGCACAGGGTAGGTCTCCAGCCATCCAGTGGTGGCTTCTACCATTGTGAGCACATAGCGCTTGCCTTGGCGGGTTTGAGGCAGTGTGATGTAATCAATCTGCCAGGCCTCCCCATACTGGTATTTGGACCATCGCCCACCATACCACAGGGGCTTCACCCGCTTGGCCTGCTTGATCGCAGCGCATGTCTCACAATCATGGATCACCTGGGAGATACTGTCCATGGTTAGATCTACCCCTCAGTCTTGTGCCCATCTATAGGTGGCATCTTTGCCTTGATGACCTGAGGCACCATGGGCCCATCAAGCTAGGAACAACTCTCCCTCGTGTTTCCAATCCAAGTCTATCTGGGACACTTCTATCTTTGCAGCCTGATCGACCTGCTCATTGTTTCGGTGTTCCTCATTACCCCTACTCTTGGGGACATGAGCATCTACATGGCAGACTTTCAAACCAGCTTTCTTACTTGGGCAGCGATGTCTTTACACTCTTCAGCAGCCCAGATTGGTTTTCCCCTATGCTGCCAATTAGCCTTTTCCCACTTTCCAGCCATCCCCATAGAGCATTGGCTACCATCCATGAATCAGTGTAGAGGTAGAGCTTTGGCCACTTCTCTCTTTCAGCAATGTCCAGGGCCAGTTGAACAGCTTTGAGTTCAGCAAGTTGGCTTGATTCACCTTCTCCTTCAGTAGCCTCTGCAACCTGTCGTGTGGGACTCCATATGGCTGCTTTCCACTTTTGTTTCATCCCTACAATGCAACAAGGGCCGTCAGTAAAAAGAGCGTAGCATGTTTCTTCTCATGGCAGTTGGTTGTACGGTGGAGCTTCTTCAGCACCTGTCACTTGATCTTCTTCATCACTGAGACTAAAGTTTTCACCTTCAGGCCAATTTGTAATTATTTCCAAAATCCCAGGGCGATTCAGTTTTCCAATATGGGCGCGCTGTGTGATGAGAGCAATCCATTTGCTCCATGTGGCATTGGTGGTGCGGTGCGTAGAGGGAACCTTTCCTTTGAACATCCACCCCAGCACTGGTAGTCAGGGTGCCAGGAGGAGTTGTGCTTCAGTGCCAATGACCTCTGAGGCAGCTTGGATTCCTTCATAGGCTGCCAAGATTTCCTTCGCTGTGGGAGTGTAGTTGGCTTCAGATTCTCTGTAGCTTTGACTCCAGAATCCCAGTGGTTGGCCTTGAGTCTCACCAGGCACCTTCTGCCAAAGGCTCCAGGACAGACCATGGCTCCTGGCTGCAGAGTAGAGCACATTCTTCACTTCTTGTCCTGTCCTGACTGCGCCAAGGGCTACTGCATGAGCAATTTCCTACTTAATCAGGGCAAAGGCTTGCTGCTGTTCAGGGCCCCAGTGGAAATCGTTCTTCTTGCGGGTAACCAGGTAGAGAGGACTCACAATCTGGCTATACTCAGGATTATGCATCCTCCAAAAGCCTATGGCACCTCGGAAAGCTTGCATTTCCTTCTTGTTGGTTGGTGGAGACATTGCTGTGATCTTATTGATGACCTCAGGGGGAATCTGAGGCTGTCCATCTTCCCATTTCACTTCCAGGAACTGGATCTCTTGGGCAGGTCCTTTGACTTTGCGCTTCTTGATGGCAAAACTGGCTTCCAGGAGAATCTGGATGACTTTCTGTCTCGGTTTTGAAAGACAGGTGTCTGCTAAGGAAGGCAGAAGCTTCCCTTGAAATGGCAGATGTAACCCCTTTCCCTCCAAGTTATTATAATTTTGAAAATCAAGGGCCTTTAGGCAAAGATGTGGGAAATAGGAATAACAGTTCTTTACTATTATATATATAACCAGTCAAGCAAAACAACAACTATGGCAGTAACAGCAAACAATCACAAACCCAGTCCCAGCCTTCTTGGCTATCAGGCCCTTCCCCTCGGGTGCAGTTCCACTCACAGCCGGCAGGGGCGCTGGCGGCTCCTGGTGAGCAGGGCAGGTGCGATGGTTCCCCTGCGGCTGCAGGAGGCGCTCCGGAGCGAGCTCGGGGAGCACGCAGCACCGGTGCCCTGGGATCCCGGGAAGGGATGGGACAAAAGCTTCACAAACCCCTGGGCAGCCGATCCCGGACTCTCGGGAACAGCAGGCTGGAGCAGCAGGCTGGAATGGCAGGCTGGAACGGCAGGCACAAGCACAAATTCCGGGTGGCAGATGACATGTATCCAGATGGGAATCCCCCCGGAGGTCCAGGCAGGCAGGGCAAGCACGGCTACAGTGTAGCGAAAGCTCGGAGCAGCAGCGGGGCAGGGCGGCCACAGCCCAGCCTCCAGCAGGACAGGGAAAGCGGCTTTGGGCATTGTTTCCAGCAGAAAAGAAAAAAACGGCCGAAAAGAGGAACCAGCAGCTCCTTTCTTTGCACCTCCTCTCTCCAGATGCTGAGAGCGAACTGAACCCACACCCAGGTGAAACAAAAAGGTGTCCAGGCCCTTTTGTCTTCTCTTAAGCACCCAGCGATTTATCGTCTTAGTAACAGAATGGGGGAAAATTCCTTTAACAGAAAAAAACTAGATCTCTTAAAACCCCAACACTTTCCTTTCTCCAACACTTCTGCTGCCATGTTCCCTCACACAATGATGTCATCAATGTACTGCAGATGTTCTGGGGCCTCACCCTTTTCTAGTGCAGTCTGGATCAGTCCATGGCAGATGGTGGGACTGTGCTTCCACCCCTGGGGCAATCAATTCAAGGTGTACTGCACACCCCTCCAGGTGAAAGCAAACTGAGGCCTGCACTCTGCTGCCAGAGGAATGGAGAAAAATGCATTAGCAATGTCAATAGTGGCATACCACTTTGCTGCTTTGGACTCCAGCTCGTACTGGAGCTCCAACATGTCTGGCACAGCAGCGCTCAATGGTGGATTCACTTCATTCAAGGCACAATAGTCCACAGTCAATCTCCATTCTCCTTCAGATTTGTGCACAGGCCAGATGGGACTATTGACGGGTGAGTGGGTCTTGCTGACCACCCCTTGGCTCTCCAACTCATGGATCATCTTGTGGATGGGAATCACAGCATCTTGGTCCAGTATTGTCAACGATGCACTGTTGAGGTAGCAATTGGTACTCTTTGTTATTCCCCCATCAGAAGGCCCACTGCAGATGGGTTCTCTGATAGTCCAGGCAAGGTATTCAATTGCTTAATGCCCTCTGTCTCCACAGCAGTTATTCCAAAAGCCCACTTGAGTCCCTTTGGGTCTCTGAAATACCCACTTTGGAGGAAGTCTATGCCCAAAATGCATGGGGCCTCTGGACCAGTCACAATGAGATGTTTCTTCCGCTCATTTCCAGTCAGGCTCACCTCAGATTCCACCAGGGTCAAATTTTGTGATCCACCTGTTACACCAAAAACAGAAACAGATTCTACTCCCACATGTTGCGATGGGATTATTGTGCACTGTGCACCAGTGTTAACCAAAGCATCATATTTTTGTGGTTCTGATGCACCAGGCCAACGAATCCACACAGTCCAAAAAACCAAGGTTTTCCCTGGCCTCTACCTGGCTAGAGGCAGGGCCCCTCTAGTCCTGGTTATCCTTCTTTCCCTGGGCATATGTGGAAGAATGGCTGCAAGAAAGAGGACATGAAACCCTGAGAGCTGCCGCAAGCTCAGCAGCACCTTGGGAGCTGCTGCAAAGCACAGCAGCAAACCACAAGAATGAGTAAGGTCAGCATGACCGTGAGCCTGCCTGCTAGACAATGACAGGATCTTGCGGTCAGCGAGACAAAGATGTGAGTTACAGCCCTAATCACAGCTGGGCAGAGCTAAGAAAATGTAACCTTTAGGAATTATCCAATCAACTAAAGACAGCTATGATTAGTTAATAAAGCCGGCTATAAATGTAACTGCAGAATCACTAATAAATGAAGCTTGCTCACCAATCATATTGATTGTCCACATCTTCCCTTGTCATCCGCAAGTGGTGACCCCGACGTGATACAAGGACGGCACGACAAGAGGATGAGCGAGAAAGCTCCGGTAAGCAGCGACCAGAGGGCAAAAGGAACTGCAGGGCTGGCGCTTCTTGATCCCGTGCCTGGACTGACCCGATAACGGAGTGTCCGCCGCTCGGTGAGTTGCCTGCAGGGGAAAGGCTGCAACGGGTGCCCGTACTAGCAGGCTGAAAGATGGAAAGACAGGCAGCTCTTGATTTACTCACTTGCTTTTTAGAAAAGTGTGGAGTTCAGGACCTCGATTTAAAAGAGGACCTGACAGGGTTTTTCACGTACGGAAACGTGCAGGGGTTTTTCAAGGACCCTAATACTGTGTTTGATGTGGCAGAGTGGAGGCGGTATGGAGACCAGCTGTGGGAGCAGATGATAGACGACAACAAAGCCACAAAAAAGCTTATGAAACCATGGCAAGCAGTCATTGATAGTCTAAAGCAGCATCATATTGAGCAAACCCTAGCCGCGGTAGCCAATTCCTACTTGAACAACGGGGGGACAGCCCCACGTTCGAGCACAGGCGAGCCAGAAATAAAACCAGGGCAGTTAGTCCTAGGGAGTGATAATGTCCCCATACCCCCAGCCACTCGAACAATCTCAGTCGCTGCTCGAGCTAGCCATGCAGCAGCAGAGAGCACGTCATCAACCCAAACAGCAGAGCCCTCTGCCCTGCCAGCAGAAGATGCACATTCAAAAACAGATCCCCTGAGACAACCACACCCCAATGAGCCTCACAAACATGCAGTAAAGGGGTAGACTGGAACCATATAAAGAGGGAAGCATTACAAGCCGGCGACAGCACTATTTTAAAGGAGCTTGAGGATGACTGGGCATTCCCTGTGGTATATGGCCAAGATAATCGGGGAAATGTCACCGCCACATACAGCCCTCTGGATTAGAAATTGCTATTCCAGCTCCGCAGCACTGTTGCTGAGTCTGGCATCCACGGAGAGCCAGCAAAACAGATGCTAAATTATATTTGGGGAACTGGCATTTTACTGCAAGAAGATATTAAGACCATTATGAAAATGATTCTAACCCAATCCCAATTAATGCTATGGCCGTCTCATTGGAATGACCACTGCGGTCCATCTGCCCAGACCTGCTGGTGATCCTCTAGCCGGACTCACAGCAGACCAGTACACAGGTATAGGGATGTATGCCTCCATAGAAGAACAAGCTCAGCTAGGACCAGAATTACTGCAAGAAGCCATGCGACTAGCTAGGGCTGCCCTAAGTCGGGTCAGGACTGCCCTGCCAACTCCCTCGTACATGGGAATAAAGCAAGGTAGAGATGAGACCTTTGCATCATTCACTGATCGAGTTACAGACGCCATTAACAGATCTGATGTGCAAGATTGGATGAAAGGCGCCTTGTTAAGGCAATGCGCCATGGAAAATGCAAACTCCAGCACTCAGGCGATTTTAATAACTCTGCCAGGGAACGCCACAGTAGAAGAAATGCTAGAAAGAATGAGCAGGGTCCCCGTAGGAGAGCGTGCCATGCTTTTAGAGGCAGTAAGAGAGGTAGGGCGCAGTATCAAAGCATACCAGGGGCAAGTACTGGCCGCCCTAGCCCCGCTGCAGGCCAAGCCAGCAGCAGCGCCGAGGGGCCCCACACGTCCTCGATGCTTCCACTGCGGACAGCAGGGACACATTCGCCGAGAGTGCACCACCTCGGGAGTTTGGTGTCAGAGATGCCAGATGGACAACCACAGCACCTCAGCATGCCAACGCAGACAGGGAAACGGGAGGCCGAGCGCTTGGAGCCGCAGCACCAACAGCGGCTCCCGCAATAGCATCAGCACCCCACCCCAACCACTCCAGCCAGCCAGTCGCCTCCGTCCCAGCACCTCAGGAAGCCTCGGCTTGGACTTGGCAACCACAGTAGACGTTGTCCTTGCAAACAAAGAAGTCATATGCGCACCCACGGGGGTGCGTGGCCCTCTAAAGCACAATGGACAAACCTATGGAGCACTACTAATAGGCCGCTCCTCAGCAGCCCTGAAGGGCCTCCTCGTTATTCCTGGACTCATTGACACTGACTACACAGGGGAAATTGAAATCACGGTTCAAGCGCAGTTCCCCCCATTGATTATACCTGCCGGCAGCAAAATAGCTCAACTAGTTCCCCTGCCACACCTCATCCAAGATGGAAATAGCTGCGCCCTAGAGCGCAGAGGCAACCGAGGGTTCGGATCAACAGGAGGCCTGGCGCTCTTGACAGTACCTATGAACTCTCGACCAGTAGTCCGCATTACGCTCATCCATGGCCCAGAAAGAATTCACCTGCAAGCCCTCCTAGACTCTGGAGCTGACATCACCATCATCTCCCACCAAGAATGGCCGCCACACTGGTCCCTTCAAAACGCAACCAGAGCAATAGAAAGGGTAGGGGGAGCATCAGCAGTACAACGGAGTGCCCCCATCCAAATAGCACTTGATGGCCGCCAGCTAACCCTTGCAGTCACCGTTATGCCATTGCCAAAGGGCGTGTCTGCCTTGATCGGACATGATGTACTCAGCCAAATCGGAGCAGTACTCACTACAGAAATGGCTTTTCAATAGCGGCCATTGCATGGACTTTCGCCATTCCACTCACGTGGCTCAGAGACGAACCCATATGGATTGAGCAGTGGCCGCTAAAAGAGGAAAGTCTTGTCCAAGCACACTCCCTGGTGCAAGAGCAGCTAAACCAAGGTCATGTCCGGCCGTCTACCAGTCCCTTATTCATAATATTCGTAATCAAGAAGAAATCTGGCAAGTACTGACTACTACATGACCTGAGGGCCGTGAACGCCCAGATGCAAGCAATGGGAACACTACAGCCAGGGCTGCCCAACCCAGCAATGCTACCCAAGGGTTGGCTCCTGCTGATCATAGACCTAAAGGACTGCTTTTTCACCATCTGCCTGCAGCCTGCAGACACGCAGAGATTTGCCTTTACCTTACCATCAATTAATAAACAAAGCCCCGCACAACGCTTTGAATGGGTTGTGCTGCTGCAAGGCATGCGTAACTCTCCCACCCTGTGCCAGCTCTTTGTAGATGCTGCTTTGCAACCCCTTCGGCAAAGGTGGACTAGGCTGCTAGTTCAGCCAGAGCCCTTCACACCAGTGCAAGAGCAAAAACCGATCAAGCAACTGAAGCAGCACGGCCTAGTAGTCACGCCAGAGAAAATTCAGTGCACTCCTGCTTGGAAATACCTTGGCTGGGAAATCACAGAATTGCACATTCAACCTCAAAAACTTGCGCTGCACACAAAAGTGTGCACACTCCACAATGCGCAATGCCTGCTTGGAGATCTGCAGTGGCTGCGACCAGTCGTTGGCCTGTCCAATGACGACCTTAACTGCCTGCGCCCCCTACTCAAAGGTGTTGACCCAGCAGCTCCAGTGCACCTGACGCCTCAACAAGAAGCACAAATTCAACAAATAAGTGACCTAGTCACACAGTGCGCAGTAGCGCATCGGGACCTCACAGCACCTATAGACCTTACTATCCTTACCGGTCCCGAGCAGCTCGCCGCCGCTCTCACACAAGAAAAGAAAATGGGGGAGCCACAAGACCTAGAATGGCTCTTTTCGACCTTGCAGTCAAAGACAACTCTGCAAGAGCAAATTGAAAATCTGGCCGAGCTGATCCGAAAAGGGTGAGACCAAGCACTTCAAGTAACGGGCCAAGAACCCAACACCATTTATGTCCCCATAAAGAAAGACATACTAGATTGGTATCTACATCATTCCAATGCCCTCTGCGCCAGCCTGCTCACAGAAGGGACTCCAGCTGATACCTGGCCAGTTAAAGTGCCTATGCTACAGCGGATGCAGTTACACACTTGGATGCCTAAGCCAAAGCTCTCGCTACAACCCTTGCAAGACGCCACGACAGTGTTTACCGACACAGGAAGAAGATCAATGAGAGCCGCCGCCGTATGGCACGACGGCAAACAGTGGTGCCAACATGTCCTGCCAGCAGACCCAGATGATTCCTTGCAGACACTGGAACTGGCCGCTGTCGTTTGGGCACTCAGCAACTGGCTGAAAGACCGCGTCAACATCATTACAGACTCCCTGTACGTTGCAGGCATGGCACAGCAAATTGAAACCACTCGCATTAAAGAAGTGTCCAATAAAAGGTTGTTTACCCTACTGTGCCAGCTAAGACAAGCAGTACAGCAGCAAGAAGAAGCCTACGCAGTGCTCCACATCCACAGTCACAAGTGGAACGAAGGCCTAGGAGAAGGCAATGCCCTTGCAGATCGACTAGTGACCGCCATCGCCGTGCCCCTCGATCAATTTCAGCTCGCAGGGCAAGCCCATGAGACATTCCTTTAGAATGCCAAAGGTTTGCATCGGCAGTTCTGCATTACAATGGAAGATGCGAGGGGTATTGTACGAGCCTGCCCCACATGCGGTCATCATGGACTAGGCCTAGGAATCGGAGTCAACCCCTGTGGAACAGGTCCCAATAGCCTCTGGCAGATGGATGTAACCCATGTCCCTGCTTTTGGTAAACTACAGTATGTGCACGTCGCCATAGACACCTTTAGCCATTTCATATGGGCTACAGCACAGTCAGGTGAGTAGGCGCTACACGTAGCTAGACATCTCACAGTCTGCTTTGCAGTCATTGGAGTGCCAAATCAGATGAAAACAGACAACGGCCCTGCTTATGCCAGCGCGAATATGAGATGGTTCTGCCAAAAATAGGGCGTGCAGCATGTTCTGGGGATCCCGCACTCTCCAACAGGGCAAGCCATCGTTGAGTGGGCCAACCAAACACTTAAGCAATACCTAGAGAAACACTGTGAGGTCAAGGATCCCCAAGAACGACTGGCAAAAGCACTCTTCGTGCTGAACTATCTTTGTATCACAGGAGACAGAGATGTTCCGGCCGCCATAACACATTTTAAGGAATCAGAAGCCAAACCGAAGACACCGTCCATGAAAGTCTTATATCGGAACCCCCGAACCGGACATTGGGAAGGGCCAGCAGAAGTACAATATATAGGGAGAGGTCACATGTGTGTGCTTACTCCCACAGGTCCGTTGTGGGTACCGAGCCATTGGACCCGACCTGCTCTAGCAGATGACAGAGAGTCGCCACGAGATCAGGCAAAGACATCTGTTCCAACTCCACCTAGCAACTAGAGATCCGCTTCAACAACTCAAGAAACTTTTGGGTCAATCCCTCCACTGGACTACTCAGCGGGAACTATTGGACCTAATAAGCTGGATTAAGAGGCAAGGGTGGCAAGGTGTGCAGTGTAACACTTGCTTACACTGCGGACAAATAAGGTGTCACGCTTGGGTAAAAATACTGTGTGGGAGTTGTCATCGTAAGGTGTGGATTTTCCAAGAGCGTTTACGATCTCAGTAGTGTCACAACTGCTACACCAGGGGGACCCAAAGATCCTGGGCCAGAGACTTGGCTGACTGGACAGGGTATCCTACCGAGATAGCAGTCAACCTCATTGAAGACGTGAACCAAAGGGCAAATTGGGTTTTGGCGTGAGATCTTTGGCAAGCAGTGGCTCGATTAATGGCCCAAACAGCCACTTACATAATCGGGCATCGCTGCAAAGTAGGGCTCAAAATTCCCCAGCTGTGGGAGGTTGAAGATGGGGATTGGGACTGCCTTTGCCGTCGCTTTGCTGTGGTCCCTAGGGTGGACCGCCAGGGCGATCGTGCACTGCATAGACCACCGAGAGAACATGTGGGTCACCTGGGCTAACCAGACAGGCCAAGAGTCCTTCTGCTTATCACTAGCCACGCCTTCCGATCCCTTTCGTACCTGCCTTATCGGGTTCCCATTGACAAAGGCCAGTAGCCTCAAAAGCTACACCTCTAAATATCAAGAGCCAGAAGCCGCGCTCTCGGCCTTTCGTGTTGTGATGAGTGGTAGCACAATGCTCGACATCTGCGAGACCCTTCAAATTAAGCAGAACCCTTTAGCCGCCCAAGCGCAAAAGATCGCCCTAGGCCTTAATACATCTAAGTTCGAACAGCAAGAGCTAGATATCTTAGGTTCCCAGCCTGGTCCCTATTGCCTTATGTTTGGATACTATGGCTATAACGGCAATTTAAAGCCCCAACAGCCGATCAATGATAGCACATGGCTGAGCCCCACCACCTCATGGTTCTCCAACGGCACCGCCTACTGCAATGGCTCAGTGTGGCCAGTTAATGACCCTCCACAAGAACCTAGGGCATTACCCTCGGGAACCTTCCTTATTTGCGGAGATACAGCATGGCCAGGAGTGCCTTCTAAGCTGATGGGAGGACCGTGTTATTTTGGGAAGCTAACAATGTTTGCCCCTAGCATCCAGCAAATCCTAAACATCACGCCCAAATGATCACGATGGAGCATTCATCAGTTAGGCCCTGATTGCAGAGACAATGTGGAATTATGGGAACCCCCTGCTGTCTTTTTTGCCTCACTCCTAGCACCAGGAGTCGCCTCAGCACACCCCCTCACCCAGCTCAAAAAGCTCATGTGTTGAGCAGGCAAGCAGGCGAATGCCACCTCAGATGTGCTGGGTAAGCTCGCTGCAGATATAGATAGCCTTCGCCATGCACTACTGCAGGTCCGAGCAGCCACTGACTTTTTATTACTAGCTCAAGGCCATGGCTGCCAAGAATTTGAAGGAATGTGCTGCTTTAATCTATCCGATCACAGCACTTCCATCCATAAGCAACTGCAATGGCTGCGAGAGCATACTCAGAAGCTTACTGTAGAAAGCAACCCCTTTGATCAATGGCTTGCTAGCCTCTTTGGTAATCTTTCCCCTTGGATGCGAACCATTTTAACAGAAGCTCTTTGCTGGCTCAGTATAATTTTTGCCTTGCTGCTTATTATCCGAAATAGCTTATTCTTGCATTATGAGCCAGGTAACAAAGATCACAAACAATGTCCTGCTTGTGCAAAAAAAAAAACAAACGGGAATTGTGGAAGAATGACTGCAAGAAAGAGGACATGAAACCCTGAGAGCTGCCGCAAGCTCAGCAGCACCTTGAGAGCTGCTGCAAAGTTCAGCAGCAAACCACAAGAATGAGCAAGGTCAGCATGACCATGAGCCTGCCTGCTAGACAATGACAGGATCTTGCGGTCAGCGAGACAAAGATGTGAGTTACAGCCCTAACCACAGCTGGGCAGAGCTAAGAAAATGTAACCTTTAAGAATTATCCAATCAACTAAAGACAGCTATGATTAGTTAATAAAGCCGGCTATAAATGTAACCGCAGAATCACTAATAAACGAAGCTTGCTCACCAATCATATTGATTGTCCGCATCTTCCCTCGTCCTCCACAGGCATACATCTTAGAGGTTCCTTCAAGGGGATTGGACATGTCATCTTCTCTTCCATCATTTTTGTCAGTTCACCTATGGGCAACTGGAGCTACTTCCTTTTTGGTGTAACTTCCTTTCTGAGTCTTGTGCTCCTTCAATTCACACACTCGTGCTGCCAGAGCAGAACTGGGTTATCTCTCCCACCTCCTCATGTTTTCCCCACTATCATACAGGAAATTTCACAGCTCGCTTCGTGGGATGTACCTTCTCTCTCTCTCTGGGGAATGTCTGCATTTGGTAGCAGAATCTCTGATCTGTACTGCTGAGATTTGGAGAAGGCCCTCTTTAATCTCCTTCTTGAGTTCCTGGTGATTCTTCTCCATCTTATCTTCCAATTTCTGCACACATGTTTCCACAGCTGTGATTCTTTCATGTGTTGGGCCATGCACAGCATCTGCATATGCTTGGAGCTTCATCGCTATATCCTGCACAGTCTCATTCCCACCGTGATCAAGTTTCATCACTGCTAAAGCAGAAGCATATTCTTGTGGCCCAAGTCGTATGAGCTTTTGCCACATGACTGCATCAGCTCTGACCCGGTCTGGACTCCTCAATCCTGGGTTATTTGTGTAGACAGTATTTACCACTGCTAGTTCTCTCAAGCATTGGATCCCTTGTTCTATGGTCTTCCACTGGGTTTGCTACATATAGAAGTCGTCTGCACACAGATATCTTTCATTCATGCCTGTCAAAACCTGTGTCCAGAGACTGACAGAGTCAGCCTGTTGCAGTGAGGATTTCTGCAACATGTATAGGCAGCAAGGCCCGTGGAAAGAAATAGGGACTGATTCTTGGTAGAAGTTTTCAGAGAACTTTATTCTCTGGCCACATGGCTGGGGGACGGCCGAAGAACTGAGCAATCACAGGACAACCAGGGTCCTTCCCGGGCAGGGGAACACAAAACAACCAATGGGGAACAAGATTGACCAGGGAGTAGGGAAACCCCGTAGGCCAAGCCTCTACTCCAGGGTCCTCTCCCCTTGGACCCCACGCCAGGGGGAAGGAACCCCAACATCAGCCCTCCTTGGTCGATAGCCAGATCACGTGACAGGGACCCCCAAATGCCTCGCTTCAGCACCGTCCAGCATTATATCATAACCTGCAGCATCCCAGATACGGACCATCCAACTTATTATGGATTCATCAGATCGTTGGATGTAGTCCTTTCTTAGGCTACGAAGGTCCTTTACGGACATGGACTCAGTGTAATGGTTTCTGTGCCTGAGTCAGTTAGTGGCTTTGAGGTTCCTTCCCCTGCATCGTCATCATCTTTCACTGGATGATCAGTTTTGATTGTGTGCTTTTTCCTCGTGACAGGAGCCAGTCAATGGCTTAGGCTCTCCATCTGGTTTGGCTGCAGCCTGAGTGACTGGGGTGTCTGCTGATTTATCTTCCTGCCCCTCTACCTTTACCTGCTGCTCTACAGTACCTAGCAGTGTGCGACAGGCATATGCCAAGGCCCAACATATTGCAATGAGCTCTTTCTCATTAGAATTGTCATTGCATTTCTCTTTCAGATATTTCCCCACCTCAGCTGGGTTCTGAATTTGTTCAGGGGGGAAATTCCAAGCTATTGGGTTAGAGAATTTCCTCAGGGCTTGACCCATATCCTCCCATTCCCCACACCACTCAGGATTTTCCACATCTGGGTCAGGTGTCTCATCAGTCACTGGGGAAATCTGAGCTCTCATTCTAGACAAGCTGCAAACCACATAGAGGAAGCTTACCAGATAAAATACCAGGAAGGTAGTCTCTTTAACATCCAGGGGAAACTGAACATTCTAAAAAGATAATGTATCAAATTTAAAGAGAAAGGAGATTAAAGGCTGGGAAACCCCGTCTCCTCCTCTTCTAACAAACTGGGTGCAATTACTAATAAACTCCCAAAACAGGCTACTGAAAATAGGACAGAGAAACCACATATCATACACACTTTGTACAACTGCCTGTACCTCTGTTAACTTCTTATAAATCATTATCCCCGAGCACAGCAAAACAGAAATCCAGATTCGTGCCCCTGCTCTGCAAAAGGTACATATCAGGGACAAGATCAGAGCAATCTGTGGACAGGCGAACAGGCCTAGGGACCAGAAAGGCATTAGTACCTCAAATAGGCCTAGGGACCAAAAAGACATTAATACATCAAGCCAGAGAGACATTATTGTGAGGAATGAGACAACTCTTGGTTCTTAATTAAAATAATTTAGAACAATTTATTAAAAGAACAATCAGCAAAAATAAAACTGCAAGTACAAAAGAATTATAAAGCCCAAAAAAACCCTGGGTCTACAGTGATTAGAGACCTTGTTGGCCGAACTGGCTCAAAAGTCCCAAGGCAGAGACCTTACAATGCTGGGGTGACTTCAGCTAGCCCAAAGCCAGAATGGTTAAATTGCCTTTTGAAAGAGGTAGAGGCCTGTGCTCCCAGCGTCGGGCTTCACCAGCAGCTAATCTGAGGTGAAAATGGCACCTCTGAGCTGGTGTCCAGCAGTTTTATAGAGTCTGGGTCCCGCCCATGACCGCCCACTGTCCAGTCTCCATGGTCCTGGATGATTGGTGGTGTCTTGAGGTGAGGCAATCTCTGTCTGCCAATGGCTCGCTGTTGTCTAGGGGAAAAATTGTCATTGGCTCCAAAGGCGGGATAAGTCCTCATTAATATTCCAGGTTGCCATGGTGCTGAGTTGCAGGCCAACAGCTAGGTTCTAAAAACAGCTCTCTGTCAGTCAGAAGGTCTCCTTTTTGGCAAAGTTAAAATTCACTCAGAACTTACAAAGGTTAAGAACACTTGGTAAAAGGTATAAAACTGGACTGTAAGTATTTCAGAGAACTCTTAAAAATAGGGTAATTAACTTGGACACATACAGGAATTAAGACATTGTGGGTTTTTACATTTTTTAGGGACTAAAGAGGGGAACAAACTTGTGGAACTTTATTAACAAGGGATTTTTAACGAGGAATTATGTAAAACACTCTTTAATCAACTAATCAAGGGGAATAACTTTGGAACTTAATAACTCAACTGGTTGATGGGTAATTTGAATAAGCAATAATTAAACAATTAACAATTAAAAGTTGAAACAATATGCAAAGGCCAACACTCCATTTCATATATGCCATTATGAACTCAACCAACATGGTGACTACTTTACCCCAACACAAAGTAATTAAATTCAAACAAAAATGTAATTAGTACAGGTTTTTTCACTTTCCTTTGAGCCTTGCTTTGGGTGCCACTAATTATTTGTGCCAGTTTGGACAAATTTGGAGGTAAATATCCTCTGATAGAAGGCAGGTTACAACCAGCTATCCCCCACCAGGTTCAGGAAAAAAATTTTCCTTGGAGGAAACTGAAAAAGATAAAAACTATTTATTTAACAAATACACAGGAAAAGCATAATAATGCTAAATAATAAAACCTCTCGCTGTGGAGAGAAACCTGGGAAAATTTCAGAGTCCTTCTGTAGGTGTGGTCTTTCTCCTCCTTGGAGCTGGGTTGTGGACCCACCTCCAGGGCCTCAGTGGAAAATTCTCCTGATGTGGTCTGATGTTGAAACAGTCCTGAAGAGAAGAAGGGGAAAAAAAATGAAGTCCCAGGAAAAAAAAGTTCAACTCTCCGTCTCCCTCTGGAGAAAAGGAGCCGAAAGCTGGCTGAAAAGCAAGATGGCTGCTTCCTCCGCTCTTGCTGCAGCAGGACGCAGAGGAGTATGTATCTGTGTTCTTGAACAACTGCTTTGAAAAGTCCGCTCGGTTTTTTCTTCTACCCTCTCTCAGGCTCAGCTTAAAGGCACAGAAAGGCACAAAGTTAATTTCTGGGCATAGAGCAGCGATAGGGGATACACATCATAAAGTCACCCCAAGACACCCAGTCATTTCTATTTCTAAGGAAAATTATCAGTCACTGGATGTACTGAGTTGGCAAAAAGTTACATAAAATATTCATCCCAGTGTATGAGATACTCGCCTGTTCCATTCCTCTAACAGGAATTAATACCAGGATGTTTTTACCTATATGGGTGTCTTGGTTTGAAAGACAGGTGTCTGCTAAGGAAGGCAGGAGCTCCCCTTGGAATGGCAGATGCAACCCCCCCTTCCCTCTGAGTTATTACAACTTTGAAATCAAAGGGGTGTCTTGGGGTGACCTTATGATGTGTATCCCATATCTCTGCCTATCTCATATCTCTGCCTATGCCCAGAAATTAATTCTTGTGCCTTTCTATGCCTCTAAACTGAGCCTGAGAGGGGGAAGGAAAAAACTGAGCAAAACTTTTTCAAAGCAGTTTGCAACTTGTTCAAGGTCACACAGATAGCAATTTGTTTCCCAGCTGTGGCAGGGGAGGGAGGAAGCACCCAGCTTGCTGTTTCCCGAGGACAGTTTTTTGGCCAGTGGTTCAGCTGCTTTGTTCTCCGGAGAGAGACTGAGAGTTGAATTTTTCCTTCCCTGGAATTTTGGATTTTCTCCCTTTTCTACTGGACTGCTTGATTGCTTTAACATCAGAGCACATTGGGAGAACTTTCCACCGGGCACAGAGGGCCTGGTCCTGGCCCAAGCCCCAGCTCCGAGGATACCAAAGGGAGGACTCTAACACTTTCCCAGGTTTTTTCTCCACAGCGAAAGATTTTATTATTTAGCATTATTTTCCTTTCACGTGTGTTTGTTAAATAAATAGTTTTATCTCCTTCACTTTCCTTTGAGGAAAATTTATGTTTCCCGAACCTGGTGGGGGAGGGGTGTTTGTGCCTTCTCTCAGAGTATATATTTCTAAATTTGGCCAAACCAGAACAAGGGGCTTTTAGGCAAAGATATGGGAAATAGGAATAACAGTTCTTTACTGTTATATATCTATGTGTATAACCAGTCAAACAAATGACAATAACTATGGTAGTAACAGCAAACAATCACAAACCCAGTCCCAGCCTTCTCGGCTGTCAGGCCCTTTCCCCTTGCATGCAGTTCCGGTCGCAGCCTGCAGGGGCGCTGGTGGCTCCCGGTGAGCAGGGCAGATGCAATGGTTCCCCTGCGGCTGCAGGGGGCGCTCCAGAGCAAGCTCGGGGAGCACGCGGCACTGGTGAGCTGGGATCCTGGGAAGGGATGGGACAAAGGCTTCACAAACCCCTGGGCAGCTGATCCTGATGTCCGGCCGGACCCTTGGGAACAGCAGGCTGGAACAGCAGGGTGGAACAGCATAAATCTCGGGTAGCAGACGAGATGTATCGAATTCCAGAGCTGCAGTGGGAACCTCCCGGAGGTCTGGGCAGCCAGGGTGCAGCGGGGCTACAGAGTAGCAATGGCTCAAAGCAATGGCAGGGGCAGGATGGCCGCAGCCCGGCTCCCAGTGGGGCAGGGAAGGCAGGCTTGGGATCCCGGGGTTTCTCCAGTAGAAGGAAGGCAGCCAAAGAAGCAGCCTCTCTCTCTGTCCAAACACTGAGAATTGACTGCCCACAAACCTAGGTGAAAGAGATGCACCCCTCCCTCTGTGGCCAGGTCCTTTGTTTTCCTTAAGCACCCAGTAATTAGTCCCGCTGGCAACATGTATGCGGAAAATTCCTTTAAGAGAAAAAGAAAAAAACAGGAGGAGGACTAAAACCCCAACAATGGGGTAGGAGGGGAATAAGCAGCAGAAGAATAAATGCATAGGTTTAGTCTTTGGTTGCAGTAAACCAAAATAAAAATAAGAGAACTTCCTAATTATTTCTATTTCACACAGTGTTGTTTTCTGATCATCCTAGCCTGTAAGAGAAAAATTCAAAGTGCCATTTTGAGATACTAATCAGTACCAAAGAAATACATGCCAGGCATGAAATTGGCTTTGGAAACCATAGCAAGAAACCGATAGGTAAAGACCTACATAGCTTTCCAAAAAAAAGGCTTGGCCTTGCCACATGTTATCGTTGGGGAGAATTCCCACAAGTTTAGCTTGTTGTGACAGGAAGACAGAACAGTACCCTCACTTTTTCTCCTGATACATGGTTACTGCAGAACTGACTGCAGAAAGCAGGTTTAGGGTTTTGCCTCTTCAGAGCTCTCCCATAATAACAGAATGTCACTTTCAGGCTCCAAATGCAATATGAATGAGAGAAAGAATCTCCTCTCCTTTGACAGGATATCCTAATGGTCATTTTCACATCTTCGGTCAGTGAAGCGAGCATATCAACATACCTGTTCTTGCTTACAGTCGTGCTGCAGGAACAGGTAACCAGGATATAGGCAGACTTTATTGTCATATACATTCAGTTTTAGAACTAACTCAAAAGAAAGAAAGCAACTTCTTCTAAGAGTTTTCTATTGCAACCGGGTTGGGGTCTGTGGCTCAGACCCAGGAAGCTGTGACCGACCCAGAGAGACCGTCCCACAAGGGACAGCCTTCCAGAGGTCTTACGGCGTTCCCTCAGCCACCAGGGTGCCTCCGCAGAGGGGTGCCTGTCTCAGCAGGCTGTTAGCTCTTTAGTGATTCAGCGAGAGTGATTTCAGCTCTTGTTCTGTGAGGCAACCCCAGGCCAGACCAGGAGGAGAGAGATGAGAGGCTCGTTTCGCGGTTCCGCATGGGGCAGCTTTATTTTTCCACTCCCCACAAAGGGTAGGCTAGGGACGAGCTCTCCAATCTCTAAGAGGGAATAGGGTAGTTCTTATAGGGATAAAAGGGTGAGTGTGAGAGGGTAGAAGCCAATGGGTTACAAAGAATCTACATAGGGTCTCCCAGAGGATCATGGTTCTATTTTTTCTCACCCTCACCAAAAAGTGCTGCCTTTTCCAAGGGGATCTTGCCGGGAGGTTATGCAATCCCTCCAAGGCAGGGGCTGGGCATACCCCACAGTTTTCCTTCTGTCAGGCCCCAAAATCCAGGTCAGCTCTATTCTTCATATCTTTCATCAAGTCAGCTAACATTACATGGGCATCAAGGATTTTCTTAGGCACTGTTCTCACATAGCTTAAATAGGGTCAAAAAGAGGATATAAAAACATGGCTGTCTGTTAGGAGACACCTATAAACTGCTGAAATACTTTGGACATTTATAGACAAAAGCTTGGGTTTGGAGTGTTCTTTCCAACAACATGCAGCATCAGACAGCAGAAAGAGAAGCAGTCCTAGGAAAGAACACAACCTTCTATGGCCAAAAGAAAAGTGAACCTTTTCTAGCCTGCTTTTGAAAACAATTCTTTATAAATTGTCTTAACTTTTCACACAAAGCACAAGAGTAATGGGAGACAGAAGAAACAACTGAAAGGAGCCTGTCTTAAGGTTGACCGTAATGTTCCACCAAGGGATTTCTTGCCTCTTTTTTCATGTCTTTTTAAGATTTTGAACACTGGTTCCATAAGGGAAGATTGCATCTCTTGCTATGTCTGCATAGAGTTACACTTTTAAATTAACCCTCCTGGCTCTCCATTATTTCAGAGAGCCAGGCATGAGAATAACTAGAATATTGTTTCCCATTTTTCACTTCAGGTATCCTTTCAGGAGAAACCTGGCAGCAAATGAAAGCTGGTGTGAGAGCACAGAATTCCCAAACCACAGACTGAGCCACATGCTACAGCACCTACACATACTGCCTTCCACTGTTAGCTGCCTGCAATTCTTCAGACTCTGCAGACTGGGTAAGAAACTACTAAGTGTGTTGTATAAACTTTTTAAAATTCTTTGATGAATTATTTTTCATAGGAGCATACATGCTTTTAAGGAACCCATGGGGATCAGATGAGTAATCATCAACAGTGACACCACATTGATGGAAATTGATGTTTTACATGTTTAAAGCTATTAAGTTATAGAATTCCTGTGGAAATACTAAAGGTTATCTTCCCATAGCTGTTGTCACTTTTAAGAACAATTGTTACTGAATATAGCTTTTGAACAATTGTCTTAATTTAGCATACTCAATTGTCACAGGACATCTTCACAATGCAGCAACCAACTAGCCTTCTGACATGCTACTGCCATTGCTAGTGTTGTACTGAGTTTGTAGAACTGAGACTTACCAGCTTTTCTGTATCTGAACTTACCTTTACATGCCTGCAATTTGATTTTAGCTTATTTTAGTTTCCTGGAACAAGATTTTTTTTTCCTAATTGACTGGGTGTCTATGGCTAATTCGTTTTACATCTGTGTATCTTTCCATGGTACCACCATGGTTCCATGACTAACAAAATATGGTACAGAGAAATGCAGCCTGGTATGACAGAGGCCTAGGGAAGCTCAGTTACAGGGTGCAGTATAGAAAAACAGGTACAGTATATAAGATGGGGCACAAGCTTGGCACTAGGAAGTCCACAGCTATGAACAATTCACCAGTGGTCAGTTATAGAAATACAGAATGGACATGGAAAAATCTTTGCTTATAAGTAACAAAGAAAAGAAATATTATCCAACATAAGGAAGATGGCCATATATAGCAGATTTGAATGTAATACAGAGCTGAAAAACACTGAAGAAAAAGCAAAGGTGGGCGACTGTGTTGCAGAGATAAAGAAGACACCAAATATATCCTGGGGTAATAAGTATAACTTAGGGTAAGGATGAAATCTAGGGGGAAGGACTCCAGATGCTAACAACTCACCTCAACAGCCTGCACCAACATAGACTTCAGGGAATGGTAGAGCTGTGAGAGTGTAGTTGGCAGGTAGAACTCCTTTTTGTACTTGAGATGTCATTACTGTCATGCAAATATACCCAGACTAAAGTTAGATTAAGGGGATTTCTAAAGAAACACAGCATTGCACTGAGCAGCACATATCCCAAGATGAGTTCCGCTGAGTACTTCATTTAGTCCCACATCGCACTGACCTGAGATTTTAAACAATAAAGCAAGAAGCTCCTTTAATGTACCATAACTGAAAACCGAGAAGAAAGAAGGGTCCATCTGATGTTGTCAGATACATATCTCGATCAACACCCAAAAGGCAAGTTGCTTTCCAGCAAAAGTCATCCATGAGTTTAACTAACAATTTTCTCTTTAGACTTGTACGTAGCTATTTCTAATTACATGCAAGGCTTTCTTTCTGTTCAGATTAGACACTCACATACATGTGGGGTTTATCTTACATAGTCTTGGGATAGCTGGGGACGTAATACAGACAGGTGAGGGGGGCTGTGGCAGTAAGGGAGTTTTTTCCATCATATGGCTGCAATGATAGAAATTTGGAAGTGCTAGCAGTAGAGGGGGCACTGATAACTTTGCACCCTTTCTATCAGGAGTCTGTGACAGGTCTTAAATTATACTGACACAAAAATTAGCACTCTGAGTCTCTTAGACTGAAAAATTCAAGTTCTTTACAAGTCTACTCCAGTTGTTCTAACATACTGTATAATGTAAAAACACTATTAAATGGTTTATCTAGGACTGTACACCCAGTTTCTTAATTTCATTCCCCAGGAAGAGCTAGAACTGGAAAGGCCTAAAGGAAGATAAAAATCCTTTTTATACAGAAGCAAGTAGAGTAATTTTTGAGAGCTAAAGTGCACAGCTTGTGCCTTCACAAGGTAAACCACCACAGTTTCTCAAGTACCTCTTAATAACAATGGATTCATTACCACTACAATCGTAGTTATGTCCATTTCTCAGACAGAGACACATTTATTGCTTTAATTCTAATTAAGTGTTGTATTTCTGAACACGGTATTACCAACAGCCTACATTTAGCCTTTTTACAATTACATACATAAAGAAAATGGAGATGTAAGTGAAGAGATGAAAGGCAGCTGAAAAAGCAATACGGGTGAGTGACTAATGCACAAGTTTTCTCTGAATATATTCACTTCTATTCCTGCTCAAATTTGTTCTATGAGATTACATTCTCTCTCACTCTCCCACATGCACATTTGCATTTCACACACACAAGTCTGACCAACAGTAACTGAGGAAGAGAAATACTATTATAGACAGTGAATGTACAAACCTGGCCTTTTCTCCAATTGGATAATGTCTTCTAAAATATTCAGAGCCTGATTTTTTTTCTCAGTTACAAGAATGTAAATCATGATGAGTTTCTTCTGAGATTAGAAAAATTGTGTTCTTAGTCTTTATGCCCTCTGGTGGTCTACTGTCCAAAAGCACGTGCATCCTTTTGCTTGGAGATGAAACACTTTTCTCTCTGGCACGTTGTCAGTAGGATCCAAGGTGAACTAGCCTTCTTGATTAAGCTACTGGGCTTCAGATCCAACAGACATTGACTGTAACAACTGATTTGTCCAGTCCCGGAATCACCAGCATGATGACCAACACCTGAACTATGGCTTGCTCTTATAGGTGGCGTAGTACACCACAATATCACTGTGTAAAGAAACCTATTAATAAGGATTTGCATTCCTCAAGCCAGCTCTTAGAGACTGGGTCCCAAAAGCAGAAGAAAATTGAAGACTTCTGTAAGCTGATGGCAGCCTCCAAGTCAACTGTACTGCTTAAACATGAAAGTTTATCTTTATACTCACCCAGCTATAGAAATAAAATGAGCATGATATTTTCAAACAAATATCTCACAGTTTTCTCTTGGGAGGAGGCTACCTTCTGTCTATAAATCAATGGTCCACTAATAAGTGGCTTGGGAACAGTGTGTAAGAACGTGGGAAAGCTCTCTTGCCAGAATTCAGAAGTTATCATCATCATCATCTCAATTTTTTAGAAAAAAAAAAAGTGGTTTTGAAAGTGTTCCAAGTAATTCAAAGAAATCCACCAAAACAGCATTTTCAATTAAGCACAATAAAATCTAATATATAGGAAACTAATGTTCCCAGTTAGATACAGGGAAGTGTTGCTATAGTCACTTTTGTTGAGGAGAAATGAAAGACTTTGTGGGAGCAGACATAAACCACTGAAAAATGCAGTATGGTTAAAATCCTGGCCCACAAGCTTGAAGAATATTAAACACCAAAGCATTTTAGGGCATTGGCCAGTGAAGATGGATTTAATCAAAAGAATATTTACATATGAATAACATAGCTCATACACATTTATAGCAATCCATGAAAAATTAAATTAATTTGCAATGCAAACCAACTGGGGCAGCTAGAGAATGCCAATGAATGATAAATACCACTAATGACAGAACTATATTTAACTGGTTTTTTAAAAGCATACTATTGTTTTCCGTAAGTGGTTATTGTACAGTATAAAGATTTTCTAAAGTCACTGTGCTACTGGTAAAGCATCCAGTACAGGAATCCATCAGAGCAGGTTATGATCTTTCCATTTCCTCATATACACAAGGATTAGCTAGTGGTTAAAAACATATAGAGGCTGGGAAAAACACACTACACTTTGTTGCATCTTATTTGTACCTACAGGGCATGAAGGCAATGACAGCATCACCTCTAGAAGTACTCAGTGACTGCATAACCAAGTTTCAATGGCACAGAAGAGTCAATCAATAACTGAACCTCTGAGCAGCTTCCAAGCCCATTTGATGCCAGCACTCAGTTCAGAAGGCCAGGCTAAATCTAGGCCCACAGAAACCTGATAGGCAGCACTCAATGGAGATGTAAAGGCCTCATCAAGTTTTTTAATCTGTTGTTTGGTTCACTGCTGGTGCACTGAATTACTACTATACACAGATACAGCCTAAAAGCAAAACGCAAAGAAAGTAAGTTCTCAAACTGCTTCTTGTATGTTGAAATTATACACAAAATTCTTAGAAGAGAGAGACCAGTGCTAGTAAGAGCTCACTAACTGCTAAAGCTCATGTAGAGACCGAAAGTTACACAGTTCATGAAACAATGAGCAAGTAAATAGAATAGTAGCATTTTTTTTTATTAAACCAAATCTCAACATGGCCTCACTTGTTCTCCAAACCCCAAAACACACATGAGTATTTCAGCCCACCTAGAACACTTCAACTGCACACTGTGTTCCAAGCAATGTACAATGGAGGCTGCTTGTCTTTATGACAATTTGAGGGGGTGGACATTCTAAAATGAGTTACCTCCCCTTAGTTTCAACCAATCCCTCTCCACCAATAAGGAGAAAACAAATATGAGCAAAGTGAAAAAAACCCCAGTTTATTAACAGGCAAAAAATAACAAATAATCACTAGATACAAAATTGCTAAGTCCCAAGATCATTCTTTCACTAAGATTTATTCTAAGGTTAATATAATAAAAACAAATATATTTATTGAACATCAGGCTATCGTTTCCATTTTTAATATTATAAAAAGGAGAACTACCCAAGACCTATGGTAGTCAACAATTAATTAATACATTAGGGTTTCCAAGTCACAGCCCTCAGACCGAAACAACATTTCAGATGAAATCTGTCTTGAGGAATGTTTCCCAAACAAACACAAGAAAGTTAAACACACAGTGTTTAACTGGAGTTTTCTTATGATGTGTTGTTGAGGAATGGTTGGAGGATCAGGGACATGGGTCCTTGGAAGAGCTGTACAAGCAAACACCTTTTTTAGCTTGACATAAGCAGGCTTCTTGCTAACTGCAAAAATCAGCAGGCCTCTTGCTAGCTGCAGAAAAAGGAAATAGTGAGAACAGAAATCATGAGAATAAAGAAAGAAGGCAAGGACACAAACGCAGTGTTCTTGACAATCCTGTTATAGATAAACAACAGGATGTGCTGACAAGATGTACTGACCATGAGAGATGAAGAAGAACCCTGAATCGCAACATTAGCAATATGTGCAAAAATGTAGCTTTTTACCCAGCATCAAAAGAGAAGTGACAAGTATGCATATTTGAGTATATAAAAGCAGAGTCTTGGTTTCAATAAACTGAAGCTTGCATTATCAATCACACAGATTGTCTGCATGTCTTCCCTTGCCGGAGTCAACAAGATGGCACCCGAACAGGGACAGCTCTTATCTCATTCTCACTGACTGAAGCGAGAGACCGGAGAAGCACCGGTAGCAGCGACCGGAGGGCAGAAGTTCAGCAGCTGCAGGCAAGCATCTGATCCGTGCCTGGACTGACCTACAGAGGGGTCCGCCATCCGGCTGACAAGGGCTAACCTGAAAAGGCTGCACGACTCCTGTCAACAGGGAAAGCATTAGGACACAGGTATGGAAACAGAGGTGGCCCTTGATTTATTTTTATGTTTTTTAGAAAAGCGGGGTGTTAAGGAGATTAACCTTTGTAAGGATTTAGATGGGTTAGTGGCATTTGGAAAAAAGCAAGGTTCTTCAAAGACCCAGGATCACTGTTCCACGAACAACAATGGCAAGAATATGATGTTTGTTTGCGGAATCTAGTTACAGATGACAATAAAGAAGCTAAAAAATTAATGAAGCCATGGAGAGCAGTAACTAATTGTCTTAAGCAGTATCATGTTGAAAAACAGGTAGCAGCAGTTGCAACTGCCCACCTAGAAGGAAAAGACCCCCCACCTGGTATGATGACATTAGGAAGTGACTATGTTCCTGTGCCTCCAACAATGAACACTATAGTTGTTTGACCTCCTACAGAGAAAGCTGAGATATCAAGGGGAACAACAGGGGAAGGGTCCAAACCCGAGCCCACTGCTCCTCCCTTGGAGGAGGAAGGTGAGCTATCAGAAAGTGAAGAAGAAGAACTAGAGCAGGAAGCAACCAGATACCATAAAAGTCTTGTTCCTACTAACAGCATTAATAGCAAAGGAAAAATTAAGGCATGACAAATCCCAAGTACAAGAGTTAATCGAGTTAATTGGAGGAACATAGCAAAAGCAGCTCTTGAAAATAAAGACTATGAACCCGTAGAATCTATCAGAGATCCGTCAGCTTTTCCTGTCATTTATCAGAGGGATGGAGAAGGTATAGCAGGAGAGTATAATCCCGTGGACTGGAAGTTGTTGACTCAGCTATGAGGCACAGTCAATGAGTCAGGGCTGCACAGTGAACCAGCTAAGCAAATGTTAAACTATGTATGGGGGAGTGGGATTCTTTGCCCAGAAGATATTAAAACTACTGTCAGAATGATTATGACTCCGTCACAAATAATGTTGTGGCAAGCACATTGGAATCGGCTTTGTGATGCTTCTGCTAACACTCCCCATGACCCACAAGACCCTTTAAATGGGGTCACAGTGGAGCAACTTATGGGTGTTGGGCAGTTTGCCAGAGTTGAAATGCAAGTACAAGTGCGGCCAGAGAGATTATTAGAAGCTATGCGACTTGCACGACAAGCCATGTCCTATATAAAAACAACACCCCCTCAGCCCTCCTACCTATCGATCAAGCAAGGAAGGGATGAGTCATTCGCAAGCTTTGTCGATAGAGTTACTAATGCTATAAACAATTCTGATGTACAAGAATTCATGAAAGGACCATTGTTAAGGCAGTGTGTAATGGAAAACCGTAACTCTGCCACCCGATCTATACTAGTTACACTGCCAGCAGATGCACCAGTACAGCTGATGAGCCGAGTGCCAGTAGCGCCACACGCAATGCTTGTGGAAGCTGTTAAAGAATTAGGGAAAGATCTAGTGCATGCCCAAAATCAAGCTTTTGCAGCCCTCGCCCCATTGAAAGCAGCAGAAGCACCGAGAAGTAGATCCAGCAGTAAGCCCAGAGATATTAAATGCTTCCAGTGTGGTCGCAAAGGACACATGAGATGGCAGTGTCAAGTCCAACAAGTGTGGTGCCGTAATTGCAATGTCAACACTCACTCCACAGAAGCCTGGAAGAAAAAGCCAGGAAACGGGAAACTGAGCGCAAAGGGTCACAGCGCGCCGACACCAACAGCGGCCCCAACAGTAGCAATGTCAGCCTCTGCAGCTCCCTACAATCTGCCGAGTGCCTGCGGCCAGCAACCCGGGTGTATTGGGTTGACCCTGAGTTGATGGACAGTCTTTAAGACCAATTACGCTTCTCACAATTTACATATTTAAACCACACAGAAAGGCGGGACTTCCCCTTTTGGTCGGAGCTCGCCTGCTGGAAGGTGGGGGGGGGGCTCTGAGCCTCCCGGCCCCGCCGGGCCGGGCCGGGGCCACTGCCCCTTTCCCCCTTTTCCCAACACTGCAGCACGGACCCTGGGTGGCTGGGGGGGACTGCCTCAGAGCCGCAGGCAGCTAAAACCAGCCATGGACTGCTCACAGCTAAACCCATCCAGCGCGGCTTCTGGGGACCGGCGGGTCTCTCTCCTCTCCATGCGGAGCCGGCGGAGTCAACGGGAGCCGGCAGAGCCTCCTGTCTGCAGCCAGCACACTTCGTGCTGAACTGAAGAAGACACCACGCAGCCAGCAGCACAAAGGGAGCGAGGCTTTCCCCACCGTAAAGCCCGAACAAGAACACCCTTCAGCATGGCGGCTTCAGAGTCAGAGAGAAAGAGAAGTGAGTCATGTGGGACGGAGCTGAGCATGGCGACGGGAGAAAAGAGGGCGGTGCCGCGATTCTGGCACGCAGCTTAAAAGAAACCTTCTTGCATGCCGTGGTAAGAAACTGTAATACCACAAACTGTTTGTCTCTTTAATCCATTTGAAGAACATGGGGGGATGGAGTATCTTCGTGTGCCTGTGAAGATTGTGAAGAATGCCTATGCCAAGCTATATAGAAGTAGTGAGAGGCTGCTAGAGACTTGTGGCGAAGAAAAAGCTTTTTGTGTGCAGGCCAAAAGAACTTATCCTTAAAAAGATGAATAACCCCATGTGATGGCCCATGTTTTGTAGTGTGAAGGAACTGTGAGATTTTTCATGGGAGAGATGTTCTACACACAGCAGATTGTTTGTTTCCGGGCGGATCTGCTGTTGGTGGCAGTTTGGGAACCACGTGCAACTGAAGGAAAAACCCTTTTTTCCCTTAAGCATAAGAGAGAGACTTTTCAAGAACTGGAACACTGACTAACATCCCATGTTCTGTTATCCCTTGTGTGAGCTAGGTAAAAGGAGAGAAGTGCTGGGGGGGGGGGGGGGGGGGGGGGGAGGAATTTGCTTTAATTTTGTTTTGTTATTGTCTCTTTACTTTTAATTCTATTAGTAATAAAACTCTTTCATTGTACTGCAACTGTTTAAGGTTTGTGCCTGCTTTGCTTTTCTCCTAATTCTTATCTCACAGAAAGAAAATAAGTAAGTAATGAATATTTTAAACCAAAACCACTACATTTAATTGGTGTTTCTGCCCGGTTTCGAACTCAACCCGCTACACCGGGGAAGCCTCGGCCTGGACCTGGCAACAGCAATAGATGTGACTTTAATTGATGACAGGGCCCAGAAAATTCCAACAGGCATAAAAGGGCCATTAGTCATCAATGAGCAGTGTCACGGAGCCCTGTTACTAGGTCGCTCTTCTAGTAGCATGAAAGGACTCTTTGTATTACCTGGTTTAATTGACAAAGACTATGAGGGAGAAATTTGCATCGTGGCTCAAACTCACTTTCCACCTATGCATATTCCAGCACAAAGTAAAATTGCTCAATTAATACATTTGCCTCAACTTACCGCAGCTGCAGCCGAGGGAGCCCCAGAGCGAGGAGCAGGAAATTTTGGTTCAACTGGAAGACTTGCTCTTCTTACCCTTACACTAGCTTGGCGGCCAATTGCTACTGTAGTGTTCACTCATGGCAGTGACACCCTGACACTATCTGCTCTCTTAGACTCTGGAGCAGATTTAACAATAGTTGCCAATGCATGCTGGCCTCTGCATTGGCCCCTTCAATATGCAGCAGGAGGAGTTGAAGGTGTTGCGTCAGTGCAACGCAGTCGAAATAGAATTCAAATCATACTAGATGGATGCACTGCATCTGTTATAGTTACAGTGATGCCTCTGCCTGAGAAAGTCAATGCTTTAATAGGAAGAGGTGTGCTCAACCAGCTAGGTTTTGTATTGACCACTGAGACACCTTTTTGATAGTGGCCACTACACTGACTTTCCCAATATCTCTGCACTGGCTCACAGATGGTACCGTGTGGATCGAGCAGTGGCCGCTAAAAAAGGAAAGTCTGCAACAAGCCCATATACTAGTGCATGAACAACTAAGACAAGGACACTTGAAACCATCTACAAGTCCATGGAATACTCCCATCTTTGTGATCAAAAAGAAATCAGGAAAGCATCGGCTATTACATGATTTACGTGCCATTAATGCTCAAATGCAAGCCATGGGAGCTCTGCAACCTGGTCTTCCCAATCCTGCAGTTGTGCCCGAGAACTGGCATTTGTTAATAGTAGACTTAAAAGACTGCTTTCTTACTATACCGTTGCATCCTAATGACATGCCCTGCTATAAACAGGGAAGGACCTGCGTCTCGATATGAGTGGACAGTGCTTCCTCAAGGGAAGAAAAACAGCCCCGCCTTGTGTCAGATGTATGTTGATGCTGCACTGAAGCCAGTTTAGATGCAGTAGCCAAAAACCATTATTTATCATTATATGGATGACATCCTTGTCGCTCAGCCAGATCCAATTACCCCCCAACAAGAACTCTTTCTCACTAATCAGCTAAAGCAGTATGGTTTGATTGTTGCACCAGAAAAAGTTCAGCGTACACCTGTTCGGAAATACCTAGGGTGGAGCATTACTGAAGCACAGATAAAGCCACAAAAATTGACAATTTGAACTAATCTTAAGACCCTGTGAGATGCACAAAAACTTATGGGTGACTTGCAGTGGTTACGGCCAGTTGTAGGTATCAGTAATGAAGACCTAGAGATACTGAGACCTCTGCTGAGAGGGACTGATCCCTCTTTGCTGGTTCAGCCCGCACAAGAACAAATCCAGCGTATCAGTACCGATATTGCAGATAGAGCAGTTGATCGTATGGACACTGATCTTCCAGTCGATTTTACTGTCCTCCACGGAGAGAGTCAACTTATCAGTGCACTGACTCAGTGCAAAAAGAAAAAGAGGGAGCAAGTTAGGGTCCTGGAGTGGATGTTTACAAGCCTACAGCCCAAAACAACATTGCAACAAAAAATTGACAATGTAGCAGAATTAGTACAGAAAGGCCGCAACCGCGTAATACAAGTCACTGGACAAGAGCCAGGAATGATCTATTTGCCAATGAAACAAGATGAGCTCGACTGGTACTTGCAACATTCTCAAGCTCTAGAAATCAGCGTGCTAAGCAACGCCCAGAAAATTGAAGTACAGCCGCTTAAAGCCCCTGTGCTGAAAGGGATGGCTCAGCAGACATGGATTCAAATCCCTAAAAGAAGTAAACAACCACTACAAGGAGCAGTAACAATGTTCACTGATGCCAGAAAGAAGTCCCGATGAGCAGCTGCCACGTGGCAAGTTCAAGGTCAATGGTGTCATCAGATACTAGAGGCTGAACCTGGAGACTCTTTGCAGACCCTTGAATTAGCTGCAGTGGTCTGGGCATTCAAGCGGTGGTTGACTGTTAAGCTCAATGTAGTGTCAGACTCTTTATATGTTGCTGGCATCGTAGAACGAATAGAGGATGATAGGATAAGAGACATAAGTAATCGGCGTTTGTTTGAGCTGCTGCGTCAGCTCCAAGCAGCCATCGGTCAGAGAATGTGTGCCTATGCTATAATACACATCAGAGGTCACAAATGGACAGAGGGTCTGGGCAAAGGGAATGCTTATGCAGACCAGTTAGTCTCAGTGACAGTGCCATTGAGTGAGTTTGCAAAGGCACAAGAAGCCCATAATACATTCCATCAGAATGCCAGAGGCCTTCATAGACAGTTTGATGTTACCATGGAGGAAGCCAAAGGAATAGTACGGGCATGTCCTACATGTAGCCATCATGGTCTGGGTCTTGGTATTGGGGTTAATCCTCGAGGCTTAGGCCCGAACAAAATATGGCAAATGGATGTGACCCATGTTCCTGAGTTTGGCAGACTGAAATATGTGCATGTCACCATAGACACTTGTGGTAAGTTTATATGGGCAACAGCTCAGACAGGTGAAAAGGCCCTTCATGTGATACGACACCTGACCAGCTGCTTTGCCGTGATGGGTGTACCAGAACAGATCAAGACAGACAACGGTCCTGCTTATACTAGCGAGCAACTCCACAAGTTCTGCCAGCAATGGAGTGTGCGACACGTCACCGGAATCCCTCGTGTACCCACAGGGCAGGCCATTGTAGAGCGAGCTAATTAAACGCTGAAATTATATCTAGCCAAGTTCAATAACATTCCAGATGTGCAGGAGAAATGAGCAAAAACCCTGTATGTGTTAAATTACTTGTGTTTGTTTGGAGATAGCGATGCTGCACCTGCTTACCTTCATAGTGGTATTGCAGAAGCAAGGAAGAAAATAGTAAAGCCTTTTTATGTGATGTATAGGCATCCAGCTACAGGGATCTGGCAGGGGCCCTGTGAAGTTCAATATACAGGTAGAGGTTACATGTGTGTGCTTACCCCAGCAGGACCCCTGTGGGTGCCCAGCCGTTGGACTCGCGCGGTGACAGAATCCGACGCAGTCAACGTTGACACTAGATCCCGAAGCAGTCCAGTGTGAGCAGGAGAGACTGAAAAGAGCTGTTGTGCCTTATGTATATAGACTGCAAACGCTGCTTGGAATTAGGGTGCACTTTATAGCACCAGAAAGAAAAGCAGAATTGCTTGCATATGATCCATTTGAGCCAGGGATAAACCCTGATCCTCGGTTTAGCTGTGGTTGAGTGACCTGTAGGGCCTGGGTCAAGATACTTTGTGGACGCTGTAATAGAAGAATTTGGATACATCAAACTGCTTTAATCCCTTGCTGCACCAGTTGTTGGCACAACCGAGAAAACTGGTTCCAAGCTTTAGAAAGCTTTACTGGCTACTCGGTCGAGCAATCTTTGCCTCTATTGAAAGCTTGGCCACACGGCAATGCCTTTTACTCATTCGGCAAGTGCAGCAAGGCATAAAGCGGTTGGAAGAATTTAAGAGGACCCGCATATTAGAGCTACAGTGTGGAAAAGAAGTTAGCATTCCTGTACCTCATGAGGTATTAGAACATGAGTGGGATGCGCAGAACCGCAGGTGGAGAAATGTTAAGTTGCCTCGGCTTAAAACTCATCGTCGCTAGTGCTTGCTTAATAACTAGTTCCCAAGCATGGGCCCCAGCACAGCCAAAGAAAAATATTTGGGTCACTATAGCTAACTTAACCAAACAAGATGCTATCTGCCTCTCTCTTTCTTCTCCTGGGAATCCTTTTTCCACTTGCCTAGTAGGGTTGCCAACAGATGCTCGGCCATGTCCAGCACAGATCCTGATCTGTACTGTGACTAATCCATCATTCACAGTCGACCATTGGGATCAGTGGGCACCTCATTTGCCTATTGCCCCTGTGGAACCGCAAGAATTAGAATTACTACGATCTGTAAAAGCAGATGCTTGTGTTATGTTTAATTGGACAAGTAGCACATGTCAGAAGAAAGGCTGCAGTATATCTGTCATTAATGTAAATTCTAGCCTACCAGTGTACCGCAATAGTTCCATTTGGTGCAATTATACTGCTACAAAACTGTCCATATCTACTAACACTCCTCTAGCTTTACCATCTGGCTACTTTTTGATTTGTGGTGATCGAGCATGGCCAGGAATTCCTTCTCGATTGAGAGGTGGGCCGTGTACAATTGGCAGGTTGTCTTTGCTAATGCCAAATACATCAATGATTTTAAAAATGACCCGACATCACCGAGTAAGGCGTATGGCTCATCAGTTCACAGCTGAATGCCAAGATAATGTTAAATTTTGGTCCCCTGGAGCCATAATAAGTGCATCTGTTTTAACCCCTGGAGTTGCTTCTGCCGGAGCCCTTGGCATGCTAAACAAGCTAGGCTGTTGGCTTGCTAAGCAAACTAATGCAACATCAAAGGCATTATCAGACCTTTTAGTAGATGTAGATTCAGTGAGGCATGCTACTTTGCAAAACCGAGCTGCGATTGATTTTCTGTTAGTAGCCCAAGGACATGGTTGTGAAGATTTTGAAGGAATGTGCTGCATGAATTTGTCTGACCATTCCCAATCGATTCACAGGCAGATAAATTAGTTGCATCGATTAACCACACAATTGCAAAAAGAAGATGGTTTTGGCTTAGAGGGATGGTTGAAATCACTGGGCTTAGGGCCATGGTTAGTTTTACTAGTACAGCACTTGATTACCATGGAACTACTAATATTGTTCATAATAATGTGCTTACCTTGCCTGTGCCAATGCTTGCAACGAATGATATACAAAGTTACTACATCTGTGACTAACCAGGTATTGATTGTACAAAAAGAAAAAGGGGGAATTGTTGAGGAATGGTTGGAGGATCAGGGACATGGGTCCCTGGAAGAGCTGTACAAGCAGACACCTTTTTTAGCTTGACATAAGCAGGCTTCTTGCTAGCTGCAGAAAAAGGAAATAGTGAGAACAGAAATCATGAGAATAAAGAAAGAAGACAAGGACACAAACGCAGTGTTCTTGATAATCCTGTTATAGATAAACAGGACGTGCTGACAAGATGTACTGACCATGAGAAATGAAGAAGAACCCTGAATCGCAACATTAGCAATACGTGCAAAATGTAGCTTTTTACCCAGCATCAATAGAGAAGTGACACGTATGCACGTATTGAGTGTATAAAAGCAGAGTCTTGGTTTCAATAAACTGAAGCTTGCATTATCAATCACACAGATTGTCTGCATGTCTTCCCTCGCTGGAGTCAACAAGAATGTGTCAAGTTTTGACCATGTTTTTTCTTCATATTTGATCATGAGATGCTTTCTAGCCATTTTTACAGGAAGGAACTTGTATGTTCAAGCCAATAAAAATTAAGACTTCAAGTGCAACTAAGGAAAAGAACTGGCCATACCAAGCTCTTGAATGACACAAATGTGCGTAAGCTTCTGGTCTACCTGTCCAGAAAATATTTCATAATGCAGCTTGAGTAAACACATCCAACTAGTGAAATATCACTCAAAAAAATTAAAAACACCTTCTCCCTCTAAATAATTATACCTTTCATTTATCTGTGACGTGCTGTGGTTAGGATTCACAAGAGCAGATCATGAAATTCTCTTTTCTACAGTCTGCCATCTGGAAGCTTGTAATATCACACACCTCCATTTCTTTTGGTTAGGAGACCCAATAATGCTTTACTGTCATCTGTTTCATTGGGACTCCTCATGACTCTTTCGTGATCCTGTCAGAGTGCCACTTTGCTGTTGTTGTTTATGATGGGGCATGATCAGCAATCTCTGGCATTGCTATACATGGAGCTGCATGTTCTGTGATATCCAAGACAACTCCTCCTTCCAGAGTCTCTTCTCAGAGCAATGCAGAAGCTTATAAATAGGGTGTATGATGGCAAAATGAAATACAATCCTTTGCGGTAAATTACGTGTGAACTTGATTATACCAGTTCCATTCATCCATGGTTATTAAAAGTTGCAAGAAAGTTGATGTGAAGCCCTGTTTGTCCAACTCTAGAACATTAAAGAAGAAATACAACACTGCTGTTGCAGTACAGTAATAAGTACCCTTATTTAATACAGGTCGTGTTAAAAAAAACAGTACTTAACAGCAGATATGATGACTTTGCCACAGTCCTCTTTAAGCAAGTGAAGTACTGCTCAAAATTACGAATACATTCGTTTTGGTTAAAATAAATATAAGCATCAAAGTAGCTTCACTGAGCCAAAATGGGTAAAAGCGCAAGGAGGGTTTAGTAGTTCTTATGCATCTATTGATAGAAACACTGTTGCTATAACAACAGTATATCAGAAGGATGGGGAGAAGGGCCAGAAACACATAACTTTAATAACTAAAAACATCTAGTTTCAGATCTTCTCATTACATGCTAGAGCTCCTTTACTACAGTTAAGTAAGCACAGACTGTATGCAATACATTTCAAAACAGAAAATACCTATTTTTCTTTGTTACTCCTCACCTTTGACATCCAAATACTTCAGAAAATGTTAGTCATTATCGTACCCTTGTGAGGCAAGGGGCTTTAACACTGCTATTTGCCATTAGGGTAAGTCAGAGAGCAGTGCCTCAAATTAAACTGCCTCAAATAATATTAGAAGCCTTCCACAGAATCAGGACTGTATTCCTGACTGACACACCCATGTGTGATCTTACCTTCTGAATCTGTCTTCCCACCAATGCTTAACAGATGCTCAGCCCCTTCCCCACCTTTCAGAAAAAGGTCAGACATGGATATTTTGGTAACAGAGAAAGCTCTGTGCAGAATAACTAGTGTAGTGAGCATTAGGAATTCCTCCGCTGTTTGTTCCAATTACAAAACAGGCTCCCCAGGTTCCATTTGAAAACAGAGCTTTTCTCATTTGCACAAGCTGTACTCATGGAAATAAGAAAATGTCTGGAAATGTGTCTCTCTTTAAAGGAAAAATTTTCTCCAGACCAGTCTTCAAAATAAATTTATTATCTGCATGACATGGCCTGGAAGAATTACCCCTCAGGCCAAAGGCTGTCGAGCTACTAGCTAATGTAGTTTTTCTTTTCTTCCTTTCCCTCCCTTTAGAGTATTCTTCTGGGGCTGAGTTACCATAGTTCTTTATTTCCCTGGTGCCTAAATGCTATTATTATTCCTTGGGTGTATCTGACTGAGAGTCGTATAACTTGCTTCCTAACAGGTTTCAGCCTAGCCTATCTGACATAGGACAAATTCTTATAAAGTCTCTATAATTGATTTTTAAAGTTTTATATGTTGTATGGAAGGCTGACTTTGAGCTACGACCTTTATCAGTCTTCTTCCCTCAAATATATTTAGGATGTCACAAGGATTTTAGCAAGTTATTCGCTAGGCTTCTGTTGAATATTCTTTATGACCATAGTTTTATTTTCTGCACATCTGTCTTGTAGTCATGAAACTAGCTCCCAGAGACTGTTTAAGTTAACTCCATCATACATTTCTCTTGCTAGCACAGATGGGGACTAGGACACTGGCAAGTAGCAAAATCTGGGGCTAATACTGCTTTCTACCTATAACACTTCTATGCTACTCCTTTACACATGCCATTAGAGAGAAGTATTAGTGAGTGCCATGGCATGTAGCCCCCAAATGCTCTTCTGCTCACATTCCCTCTTCCCATCAGAGCCATGTGCAGCAGAGTTAAATTCCTGCTCCTCCTTGGGAGTTTTGACCCCATGTCTCCCATCTTTTTGCAAATGTGCCACTCTACAAAGCTTTACAGGTAGAAAGAGGGACCACAGGACCTTTTCTAGGAGGATTTATGTTGTGGTCCCTCACTCCAAAAGATATTCTCTGTGACCACCTTTTCTCCCCAAGAATACCAATTCGGGTCTCTCAAGATCAAATGGCCAGACCTACCGCTTGGCTAACAGACAATCAGTACAGCTGTGCCAAAATCGTGGCACACAGGTTCATTTACAGGAAAAGATAATTCGATGAGTCTTTCTCTCTGCACAACAAGCAAGGGGAATGCCACAGAATACCATGGCCCTTCACTGTATTCAGCTCACCCTGAGCATAAGCCTTCAGATCATAGCCTTCAGTTCGATAATTGGACCAAGTACTTTGTCCCTCAGGGAAAAAGAAGAAAAAAAAAAAAAAAAAAGGAAAGAAAAAAACACTTTCCCAACTTCAAAGAAATTCTGCCAAAGAGAAAACAATTCCTGAATCTTTTCTTCTGTAAATGGCAGCAAGTCATTAACTTCCTAATTTCCCATGTCATTTACTAGGTGAATCTAGTCACTCTCCATTATGCTCTAGCATTATTTTACTAGTTACATTTCCTCAAAATAGAGGAGTGCTAAATCCTCTTCGTTTCTTGGTAAGAGATCATTGAGAATCTCTAAAGGTAGGTATAACCATCCATTCTCTTTGAAAATCTGAATGATCCAACTGTCTTTGCAATTTTTTTGTGCACACTGAGACTCGCTCAAGGTCACAGAACAATGTATTGCTATAGCCAGCACGGCTTCTCTTCTCTAGACCCCTTCTCCAAAGACTTTAGAGCCCCAGCTTCAATATTTCTCTTTGTCACTTCTAAAAGTACACTATTTTTTGGCCTTCTGTTTTCCCTCCATGTAAAATTTATCACAGTGTAGCTTTCCTAGCTATTGCTACTGCACTTGCACTTACATCACTTGCATTCCTATTTTTCTTACTGATGACAAGTGTCACCAAGGGCCTGTGGTAGGACAGGTGTAATGCCAGAGCCTAGGTGTTTTTGTTTGTCTAGATTTGCAATTCTTTTTTTTAATTGGAAGTTTATTGAGCACTGAGGTGCGTCCTTCACACTGTCTGGGATTCTTTGGAATTTGCCATACGTGTATTTGCCAATGTGCTAAAGCAAACAAGTTGTACTTGGAAGATACGCATTTGCACAATGGAAAGGTCTCTTTCAAATCCTTTTCAGCAGGAAACCAACTCCAAGGACAGAAAATTGTTTATCCCTTGTTCCTGTTTTTTATGCAACATTATCCTGGAAGAACACGCATATATTGGCCAGTAACATCGCCCCTGGATCTCCGGCACAGCATGTTCCCACCGTAGAGAACACCCTTCTCCTGACCCTGATAAATGATTACAGAACAGCTCTGATACAGCACTGACTTTCCTGCACTGCATCATTAAGCTGAAACACAATAAAACTCTCTCTGCCATTGTCCACAGCTCTCAGCATTCTCCACTCTGATAAAAACTAGTTTTGTGCTTAAAATTATCTCTGCATTCACGAAGGCAGCACACTGGGTGCTTTATTCTCTTTGGCAGAGTCATTTTATGAGTAACTGTATCTATCCCCAAAGGAACTCTTGGTGTTAAATATCCAATCTTGCAAGATTTATGCTTTTCCAGAACAATTATCTACCTTTGTTTCATGCAGCAGTGACTGAAGTTCCCAACAGAAACCCATCATAATCCAGAACAATTAAGTCATACATCCTTATTATGGTTTTATACCCTCCCTACCATGACTCCATCTAAAATACTGGCTTTCTGAAAAATATTCTATAAAGTATTCTACAGTGTATAATGTAAGTTAACCATCTTTTGTTATACAGAAACAGTGAGAAATTACTACTCTCTTCCAGAGTCTTCCCAAGGGCAGCCCATAAATAATACAATTCCTACTAAGGGAATACAATAGGTTCTAAACTTCTGCACATGGACTCTCCAAGTTTACCTCCACAGCCCCACTTTTTAACATGAATCCAACTAGAAGATTTCATGTAGATCACAGAAAGTGACAACAGACTAAATTATCTCACAGTAGTCACACCTCCCTAATTTACACCTACTCTCATCTGGGAGAATTCAAGATGTGTATATTGGGTCTTATTGTAAATGTCAGTCATGAAACTGCTGTTTTGTTCCCAGAGCTATGCAAGTCTATCAAAATCAATGGATCCTGGTCTCTTGTTTTCCCTGTATCTTGAAATGCAAAAAACTAACTGCAACAGGCAATAATGAAGCACATGAGGTCACAGGAAACTAAAAGGATGGTTCTAAATAATTGCTGGATCATTAGCAATATTTGAAAGCAGCATTAGCATGAAGAAAACTGTAATTAGAAACAATATCCTGCCAAGAGGCTGACTGCCTCTAATGTGGTGAAAGCAAGCAGGATAGCTCCATTTTGTAAACACAGGGAGCAGAGACCAAGAAATACATGCCAAAAGGAGTGATTCTCTGTAAGAATTTTGAAGATTTGTAGATCTGGAACCAAGAAGAAAAGTTTCTCCTGGAATTCCAACTCGTGGAGTCCAATTCTTCATTCAGAATCCCAGCTTTCATTTTCTCTAGAGGATAAAAGTCTTTAAAACAGGGAACACAAAGCTCAGTAAATATAGAAAGTAAAGTATAGTCAAAATATTTAGTCATATTTTCAGTCTAATTTTTTTCAACCTGCATTGAGGAGGTATGTGACACAACAGTAGAAAACTACAAGTACTATTCCAGCTTTGTAAACAGGAACATCAATTTGGTCTCTTTGACCTTTTCTTTAACATAAGAAAAACAGGCTTAAATCTCAACAAGAAAAAATGATCAATTATTTATAAAGATCCACAGGCAGACTCAGGAAAACAAAAAAATACTGTATATATGTTTGTATATAAAGATACTGCATATACTGTATATATGTTTGTAGGTAAAACTAACAAACCCCAGAATAACTGAGAGATTTTTCAGGTACATTTACATGCCTGAACCCAACAGAAAGCAGTTTATAAATACAAAACACCTTCAAGTACCTAAAAAATTAACAATACAAGAGCCAAAAATCTGACCAAAGAGCAATAGTCTGTCTCTTCCTCTCTGAGGACAGGTTCTCTCTGCCCAGCTCTCTGCCACACTGACTTGCCTGGTTGCAAGGCCAGAAGAGGGATGTCTATGACTGGCAATCCGCCCAGAGGCTTCCAGCCAGTATCTTCTTACACAAACACACCCTCTGTCCTATGTCCCAGAGTTGAAGGACCAAAAAAAAAATAAACAAAAAATTGCATAGAATGGGTGAGAATTTTAAGATTTCTTTTGCAAATAAGTTAGCAACTGGATTCTGACTGGAAATCCTGTAATGCACTGACTGCGGGGACAGAGAAGGAGGTGCTCAATGCCTCTTCTTCAGCATATGTAACAACTTCAAGCGTTGTGCCCATTCTTTCATTAACATAGCTTTGTGGAGGATTTCTTATCATAAGTTTTGTTGACAAAATCTTTTTTAATTGTGCAAAAAAACCTCCAAAATACCCATGCTATTTTACAGCTGGATTAATGAAGTCACAAAAGGTAACTCAAATCCATAGTTGAGAACAAGATACAGCTTCCCTGTTCCAAACAGCTTGGGCAGGCTTTCTTCCTCAGCAGGGATCATAGCAGGCCTGACAAGACACCACACTTGTTCCCTCTCAGAACAAACCATGAAGAACTGAGGCAGACATTAATTAGCTCACCCAACCGTGGAGCTCGATCAGCTGTATTTAAGCAGTGCTGACTTCCTGCAGGCACAGCCCAGGGACCTCTGAGGCAATTCTGCATCACAAATTTGATATATGAGCTTGACTTCACAAGAGGTAAATATCCAACATACTTCTGCAAACACAGAGGAAAGGCAGTGGTTTCCATGGCAATGTTCATCTTAGAAGAGCTCTCAGTTCATCCATCCTGCTCCTCTCTGCCCTGTATCCCAGAAATGCATCTCTCCCTGAGTTTATCAGCAAGCTCACAAAAGGAGTACTTCAACATGCAGGGCCTGCTGCCTTCCTTCTGCTTGCAGGATTCCCATGGGTCCCTGGGAGGGCAGAGAAGCCCTTGGGGACATGTCTGAATTTTTCATGAACAATGAACAATTAGATGATGAAAGCCCCAGTGGGCTTGAGAATATAGGTATATTTTATCTGTGAGCAGTTCCATCTTCAAATTCCATATTAGGATACAAAACCACAATAATCTTAGTATCCAGGCTAAAATCCTACTGATACAGCAAACTCAAAGCAAGATATAATCAGTGCTTTTACAACCTTAAGGCAGATCTCTACATGCCATTTCTTCACTCATACTAGTGTCCATATTCCATATTCTCAATCCTCTTTTCCTGCATTAGCAGGCAGTTCTAGTCACATGAAAGGTAAATAGAAAAACCCTCCAGTATCCAGTTATCTGAAGCTGTCATATATAGTGCCTATTTCTACATGTAGATCTGTGCAGACAGGAAGAAGATAGAATCCTGCTCTGGGGTCCAGCATGCACAGTGCAACTCCTGTCATTACACTTTTTGCAAGTTACTGATAGGCTACCATGACAATTTACAAAAAACAGATATGTAGGCATGAAAAATGTTGGTCTATCCCTCCTCTGCAAAGTACACGGAGACCTACAGAAGAAAATCTTGCTACATGTTATAAAGTTGGTATCTTTCACGTATCTGCAATCTGCAGTATTCGTTCCCTTTCACATAAGGAACATGTGAACCCTAAGTAGGAATTAATGTCTTATTCATGGTATCCAAACCTATCACATTTTACTGAACCTGTAGTATCTTTCTTAACCTTTTTTTTGCTGCTACTTATTTGCAGGCAAGTGAAGTTTATGTCAGAGACTCCTTTCCTCCTGTAGCTCTCCTTATTTAATCCCTCACCTTTCTTCTACCAGAAATATCTCTTGGTCTGTTCCTTCCCCAGCTCTCAGATCCCTTGCCTTTTATTTCTAGTTATTTGAAGAATACCTGAGACCTTTCTACAGTAGCTGTATTTTTAAAGGAAGCAAAGTGCTTGGGTGTACAGGTGCTGGACTATAGACCGAAAATGCAGTAATACTCCAGCCCAGCCTGTTTCAGTGACTGATTACACAGCACAAGGCAATATCTCACAGCATCCAGGTGTAAGCTTAATCAGCAGCACCATACAGAGGCATCTGCCACTGACACCACTCTCCAGTCTTCTGGGGATGCCAACAGTTCCAACAAGGTGGTAAAGCCTGGCAAAGCTCACTCATCATTCAGGAACACCCATGGAAAGGACATGTCCATTGAATACACTTTCAACTCTGAATTTCCAGCCTTGCAGTGTCAAACTCTGAATACTGATGCTGTAGTGTGTGAGAAAGAAGGGGAGAGGACTATCCAATGCACATGAACAAACACATGGTAATAAATATTTTCTCGAGACAGAAAACCAGCAATCTAACAAAATAAACAACAGTAAATTACAGCTGAAAGCAAATTTTAATATACTAATTATTAAGGCAGCAAATCAGTTATCTGGTTCCTTTTTTTTGAGTTCAGCACAGAGAAAGTTAATAAAAATAAAAGGAAAACCTCACCTTCGCACAGCACAGGATGTTTAGTCTAGTGAATGTTGAAACCTCTGTAAAGGTTACTAAAGAATTCCTTTGTCTCAAGAACTTGCCTTCCAAAACAAAAGCAACACATTTTGCAAGCACAAGTTGTACCTGAGCTGGCATAAAGCTAGGGTGCCAGATTTTGGTATATAATAATCTATACTGAGAAATAATGCTGTGTCATTTCACAGTTAGCTACAAAAGTGGTGTTTGGGACTGGAAAAAGAGGTATCTACTCCCAAAACAGCATATAAGATGTCAGTTCCTATAAATCATTAAAACCCCACAACCTAAAATCTCTCCAGTTTTACTTCTTCCTACTCATCTTATGGCACTGCAGCTTCCATCCAGATCTGATCTTTCAGACAGCAAAACTGCAGCTATTCTGGAAAATGTCAAAAACATTTCATTTCTTCTCAACTTTAGTAAGGATAATACAGTATTTGCATTCTGTGCTATAATGACCTGAGCTTAAAACTTGCAAAAGAACAATCATAAATGGCAATTTAATTGCTAAAAAAGATGAACCTTATAATGTTGGGGTTTTATGAGCTCTCCTGGGGGTTTTTTTCTGTTAAAGGAATTTTGCCCATACATGTTGCTAGGGGGACAAATGGCTGGGTACTTCAGAAAAACAAAAGAGCTGGCTACTCCTTTGTTTCACCTGAGTGTGTGGGCAGTCAGTCTCCAGCATTTGAACAGAGAGGGAGGCTGCTTTCTTCAGCTGCTTTTCCTTCTGCTGGAGAAGCCCCGGGATCCCAAAGCCCACCTTCCCCACCCCACTGGGAGCCGGGCTGTGGCCACCCTGCCCTGCCATTGCTTTGAGCCTTCACTACATTGTAGCCGTGCTCACCCTGCCTGCCCAGACCTCTGGGGGGTTCCCCGCTTGGATACACCTCATCTGCCACGCGGGATTTGTGCTTGTCCCTGCTGTTCCAGCCTGCCGTTCCAGCCTGCCATTCCCGAGGGTCCGGCCGGACATCGGGATCAGCTGCCCAGGGGTTTGTGAAGCTTTTTTGTTCCATCCCTTCCCAGGATCCCAGGGCACCAGTGCTGCATGCTCCCCGAGCTCGCTCCAGAGCGCCCCCTGCAGCCGCAGGGGAACCATCGCATCTGCCCTGCTCACCGGGAGCCACCAGCGCCCCTGCCGGCTGCGAGCAGAACTGCACCCGAGGGGAAAGGGCCCGACAGCCGAGAAGGCTGGGACTGGGTTTGTGATTGTTTGCTGTTACTGCCATAGTTATTGTTGTTTGTTTACCTTGTTATACACATATAGACATATAATAGTAAAGAACTGCTATTCCTATTTCCTACATCTTTGCCTAAAGCCCCTTGATTTCAAAATTATAATAACTTGGAGGGAAGAGGGGTTGCATCTGCCATTCCAAGGGGGGCTCCTGCCTTCCTTAGCAGACACCTGTCTTTCAAACCAAGACACTTATCTGTAATTTGCTTTCAAGTAAAAGGAATATTTGTTCCATTAATAAGTTTAAGAGGTCTCAATTAAGGACTAAAGGAACAAAATGCAGGATCAATATCCACACTGAACTAAAAAACTAAAAAGAAGCATAAGCATAAGCATTTAACACTCTTCTTCTTTGCTGGAGGAGTGTTAAATGTTTTATGACACCTGAGATCTACCTTTTGCTTTTCAAAAGTTTTACTGTCCACTTGAAAACTGAAATGAAAAATGGACAAAAAAAAAATACTTTTCAAAGAGAATGCTATCTATCCTTATTACTACATGTTGAGATTTAAAATTCCTCTGAAGACACCTACTAGAGAAATAATTTTTTATTTAATAGGAAGAAGTTTTTCTAGGCAACATATATGTTGCAACAAAATCTACACTACTCTCTCCCACTCACAAACAAGTTTCCCAGCCAGAAAAATCCCCTGTATATCCCAGACTCTCACAAACAGGCAAACTTGGAGTAGTTTGTAGAAAAAGGGCTGCTTCTTGGCACTGCAGAACACACTCCATAAAGGAGCATCAACAGAATGGCACAGGAATGGAGGGAGAATATGCCCCTCACTGCAAAACTTCTCCTGGCATCACAACAAGCATGCAGGGAAGAGAGCAAAATCTTTAAATGCTATGCTGAGGAAAGACTCAAACACTAGTCAGCCCTCAGCTTCTGCCCTGTAGCATAAAAGAGAGCTACTTTATATAGAGTTTAACCACAAACAACTATTTGCAAGATAAAAGCTCCACATATGATGGGTTATGAATTACAGGGGAGAAATAGTGTCAAGAACAGCAATAATAATCTGTGTAGGTTCAAAAAGAGTACACTGTGTAATACTATTAATTTTATACTTGAGGACTGTTCTACCAATGCCCAGCACAAACCTTCCCAGAGCTGAATGTACCATCACAAGTCAACTTTTAGTCAGAAAACTTGCATTTCCAGAAAACAACTTTATGTTTTGCAATAGCTTGAATAACAAATTTACAGGGTCCTCATTCACCTCCACATTACAACTTTGCACTGGATTTTGCTAAGCTAAATTTGATTAGTCTGGCACAAGAGCTCCTAATGTGATAATTACAGAAGATTTTTATATCATGTCAGATTCTTCTGTGGTAAAAATTTGACACAGTTCACAGAGAAAGTCAGAACAGAAGGCAAATTGATTTTATTAGCAATGGACCAAGGTCTAACGTTTTTCATGCCAAAACTGGAAGTAATTTTGGCTGCTGAACAAAATCTGTTGCCCGTAGTTCTCTCTTAAGCCTCCTTACTAGACTGTGTCTTTCTGCAGAGAGCTGGAAGGAACTGCACTCCTTTCAGATAAATCTGATCTTCAACTCTTTCAGAAATTGCCATAATTACTAATTATGACTGTGTGCATATCAGCATGCTTTCTTAAGAATGTTTTTTTATGTAAAGAGACAGCTAGATTCCTACCTTATGCACTTGCCTACACTCCAGTTCCATTATGAAAGCAAACACACATTTTTCAAAGCACCTGACAAAAAAGTCTTGAGTCCCAATCTCTGGAAGTGAACACTTGATAAATCACCAAATCATCTAATCTTTCCATAGTCTGTTTTCTTTACTGAAAATAGTTTATTTTTTATGTGAGAGAAGAAAAAAAAAATAAAAAGTCTTTAAAATAATAGATTCTAGTAAAAGCTTATTGGGCCTGGGCAGAGGAAAAAAAAGTGCATGATATCTCTGTAGTTAGATGAGATACATAATTGTTCATAACATTTTGATTGCTAACATTCAATATCATGTCAGGTTATGGGGGAAAGAAGACTTTGGTACAGAAAACAAATACCCTCTTAAAACAGCTATTCTCTGCATCTATTCCCGATCTATTCCCTACTAGAATTGTTAAAAACCCGATTACAGCAATGTCTTCTAGATCTAAGCAAGGACAAAAAAGCATTTAATGTAAGGCTAAAACATTATAAAAATAAATAACTACGGTTGGGGGATGGGGAGAAAACACCACAAAAGACTTGGTAACAAAAGAAAACCTCTAGAGGATGAATACTGAGGGGAAAATTTCAGAAAACTCTAGTAGTTTGAAAGAATCTAGTGTGCAATACTATGGGTATGTGCAACCACTTTTAACCTAAACCTTGCTTTTCACACCAATGCTGCATATGTACAAAAGGGTATAAATGTATAAGCTATTGTTGAAAGGGGCACTTATAAATACAATTCTGTGAGCAGAAGTATAGCTAGTGATTTAAAGTACAAGACTTCCTAAGTCAAACCAGAGACAGGAAGATGTATTTCCTTCTGCCTCAATGAGAAGGAGCTCACTGAAATCCAAAGAAACCCACCAATCTCATCAGGCTCCAGGCTAATCGTTACAACCATGGTAATGCAGTATCTATCATCACTAACATGCATCTTTTACTTCTAAAATTAAATACATCTTCCACTTATGAAGTGATGCCTATATGATCTGTTGAAGTCAGCAGAAAAAATAAATATTAACTAAACCAAAATCAGGGTCAAGTTTTGACCTCTGCTTGAAAGTGGATGCTTCTCTGCAAGTACCTGAGCTCTCCCTGACTTTTCAGACTCTATCATTATTTGCAGCCTTCAAAAGAGCACCTAAGGTACTGACTCACAAGTTCCCTGGGCAATTTACGTCTTCCCCCAATGCTGCAAATAAAACTGTGTTCTTTGCAAGGCCTTTCCTTCATATCTTTTCCTTGGAAACAACACTAATGGATTGGCTGTGACATTCAGCTTTGAAATACTGCCATTCACCAGGGCTCTGTAAACAAAAGGCCACAACTTAGCAGCTCTCATTTTCTCTCCTTCGTTTTCTTTTACTAGTAAAGACAGGCAGGATATAATACTTGCCATGACACCCACTTGCCTGAAACTACCTATTCCCTTATAGTGCTGCTAAAGGGGCCTATTTTATTAGATTTCTAGGGAAGGTGCTAAAAGCTAGGGGTTTACATCTTGGAAAACATGAACAATGGGTCACATTTCTTACTAGGAAAGCTAAGGATGTATTCTGTCTTGGAAGTTTACATGAAACACGGCAGTGATAAAGAAATACTTTTGGACTTGACCTTAAGTAACTTTGAAATAAAATTGTGAAGCAAATTTAAAACATTGCAGCCTACAAACAAGAATGAATTCAGCTGCCCATAAAACACTTGGTTAATGCACATGTGTAAACCACATGTGACTCCTAAGAGCACTACTCAAGTCAACAATTTTAAGACATGAAACTTGGCAGACAATGCTGTTTGTCAAATCCTCAAAATGCAGCATGATACTGGTTGAATAGAGAAATCCATTTATTTTGCTCCTCCAAAGGAGATTGAATAGTAGTGGTTTTTATTTGATAAAGCACCTACCACCTCAAAAGTCTACATCTCTTCCACCTAAGCTTCAAGAAGATGAGAAATAAATAGACCAAAAAGCACCTTGACTTCCAAGTTTCCTTGAGAATCTCTTCTTCACTGAGAGATTGAAGAACACAGAAAGAGCCTGTGGTTTTTTCCACTGGCTCATGTCAACACAGCGGAGCAAGGTGGTATGGAAAGCATGCATAGTACAGCCAATTAATTAATTTTTCCAATTTCCAATTATCCATCAAAATACGGTGCAAGACAACACTGTTGAGTCCTCATTCTCATCTCTTCTCAGTATTACAAATAATGTCACTTAATTGGAGTAGGCTGAGAATAAGAAAGTCATTAGGAGAGAGAGAAAAAGAGCAGCTGATGGCAGAAAATGTAGAACATGGAAGGTGGAGCAAGAGGAGATTGACAGAAGAAAACCCATGGACAAGAACAGGGAAAGGTGCACTGAGTACTGGCCTGGTTTCAAACACTGCCTAGGGCTGTGCAAGCAGAGAGCTGGCAGAGGGAGAAATTCCCACAGCCCAATCTACTGCAGCAGTTCTGAAACTTCCACCAGGCCGCAAATCAAAAAGCCAGCCTCATTCCCACACATCTGGGCAGAAAACAACAGCTGGCACCAGCTGGCTTGTCAGGCTTTGAAGGCAGCAGCACAAGATGTATGTATCCAGGGAATTAACCTGGCAGCCGGGGTGAGAAAACAGGAGGTAGAGAAGGAAAAGTGAGAGAAATCCAATCCCTGATATTTCAATAGCTAGAGGCTGGCACATTATTTTCTACTTCTCTGCTTTTTTTGTGGAAGAAAAGCCATCTGTCAGCTTGCTTGATAGCCTAAATCTCCCCTAATTCAATCCTGCTAAATTCTCTCTTAAAATTCTACTGAAGGTATTTTTGGTGTTGCAGCTAGTAGAGAGAGAGATGGTTTTGCAGGGAGAGAGAGGATAGATTTGTTTAGTCATGGGAAGAAATAATAAATGTCTTTTTTTTTAAGCTACCATCACCCTAACATTAGTAGATTTTGTGCCTTAGCCTGCACTGCTCTATAGTTTTCCTAACTAGCTGCTCAGATTTCTTAGTTCCTGTCTTCTGAGATAGTAAAAATGAAGCACTCTGGTCTGTTATAACCCACAAAGGTTATAGAGTCTTTTTAACTCCCTCAATGATACTAGCTGATCTTCATTATCTCCTTTGTGTGAATAATCGCCACAGGATTTCCCCAAGAGATATAGGATCTCTCCTGCACTGAATGACTCAGAAGGGACTCCAGGCATCCACTGGGAACATCTGGGGTCAGGGCTAGGAAGGTCAAGCACTAGAACATTAGCTGGTTCATCCCAACAGCCGCTCTGCAAAGGCCACACATGACCCTTCAGCTGAAGGCATATTAAACATCTCAGAACAAACTGCTCTTTAAAAACTGAGCCAGAAATGAAGAAAAACCAACCAAACCAAACTACCCACATGAACATCCCCTGGTGCAAGGCACACAGGCACAAGGTGATATGGATGACACTGGAGAGCCCAAGGATATAAACAACTCAACAAGAGTCAGATATAAAAATATAAAAAGCTAAGAACTGGGAAAAATAGGTATTAACCATTTTAGGTTAATAAACAAGTAATAAACAAAGAACAGTTAACCAATAAATTAAATACTCACCATATATAATTTAGATGTAATGAGGAAATGACAGACAAGAAAAAGCAAGGTATGAACACTATGAACTATTTAAAAAATACACCACATTCTTCCAAGTTATGATGATTTGAGAGAGTCACAACCCACTGTAAAATCTTCACCCCTGCCTGAGCCAGCCTTAGGATCCAGAGAGACTAGAGGAACACAAACATCACATCAGAGAAAGGGAAGCACTGGGACACCTTAGTGAAATGTTCCTAGCAGTCATTAAATCTCAGCTCCACCAGCTTCAATATTGTTTTGAAAAGAGGCAATACAGCAACCATCTATATGTTATGGATTTAAAAGCTTCATTCCTAAACCAGCATGCAGCAGAGCTGAAAAAAATTCATTTCAGAAAAAACTTTAGAAACCAGATGGAAAAATCTGAAAGGAAGCTTATTTCTGAAAATAACTTCTTCTGGATCAAAATTATACCAACAATTGAATGTGAACTGTGAAAGGACAAAAGGTCAAGTGTTAAAGAAAACCTGCAGCTATTTCTCTCAACTCAGCTAAGAGTTCACAAGAGAAGAAATCTGCTTAGACTGTAAACAAACTGTAAAGTGTAAGGTTTTTTCATCCTTTTAGAAAGAAAATTTTTTAAAAGGACATCATGCTTTGAGCTTATGTGTAGCTATCTTCAGAAAAAAAGGAGTTAACAGGTGATCAACTATTATAATAAATACCCTTTAAATGTTGTATTGCCCTTTCACCATTCTATCCACCCCAATGAGCTTCTCCTAACAGATTCTGGCAAGTTTTATGCATATTTTCTGCTAAGAACTTTAGACAACTAGTAGTGTTACCCCTTCGCAGCCTACATACCCATTTTTTGGCTGTTATTCCTTTATAAATTGACTGTTGCTAGAGCATGAACATTTCAGCATCACCTCTATAGAAAATGGCTTAATATCTGCAAGCAAAAACTTCAAGTCAAATTCAAATATAAAAACCTCGTGCAAGTGTCATGGTGTCCTCTCAACTTTACTAATTCCTCAGTGTATTTCTGTCTTGGGGTGACCTTATGATGTGTATCCCATATCACTGCCTATGCCCAGAAATTAATTCTTGTGCCTTTCTATGCCTCTAAACTGAGCCTGAGAGGGGGAAGGAAAACTCAGCAAAACTTTTTCAAAGCAGTTTGCAGCTTGTTCAAGGTCACACACAGATAGCAATTTGTTTCCCAGCTATGGTGGGGGGGGAGGGGGGGGAGGAAGCACCCGGCTTGCTGCTCCTAGGACAGTTTTTTGGCCAGTGGTTCAGCTGCTTTGTTCTCCGGAGAGAGACTGAGAGTTGAATTTTTCCTTCCCTGGAATTTTGGATTTTCTCCCTTTTCTACTGGACTGCTTGATTGCTTAACATCAGAGCACACTGGGAGAACTTTCCACCGGGCACAGAGGGCCTGGCCCTGGCCCAAGCCCCAGCTCTGAGGATACCAAAGGGAGGGCTCTAACACTTTCCCAGGTTTTTTCTCCACAGCGAGAGATTTTATTATTTAGCATTATTATCCTTTCCCCGTGCGTTTGTTAAATAAATAGCTTTTATCTCTTTCACTTTCCTTTGAGGAAAATTTATTTTTTCCCGAACCTGGTGGGGGAGGGGTGGTTGTGCCTTCTCTCAGAGTATATATTTCTAAATTTGGCCAATCGGGAACAATTTCTAAGCAGTTTTATGTTTTGACTTGGTTATTTGATGGCAACATCTCCCAGTATCTTTGCTCCTCAGAACTAAAACAATAATTGCTTTCATTGACTGCAGTATCTCACTCACCATGTACTCACAACTGTATTGAAAAAGACAAAGTGGATAAAAAATAGTCACAAAACCTTAGTTTGTAAATATGATGAAGTGAGCAATGGGAGGAATGCCTATCTAGAATAGGACATGTTAAAAAAAATTCTACTACATGAACAATCAGGCACTAATAAAAATAAGGCTTAGCTCATTTGAATAACAGATATAGGTTCTGTATGCCCTTCCTTTATAGCTTAATACCTAGTGTGAATCAACTAGGCATCACTGTACTTCTACAAGTCTTGGGAACTGAGGGACATTCTACTGCATACTTCTGAAAAGGGGCAATTTAGGAAAGTTGAATAACAAAAATGGGGATATCTCCCCAGACATAATTGTGTTTTTATCTAAATACAGTATTCTTCCACTCACAGAAGCATCTGTGATTCAGCTTAATCTTAGGAAATTCATAAACTGCCTGCACAAAATGAAATGAGGATGCTTCTCCTTCAATTACATCCCATTTGCCTGAGCACACTGATCAGAACAAATGGCCAGAGGTTTACATGAGCCCCATCTGGTTTGGATTTGGTATCCAAAGAGAAGTAATGCAGATAGAGTAGTATTTCTTTTCATTAGCTATAAAGACCATTATTCACCAAAATATCTGCCTAATATTTCTCTCAATGTATTTTCTTCATTTTGCTAAAACCACCTTGTATTAGCTTGACATCACGCAGCTGGTTGTCACCACAGTTTTTACCATAGCAACCCGTTATCCTACATCATCACATGCACCAAGGCTGAGACTGGCACTGTCCCTATGCATATGAAGTTTTAATTTAGGTCAGTACTCAGAGCTACCAGCTAACAAAGTGCAGTCACAGTCTGCCTCTCATATGTAGAGCATAAGGAGATATGCACAGTATGTACCAAGGCAACTTATGTAATGGAGGTCTTTTTGCAATGCCACAGGGATGGAAAAACACTACTTATACCTCCCAATTTAAAATCTTGATTACTTTTTTTTTTCTTAACTCTTGTAATCATGCTGCCATTTGTAATGGAAGGATATGGATGAGCCTCATAGGGATGCCAAGAACTTCCATGTATGTACAACTGGAAGAGTATGAATCCTCCTCTAGGCACCTAAACAAATGACCAAATGCAAACCCTTAAATTATGCTCCTGAAAACCTACATGCCTTATTCTACTGCTCAAGGGAAGCAGATGATTTTTAGCCTAGAGATCCAACTAAATTTGTATTTTATACTGTGAAAATTTATCTCAGTAGTATAAAACTATCCCAGGAACCAGAAATTCAAATCCTGCAAATACTAAGGAATTGTTTTGTTTGTCCAGCACTTCTGTAAGACAACTTCAGCCGTCACATATTTTCAAGACGGTTGTAACTGGAGCTGTGGGAAAATATGAGCTCAGCAACAGCAACTAACTGAGGGGTTTTCGCAGCTGAGAGGAAGCTGAAGAGGGTTTCCCCCTCGAGTGCTGACAAAAGGAAGCCCGGAGGTCAAAGCTACAATCCCTCTGGAAGGTGGCAATCCCCGCTGAGACACACAAAAGGAAGGAGCAGTACTCCTCACTCAAGGGAGCTTTCCTCCTGTTGCTGGAATGAAGGCACGAAGACGAAGGCAAAGAAGAAAGAGAGGGGACTCTCTGTGTTCCATGCAGGTTTATTCCAGCAAAAAGACAGGGACAAAGAGCCAAATTTTTGACAGGGTCCAGGGATACTATACTGAGTACAGAATAGGCGGGGAAAGGGATCTCAGCCAATGGGGTAAAGGCAAGTAGGTGGGGTTGACAGCAAGGGAACCAATGGGGACTACACATAGGAGGGACTTAGGGAAGTATCCAATGGGGCGTCGAGGAACAAAGAACTTTCTAGAACTGATACATATTAAACAAGGGGTCTGAATATACATAACTTCATACATAAAACAGGGAGGGGAAAACATTAACCAATCAGGGGAAAACATGAAAACAGCAGAACAAAGGAATTATGGGTTCTCACCGTGACTGCAAAGTTATATGCTAAACTTGGGCTGCTGACCACCACAGCTGGTTGTCTGAGTTCTCAGGAGACAGAGTGGCTGGAGCCAGTTGCACCTATAGGAGAAGTGTCTATGAAGGATGTTTGGACTTCAGGTGGCTGTCAAAAAAGCTGTTTATTGCATAGGTGAAGTTACAGCAGTCTAGGGAGTGGGTATCCAGAGCCAGCCCTACAGCTGCCAGCTCCAGCTGTAGGCATACCTGAAGCCCCCTTCTGTTCAAGTTACAAAGCATTATATATACTTTTCTTTGCTGAGTATCTTAATACATAACAACCCATAAACACCATACACAATACCTTTACATTTGCCTATAGCCTATCATAACTACTACCATTACCATATTATAGTCATTATTATCCAATCACAAGAGTAAGCATGTTAAAATTTAAGCTTACAATGGAAAATTCTCAGACCTCTCTTCTTGCTACATTGACATTTCTTGTTTGCCTGCAATATCTCTCTATTTGGTAAAAACATGTTTTTTATTTACTTATGCTCTTCTTGAGACTCATTCACTTGGTGAAAAACATGTCTTTGTGGTCACATACCTTTGCCCTAATCATAAAAATCTCCTTCCAATTCATCTCCAGCCTTTGCCTTCTCAGTGATCACTGGTTCAGCAAAACATCTTTTACTCTATATCAAACCTTGCTTTCATTTCTATCTCATTCTCAGTTTCTACATTCAGAGATCTTTCTGCCAAGCCTACATATCTGTGAAACTTTCTTACCAAACTTTCATCCTCCACAACATGCACCAGCACAACTAACTATAGTATTGAGAAGGCATTTCCTCGACTGCAGTATTTCCAGTTGCCTACCGTTTGCTTTTAGTTTGTTTATTGGACCACTGAAGGAGGACTGAGGAAAAACATTACTCAAAGTGTTTTCAGTCTTGTGAGAATATTATTTGGAAATGAGTGTCTTACTGCTCAACCTATCACCTTGAGAGGTAGTGGGTCAATAGGCCAATCATGTAATTTCTACTTTGCGAACCATGCTATAAAAGGTATGGGTGATTAAACGAGGTCGCTTCAGCCGTATCATCTGATCTGGACTTACGTAGTGATTTTCGCTGTTCCCTGCGCGCAACAGCGACATCTTGTGACCCCGCGACGTGTACTGCAACCGCAACCGGACCAGGTTAGTCAGACTGCGGCCGGCCCCCACCCTGGGGCCACGCAGCACTTCGAACTGGGAAAAATGGAACAGAAATCCTCAAAAGACTGCATGCTGCTTTCTGCATTCGAGTCCGTGATACAGACCTCAGGAGCTAATATAAGCGATGGGGATTTTTCGGCTCAAGGGGGAATGCAGCAGCGGCCATGCTCAACTGTTCTCGGACTCTCTCGGGGAACAGATCCTGGCAGTTTTGCATAAGATATTGCAGCAGCTCGATGTACAGCAGGCAGCGTCGCAACAGCTTGCAGTGTCTGGGTCCCCACTAGAGCCGACAGCGGGGTCCACAGAGCTACGGGCAGCACCAGACATTCTGGTCACAGCAGGCGCGCCACCAGTCATTCTGGCCACACGGCTGCCGCCAGAGCCGAGCATGCCCTTGGCAGGCGTCTCCAGCTGTCCTGGCCATGAGCCTGGGCGTGGGGCTGGTGGCCCCACAGACTGCGCCTGCACCAGAGCCGGGTACGCCGCCGGAGAGGAAGCTGGTGGCCCTGGAGCCTGACCAGAAGCTAGCGCCCATGCCCGAGCCCGGCACTAATTCGACCTGCCACATTCCAGGCACCAGGAGCGGCCACTGCGGCTTCGGTTGTAGCGCCCACGGCGGCCGCCGCTATTCCAACCTCCAAAACTATGCCCCCTGCCACTCCAGCCTCTGCGACCCCACCCCCTGTTGCTTCAGCCACTGCCAGAGTCCCAGCCTCCATCGATACCGCACCTGCTGGCTCAGACGCGGTATGCCAGTCTCCTGGGAGACCATCCAGCGTGCCCTCAGACGAGAGAAGCTCTATTGCTATGGAGACACCTGTCCCGTGGCTAGACTCCGTAAAGGTGCTCAAGAGGCACCGGCGTGCAGCGCGGCGAGCCCACCATTATCCTTGGACCCTCCTGGATGGTGAAGTGACTGTCCGTCCTATAAATCTGAGACAGTTCTGGGAACAGGTTAAAAGGGGAGCATTGCGGGCCGGGGACTGGGAGTTGCTAGAAAGAACTGGGTTACCAGCTTGGCAAATGGTACTTGACCAACCTGCTACTTTGCCTCAGAATACAAAAAAGGGGGAACAAAGCAATGTAACAATGCAGCAAAGCAGTGATGATACAGATGGAATTGTCCAGGCTTTTCCGGTGCAGAAAGCTCTGCCTAACTCTGGTCAGCCTGACAAACATGAATGTTTCACTTGGAAGGTAATTCAAGATTTGCACACTGAGGTTGCCCAGTATGGATTAGGCTCTCCTGAGGTCATGCAGATTATTAGAGTGTTGAATACTGATATGCTCACTCCATACGATATTAAGCATTTAGGTCAGATGTTATTTCAACCTGTACAATATTCAGTTTTTGAAGCCAATTGGAGAAGGTTGGCTGAAAAGGCTATAGCTAGGAATATGGAATTGCCTCAAACTGATCCCAGGCGTCTAGCTCCTGTGGATGGTTTTATGGGACTCAAGAATTATTGGGACCCTGATGTTCAGGCTACCTGGCATCCTCATATTCTGGAGCAGATTCAAAAGGCTGGCATGGCAGCTCTCATAAAGAGCTTAGATACAGCTGCTCCTAAGACGAGATATGTAAAAATATCTCAGGGGCAGAAAGAGAACTTTTATCTTTTGTGGAAAAGCTTGCTGCTGCCTTGGAAAAACAGGTTGAAGATGCAGTCATGAGACAGCTGTTATGCAGACAGCTAGCAAGAGATAATGCTAATGATGAGTGCAGGATTATTGATGCCTTGCCAGGGGAACCCACACTTACACAGATGGTTGATGCCTGTGCTAAGGTGAGATCTGGAGAGCAAAAATCTCCTTTAGCAGCAGTTCTAAGACCTCTTCAATTAAATTCTAGTGGACAAAAGAGACCTAAGGTTGAGAGCACACAGAAACAGCTTAAACAAAGGAAGAGAAACAAGGAGAACAGGCAAGTTGTTCAGTGCAAAAGATGTGGTAGGCCAAGTCATTCTTCAGACTACTGCCAGTCTATCTATCGTTTCAATGGTTGACCTCTGATACGTTTAGGGAAATTGATCAGGAATGCAAAGGGGAGTCAAATATTTCCTCAGGGCATAGGTCCTCTGAGACAGGCCTACTCAGCCAGCTTAGAGCCGGCACCCAGGGATCGGCCGGCGTGGATGTGCACACCGTAGCAACAGTCAACTTAGAACACTGAGGAAAAAAAAAAAGGAGGGGAAGAATCTGAGTGGCAGGTGCTGGAAGGCCATTAGTCAGGCTCAGCCCAGCTGGCTGAACTAACGGCTGTTGCCATGGCTTTTCAGTGGTTTTCTCAGGTTCCTTTGAATTTGGTCACTGATTCTGCTTACGTAGCAGACATAACTCAGAGCTTAGATTGTTCGCTTTTGAAGGAAGTGAGTAATGTGGCTCTGTTTTCACTATTGAAGGCCTTGTGGAGTGTAATTCAAGCTCAAGTGCATCCATATTACATTTTGCACATTTGAAGCCACACTAATTTGCCAGGTTTCATAACAGAAGGAAATGCTAGGGCTGATGTACTGGCTAACCCGGCATGGGTAGCTCCTCAGCCTGATAAAATTGCACAAGCTAAGGCATTGCAAAAAAGTTTATTCACGCTTTCTCCTCAGTTACGTGGGCATCTGCTCATACTGGAGAGAAAGGTCGTGATGTCATTGCCCATTGGAAATTCGCTTTTGCGATCTTGGGCGTGCGTGCTTCTGTGAAAGGTGATACTGGCCTTGCCTACGTCTCTCAGAAGACGCGGGCAAATAATCATTTTACAGTGCTACCAAATTCAAATAATCCTGTTATCTTGAATTATTTTCTCTCATTGCAGTCTGCAGGAGACACACCTGCCTTGAGCGAAGGTCTGGGTACAGGACCTATTCATTGAGAAGTGGGAAGGCCTGTATGAGCTATTGCTTGGGGGTGTGGGTATGCTTGTATTCCCACAGATACTGGGGTACGATGGCTACCTGCAAGATGCATTTGCTCCAGCCTGCAGCACCAGAAGCAAAACAGGCAACCTCCAAAGCAGCTTCAAATGATGACCAGAATGGAGATCCATTGAATGATCCCTCTGATGATCAGCCTGGTCCTTCTACAAGCAGAGACTGAATTTCAGAGGCTGAATTTTATGTTATGGAGTCAGAATATTATGTAGAATGTTAGAGCCCTTAAGGCTATCCAGAAGTAGTAATTGATATAGAGCTCTTAAGGCTATTCTGAATTAATGACTGGACATATAGCTGGGTTCGCTAGATATATTTCCCATGGCATTGCTGGAGAATCCCTCTGCCTGCTTTCAATTGGTATCTGATTTGAATCATGTTTGGTAACTGGCCAGTACCAAACAGACCCCTTATGCTGTGTTTGTTCTCCTTGATGCACAGGATCCCGCAGAGGATTACAAACATGACCTTTCGGTCCTTTTAAAACAAAAAGGGGGAATTGTGGATGCTAGCAAGGCCTAGCAGAGGAATTTTCCTGTGAAACTTTTCTTTCTCATAAGAAAGCAGTTAGAGAAATTCAGTTTCTCACAGCTTCTCTTTGAAAGCTTTTGTTCTCATGCAAACTGGATGGACAATAGTTTGAGAGAATGTAAACCATTTCTACACCTGCAAGTTGTTGTGAGAACAGTGGAATTGTTTTAAGTCTTGTGAGAATAATATTTGGAAATGGGTGTCTTACTGCTCAACCTATCACCTTGAGAGGTGGTGGATCAATAGGCCAATCATGTAATTTCTCTTTTGCGAACCATGCTATAAAAGGTATGGGTGATTAAACGAGGTCGCTTCAGCCATATCATCTGATCTGGACTTATGTCATGATTTTCGCCGTTCCCTGCATGCAACAGCGACATCAAAGGACAGCAACAAACTAGAGAACCCATAGCCATGAAAGATGATAAAAGTGAAATATCCTAAAAAGAACTGAATGGCTTGTAAGGATTTGGAAATTAAAATTGTCACATAGAAACAAAGTTATATACAACTTACTTTTTTTTTTCTCGTTTTCAGCATGGAAAATAAAATTAATTCTCACAATTTCCAAAGGGTTGCTTGAAGATTCAAAATCTTAAGTCCGAAGTTAATGATCCCTAGATAGATATTTGGGTCTTTCATTTCTCATCATACCCAGGGTTAGCAAAATCTTTTACTTGTTTTTCCTATGTTCTCAAGAGGAAAGCAGAGCATTGATTCTGGGGTTTGGGCAAATTGTCAAAAAGCAGTCTAGGTCTAGAAAACTATAAATCACTGTTGTTCGGGAAACCTATGGGCTTTTTTTGTTGTTGTTTTGTTTTTAAGCTTCATTTCCTTACCAGTTTCTCCTTCTTGATATTTTTAATCACAGTACAACTAGCAAAGTGGTGCAGATGAGTGCTCTCCATTTAGAGAAGAAAACTCTAACTCTTAAAACCTTCACTGAGATTTCCAATCCCCTGTAGCACTGCCTCCCTATTCAGAGAACTCGGGGTGTCAAGTCAGGTTTAGTTGAACTCCAGACAAATCACAGACAGCAAACCAGTAATATCCAGTGTCGCAGTTTCGGAGACAGACAAGTGACAAGACACACTGGGTTCATGCACAACAGCCAACTTTTATGGAATCCTCCTTTATTTCTATAGAGTTAAAGGTCCGCGCGGTCAATTCCTATTGGCTGAACAGTTGCCACCCAGCCAACCAGCCAACAGCTGCTTGTGTCCCCAGTGGCCTGAGCCTGTTCTCCAACAATCCACATTGGTCAGATTACATAACCTACTGGTCAAGGTACTTATATAATTTCAGTTATATCTTCATTATTTCAGTTATAAAACAGGGAGTTATAAAATGGGATTAATTATTATTGTAAGGCGTTCAGGCCAGCTGCTGACCACCACAATAATCCAGCTCAGACCATATGCACTGGGTAAAAGAAGATGTAAAAGCTGGGACACTAGAAAGATTTTAACAGTTCACAATATCTAAATACAACATTGACTTACACAGTATATGGGAGAAAAGTCAGGAACACTTCAATCTACTAAAAATTAATCTAAATGAAGAAAAGGTGCCATGAAACATCCTGCTATTTCTTCATTGCTATATTGACCTACACATCTCCATACTCCTCCGGGGAACTACAGTTAATGCATTTTGACACATAATTTACTACTGAACTTCCTCTTCTTTTCCTGTTCCAGGGTCCTTTTACAGGTGGCCATGTGTAGAAACACATATGGGGTCATTTTTTCTTTTATTCTCAGCTATCTTTGATAGTGATTTGATATTTAACCAGATTCTTGCTCATCATTTCTTCTTACATAGTCCACATCTGAGATCTCAATTTGAATAATTTCTAGTACTGTTAAAATATAAAACTTGTTGCCAAGAAAACAAAAATGCACTTCTTAAAAGCTGGTTGTACCCTCCTCAGAGCCTGCAGCTCATGGCAGCAAGACAGAAACTTCTGGTACTGAAACTTAAGATCAGACTTTCCAGTACAAAGCACTAAATATCATGATGATTTTCTCGAAGTGTCCCTGTACTGATGACTAAATCATATTATTCTGTAGTTTTCTACTGTGCACACAATAATCTGCATCTGAAAAAAAATTCCAGTCTTCTGGCCAACTATTTTTACAGAAATTAATGTTCCAGGGAAATTTTTTCAGAATGACTGCTCAAAGTTAAACTTAAAAGCAGACTTAGTTTTACCAAGAGTGGCATGGCTCAAAGTAGTAAAGACAAGGCCTTTTAGCTCTTGTTAAAAGCTCACATGCTGCCAAAAATTCAATAAGGCAAGATCAAAGCACTCTTAATAAACCTTTGAATTTCAGCCTACCTTGAAGCTTGTGTGAGAAAAGCTACATCTACAGAATTCCAGACTTATGGATTTAGACTCATCTCCCCAAACAATAATTCAATAACATCCAAAAGATATTTCTGCCCTGTGCCCATTTGTCTCAATGAAGTCACAGTAAAAAACGAAAGCACAAAATAAAATTTTCAAGGAGGAGACAGCTTTTTTGAAAGTGAAAATATAATCTGAGAAAGAGATTTAAAGCATTGAAAGAAGCCTCAAGCAGCAACACTGAATTGGTTTTTCCCTTGGCCAGATTAATAGCTTCAAAAATCCAAAACAAGACTAAATCTGTAAATACAGTATTATAAAGTAAGACTAACTCTGTAAATACTTGCTCTTGAGAAACATTACCAGTTTACTTTATCAATCAAACTCCCCAGGAGCATCAATCCAATCCTTTGTCTGACCAGAGCACATTCAGTGTGCTAGACAAAGCACCAAGGTGGCATTTTGGCTGAAATAAATGGATGGGTTTTCTTGGAGTTCCTAACTTAAGCAGATAGTGTAATGAAGTTTTAGCAAGGCAAAACTTATAACTCTTGGGTTTAAAGTTACAACAAACACAGACTACTACATTGATATTTTTACAGTTCTTCAAATCTAAAGAATGCTGAAAAACTGCTCTTCAAATATACCAGAACTCCCATTTAAGCAGCATCCGTACAGCTTTTGAGGATAATTAGTTTTATACTTCCGTAAGAAGCATCATAACTGTACATCAGAGAAATGCCCACCATTTCCCTGGTCTTTAAGAAGAAATAATGTAATTCCAGCTCATCTATTCTTAAATGGCATAGTATTAGCAATTTATAATCCTTTACATGTACAGAAAACAGACAATTAAAATTTCTGCTACATAGTAATTATGCTTCAGAATTTTGATGCCTTTGTTTAATCTGAGATCTCCCAAGCTACCGCCCAAAACCTTATGGAAAATTAGGATTCATACCTCAACTTCATGATAAGACATGGCATGATACAGAATCTCCATGAAACTACAAAAAGCATTATCAACTGTCCATGTTCTTGTATGAAGCTGAATGTAAGACAAAGTGAATTTCATTGAAAATATTTACTCTCCAGTTTCTTGTCCCTTCTGTTTGTTCAAAAGAAGGCACTTCTGCTTCACAATGGATCAAAATACTCATCTCAAATCACAGAATCATCTAGGTTGGTAAAAACCTTGAGATCAAGTCCAACCTATGACCTAACACCACCTTGTCAACTAGGCCCTGGCACTGAGTACCACATCCAGTCTTTTCTTAAATACCTCCAAGGAAGATGACTCCACCACCTCCCTGACCAATCCATTCTAGTGACCAATCACTCTTCCTGTGAAGAATTTCTTCCTAATATCCTAAACCTCCCCTGGCACAGATTAAGACTGTGTCCTCTTGTCCTCTCACTGGTTGCCTGGGAGAAGAGACCGACCTGTCTACACCCTCCTTTCAAGAAGTTCTCGTAAGTGGTAAGATCTCCCTGAGCCTCCCTTTCTCCAGGCTAAACAACCCCAGCTCCCTTAGCTGCTTCTTATAAGACTTGTGTTCTAGACCCTTCATCAGCCTTCTTGCCCTTCTCTGGACATGCTGCAGCATCTCAACATCCTTCCCAAACTGAGGTGCCCAGAACTGGACACAGTACTCAAGGTGCAGCCTAACTAGTGCCAAGTACAGGGGAAGAATGACTTCTCTAGTTCTGCTAGCCACACTATTCCTGATACAGGCCAGGCTGCCATTGGCTTTCTTGGCCACATGAGGACACTGCGAGCTAATGTTCCTTCCACCATCAATCAGTACCCCCAGGTTCCTTTCTGCCTGGCTGCTCTCCAACCATTCCGTCCCCAGCCTGTAGCGCTGCAGGGGGTTATGGTGGCCAAAGTGCAGGACTCAGCACCTGGTCTTGTTAAACCTCATATTGTTGGATTCAGCCCATTTATCCAACCTGTCCAGGTCCCTCTTCAGAGCCTTCCTACCCTCCAGCAGACCGACAATGGCACCCAGCTTGGTGTTGTCTGCAAATTTGCTAACAGTGGGCTCAATCATCATCCAGATCATCAACAGATACTAAGCAAGACTGGGCCCAACACGGAACCCTGGGCGACACCACTAGTGACTGGCCACCAATTGGATGCAGCACCGTTCACCACCACTCTCTGGGCCTGGCCATCCAGCCAGTTCTTAAACCAAGAGTTTGCACCTGTCCAAGCCGTGGGCTGCCACCTTTTCCAGGAGTGTACCTTGGGAGATGGTGTCAAAGACTTTGCTGAAATCCAGGTAGACAACATCCAAAGCGTTCCCTTCATCCACCAGGAGGGTCAACTGGTCAGGCAGGACCTGCCTCTCCTAAATCCATGCTGGCTGGGTCTGATCCCTGGGCTGTCTTGTAGGTGCCATGTAACCACACTCAATATGATCTATTCCATAACCTTCCTGGGCACTGAGGTCAGGCTGATAGGCCTGGAGTTCCTGGATCCTCCTTTCAGCCCTTCTTATAGATGGGCATCACACTGGCATCTCCAGTCATCTGGGACCTCCCCAGTTAGCCAAGACTGATGATAAATGAAGGAGAGTGGCTTGGCAAACTCTTCTACCAGCTCCTTCATCATCCTAGGATGGATCACCTCTTGTCTATGGACTTGTGATCATCTAAGTAGCTCAGCAGGTCACTAACTGCTTCCTCCTGGATTACAGGGGGTTATTCTGCTCCCCATCCCTGTCTACCAGCTCAGGAAGCCAGTTGTCCTGAGGACAATGTGAAAACTGTTAGAAACTTTTGTCATCAGTGCCCAGTCTTTCAGCCTAATCTCCTCAGTGTGAGGCCAAAACAGGGGAAGATTAAAGGCAAGAACTTCTATAGTTTCCTGACATCCAAAATCCTGAAGAGCTACTTTAGTCCCAGCACAAGATTAAAGACCACTTCCGTTATTCTACATTAAACCAATGGCCTTGATATTTTCTTTCCTACATGGAAAGACTTCACTCTTTTGAAGATATTGGGGATACTGAGCACCCAAAAGACCTTTGTATCTGAAGGAAAATTTCCAGCTGGTCAACAGTGTGAGTTGTTCTCTTTGTCAGGTTTTTTTGAGTTTTGGGTTTTGTGGGGGTTTTTAGGGGGAGTGAGATTGTAGGAGGATGCATGTGTGGGTGGGTGTGTATGTGTTTTTTAAGGAGTTGGTATATGTGTGGGTTTTGATTTTTTTTTTTTCTTTTTTTTTTTTTTGCAGCCGTATAGGTACCAGGGACATCAGTTATACGAATTGTTTTGTCAGCAGGGAAACCACTATGAATTATCACCAACATCAGCTGATAGTTCTTTTCCCAGCATTGTCCTCATATCCTACCATTAGAAAACCTGCCATCAGAAATATATAGTAATTTTTAAATTATATAAACAAGAATAGGTAGATATGTGGATTTTTTCTATGAACACATATGGCATATACATATGAAAAATAAATAGTGTCTGAGTAGCTTTTCTTTGGAATAGGGGGAGGAACATTTACTTGGCTTGATTTCGATAACTTTTTTAAGCCTGATCATTTCATAAATGGTGTTGCAGGAAGGGTTCATTGAATAATTGTAAGCAAGAAAATGGCAACCATTGTGAGGACAGAACGAGTGATTAGCATGACTCAAAGCTGTTGTAGACAGTGCAATTTTATATAAACAAAATGAATTTTTTCCCCAGTTTCACAGCATCTGTGCATTTCAAAAACACACTTCACACAGTTGGATGTATGTTGTTGAGAAAGAACAAGATATTACTGCAGCAAGACACTGATGACAGCACTGTCATACATTTTCCATATCAACAACATTCACCAATAGATACTAGATAATATGAAAAATGAAAATTTTACTTTGGATATTTGCTTTTCCCCAGGGGTGTAGCTGCATCTGGAGACTTGAATTATACACACACACACAAAATGCACATTCACCAATCTTGTATTAACATGGTTAAAATCAGACAAATATAAAATCTGGATTCTCTGTGGATTTGTGTTCAACTGTTTACAACCCCTTAACAATGTTCTGTCTAAGTCAAGAAATCTACAATGAGAAAATTTGGCAGTTTTATACAAGACAAATCTGTGTTATCAGGGATGTCTGGTGTATTACTACATGCAATCAGAGATTAAACCATTCTCTCTTTCCAGAGTTTGTGGTAACCAATTCACACAGAGGCTAGGTACAAGTCTTAGTTGAACACACAGTCGTCTTAGTTTGAGACAATTTAAAGGAGAACACTCTGGAATTAGTTGTCTCCCTTTAAGGATTCCAACAATCCCTTTTCACCAATAAGGAATGATTACTAATAGATAAAAGTGAAAAAACAACAGTTTATTAATAAACAGAACACCACCAGGCAAGGGAGTGAAAAAAGTAAATAACTGCTAGATATCAAACTGCTAACCCTCACAACCCCACTGGAACAATGAGAGACCAAAGTGTCAGGAATACCCGCTCCCAATATGGGGTCTGGCAGTGATGGGCCCAGGCTTGTAGGATGAAAGGGACAAGATGGTGCCAGATCCCTCTAAGGAAGGCAGGAGCCTCACAGAGCAGTTCCAGCAGCAGACAAAGGCCCAATGGCTCATCAAGCGTCAACCTCCTCCCCACGGCAAGGCACACAGAGTGGACATGGCAGGCAAAGCAGCTGGGCTGGAGGCACTCTGTGTTTCCTGTGCCCAGCTTGGCACAGTCAACAGTTACTGGGGCTGGGGGCCGCTCCACTACTGTCTGTCAGTGTAATGACCCCAGCTTCAGACAGGCAGCTGGGAAATTCAACCTTAAGGCAGCTCAAAGATAGTTACTCTGAGCTGAGGAAAAAAACCAAAAAAGAAATAAAAGCCTTTGCCTGAACAAAGAACAAACAGCCAGTGAAGCAAATACCACAGCAAGTAAAGCAACAAAGCCCTGGAGATGGAAATTTAAAAACACCCACACAAAGCAAACCACCCAGACCGCCCTCCCCAAGGTCCCTAGCTGTAGGGTCTTAAAGATACAGTAACAATTTTTGGGCACAGATTGATGTGGAATACAGTATTAATAGGAATCACCCAAGACAACAGTGCAGAGCCCTGAAAACACATTTAGTTACAGGTTTCTGCTCATACCTTTGTCAATCAAGTTACATACTGAAACTATCCATAGCCCAGCCTACAGTCATCTGCTTGGGTTAATAGACAATTTCCATTTTGATTAACGGACAACTTTGTATTCCACCAGAAAGACAATGCTTTCAAAAATTTCTCCCTTTAGGAGTTAGATGTTTGGCTGGAACTTTATTTAAAAGACTTATCCTCGGTACAGGACAGTCTGAGCTTCACAACCTAAGAAAGACCTGATCTCCCAGCAATGAGTCAGGCCAAGATGCATAAATCCTAGAAGAGATCTGATTGTATTTAATTTTGCTCTGGAAACTACTCTCTGCTTTCCAGAAATGATGGGCAATCTTGTGAAAAGAATCTGGACTTCACAGATCATATTGGACCAAGCTACTGTTACAAACTGTTAAATAAACTGGGATCAGGAATTTATAGCGTCAACTACAATAAAGTGACAGGAAAAACCCTGCTAAATAGCTTAACATCAGCTACAACTGCAAGTCAAAGCAGAGCAGCTGGGCTAGACTCAGTATAAATTTAATGGCAAATAATTTACATATCTTCCCACAGATATTTGCACAGAATTTTTTTCTTTCCAGTGGTAAGGACCAGAAGTGCAACTTCAATTACTCGGAAGATACACAGTGTCTTTTTGGCTGTGAATGAAACACCACTACTGAAGCTAGGCTCATCTTATATCCTGTTGCAAGAATAATTCCCCCACCTTCTCAATAATGAAAGTATTAACACAATCAGCGTACTGTCTAGACTTAACATATCTATTTCAAAAATAAAGTGAGGCTGTCATGAAATAGTTTTATACTCTGTTTCTACTGACTGAGTTTTAACTGATGGCAAGCATAATATTGATCCTTAGTCTCTCTTTCCCTCTCTATTTACAATAGCCAACCTCCACTCAATACCATGCTACCATTTAAAAGAGTGCTCACTCACATCTCCACTGCCAGGTCTAGTCCTGAGAGACATGGATATGCTGGAGTGAGGCCAGCAGATAGCTACAATGCAAGTGGCTTGGAGCATCAGACATGTAAGGAGATGTATTGTGTTGACCCTGAGTTGATGGACAGTCTTTAAGACCAATTACGCTTCTCACAATTTACATATTTAAACCGCACAGAAAGGCGGGACTTCCCCTTTTTTGTCGGAGCTCGCTTGCTGGGAGGTGGGGGGGGCTCCGAGCCTCCTGGCCCTGCCGGGCCGGGCCAGGGCCACTGCCCCTTTCCCCCTTTCCCAACACTGCAGCACGGACCCTGGATCACTGCGGGGGGACTGCCTCAGAGCCGCAGGCAGCTAAAACCAGCCATGGACTGCCACAGCTAAACCCATCCAGCGCGGCTTCTGGGGACCGGCGGGTCCCTCTCCTCTCCATGCGGAGCCGGCGGAGTCAACGGGAGCCGGCAGAGCCTCCTGTCTGCAGCCAGCACACTTCGTGCTGAACTGAAGAAAACACCACGCAGCCAGCAGCACAAAGGGAGCGAGGCTTTCCCCACCATAAAGCCTGAACAAGAACACTCTTCAACATGGCGGCTTCAGAGTCAGAGAGAAAGAGAAGTGAGTCATGTGGGACGGAGCTGGAAATGGCGACGGGAGAAAAGAGGGCGGTGCCGCGATTCTGGCATGCAGCTTAAAAGAAACCTTCTTGCATGCCGTGGTAAGAAACTGTAATACCACAAACTGTTTGTCTCTTTAATCCATTTGAAGAACATGGGGGGATGGAGTATCTTCGTGTGCCTGTGAAGATTGTGAAGAATGCCTATGTCAGGCTATATAGAAGTAGTAAGAGGCTGCTAGAGACTTGTGGCGAAGAAAAGCCTTTGTGTGCAGGCCAAAAGAACTTATCCTTAAAAAGATGAATAACCCCATGTGATGGCCCATGTTTTGCAGTGTGAAGGAACTGTGAGATTTTTCATGGGAGAGATGTTCTACACACAGCAGATTGTTTGTTTCCGGGCGGATCTGCTGTTAGTGGCAGTTTGGGAACCACGTGCAACTGAAGGAAAAACCCTTTTTTCCCTTAAGCTTAAGAGAGAGACTTTTCAAGAACTGGAACACTGACTAACATCCCATGTTCTGTTATCCCTTGTGTGAGCTAGGTAAAAGGAGAGAAGTGCTGGGGGGGGGGGGGGGGGAATTTGCTTTAATTTTGTTTTGTTATTGTCTCTTTACTTTTAATTCTATTAGTAATAAAACTCTTTCATTGTACTGCAACTGTTTAAGGTTTGTGCCTGCTTTGCTTTTCTCCTAATTCTTATCTCACAGAAGGAAAATAAGTAAGTAATGAATACTTTGAACCAAAACCACTACATTTAATTGGTGTTTCCGCCCGGTTTCGAACTCAACCCGCTACAGGAGAGAACGGGAAAAGCCGGAGAAAAGGAGCCTCAGGTGTATCAGTGTGTATATAAAAGCAGGGCAGAAGGACAGAACACAGTCAGTAAGGAGGGAGCCAGACACTTCTCAGTGGTGCCCAATGACTGGAAAAGATGGCCATAAACTGAAGTCCAGTAAATTCTGTATTAAACAAGAAATGGTAAAAAAGATTTAGGGGTGACAGAAGTCTAGAACGGGTTGCCCAATGGGGCTGTGGAATATCCATCCTTGGAGAGAGACAATACCTAACCGGACACTGCCATGAAAACCTCTAATTGACCTTGCTTGGAGGGAGGGGGCTGGACTAAGTAGTCTCCAGAGCTGCCTTCCAGCCTCACCTGTTCTGTGATTCCTGTTGTAATCAGTGAGAAGTTAAAACTCCCATGTTTTACCACCTTCACCTTTAACATCAGGAACCTTAGCTCCCAGGTGAATGACTATGCCTTGTTCCATCAGTATGTAATAACAAAAAGCAAAGTACTTTCTTTAAAATCCATTCTGTACTCCCACCTTACACAGTCAGATTTTCCTAATTAACGTTGCTGGTCTATGATTTTGGGCTTTTCTTTTCCTTCAAGAAGAATAACATTTTTTGTAATATCTTTTCTCAAAGACACACAATAGCAGCACAACAATACAGCATGGTCTAACAAGCAGACTAAAACTGGATTTCTATAAACTACTTTCTTAATAGTCCACATGTATTACCTTATAAAAAATAATGAACCAGGTAATCTACATTGTTACAAGCACGTCCACAGTTTTTAGTCCAGCAGCAATCCAGAGATTGCTAAAACCTCCTGTGAAACTGCTGGGTAGCAAGAACCAGCTCTTCTGGAGCTGCAGAAAAATAAGTTATATTAATTACATTTTTCTTTCTGCTACCTTTTTCACACGGCCCTTATTTCCATTTATCTTTTCTCATTCCACTTCTGCAAAGAAGCAACAGAAAACCTGCTTTGTTTTTAGAGACTAATTACTTGCCATTCTTATGCCCTAAATACATATTCAAGCTAGCAGTCTCACTGGGCCGCAAAACAAGCAAAAAACATAAACCAAAAAAAAACCAAAGGGAGGCATAAGAGAAGATACTTCTGGAATTTATTAGGACCTTGTTCACCTAAGCTGAAAAAAAAGTCATTACAGCATTGTTTGCCATTTCTTCAGGAAAAGCCTCCTCAGTTCCTTCCCTCTCTCCTAATTCCAGGGAGACCTGACTCCCCCAGATAGGCCCCTCAAACTGATTCCTGCTCACTTGCTTCTAACATCTGCTAGCTATTTGAGACTGCATCTGTTCATTCTAGTTCACTGGAAGAAGTCTATTTTTCCAGCATGAAGCAATGCAAGGCAGAGTTACTGTATCTGAATTAAGGCTCTGATGCGCTTAGCTAAGATACGTCCATAGACATCTTGCAGAAAGAACAAAAACAATATATTCTATGACATCTGCTGGCTGTCCTCATCAGCCAACTCATGATAAGCAGTCATCACAAACACATTTACTTTCCTCCTGAAAACATTTACCTATTCTGTATTTCTGCTCTATTGCTTTCTGATGGAAAACCATCACCACTAAGTGAATTGTTGCTCATCAGCTTGCAAGGATATACCTGGAAATCTTTAAAAATGTATTCTGATGTTGCATAACCTCCACACGTGCTAGGGCTGAAACTTTGCTGGTTTTAGAGACATCAGCTTAAGAAATCAGCAGATTTTTTGAAAAGCTGCTCATTCTTGCATACTAAGTCATGCAACATTTTGTGCTACTTAAAATACTCTACTAAAAAAATACTTAGAAAGATCATTTCCATCATTATTCTTTGTCCATGCAGAAAAGAAAGGTGAGCTGACCCTCTCAAAAAACTCAAATTTTAAACATCCAGACAGAGTCCATCATAGCTGTAAGCCACGAATATACCCAGGTACTTAGAGCAATATATTTCCATGAAAATGTTCTTAGGAGGAAAGAAACAAGAGTTTAAGTTGTCCCACCTGCCACTGTTAGTGACTTTGTTTGAAACACACTGTCAATCACCCCTTCAAAGGTTTGTGCCAATATGCAGTTACCAGTTTCCTCCCTCAGCCTGTAAAATATTTACGTATTAGCCTGTCATGGGTTAGCAAGCACAGTCTCAGAAGTGATGTTCTCCCAAAGGAGTGCTTACAGCTTCCCCCCATGACCTGACAAAACCTATCAGCTGGCCAGTTTGAATATGGACAATTCTTTAAGCCACTTAAAATTGTGACTGCCTCTGTGATACACACTTAAAAATAGACAAACCCCCCATAGTCTCTAAATTCTCATTTCCGGTGCTGGGACAGGTGGCTGCAGGCCCCGTACGGGGGCCAGTGGGCCCGGCCCAGGCCCTGCTCGGGCCAGGCCGTGTCAGGCCATGGCCATCCTGGAGCCGATGGGCCCTGTTCCACCTGTGGAACCCCCCCACAGCCTTGCTGTGGGCAGCCGGAGCGGCTTGGCTCTCCACCCTCTCCACTTCGATAAGCCACATTCCAGCTGCAAGGCCTGGGTGAGATTAACCCTTTTAGTGCTGTGAAGAGCTGAAAACCTGAGGGAGGAGAAAGAGGAGATGCTTAAAGCTGAAATTCTGTTGTGAAGCTATGATATAGCAGAGTATCCCGTTGTAATTTCATGAAGATATGGGGGGTGGAATGTTCAACTCGTAAGCAAAAGCACCTGCACTGAGATAGGCAGATGCTGAAGCAGCTGTAATTTCATGAGAAGTTTGGACAGGGAGTGATGGAAGCGATGAGGACTTTTGCTCCACATGGGAAAGGAGAAAACCTCAGTTCCTAGAGATGCTCCCAGAGATAGTCCTAAAGATGAAGATGAGGAGGACTCTTTGCTCCCAGGGAAGGAGGAGGGCCTCTGTTCTTAGAGATTAAATGCTCCCAGAGATGAGTGAAGAGAACTTTTGTGTCTGAACAGCTCAACCTTAAAATTGTACCCCAAAAACCTTCAAGAGTGGACCCTTGAAAGCAGTTGTGGAAAAAGCTGCAAGTCAGGGGAAGGGACTCACATGTGAGCAGAGAGACCTCTTCCTAAATGGACTGAACAAAGTTATTTGGAAGTGGGCGGCTGTCTCATTGTGATAATGTTTTCATAGCACAAGCAAGAAGAGACTTCTCTTTCTAAATGGACTGAACAAGGTTATTATGGAAGTGATAAACAGACTGAACATCTCAAGGGTTGTCTTTTTACATTGTCAGTGGGAGAAGGGAGGAAGGGGGGGGAGGAGAAGAGTTCTGAAGGTGTGGTATAATTTTTTTTTTCCTTCTTTTAGGTCTGTTAATAAACTTCTTTATATTCTTTCAAAGTTGGTGCATGCTTTGTGTTTCTCCTAATTCTTATCTCACAGAAGATAAACAGTAATGAGTATTTTGGGCCAAACCACTACACTAAATTGGTGTTTCTGCCCGGTTATAAACTGAACCCGCTACATAGCCCTCTCAGGATTTGACTAATTTGGCTGCACTTTAGGTCAGGGCTTTTTAAAAGCAAGCCACTCACAGTCCATGTGGAACTTGCTCGTGGTCTCCAATGTCCTCCATTCCCATGAGTTGAACTGGTTGCTATTTGTGTTTAATAGAGGACCAGCTTTATCTCTGTTTCATTAAAATTGTGTTTGCTCTTCTTTAACTACGGCCAGTTTTGAAAAAATTAAAGTATCTGCCCCAAGGAGGAACTTCTACTATATATTGCCAAGTTCTTGGCAAGGCTTTTTGTATGCAAGGCTTCAAAGCAATCCAAGACCCATTCCATGACTTTTCTGTACTTTCCTGCAATTATATCTTTTTGGTTTAACTTTGTGTAGTGGGTTCGGTTTGTAACCGGGCAGAAACACCAATTTAGTCTAGTGGTTTGGTCCAAAATACTCATTACTGTTTACCTTCTGTGAGATAAGAATTAGGAGAAAAGCAAAGCAGGCACCAAACTTGAAAGAATATAAAGTTTATTAACAGACCTAAAAGAAGGGAAAAAGGGAAAAAAAAAAAAAATTCATACCACACCTTCAGAACTCTTCTCCTTCCCCCCCCCCCCTTCCTCCCTTCTCCCACTGACAATGTAAAAAGACAACCCTTGAGATGTTCAGTCTGTTTACCACTTCCATAATAACCTTGTTCAGTCCATTTAGGAAGAGGAGTCTCTCTTGTCCATGCTATGAAAACATTATCACAATGAGACAGCCGCCTGGGTTGGTTCTCTGCTCGCATGTGAGTCCCTTCCCCCGACTTGCAGCTTTTCCCACAACTGCTTTCAAGGGTCCACTCTTGAATTACTGGGGTACAATTTTAAGGTTGAGCTGTTCAGAAACAAAAGTTCTCTTCACTCATCTCTGGGAGCATTTTCATCTCTAAGAACCAAGGCCCTCCTCCTTCCCTGGAAGCAAAGGGTCCTCCTCATCTTCATCTTTAGGACTATCTCTGGGAGCATCTCTAGGAACAGAGGTCTTCCCCTTTCCATGTGGAGTAAGAGTCCTCATCACTTCCATCACTCCCTGTTCAAACTTCTCATGAAATTACAGCTGCTTCAGCATCTGCCTATCAGCACAGGTGCTTTTGCTCACAAGTACAAGTTGAACACTCCACCCCCCATGCCTTCATGAAATTACAATGGGTATTCTGCTATATCATAGCTTTACAACAGAATTTCAGCTTTAAGCATCTCCTCTTTCTCCTCCCTCCGGTTTTCAGCTCTTCACAGCACTAAAAGGGTTAATCTCACCCAGGCCTTGCAGCTGGAATTTCGCTTATCGCTGTTGGTCACATGATCTTTGCCGGGCAGTGGTGGGCAGCTTCAGCTGAATCTTGGCCGCACTGGAGAGGGAGAGCTGGGCCGCTCCGTCTGCACGTAGCAGGCCTGTGGGGGGGCCAAAGGTGGAACAGGGCCCATCGGCTCCAGGATGGCTATGGCCCCGCCTGGCCTGGCCCAAGCAGGGCCTGGGCCGGGCCCGCCAGGTCCCGTATGGGGCCTGCAGCCACCTGTCCCATCGCCAGAAACAAGAGAGAACTCTGCCGGGGGTTTGTCTATTCTTCAATGTGGACCACAGAGGCAGTCACAATTTTAAGTGGCTTAAAAAATTGTCCATATTCAAACTAGCCAGCTGATAGGTTCTGTCAGGTCATAGAGGAGCTGTAAGAACCCCTTTGCAAGAACATCACTTCCAAGACTATGCTTTGCTAACCCATGACACTTTGTCACTAACAGGTTGAATTTGTACAGTCAGTTTTCTTGCAGTATTTCTTCTACAGAAATGCATTTCTAATAACAGTCATTAGCAAACAATTCTTAATGGTTTTCTCTTCCCTGGTTCTTTGTCATCACTTCCTGCCCCTTGTAAAGACTTGTAATAAATTTCTGTATTTTCTTTCCCTTGTGACACCATACAAATCTAAGTGACATCCAGACAAATGTGAGCTTAGTTCAAGCATAAAAAGAAGTGCCAGTGTTTTCTGGAACCACTTCACTTTCATAATCCAGACTATGTTTGTATCTCCATTTCCCAATAATGTGTCATTCTTCTATGACATCCCCCAAATTCCACCTTGGCTGCACAAAGCCATGACCAACTCAGCTCTCATTGTGGCAGCTGCAGTTAATGGGTTACTGATATTACTCATACATGCATATGCAGACTATCTGCCATATCAATCAAGACGCTTTGCAAGTATGAAGAAAATCTATCTTGTAAGATAAGGGCTGCATCTCATCCTTTTACCTTCCTTTCCAAACCCTCCCACCCAAACTCTCTGATCCAGGAGAAGTCAGCTTTTATTTTCAAAAAGAGCTGTTTGTTTATTGCCAAGGTAAATGTAGGTTATGCCAAGGTAAACATTAGCAGTTCATTAATGGTTCTGTTTACCATCTAAACAGACGATGGCTTCAAACCATGCCGAAGGAAAACTAGATTTCTAAAAATTAGGATTTTTTTAGCATCTAAATTAAGCTTTTAGGTCACAAGAAAAATCTTGGCCAGGGAGAAGGAGATCTGGATCTACCCAAGAGTTTCAGAGAACTTCTGTGTATGTCAGGAAATAGATATCCCTTAACAGGATCACCCCGCTGTCAACACTCCATTTAGTAGGAAATTTTTTTTGAAGGATGACCTTCCATCTTTTTAATAATAGCTGTACTGTACAGTGAGGAAGAAAGGGGAGCGAGTATCTCAGAGCTGGCACTACAAGTGGAACAGTGCAGTCTTCCTTTATGAAATCCAAGTATGGGCATCACTTTTTCTAGGCTAAAAGCCAGGAACACAAAAGCAAATTTCCTCTTGCATTTCTTTTTGGAATTTCCACAGCTGCAGCAACACCCCAAAGCAGAGCCATTCTTGCTGCGTAGTTCAGTACATTGGTATTCAGCAGTTATGCAGAGAAGAGGAAGACAGCAATATGAGTTGAGGAAAAGAGTCTCAGGAGAACTGATGGCAGAATGAGCAATAGGATCAGAGGCTGAACTGAAAAATCTTCCTGCAAGATCAGACCAGCTGCCACTGAGACCCCTCAAGAAAAATTTAAAAAGGGAACTTCCTTGTCAAGTGAAATTGGTTTTGCTCAAAAAATTACCTTGAGCATGTAATAAAAATCTTTTCTGATTATTTTTTCTTTTGCCCTCCCCAAACTCAGATAATTTGACCTGTAACAATCTTAATAACCTCACCTCTTTTTCCTCATGGACAGCTTATCATTCCAACTCTTAGCCTCCACAAATTTATTGTCCTTGATGTGTCTTGGCTCTAGAACACTGCAACCTTTGTCAATAAGCCATAAGAATTACAGAAAAAAGGACATAGCCTGTTTCTGAAGCAATCCTTAAGAAGGGAAGATAAGACACTTCATTTGAGGAGCATTTTGACTTTTACTCTTATAATAGCAACATTTTTTTCCCAGTATCTCCCATCAAATAGTAATAACTCAGTAACCAAAAATCACAACAAAATACCCTTGAACAAGAAGTCAGGTAGATTCAAAATCCTGCACGCTTCATCAGCAGAGATACATTTGAAAAACCATTGCTGGAGCACAAATTGTTTATGCTGCAACTTAGACAAGGATGATTTTCAAATGTTTACACCCACAGCAGTATTTCAACTGTAACTCAGTGGGGTAGGATTGTTTTTTATACCTTTACTTCCACTGAAAGTTTCCAGCTGTAGAGCTGGAGTCGGTTTCATGGCAGCAGAGGGGGTGATGACTCATTCAATGAAGATAAGGATGACGCTGTAGAGAACTAGTTTTCCCTCCTCTCAAACTTCTTTATCCACTGCCTCACTTGATGATTCATTTAACATCAAGTACAAATATAATATGAAAAATAGTTGTGTTTCATAGCTGCTTTAACACCATTAGAAAATGGGGAAAATCTGGACTGCTAATTAGGTTATTTACAAAGCTATACAGAAATTGAGCCCAAATTTCAGTGTTTGCTACATTTGCAATATTCTGACCTGAAAAAACAAGTTCAATCCCAGCTCAGGCATGAAAACAGTTATTGCATAATATGTTTTATTCATGGAGAAAGCACCAGTATTCTATTCTTCCATGCTCAGTTTTTCAAAGATTAATTAGCACTGTTTGCTCTGAGGAAAATGGTAAAAAGCACTATCTTGAAAGAAGCCAAATTTTTCGACCTGATGATGGATGGATTTACATTTGTGAACCTTGCCATTTATCCTGGCTTGTGGACCCATGCATGAGCCTGTCATGAGCCGAAGGACGTGATGCCTTCGCAGCCAGACTTGTCCCTATAGCACCACATAGAAGGATTCAAAAGAGGGGTGTAAGAGCAGAAGGGGTCAGCACATACTGTTCCTTTGGACTGTTTCCTACAGACTGCTCCAGCCCACATGAAGAGAGTGCAGCACTAACTCATTTAAGGCACTTGAGCACGTACCCAGCTCCTGGTTTTGCAGCATCTGCTCCTTTTAACACGATGCAGGAGCTCAGTATGACTGAGCAGCAGAACCTTTAAATCCAACCAAGAACAAGAGACACCAAAAGAAAATAACTTAAAAATTACAGAAAATGAAATGCCCATAATGCAGTACAGCAAGGAAAATAAATGGCTATGAAACTTTAAACAGCCTGTCTCTTTAAAAAACCTGTCAGATTTTGATCTAACACTAAAAGCCATGCACGGACCTCTCAACTCCTAATGGAAAAAAAATCAGTCACCTAGTTGTTCTCCCAAATTTGAACCTAAATCATCACTGAAGAACTTTCACAGTTTGTTTTCTGGGCTGCTATTTCAAGCCAAACTCTGCATATGCAAAGAAGCAACCCTTTGCTTTCTTTACCATCTACCCTTCCTAGAAAGTCTCATTTCCCCACAGGAACCCCCATATCACTGTAGCTCACAGCAAAGAATGGAAAGTCTCAGCACAAAAATACAGGAACATACAGCCACGCTTCTTTTAATGGTAGGCTATGACACAAAAATGGTTCGTGGGAAGTGGCTCTTCAGATCACATTTACTACGCTGCACACTTCGTTTCTCTCTACTGTAGAAATATTCTTCAGCCAACCTATCACTAAGCGTCTTGTTTGCTTGAATCACTGACAACCAGAATACTTGCATTAACATTCACCCTGGTTTTTTTCACAGCCTACCCTTTTCACACCATCAGGGTTTTTTTAACCTTGCAAGATTAATTCCATAAAATGATCAATGACATTTATAATGTTTAAACAAGAAATAAAAAGTGCCTTGATGCTTCTATGTCTGTTTGTATTTTTGCAGCTTCAATGGAAAATCTACAACAAGCTTTGTTTGCTAATTACTTTAATTTGCAGCTTGGAGAGAAAAAGGGTTAGCACATATCAGATAAGCTTTACTCTAAACATGAAAGGAATCACATGGCAGAGCATAAGACCCTAGATGAATGATTTCCCTGCTTTTTATGAATCAGAGAACAGTTCAGCCGTAAGTTCCATTTCCAGAACAAGAGGAACAGATGCACGTCCCAGACTCTATCTGCAAAGGAGAACGTTGGCTCACTGACACTGCCCCTCGCTTGCTTGCTTTTGAAAAGTAGTTTACATCAGAAATAGCTTCAAAATGCAAAGCGAACAATTATTTTCTAGCACCCTCTTCTTTCAGTGACTTGTGCTGCCTGTGTTTCCCCTGCTACTTGATTTCTGTATGCTATCATCTAGGAATCTCTGTAGTCTTTAAAAGGTGTTATTCCTGCCAAACTTGCAAAGCCTCAAGTCTCCAGGCAACTGTTGTTAACCAGTTACAAAGTGCCCATACCTCAGTTTTAGCTAATTAACACTTTCAACGGAGAAAGAAACTAGATTATTCATTGATGCTAAGAAAAGAATAAGTGGACTTTATTACTGACATAGTAACAAGCTGTCTGCTGCTCACTTACCAGCTGCTGCTGCGCAGGTTTTTTCATAATAACAACTAAATATTCACAGAGAGTGTGCTGAAGAGGTTTACTGTAAGTTAATGGGGCAGCTTCAACACAACTCAAGTTGTATGCCAGTGCTCCAGTCCACCCCAAGGCACAGAGGGAGAGCAGAATGGACAACACTGCTCCTCCACTGTGTCCTCAGCCAGGTCACCAAGGTCTCTCATTCAGCTCCAGGCTTCATGGTGGGCAGTGGGAATTTGCTGGCTCTAGACAGATGCAGAGACCTCAAGTAATGAGCCACAGCACAAATATCTTTCACTATAAATCAAGCAAAAAAAAAGGTAATTAAAACAAATCTAGCAAAGTAAGCATGAAGTGAATGCAGAACTGTTCCATCAGAGGAAACCCTGCTGCAACCTGGAAATTTTTTTTCCACTTTAAAGCCATAATCCTGAAGTACAAATATAACATTTTCAGAGATAGTAGGAGGAGAGGCAGCAGAATTCAGAGTATGAGACCCCCTCACACACAACAGGAAGACAGGAATAGTGTAGTGCCTTATTGAAGAAAAACACCAATATTTCTGTTTTCAGTACATCAGAGATGAGGAAATAATTGGATCTTTTTTTTTTTCATTTCACCTTCCTTAAAGTAGTCAATAGTTTACATTTAGGATAAGAAGCAAAGAGGGGAAAAAAGGACAAAGACTGAAAGCATATGCTGCTTTTGGACACGGATGTTATTCCAAGTCAACCCTACAACTGCATTAGATTATGCATTGCCTTCTCAATGCAATACTGGTGTAGCAATTTAAGCTTGCCAGCAGAATACTTCAGTCTGTTACTGTATCTACAGGAATCTTCCCTTCTCTCTGCTTTTCCTTTTCCTGAAAAATCCACTAGAAGATACCAGCGAGGAGTTCAGGTGCCTTATATCTGGTCTCTTTCCCAGTCGGAAGAACAAACCCAGGCACTGCCACGTGCTTAGCCGTCGGTTAGTTCAGTCTCCTCTGCCACCTGGTGGCTTCCTGCCCGTCCTGCACCCTGGCCACGCCTTCTCCTCCAGGTAAAACTCGACAGCTATATTTTCTCTGGACACCAAAGTCAACTCAATGGAGTACAATGGCAGCAGAAAGCCAAAGCCTCGTATTCTCACAACACAAAAAGCAGAAAGCACTTTTGAAGGTTTTCTGATGTTCTTTCACCCAAAACAAAGCTTTCCTCAAAACCCATCAAGTTCCAGTGATGAGTTCCACCTCATAATCAATATGAAAAGTCTAGTTAAAGTCTGAGGGTATAACAATAGCCTTGAGCATAACCACCAAGACTCCTCCATATCAACACCATGTATTTTAATCCTGAAACAAGAAAACCAAAGCCTTAAACTATTTTTTCAATAGTGGCAAGAGTCCCAAGCTACAGAAAAACTGAATATTTAGGTTTGGTGTTGGTATTGTCTTGAGGGGTTTTTGTGGTTTGTTTGTTTGTTGGGTTTGGGTTTTGGTTTGTTTTCATGAAAAGCATTAGAAGGTGTTACTTGCATCCAAAAGTGACTTGAAGTCTGCCAGACCCTTGAGGTTTTGGTTTTCTTCCCTACCAGAAAATTGCCAACCAGTAAATGAAGGCAGCACCTTTGTACCAGACTTAACTTACACTACATTCTGGCCATCTTAAGTAAGGCTCTACAGATAAAGACCATATTAATTTTGGTTTTACTTGATTGTGTTTTAGTCTCTCGGATCTCTCTCAGATCACAACAGATAATGCCTCTAATGTCAGGAAAGTGCTTTTGCAAGTAGAAAAACTCCAGCTGTAAAAAACCAACTGTTAGGACCATCTGTACCAATGACCTTGATTTATGTAGATTGTTTGAGAAACATTCCTTGTGGCAGAAAACAGTAATCTGGCCTGTACATTTAATACATATATCCAAGGAGCTTTAAACTCACCATTTAAAGACTCCTTTTTAAGTTCCATCCTTTTCTATCTCCCCCTCTAAATAAAACCCATCATTCCTGAAATGCTATCAAGAAAGTCTTGTATTCTTGACCTCTCACATTGTAATTATGAATATTTTATGCTAATGAAGTACCTGCATTCATAAAGATACAAACACAGTTTAATAGACCTACAGGGTCCTTGAAAAGTGAAGTCAGGAAAAAGGCTCCACTCTAAATTAGCATGTTGTAAATTGTCAGTAAGATTAAAATGCATGTGTAGTGCTGAAAATTACCTTACTGCTTCATGGATGAGGAGTCAATCTATCTAAACCCCAATGAGTAGCTCGGTTTTGTAGTCTCGGTTTTGGAGACAAATTTTCAGGAGAAAACGCCCTGGAATTAACGTTTCCTCTACAGGGAAAGGACTTCAATAACTCCGTTTTCTTCTGCCAATGAGAGAAATGGATACCAAGGAATGAAAGTGAAACGAAAGTAAACCTGTTTATTAACAAAGCAAGATAGCCGCAAAGCACAGGAAAACAAATTGAACCTTACACCCCACCCCCACCTCACCGTGTGGCCGAGAAGCAAAGATGGTGGCTGCCCTTCTCCGTCTCTGTGAAGGGGGGAGAAGAGTTCACACAGCAGCTGGGAACCTGTTGGATTTTTGGCGTTGGGTCTCCTCCTCGCAGCAGGTGAGGTTGGTGGATTTTAATGTTCTTTCTCATGTTGGTTCAGCTCCCCCAAGGTCTCGGGTTCAGGGCAGTCCCCTGCCGGCTCACCGGAGAGGCCGAAAAGCCAAGCCAAGCCGAAACTGAAAAAAAAAAAAAAAAAAAAGAAAAAAAAAAAAAAAATCAAAAAGGCGCCAAGAGGCTTCCCGGTACAGCCTCCAGCCTAGGGGAGAGGAAGGGAAAAAATAACTTCTTGCTTCAAGCTAGCAAAAAACCAATTCAACAAAAGGAACAATGCAGCGTCCCCGGTCCCGAGAGAGTTTGAACAGAGCCCGCGCCTGGGGCTCCCAGGCTCCGGCCCCGCCCCAGGTTCATCTTAAAGATACAACAGCCTTTCTAAGCATAAAGCAGATGATTAGGGAATGTAGCATCATCATAAAATCACCCCAAGACAGTAGCAAAGAGACAGGGGAGAAACAAAGGCCCAGCAATTTTGTTGAGCACAACCTACCCCGGCTCTTAAATCTGCAAATAACATGAACTGCTACAATTCACAAAAAATGAGGCAGAGCTGGCACATTAAACCATCTGGCACCATCTAATCCATATGCATATCCCAAGTTGGAAAGAAATTTCAGTACATATTGGTGAATTTTGTAACTATATAAACCAGCTGCTTTTCTACTGCAAACTAATATAATTTCATTTTTTTAAGACCTTACAGAAAAAAAAAAAAGCCATGTCAGGTGTTATAAAATTTTTTTGTGGTTTTAAAGACTGTATTTTCAAGGCAGATCTAAATTTCAGTTATGCACAAGTTAACACCTATCAGTTACATTTGCAAACAAATCAAGTTCCAACAGAAGAAACTTAGGTAGCACGAAGTAGTCATAATATACCTATCAACCTCATTAATGCCATGTTCTCCATGTGTGTAATCTCTGTACTCATGTTTAGCAGGCAAGTTTAGCATGTACAGGTATTCAAAAATAGCTTAAATTCAGTGTGTGGTCAATTTTATACACACATGACACTGTAGTGATGTTCCCATCTCTATGGACGCAAATAAAGTGCAAGAGGACTTAATTTCTTTTTCCTATTTTCTATGTATCACTCATTCCTAATTTTAATGACTTTCAGAAGGTGCAAGATACAGGCACTAAACAGAGTTAACTTGGCTCCAGGAGCAATACTAAGGGCCAAGAATATGCCCCCCATTGTGCTGATGACACACACTGTTTAGGGGAGTGCTGTTTTAAGAAAATTATGATCTTGAATGTATTCAAGCACCAAAAAACCAAAATCTCTGATGTACAACTGATGTTCTCTGATGTATTAGGAGCTATTAAAAGACAATCCATTTAGGGATAATGACCATATTGTTCTGTGTTTCAGAACACCAAACTTACTTTCTTCACCAAAGTAAGTTTAATACTGTGAAATACAACCAGCTTAATTGCTTCTGTCATTAGGCCATTATTTAAACTTTCTCTATACAGAGATGAATACATTAAAGCCAAGCTATTTGTTCAAAGTCTAACCAAATCAAACAAACAGCTTTTAATTTCTCTTACAGTGAGTACAGCTTTGTTTCTGTGAAGATTTTCTTGGCCACTCTAAAACCAGATTAGTGGGTAACAGAAGCGTTTTTCCAATAAGCCCCATTCCTTGATGAGATCACCTTGTCATGGTGAGCAAATATAGCTTTATGTCACTCTTGATGATTGTTCACTTCCCAAATGACAGGAAACAGAGATCCCTTTCTGACACCACTAGCATCCTCAACAGCCTGCCCACTTCCTAAGTTGCGCCAGTGCTCCATAGTTATCTCCCTCTCTTCTCCAGGTCATGCCACAGGGACACATGGTGAGGATTTTTGCAGGCTAACAATTCTCCCAGACATCTTAGTTTTGAAATTCTGAGGGCTTTGTGCATTCCCCCAGTACCTGGCCACAGCAGCAAAACCAGAAATCAAATCCACTCATTTAGACCACACAGAAAGAGTTGCTTCTCCTCTGTAACATGTTAAAAGTAGGTCCTATAGAGACTGCATTGTTTAAATTCTATAAAAATAGTTCTGTTTAAACAGTTTCCTCCACTTTCACCCTTATGTGGCCATCTCTGTTTTCAGCTTTTTTTGCCCTCACAGCCTTTGACTCAGAAAGATCAACACTTATGCCTTGCTTCATCTGCTATCACCTCTATTCTGTCTTCATGATAAATACAGATACAAGACACCATTATCTCTGAATTCTTCTCATTCTTTGTTTCTCTTGAAATTTCAACTTTCTGTCCCCACACAAAATCCAAATCCAGTTAGTTCTACACTCAGCTTCCAAATAGCCATATACCTCCCTGAAATAATACACGCAGGCCAAAAAAAAAAAAAAAAAAAGCCCCAACCACATACTGACTTGCTTTTTAAACTTCTCATTACCCTGATCTTGGCACCCCTTCCACTAACTTCCTTGTTTCCCACTTTCAAATTCCAGCTTCCCACACTTGATACACTATTTCTGAATATTTTTTTTTTATTGGTTGAACTGCTTATATGCAAGATCCACTGAGATGATGCAAGTTGAAACCTACTTTAAGATTCTGAGTTTTGTTCTGGACATGGCCAAGTCACTTGAAAACAGGTACTTTTACTGGCTGAAATTTATCTTGAGTAGTTACAGTATATACCTGAAAAAATGCCTTTTAAGTCTCAGAAAACCATCTGTAAGAGATGTTTCAGTTATACTCTGTGACCTGGGCACAGCCCTGTTCCTAAACTACTCAAGTGGTATATTACTGTGTTTCACCATGCTCTGCTTTGCCTTCTCAGTTCTCAGCTGTGAAGTATAATCGGGTACAAGGAATCTTCCATCTTCCCTGAACGCTACTCATATCTTACAGCATCATCTCATCTCATTTTCTTCCAGTCAACTGAAAGCTAAATTATGCCCAATTTTAGGCAACATTCACAAAGTAACTCTCCATTTTGTCTCTTCCGAACTGTTCAACTGGTTGAGCAGTTAAAACAATGCTGCTTAGGATCTGTGACTACAGTTTCTGAGCAAGTATATGCTTAGGTGGGAGGCAAAAATTATATCAATCTTGATGTAGAAAGAACTAACCCAGGCTGTCAGTCAAGTAAGGATTCTCTGCCTCATAATTACTGTTTTAGCCTCTCTTGTTATAAAAGAGAGAGCACAGAAGCATATCCAGGAAAGCAATTCATGCAAGGAAACTTGTTTTAGTTTTCAGAAAAGATAAATTCCAGAAAACCTACACCACATTTTTTTCAACTGGATCAATAAGGACATTTTAATTGTCATGTTTGTTTACATAAGACTGTACAAGCTGTCAAGACCAATCAGCACTGGGTGGAAAGCAACCAGCCACCCTCTCAGTTCCACATTGCTGACATATTTGGCTTTGTCTCCTGTAACAATGCTGGGCAGACCTAAAGGCAAGAGCCCATTTTCCCCTCCTACATGCAAGATGTAGCACTCAGAAAATAAATATATTAATATAATCTCAGAACTAGGCAGTAGTCAGTTTCAATTTCATGGGTTTTTTCTCTCATTTAAAATGTTTGTGTAGAAAATAAGACAGTCCACCACTGCCTTCAAATTATGGAGCTTTATTCACAACCGTTGACATTGCTGTTATTTAAACTCAGATGGTTGTTAGAACATTAGGTCCAGGATAAATCACTTGCTTTCAGCCAAGTCTTCTGAGTACATGGCTTCAGTATTTCAACACTTGAAGTGCAGCAGCTTTCAGTGTACATGCAAAATATCCATAGGGTTACAAGACAAAGCTCTTCCAATACCAGATTAGATACCTGTAGCTGCAAAAGAAAATTCTTCCCCCACATACAATTACTCCATTTCAGCTGAGTCACTACAGAGGTGCACTTGAGTTTGTCATAGGCCTCTTCTCACTGAAAAATGATGAATTAGACTGAGCAAAACGAGCTCTTCCCTGGAAATGAGTGCAGCATTCTAGAAATAGAGTAATTAATTGTGTCAAAGTCAACAGACAGCAAAACCTTGTTAAGTCACCAGGATGGGAACAGGCAGTAACAAAGCACACTTCCACCTCCCAGCCCCAGCAATGCTGTCTCTGTACAAGGCTGTGCATATATCTGCACAGACAGAGGCACAGAATCGAGTGTCCTCCTTCTCCTTTGCAGGTCCAAGAGTCAGAGCCAGGAACTCACCAAATTCACACCCATTTACTTCACCCCCTTTGCTGCTACTCCCGCAGTAACCTCAAGAAATTAGAGGTGGGGGAAGAACAAAGGTTCAAATAAACCTTTTTCAAATGGAGAAAGGAGGAAAAGGGTACAAGAAGGCATCTCACAGAGCAAGAACCACAGTCCTACCCAAAGCACCTGCCTGTTTACTCTTGCCAGACAGTCCAGCTACATCCTCACATGTTGGGTGACCGCAGAGGATCTTCTTTGATTAAAAGAATGCATTTGTTTATAGGAATGCGTGTAGTCAACTCATGGGACAACATGGAAACTGATAACTTCACAAAAAAAAAAAAAAAAAGCTTTTAAGAGTACTGATCAGAAAAAATAAGTCACTGTATCCAGTGCTCCTTAAGTGGTAAACACAACATGCTACATTCACACATTCACAATGATATTTTGTTCTGTAAATAATTCAAGAAAACTTCTCCCGAGTCCATAAAAGCAGTCAATCAACAACAAGAAAGCTGCATGGGGATTAGCTGTATCTCAGGCTCTGGAGCAGAAAAAAAATAAGGATGAGAGGCCCTGAAAGCCTTCAAATACATATAGGAATCATCCTTTCACTTTCTTTTGCTATCTAAAAATAATGAAGGGAGCACATGCACTGCCCATTGAAAACCACAACTTGTAGCATGAGTACACAACAGCAGTTCCCCCATGAAAACTAGTGCCTATCTCCCACAGCTGCCAAGACTTCACAATGCCCATCAGGCAAAACAACCTAAAACCTAGGTTTAGATTTATAAAAAACCAAAAACCCAAACCAAAACCTAAATCCCAAACCAACCTACCAAAAAAAAAAAAAAAACCACACAAACAAAACCAAAGCAAAACAAAACAACCAAACAAAACCCCAAAACAAATCCAAAAATCCCACGCCACAGAAGGAAAAACTTTTACTCTACCCTATCATATATTGTTAAACTTGCTTTGAATACTTTAAAAAATAAGTATACAACCAAGTGTACTTCAGTTTATCCAGTGTCAGAAAACCAGAAATTTGCCATTTTCATTCTCATAATTATAGAATTAGTCTTCTATACAAAGACCTTCTAACAGAATGGCTGTTCTTTTTGGACATCATAATGCCATTAAGCTTGAATTTAAGAGGAAGCAATGCTGTTTAGGCATACTGCTACGTAGAGCTAAAAGAATGTTTTAATAAAGAACATTAAAAAGGACATCTAGGACTTACTGCTGATTATTATTTTAAGAATTTGCATTTTCTGGCACTCATTGCATGGCAAGAGATTAATTGTAAGCCTTATACTGATTGAGAATAGTGTGTCACAGTGACACTGGGGACTTCAAGTGCTAGCTGTACTTGCACTGACTCTTAAGGTCCTCAGGCTGCCCAGCAGCACAACTACTTTTCACTATATTCTCACATTCTGATTGATATATTCTCAGAAAAGCAAGCATACGATCACCAAGTCTATATTATTTCCCTTCATTTAACTGTAAATATTTTGCACTAAGTAATTAAAAAGGAAGCCTCTCAATAATGTGTTATTCAAATCATGGCTTGGTTTACAAATAAACCCTAGAACTACTATGAAAGAAATAATGTCTGCTCTGCCTACATTCATAGGGCTTTGGCAACACCAAGATTAATCTATTTTTCTGCAGAGCCACAGTGCAGCATTACTTCTCCAGATGCAATTGCTAGGTGCTTTGAAAAGCACAACTTTAAATCACTCCTGGGAATTTTAAACTCCAGTCTCAAAAAACCCTTTGAAAGAGTTATTAAAATCTCAGGAAGGGTTTTCTATTTGTACTTTTTTTACTTCATGAAAAATTCAGAAGAATCTACTCCTTTTCTATATGTTGGTCTCCTTTTAAAATCTTCAGTTTTGTTTCCTTGCATTTCTCTGGTCCCATAAACCTGCTTATGTGTTTCTTTCACTTGATCTTCCCCTGAGCCAGGCTTAATAATTGTTCTTTCTTGCAAGCAATAAATTTTCCCCTAGAACTGTTAAATGAGGACTCTTAATCTGCTATTATCCTGGCTCGATTTAAACAGGAAGGGCAGGTAGAGACACACCTCTCAATAATTATAGCTGGCATACAATAATACATTAAAATATAGGGGTTTTTAAAACTGAATACAACCTAACATAGGATTAAATGTATACATGAAGATCTGTAAGCGTGTCAGCTGGTGAGGGGTCAGTAGCTCGACCGAGGAAGAGGTGACCGGTCCGGAGAGATGGTCCCATAAGGAATCACCTTCCCGAGGCCCGGTGTCTTCCCTCAGCTGCTAGCTAGGAGGGCTCATGCAGAAGCTGTCAGCTCTTTAGCGATTGTCAGCTCGTGATTTTAGCTCAGCTCTGCAGGGCAGCCTCCAGGCCAAGCCAGACCAGAGAGAGACGAGAGGCTCATATAGCTGGTTCTGCACGAAGTAGCTTTATTGTTGGTCCATACTCCTGATCCGTACTCCGGCAAAGGGGAAGCTAGGGACAAGCTCTCTGTCTCGCAGGGGCAGAGGGCTAGCTTTTATAAGGATGCAGGAGGTGGGTGTCAGAGGGTAAAGGCCAATGGGTAACAAAGGATCTGCATAGGGTCTCCCAGAGGATTCTGGGTCAATCTTCTTCTCGCAGTAACTGAAGAGTAGCTGCCTTCCCAGGGCGAGTCCTGCTGGGAGATTTAGGCAATCTCCTTATCTCAGCAGACGTCCCTCCAGGGCAGTGGCTGGTCATACCCTACATGTAAGTATAAACTCTCCTTTGTTTAATTTTAAATTAGAATCTTCTAAAAACAAAATAAGAGGGATTTCTAAAATTACTTCAGTGATTTTTGTTAGTTTTGTCCCTTTGAGAAAACTATTTCCATTTACTGGCTTTCAAAAACAACAAAAATAACATTGCTTGTGTATGCAGAATCTCAAATTACAAATTAAATAGAAAATATTTATATATATATATATATATATATATATATATATGAGCACCAACTCAAACAGAAACCTTATTAAAAGATACAGGATAAAAGCATGGCATAACAGCTGCAGATCATTGGAAAGAATGATTTTATAAGATGATGCCTAGTATAAAAAATGCTTATTCTCCAGTAACGTCTTAATGTTAAATCAAATGGAAATACCCTCTAACAACAATTTCTTTAATCTCAGTTTGTTGAATAGGCGTAGAGAAGAGTCTGGACTAGCTAAACAAAGTGATAAAATTTCATGCATTTAGGATAACAAAACCAAAACAAATGCTTAAGCTTCACACCAGCCTTACAAGACCAGAGTTCTTCATCACAATTTTTCAGCATTCCTCACTCTGCCCAGCAGCATCCCCAGCTTCTCCAACCAGTCAATTAAGCATTCATAGTTTTCAGTCCCCTCTCCCAATTCCGTTTTACAGAAAAAAACTGGTTTATGCCTAAACAGCTATTTTCCTTCTCCTGAGGGAGTGCTAGCTCACAAAGGTCTAACCTCAGCCAATTCCACACTTCTCCAGATGATCAAGGAGTGGAGCTGCACAGGAATGGCCATGTGCAAATTCACTATCCTATGTAAAGGCGTCCAAATGGATCCCTATTATTTCATTATGTCACCAAACAAACTCCCTTCCTCTGTATTTGATTGAAAGGCTCTTTAAGAGATATTTTCATTTATAAGGATCTTATCAGCTTGTAACGCTGCACATCCTAAATTAATCTCCTTGAATTAAATCAATACCGCAGCCAAGACTGCTGCTACGAAATAATGGACACAGGCTGAAAGGGAAGGATGGGTTAAAGAGGAAAAAATCCACAAAACTATAGCCAAGAATATAAGAGAAAATTTTTTATACCCCAGACTGAATTCCTCCAAACTGAAGGCTTCCAGGAACACACACACACAATACCCTCTTATTATACTGGAGGCAGCAGACCTGCACAAGAATGAAACAGATTCTCAGTTTTACAAGCAGTAAACTACAGCATCAGGTCCTAGGAATCATGGACCAATAATATTACAATAGCCTCCAAAATGGTTTTTTGTGTCTTTTTGGTTTTTATCTTTAGCATCCACAGGTATGCACAGTAGCTCAAAATCTTCAGCAACCTGCCTAATGTAAGCGTAAAAACACCCAAGCAAAAGCACTTTGCTACTAGGGTGTTGTGTCTGGAGAGATCATGCCTCTGTTCTCAAATACCAGTTCAAACAAAAATCTCTTCTATTATCTCATAAGGCTAGAGTAACCACCACTTCTGATTTGTCAGAGTAATCTGTCTCTTCATGAAATTTCACTGAACAGTAAGGCTAGTGGGAAGCAAGCTATGGGGAACCTCCAGGAGGGTATTTTAAGCTCCAGATATCAACAAACTACTGTGAAATTCAAATGAATTCAGCACTGTGATGCTGCCGCAGACCTTTTATGGCAGCTCTTACCAGCACACCTGCAGTTACCTTTAACAGAGGTTCGAAACAGAACAGTGTCGAGAACGATGAAGAGAGAGACAACATTTAGGTGTGATGGGTCTGGCCTTTTCTAACACACAGGAATACCAAATGTGATCAGATGCTCTGAATCTGCAGATTCCCAGTGTCTGCAATTAGAAATCCATGAGTCAACATTCCAAGTAGAGCACTGGTTATAGTTGCAAGCTTCTTCCCCATGCTCAGGGCAAATGCATATAGTGCAGTTTCAAAGGCTGATGTAATCAACTCTGGCTCCCAAAGAATTTAAAGTGGGAGGGTTTCAAGACTGCAGCTAGGTCAGTAAAAACCACTTGGATTTACAGAAGCAGAGTAATGTCAACATTTTCCAAAAGCATTTGAGTCAGATATCTAGACTATGATGTAAGTTACTGCACTCAGACCTACCTGTGCACCAGGAAAGATACTTCAGGCCCTAATCCAGCCACTCTAGAGCTGATCTGATATCCACAGGTGACTTCAAAACTTGCTATTACTCTCTAGAGAACAGAGTGAAGGCAGCAGAACCAAGATATTTTTGGTTTATTTGTGCAAAATGAAGCATTATCATCTCTGTAGGTAGATAGCTTGTAACAGTGGGAAATCCAGCACATTTCTATGTTCTACTACTGAAAGTGGGCTTATACAAGTTGTACAGCAGCCTCTGCAGCCACCTACAGCAGCAGTGCCAGGCAGGAATCCATCAGCTGCAGATTATAAACAATAGAAAGAAAAAAGAGCTATAAAATGCATCTTTAAGTTATCTCACATCACATGCAATTCAGAGAAACCCAAAGCCTGTTAAATGAATGTGATGCTGCAGCACAAAGAGGACAATAGCACTAGATGTGCAAGATAGAATTTAATTAATCTAACATCTAATTCTGTGCCTTGAGGAATTCCTTAAGCTACTTCACAGATGGATAAGGGTGGCAGCATGCATCACAGAACTGATTGCAAGATTTTTTAATAATATAGTCATCAATTAAGTTTCCCTCAAAACTGAAGCCTCCAAAACAGACCACTTTAATCATCAGCAACCAGAAAACTCATTATTTTGTATTACTCACAACAACTCATGGCAAAAGAGAGACTGAGTTGAAGGTTTGTGGAGGATGGGTTCTCTACCATTTTCCTCTAAGGAGATGAGAAACAGCTGCCCAAGAGACACAGCAGCCCAAAAGACACAGCCTGTTCTGTACATGTGGGGACTTAAGCTAAGTCTCTGAAGGACTGGAGTAACCGTTCACATTGCAGTCTCAGTTAGATGATCATGAACAAGCCCTGTCTCCACAAAGGGCAACAACCTGTTCCACATCTTCCTCTCAGAAGTGGTTTTCTAAATCCTCTGTTTGAGCTTGCTGGCTGATAAATAGAAAACAGCTATTTAAAAATGGATGAAGCAGATGCTTTTGCTCTGAAAAGATTAATAATTTTTGTGTTCAAGCAGTTCTTCTTCATTCATCTGTTAAGATCAGAAACAAGAGAAAGAGCAATTTATTTTAAAAGCTGCCTGGCAGAATTAAAACAAAAACATTCTTCTCAAAAATTAGCTGTGATTTGTCAGGAATTACCTTTTCCTAGTCTGCAGTTAAATCAGCTGTTGAAATGTTACAGCGGGAATGAAAAGCCAAGCTGTTGAGTTTTTTGTCCTGGTATCCTTAGTGTCACTTGTGATATGTGAAGGCATTGATAGTCATAGAAGGAGCATGCAAGGGCAAGGCAAGGCCAGAAAATGCCAGAAAAAAAGGGCTATTGAATTCAAGGGTGAGGGAGGGTTGAGCAAGATAATGCAAAGCAAGGAATAGGTTCAGGTCAAGGCAAGTGAAGGGTCAGCAAGGCAAGTGTGAGGTAAGCAAGGTAATGAGAGTCCTAGAAGGAGAACAAAAAGCAAGGCAAGACCTGGAAAACTGGATAGGGAATTCAAGGTGGAGTATGGGTGAGCAATTCAATTCAAGGCAGTGGAGGGAAGGGTGGGCAAGGGAAGGATACAGAGGAGGCAGTAAGGCAAAGCAAGGTGGGGGAAAAAAGGCGAAGCAAGGGAATGGTCAGGAATGACAAGGAAATGCAAGATTGGATAGGAAAGGCAAAGCAATGTAAGGGAGGGGTAGACAAGGTAATGAGTGTCATAAGAGAAAGAAGCAATGCAGATAAGGCCAAGAAAAAAGCAGTAGGGAAGTCAGGGTGGGGGTTGAGTGAGCAAGGCAATGCAAAGCAATGGAGTGGTTGGAAGGGCAAGGCAACGACAGATGGGTCATGAAGGCAAGGGAGGGGCTTGTCAGGAATGGCAAGGAAATGACAAGCTTGGATAATAATGGCAAGGAAATGCAAATGAGGTGTGGGCCTGGCAATGCAAGGCCATGGAAGAAAGCAGTAGGCAGGTGAATTCAAGGGGAAGATGAGCATGGAAGATAATGCAAGGCAAGGAAGGGTTAGCAGGACAATGCAAGTAAACTCCTGGGTTTTCAAGGCAAGGCAAGTGAGAGGTACCTTCAATGATTGCTCCCAGATAAAAGCTGCCAGGACAGACAAACAAGTCTGGTTTGCCTTGACCTCCCCTGGGTTGCCGCTAATCTGCACCTAAAATACTGGGGTTACGGGCTATCCATCCTACAGATGTCATTCTCATTCCAGAGCCCAAGGGCGAAATTTGGATTGCATGTCCAAAATTCAGTACTTTAAAGGATTGGATCCAGACAAGAGATTTTAGCTCGGACAGGTCTAGCTGAATGTGACCTCTCCTGGGGCATCTACACCTGAAAGAGTGAGTCTACATGCTTTTCTTCCTATGGAAAAAACTGTCATTTGATGTTGGAGAAGATGAAAGTTTGGTAAGAAAGTTTCACAGATATGTAGGCTTAGCAGAAAGATCTCTGAATGTAGAAACTGAGAATGAGATAGGAATGAAAGCAAGTTTTGATATAGAGTAAAAGATGTTTTGCTGAACCAGTGATCACTGAATAACTGAGAAAGCAAAGTTTGGAGATGAGTTGGAGGGAGATTTTTATGATTAGGGCAAAGGTATGGGACTACAAACAAAGACATGTTTTTCACTGTCTTGGGGTGAGTTTATGATGTGTATCCCATGTCGCTGCCCTATGCCCAGAAATTAACTTTGTGCCTTTCTATGCCTCTAAACTGAGCCTGAGAGGGGGAAGGAAAAAAACTGAGCAAAACTTTTTCAAAGCAGTTTGCAGCTTGTTAAAGGTCACACAGAGATAGCTTTTTTTCCCAGCTGCGGCAGGGGAGGGAGGAGGCACCCGGCTTGCTGTTTTCCAGTCAGCTTGTGGCCAGTGGTTCAGCTTCTTTTTCTCTGGAGAGAGACTGAGAGTTGAATTTTTTTTTTTCCTTCCCTGGAATTTCAGATTTTCTCTCTTTTCTGCTGGACTGCTTCAATATTGGCACATCAGGAGGACTTTCCACTGAGCACAGAGGGCCTGGCCCTGGGCCAAGCCCCAGCTCTGAGGAGATCAAAGGGAGGACTCTAACACTTTCCCAGGTTTTTTTTCTCCTCGGCGAGAGATTTTATTACTTAGCATTATTTTCCTTTTCTTGTTTGTTTGTTAAATAAATAGTTTTCTCTCTTTCACTTTCCTTCAAGGAAAATTTATTTTTCCCGAACTTAGTGGGGGAGGGGTGGTTGTGCCTTCCCTCAGAGTATATATTTCTAAATTTGGCCAAACCTGAACATTCACCAAGTAAATAAGTCTCAAGAAGAGCATAAGTAAATAGAAAACATGTTTTTTATTAAAAAGAGAGATATCGCAGGCAAACAAGACATGTCAATATGGCAGGTAGAGGAAAGGTTTGAGAATTTTCCATTGTAAGCTTAAATTGTTTTTGTAAGCTTAAATTTTAATTGTAAAAACATACATACTCTTGTGATTGCATAATAATGACTATAATATGGTAATGGTAATAGTTATGATAGGCTATAGGCAAATGTAAAGGTATTGTGTATGGCACTTATTGTTTTTTACATATTAAGATATTCAGCAAAGAAAAGTATATAATGCTTTGTAATTTGAACAGAAGGGGGCTTCAGGTATGCCTACAAGCTGTAGCTGACTCTAGATACCCACTCCCTGGACTGCTGTAACTGTGCCTATGCAATAAACAGCTTTCAGGGGAGCCACCTGAAGTCCAGACATCCTTTGTGAGCACTTCTGTAATTCTAGTCCAGGAATCCGAGAGTGAAATTTCAACTGCATGTCCAAAATTCAGTACATGCAAGGATTGGTCCCAGAAAAAGCTGCCAGCACAGACAAGCTTTGCTGGCCTTGTCCTTCCTTGTTCTGTCTTTTATCTGCACCTGAAACAGTGGGTCTACGTGTTTTCCTTCCCAGGGAAAAGAACTTTCATTCTTGTCCAGGAGTCTATGGCTAAAATGTGGATTGCATGTCCCATATCCAGTACAACCAAGGATTACTCCCAGAGGAAAGCTGCCAGGACAGATGGGTCTTGCTGGCTTTGACCACCCCTGGGCCACCTCTCATATTCTCTCGAAACAGTGGGGTACATGAAGGCATTGCCGTACCTGATCATCCCTTGCCATTCAGAGCCCAGCCTTGCATTGCCTTACAGACACCTCTGTGTACCTCCCTTGCCCTTCCTATGTCTCCATTGCATGGCCTTGTTCACCAATCTCCCACCTTGACTTTCTTACCCCTTGTTTCCTGGCCTTGTCTTGCCTGCTTCTCCTATGACTCTCTTGGCCTTGCCTAAGTCTCTCTTGCCTTGCTTTGCAAAGCCAACACTTGCCTTGCCCTGCTACCCCTCCTTTCCCTCACCTAGTCTACCCACACCTACCCACCTTTGACTGGCCTATCCATCCGATCATCACCTTTTCTACACCACCCCTCCGTGTTCTTGTCTTGCCTTGGCCTGCCTACCCTTCCCTTCCCTTGCATTGCCTTGCATAACCCTTGCCCTTCTTGACCTTTGTGCCCCTTTCCAACATGGCCTTGCTTTCCTTTGCCTACCCCTCCCAATCCCTGCTTTGCCTACAGATTCCTGGCCTTCTTTTGTCTACCACTCCCTTGCCTTTTGTGGGAACCAACAGCTGGTCTGAAGGCCTCACAGACATTTCCCTTGATACAATCATTTTGTACCCGTGAGAATTGCAGAAGCAAGAAGATAAACAACAGAAAGAAGTTGTAACAGCTGCAAAAGGGACGATACCGGCGGATGTTTAGCAAAGAATGTGTGTACACTATAGACAACCAATAGTATTGTATTGTAGCAAAATAATAGCCCATGCACATGTAGCTAAAAAAGTGTATAAGAGAAGATGCGTAAATAATAAAAGTGCTTTTTTGCCATTGCTCAGGGCAGAGAGTGTATGTGTGTCGTGACCGTCTCAACAGCAACAGCCTTGCACTGCCTTTCATAACCAGCCCCTGCCTACTGCCTCCTTCCCTGGCCTTCCATGTCTTGTCTTCCTCTCCTTTGATTTAACTTGCTTTTCCTATCTCTCCCTTGCTTGCCTTACTCCACTGACCTTTCTGTGTTCTTGCCTTGACTTGCCTAGCTGTTCCTTGCTTCACATTGCTTTGTATAAGCATTCCCTGTTTTGATTTGCCTACCCCTTTCTTGCCTGGCCTTTCCTTGCCTAGCCTTTCTTGTCTGTGCCTGCCCTCTGCATCACTGGACTTACCTTCCTATGCCCTGCCTTCCCTACAACTTCTGGGCCTTCTCTTGCCTCGCACTCATTGGTCCTACTTTGCTGCCTGCTCACTGCTCCTGCTTTGCATTCCCTAACTTTCCCTTGACTTGACTAGAATTGCCTAAACTTACTTTGACTGCATTGCCTTGCCTGCATGGAAGAAAAGGCAAGGCAGGGCAAAGCAAGGAAATCATAGGCAGGGCAGGGCAAGGGAGACATAGGCAAGAGAGACATAGCCAAGGAAGGCAAAGCAAGGGTAGGCTAAGAAAAACCAGGCAATGGTACTGAAGGCAACGCAAGGCTAAATGACTCATAATGCCTTTCCTTGGGATGCAAAGGACTGAATCCCAGTGTTGGTGGAGCAGATGATAAGGTCCCACAGGGAAGTAAACTCAGCTGAGACATTTTTCTCCTGGCACCTCTTGTGTAGGAGCAATTCTTAGATATATTCAATATTGGAGGTAGCACGCCAGTTCCTGAGAGAGGATGACAATGCCTTTCCATGGGAAGGAAAGCACCTAGCCCCAGTGTTTCAGGTGCACATAAGAAGCTGCCTAGTGGAGGTAAAGGGCAGCAGCAACTTTCTGTCCTGGCATATTTGGTGTAGAAGCACTCCCTTGATCTGTACAAGTATGGAGTTGCTACGCATATTTTCAAGGCAGTCTCCTGAAAAAGTCAATTTTGGCATGTCGTTTCCATTTCTGAAAGGTGGTCTTCTGAACTCTTGGCAGTAAGCCAAGACAAGCAGCTATGCTCATTCTTGGTGTGCAGCTGATCTAGACACCAGGGCAGGTAACGTCCAGTAACAGTGTTCTGCCACATTGGATGGGAGCAGTTCCTGGATGTTTTCTATTTTGGAGGAGGGGATCCCAGTTCTTCTGAGATGGGCTCATAGTTTCTCTCTTTGGCAAAGAAAGCAGTTTTGGATCTGCATGTAGGATGTCCTCAGCGAATTAATGGCTTTTCCTCGTGGGCAGTTCTGTGGGCTATAGCTGTTGAACTGTTAGAGAAGGAATGAAAAAGCCAAGCTGTTGAACAAATTTTCATCCTGCTGACTTTAGCAGCCCCTGATAAAATTCCGTTTGCATCCTGACTCTCTGAGACTGAAGGATTATGATGGTACTTAAAGCTGAGGAGGAAAGTGCACATATAAGGGCATGTGAATTTAATAGCTCCTCCTAGTAGGCAGTTCTCTGGGATAGAGCTGTTGAACTGTTAGAGAGGGAATGCAAGAGCCAAGCTGCTGAGCTCTTTTCCCTGCTACCTTTAAAGTATGAGCATTCCCTGGTGCTGTCCTATTTGGATAATAAGTTAGAGTGGGTTTCACATTCACTTTGAAGAATAGAAACATCACCATGTGAACCTGTGCCATGAGCTTTCCTTTCCAACTAAATGTTCCTACTTGCAATCACATTCTTACTTGCAATCATGCAGAGCACCGTGCTTGAGGCTGGTGCACTGAAGAAAATTAAATTAGGGCTGTATCAGTACAAAGGAGAGATTGCCATTTGCAAAACCTCGTTTCGCTTAAGTTAGTAATATTGTAAGTGTTAATTGAGTGTTCATTGATTGCCTATCACCACCCTGATGCACTAATTTCATCAAGTGTAAATATTGGTCACAAAAGGTGCCCATTCAGCAACCTGTTGCTGTCTCCACATGGAAGTGTCTTCTGGACAAAACCAAAAGACACTTGAAGAGCCAGGATCTTCAAAGGAACAAACTATTGCCACACAAATGGTGCTGGGCGCCATGAGGAGCAGTTGACTTTAACCTGCGCACTGTCAGCGCTCAGAAGAACAACTACAGCATGGCGCAGGGGACTTGCAAAAGAAGGAAAGGCCCCTCACCTAGCTCTAAACCACCCAAAGTGCAGAGCCAAGTTGAAAACACCACTGCTCTCAAATCAACCATGTCAGGACAAAAAGATTTCACTGATCTTCCCCTTCCAGGTACAAACTCTTATTTGCACCACACTCAGAGGGCAACATGAGCTCCCCAGTGCTGTCTTTTACTCTCGCAGAGTCCAGATACTAACTTGTGAACATCCTACACAAACATTAGCTCATGAAAGTGCCAGCTTGAGCAAGAACAGCAGACCCTCCCATTGCACCCCCTTGTCACCCAGAGTGCGGCGGTGTGTTGAAAATCATTGACTCGGAAAGACCAATGCAGCAACTGCTTTTCTCTCTCCTACTGCCTTTCCCTGAGTGAGAAGTAGATGGATGATGTGGACTTAGTGGAACAGAAAGAGTATGACTGTACCTATAATGGAGGAAAACCCCCCACAGCACACTGTGCTGCGTGCAGTACACGCTCTGAAAAGAGACAAAGCTGAATGCTGCCGGCGGGCTTCAGTTCTCAGACTGCTTGCATGGGCAGAGCTGCGGGCTCTTTTAAGGATGGAAACTGGGATCTGTGAGTGTAAAGAATGTGACTTTACACACAGCTTAGAAGAAAGGTGCATAGCCCCAGTGAGAGGTGTGTACTTGAAAGACTGGCAGAAGAAGCCGCAGTCCAGCAAGGCTGGTATCTTTTTCTTTGTGCAAAATGGGCACCTTGGGAACATGAAGTACTTGATGGTAGCTAAACTGACAGTGAAGGCACAGAACACCGTCGGGTGTATACAGACGCCATGTAAAAGCCCTGAGTACCATTTGACTGCAGTCATAGTGCAAGTTAGCAACTGTACCATGCAAGGCTAGTGAAAGCTTCCTGTGCGGCCACATTTTCGTATTGGAGCTCACTAGCTGGAAGCGATTCGGTTTGTCTGCAGTATCCGCTCAACTGAATGTGATGTGTCACTGGAAAGAAAACTACAGACCAGCAGTACGTTTGATATGGTTCAGGGGCTGCAAAGGGAATGTACAGGCCACCTCTGGAATTTTGGTCTTTGTGCATTCCCATGGCAGCAGTTCCTGGATGGTTTTGTTCTACAGTTTAGGCTCAGTGAGAGAGAAAAAATGCGAGAGCATGCGTAGCGGAGCCGCAGGGAGAATTGCTGAGGTATGAGTTGCATGCTGTTCAGATACTGCTGTACCAAAGACCTACCTAAACACTGCTTCTGATCTAGCATGTCTTTCTGTAGCAAGACTTGTTGGTGACTGCAAAACAGAAGATGCGTGAGGTCAAATGAATCTGGACAGAAAATTGCAGATCAGCAGCATATGAGTGCATGACTGAAACAGTACATTTAGGTGACAGAATAGATCGTGGCATCGATTTGCATAGTGTTGATATTCTCTGAAGGGAATGCAAAACCCAAGAAGTGTTTTCCATTCTAGCTGTTCCTGACAAAAACTGAGGAACAAAACTTTCATTCTAGATGGAATGTAACATTCAATTCCCAGGATTTTGCACTCCAAAGTTCAACAAAAGAGTTTCCTCAAGAATCATGAGAAGAAGCGCAATCACTTCCACCTACAGCTGGAAGAGGAAGAGGCAGCAGCACAAGCAAGTACCCTTGAACGTCCTCCTTCCGAATGCTAGAACATCAATTCAGCAGGCAGGAGAGCGGCAGCCACATTTCGTCTTGCCAGCCCATACGACGCACATGCCAGCCCGGTGCTCTGCGGCTTCATCCTTCACCTTTTCGAGCACGCCGTAGCTTCGTTCTCCCGGAGGCGAACAGCGGTCTGCTTCTCGCACGGAACACTGTGCCGGCAGCAAAGCGTTCCTGCACACCGCTTCTGCCCAAACACACCTGGGCCCTGCACCTCTCCTTCTCAGTGCTACATAGCAGCACATTCTGCCCCTCTTGCGATCCCAAGCTAAGTGGAAAGCTTCTCGGCTACGTCTCCCACAGAGAGCTGCGCCAGAACAACAAGCTTGCAAGGACTTTGCTCCTGACACTAGTGGCAACGGGGATTCTCACCACCTTCCAGGAGTAGTCCTCTTGCCTTTTACAAGGTGCAAAAGTGCCCCGTCTGTGGCGGTGCTGTCTGCCCGGTCCTTCTCAGCTCGAAGCACCACGGCGCACACGAGACACTCTCAGAAAGGACCGAAAATACCGATAGGCATCTCTGCACTTTCTGCAATGCTGCACACACAAGCCTGGTGCTCTGAGGCTTCATTGTTCACCTTTCGTTGTCTGGGCAGAAGAGAAGCCGAGCGAGGCCATTGTGCTTTGCCGCTTGTCAGCATGCTGTGCACAGTTTTTCTGCAGCTTGAGCTAGCGGGAAACCTCTTCGGTTTCGCGGTGTCCACACTGCCCATGGTAGCTCTCGCTCAGCAAAACTTGCCAGGGGAGAAGCACTTGCTGGATGAGTCTTTCAGTGTGCAGGCCTTTGAAAACACAGCAGGCAATTGGGGCCACAAGAAGGGGTGATGAAGAACGCAGTTTTGTCCTGGCCCATTTTTGTGTGCGGGACGCCTATCGGGATCTTCGGCCCTTGCCGAGCAAGTCTCATGTGCATCGTGGTGCTTCGAGCTGAGAAGGACCAGGCAGACAGCACCGCCACAGACGGGGCACTTTTGCACCTTGTAAAAGGCAAGAGGACTGCTCCTGGAAGGCGGTGCGAATCCCCGTTGCCACTAGTGTCAGGAGCAAAGTCCTTGCAAGCTTGTTGTCCTGGCGCAGCTCTCTGTGGGAGACGTAGCCGAGAAGCTTTCCACTTAGCTTGGGATCACAAGAGGGGCAGAATGTGCTGCTATGTAGCGCTGAGAAGGAGAGGTGCAGGGCCCAGGCATGTTTGGGCAGAAGCGGTGTGCAGGAACGCTTTGCTGCCGGCACAGTGTTCCGTGCGAGAAGCAGACCGCTGTTCGCCTCCGGGAGAACGAAGCTACGGCGTGCTCGAAAAGGCGAAGGATGAAGCCGCAGAGCACCAGGCTGGCGTGCACGTCGTATGGGCTTGCAAGACGAAATGTGGCTGTCACTCTCTTGCCTGCTGAATGGACATTCTAGCATTCGGAAGGAGGACATTCAAGGGCATGGCTAAGTGCCGTGGAACTTCCTCCTTCCCAAGGCTATAACGTGAATTCAGCAGGCAGGAGAGTGGCAGCCACGCTCATCTAGCAGCCCGTATGACGAGCACATGAGCCCGGCACTCCGCGGCTTTGTTCTTCGCCTTTTCGATCACTCCATACCTTTGTTCTCCCGGAGGCGGACGGTCGTCTGCTTCTCGCCCGGAGCACTGTGCCCAGCAGCAAAGCACTGCAGCGCACTGCTTCTGCCGAAACTCGCCTGGGCCATGCCCCTTTGCTTCTAAGCGCTACGTACCACCACATTCTGCCTCTCTGGTCATCCGAATAGAATAGGAAAGCTTCTTGCCTGTGTCTCGCACAGAGAACCGTGCCAGGACGACAAGCTCGCCCGGCATTTGCCCCTGACACTTGGGGAACTCATAGCTGCTAGCACCTTCCAGGGGCAGTCTGCTTTCTGTCACAACCTGCATAGTGCCCATCAGATGGTGGTGCTGTCTGCCCAGTCCTTCTCAGCTAGAGTGTACGCTGGTGCACACTGCAGTCTGGCAAGGAGCAAAGATCTTCAGTAGATGTCTCACACAGGAGAAAGTTGCCAAGAAAGAACCATGTTCTTCATCAGCCCTCCTCGTGTCCCGATTGTGGTACTGCGCTCAAAGCCTTGCACATTGAAAGACTTCTCCAGCAAGTGCTTCTCCCCTGGCGCACTTCGCTGATTGAGAGCTGCATGGGCAGCGTGGACTCAGTGAAACCGAAAGGGTGTCCTTGTAGCTCGAGCTGAGCAAAGAAACCGTGCACAGTGCACCGTAGGTGGGTGCAGCATGCACGTGGAAAAGCGGCAAAGTTCACTGCTGTCGCTGGCCTTCTCTTCAGTCCAGACTACTTAAGGCAAAGAATTTAGCTGCAGAGCACCGGGCTTGCATGTGCAGTGCACCGAATTGCCCAAGTCCAGCAAGGGCTCGTTCACAATCCAAGTTGGCTGAGAGTGTTCTCGTTGCTCCAGAAAGGAAGGCGCAGCCGTAGCGCTTCATCCCACAGCGTGGACATAGGCACTTTCCTAGTTGTTCAGCCTTGCAGAGTCCCTGCAGCTAGAGCTCACCCAGGAGCAGGCGTCAAAGCAGAAGGCTTTCCTAAAGCACACCTCTCCAAGCAGCCTTCGGAAATAGCAAATCACACTGTGGCTCTGTGTCTTTCTTCTAAGACAGATGCCCGCCTTGCTTTCACTCTCGCAGCTCCCTTGGCAGCCTCCAGCAGCTGCTCTCCTGGAGAACGGCCCGAGAAGTAGAAGCCAGTGCTGGGCTGCACCTTTGCCTTCCGCACGTAAGCAGCACCAGACTTACCAGTGCACTCTGTTTTTCCCTCCTCCACTGTATGCTACTACCATCGTGTTCTCCGAAAGATGGAGACTGAACGGAAGCGCAATTGCTTCCACAGAGAGCTGCAAGAGGACTAGGCAGCAGCAGCACGTGTAAGTGCCATGGAACTTCCTCCTTCCCAAGGCTATAACGTGAATTCAGCAGGCAGGAGAGTGGCAGCCACGCTCGTCTTGCAGCCCGTACGACGAGCACACGAGCCCAGCGCTCCACGGCTTCGTTCTTCGCCTTTTCGAACACCTTCGTTCTCCTGGAGGCCAACGGTTGTCTGCTTCTCGCCCGGAACACTGTGCCCGGCAGCAAAGCGCTTTCTGCGGCAACCTTGCAAACCGCCCGTCTGATGGCAATGCTGTCTGCCCACTCCTTCTCGGCTCGAGTATACCCCGGCGCACTCAGCTGTCTTGCAAGGAGCAAAGAGCTTCAGTAGACGTCTCGCACAGGAGAAAGGTGCCAGGATGACACCACGTTCCTCCTCACCCCTTCTCGTGGCCCACATTGTGGTGCTGCCTTCAAAGCCCTGCGCATTGAAAGACTCCTTCAGCAAGTGCTTCTCCCCTGGCACACTTCACTCAGTGACAGCTATGTGGGCAGCGTGGACTCAGTGAAACTGAAAGGGTGTCCTTGGAGCTCGAGCTTGTTGGAGAGGATGAAAGTTTGATAAGAAAATTTCACAGCTATGTAGGCTTGGCAGAAAGATCTCTGAATATAGAAACTTAGCATGAGGTAGAAATGGAAGCAAGTTTTGACAGAGAATAAAAGGTGTTTTGCTGAAACACTGATCACTGAATAACTGAGAAGGCAAAGGTTGGAGATTGAGTTGGAAGGAGATTTTTTTTATGATTAGGACAACGGTATGTGACTACAAACAAGCATATGTTTTTCACCAAGTAAAGAAGTCTCAAGAAGGGCATAAGGAAATAGAAAACATGTTTTTACCAAAAAGAGAGCTATCGCAGGCAAACAAGAAATGTCAATGTAGCAAGAAGTAGAAGAAGGAGGGGGGTCTGAGAATTCTCTGTGGTAAGCTTAAATTGTAACTTGCTTACTCTTGCGATTGGCTAAGAATGACTATAATATGGTAATGGTAGTAGTCATGATAGGCTACAGGCAAATGTAAAAGTATTGTGTATGGTGCTGTTGGGGTTTTAAGAGTTCTAGGTTTTTTTCCTGTTAAAGGAATTTTCCCCCATACTGTTATTAAGATACAAATCGCTCTGTACTTAAGGAAAGACAAAAAGAGCTGCCCACTGGGGGTGGGGTGGGCCTGGCTACTCCTTTGTTTCACCTGGGTGTGGGGTCCGTTTGCTCTCGGCATTCAGAGAGAGAAGCAGCGGAGAGAGAAGCTGCTGGTTCTTTTCGGCAGCTTTTCTTTCTGCGGAGAAAGATCCCAGGATCCCTGGCCCACCTTCCCTGCCCTGCTGGAGGCCAGGCTGTGGCCGCCCTGCCCCGCCACTGATTCGAGCCTTTGCTGCATTGTAGCCGTGCTAACCCTGCCTGCCTAGACCTCCGGGGTGTTCTCCGCTTGGATACATGGCGTCTGCCACCCGGGATTTGTTCTCATCCCTGCTGCTCATCCCTGCTGCTCCAGCCTGCCGCTCCAGCCTGCCGTTCCAGCCTGCTGTTCCCGAAGCTCCAGCCGGACACCGGGGCCAGCTGTCAAGGGGTTTGTGAAGCCTTTGTTCCATCCCTCCCGGGATCCCAGGCCACCAGTGCCGCATGCTCCCCGAGCTCGCTCCAGAGCGCCCCCTGCAGCCACAGGGAAACCATCGCACCTGCCCTGCTCACCGGGAGCCGCCAGCGCCCCTGCACCCGAGGGGTGAAAAAGGGCCCAACAGCCGAGAAGGCTGGGACTGGGTTTGTGATTGTTTGCTGTTACTGCCATAGTTATTGTTGTTTGTTTGACTGGTTATATATATATATATCTATAGTAGTAAAGAACTATTATTCCTATTTCCCACATCTTTGCCTAAAAGCCCCTTGATTTCAAAATTATAGTAACTCGGAGGGAAAGGGGTTACATCTGCCATTCCAAGGGAGGCTTCTGCCTTCCTTAGCAGACACCTGTCTTTCAAAACCAAGACAGATCTTGGCGCCCAAAGTGAGGCCTGAGGGCATTAAGAGAGAGAGGTGAAAAAGGAATAACAGTTCCTGGATAACTTAATTTTTTGTGCTGGATATAGGCACCTTGCTAGGCAGCACTATGTGGTCTACTTTACCCTGGTTCGGGTGGCAGGTGGTCATGGCTATATTCTTCCCCTTTGCAACTTCTTACCTAAAAATGGGTCCTCTGACTAAGGCTACCGTTACTGTTATCCAGTTTGCGCTATGGGTCGAGAAGGTGAGGAATTCATGGGTTTTTAACTTCCTCTGGAATGTGGGTACATGGATAAAGGGTTATCACACACTAAGTGCATGTTTTTGGGGTTATGTTAAAAATGGTACCTTCTGTGAGGAAATGACACCAGGGGAAGTTTCCTCCCAACCCCTCAACCAGTTCTTTGGGCCCACCCCATCAATTTTCGAAGGGTTTAGATTCCCTCTGAGTACTAACCAACTGGTGCTGGTAGGTCTACTCTATTTAGCACTCAAGGATAAGCTGAGATTGGCTTGGATAACTACCCAGACACCAGCCCCAGAGACTAGAGTTCCTACCCCAGAGCCTGATCCTGCCCCAGAACCTGACACAGCCCCAGACATTAGAGATCCTACCCCAGAGCCTGATTCAGCCCCAGAGCCTGACACAGCTCCAGACACTAGCGACCCTGCCCCACAGCCTGATATCGCCCAACAGCCCACCTCAGAAATGGACTACCCGAACTGGGTGGCGGTACTGGTGAAAGGGATGCAGGATATGTGCCAGGAGATGGACCAGGTGCGCCAGGGGATATGCCAACTGCTAAGGGAATACACCTCCTCAGCTAGTGAAAAACCCTCTCCCTGCCGCAAAGAGGGTGAGTCCGATGGTGCAGCAGTGGAACCCACAGATGTAACAACCGTCCAGGTTTCAGCCAAACCACAAGGACAACCACAGCCAGCAGCAGTCGCCCCTGTGCAAAGGAGCAAGAATAAGACCAAAACAGTATGACCAGTTAATGATGATGGGGAACCAGGGCCCTCACAACCAGCAGGAGAGCCAGAGCGGGAAATCATCACTGAGTACCTGTCGTACGACAGTCTCTGTGGTATGCAAAAAGACATTGTGCAATGGGGGCGTGAGCCTTATACAACCTGGCTGCTTCGGGTTTGGGACCTTATGGGCACAGATGTGCAACTGGATAGTGGTGACAAAAGGTATCTGGGATCGTTGACCCAGGACCCAGGTGTGGACCAGATATTTGTGAGGGAGCCAGGACCCCTTTCTCTCTGGGAGCGGCTCTTAATGAGCGTGAGAGAAAGATTCATTCACAAAGACAGAATGCAGGAGTACCATCGTAGAATGCAGTGGAAGACACTTGAGGAAGGGATCCAACAGCTAAGAGAGGTGGCAGTATTAGAGGTACTCCTTGGGAGGGATGGACAGCATGATAATGACCCTGATAAGGTCAAGTGCACAGGACAGATGATGTGGAACCAGGCAAAGCTAGGGCCATCGCAATACACCACCTTCATTGCAACGATTGATGCTGTTAATAACCGAGAAACAGTGGGCTCTGTTGCCAACAAGCTCGGGAATTATGACCGTATGGTCAATGGTCTGCTGAAAGCTCATGTCTCTGCTGTGGTTAAGGACCTCAAAGAGGAGATGAAGGAGATGAGGGAGGAAACGAGGGAGGAGATGAGGAAGGTCAGTGTGGCACCAGTGCAAGTCACAGGCCCCCAAGTCAGAGCCCGTCGTCTCCCAGCTAGAGAGAGAGGGTACACCCCACGAGCTGAGCTGTGGTTTTTCCTGTGTGAGCATGGGGAAGACATGAGAAGGTGGGATGGGAAACCCACCTCCGTCCTGGCAGCACAGGAGTGTGAACTCAAGGAAGGAGGCACTAACCGAGGGGGTTCCACTAAGGTGAAAGTAGCCCCAGCCTCCCATGACCGAGCTGCCAGGTATTACAGAAGGGAGGATGATATGTCGGATCCCCTTGAAGGTACCTTGAGCATGTACACCCAGGGAAAGAATGATAACCAGGGCTAGAGGGGCCCTGCCTCTAGCCAGGAAGAGGCACGGGAGAACCAGGTTTTCTGGACGGTGTGGATTCGATGGCCTGGCACATCAGAGCCATAAAAATATGATGCATTGGTTGATACTGGAGCACAGTGTACTTTAATGCCATCGAGACATGTGGGGGCAGAACCTGTATCCATCGCTGGGGTGACCGGGGGATCACAGCAGTTGACCCTTTTGGAAGCTGAAGTGAGCCTGACTGGGAAGGAGTGGCAAAAGCATCCGATTGTGACCGGCCCAGAGGCCCCGTGTATTCTGGGCGTAGGCTTCCTCCAGAATGGCTATTACAAAGACCCAAAAGGACTCAGGTGGGCATTTGGAATTGCTGCTGTGGAGGCAGAGGGCATTAGGCAATTGAACACCCTGCCTGGACTATCAGAGAATCCTTCTGCAGTTGGGCTCCTGAAAGTGGAAGAGCAACGAGTGCCAATTGCCACCTCGACAGTGCACCGCCAGCAGTATCGGACAAATCGAGATGCTGTGATTCCCATCCACAAGATGATCAGCGAGCTAGAGAGCCAAGGGGTGGTCAGCAAGACCCACTCATCCTTCAACAGCCCCATCTGGCCTGTGTGCAAGTCTGACGGGGAATGGAGATTGACTGTGGACTATTGTGCCTTGAATGAAGTGACTCCACCATTGAGCGCTGTTGTGCCAGACATGTTGGAGCTTCAGTATGAGCTGGAGTCCAAAGGAGCGAAGTGGTATGCCACTATTGACATTGCCAATGCATTTTTCTCCATTCCTCTGGCAGCAGAGTGCAGGCCTCAGTTTGCTTTCACCTGGAGGGGTGTGCAGTATACCTGGAACCGACTGCCCCAGGGGTGGAAGCACAGTCCCACCATCTGCCATGGACTGGTCCAGGCTGCACTGGAAAAGGGTGAGGCCCCAGAACATTTGCAGTACATTGATGACATCGTTGTGTGGGGGAACACCGCAACAGAAGTGTTGGAGAAAGGAGAGAGAATAATCCAAATTCTCCTGGAAGCTGGATTCACCATCAAGAAGAACAAAGTCAAGGGACCTGCCCGAGAGATCCAGTTCCTGGGAGTAAAGTGGCAAGATGGACACCGTCAGATTCCCACTGAGGTCATCAATAAGATCACACCAATGTCTCCACCGACCAACAAGAAGGCGACGCAAGCTTTCCTAGGCGCCATAGGTTTCTGGAGGATGCACATTCCCGAGTACAGCCAGATTGTGAGTCCTCTCTACCTGGTTACCCGCAAGAAGAACGATTTCCACTGGGGCCCTGAACAGCAGCAAGCCTTCGCCCAGATCAAGCAGGAAATCGCTCACGCTGTAGCCCGTGGCCCAGTCAGGACGGGACCAGAGGTGAAGAACATGCTCTACTCTGCAGCCGGGAACAATGGTCTGTCCTGGAGCCTCTGGCAGAAGGTGTCTGGTGAGACTCGTGGCCGACCACTGGGATTCTGGAGCCGAAGCTATAGAGGATCTGAAGCCAACTACACTCCCACAGAGAAAGAAATCTTGTCAGCTTATGAAGGAGTCCAAGCTGCCTCAGAAGTAATCGGCACAGAGGCACAACTCCTCCTGGCACCCTGACTACTGGTGCTGGAGTGGATGTTCAAAGGAAAGGCTCCCTCCACACATCACGCCACCAACACTACTTGGACCAAATCGATCGCCCTCATCATGCAGCGCACCCGAATTTGAAACCCAAGTCGACCTGGGATCTTGGAAATAATTACGAACTGGCCAGAAGGTGAGACTTTTGGGTTATCTTCTGAAGAAGAAGAGGAGCAGGTGACACGTGTGGAAGGAAGCCCCACCATATAACGAGCTACCAGAGAGTGAAAGACAATACGCCCTCTTCACTGATGGTTCCTGCCTCATTGTAGGCGCTAGCCGGAAATGGAAAGCCGCTGTATGGAGCCCCACACGACAAGTTGCACAGGCTACTGAAGGAGAAGGTGGATCGAGCCAATTTGCTGAACTCAAAGCTGTTCAACTAGCCCTGGACATTGCTGAAAGAGAGAAGTGGCCAAAGCTCTACCTCTACACTGATTCATGGATGGTAGCCAATGCTCTGTGGGGTTGGCTGGAAAGGTGGGATAAGGCAAACTGGCAGCGCAGAGGAAAACCAATCTGGGATGCTGAGGAGTGTAAAGACATTGCCACTCAAGTAGAGAAGCTATCCGTGAAGGTCCGTCATGTAGATGCTCACGTCCCCAAGAGTAGGGCTAATGAAGAACATCATAACAACAAACAGGTAGATCAGGCTGCGAAAATAGAGGTGTCCCAGATAGACTTGGATTGGAAACATAAAGGAGAGTTGTTCCTAGCTTGATGGGCCCATGATGCCTCAGGCCATCAGGGCAGAGATGCCACCTATAAGTGGGCACGAGATCGAGGGGTGGATATAACCATGGACAGTATCTCCCAGGTGATCCATGATTGTGAGACATGCACTGCGATCAAGCAGGCCAAGCGGGTGAAGCCCCTGTGGTATGGTGGGTGATGGTCCAAATACAAGTATGGGGAGGCCTGGCAGATTGATTACATCACACTGCCTTAAACCCGCCAAGGCAAGCCCTATGTGCTCACAATGGTAGGAGCCACCACCGGATGGCTGGAGAGCTACCCTGTGCCTCACACTACTGCCCGGAACACCATCCTGGGCCTTGAAAAGCAAGTCCTTTGGAGGCATGGTACCCCTGAGAGAATCGAGTCTGACAATGGGACTCATTTCAAGAACAGCCTTAGATACACCTGGGCTAGAGAACACGGCGTTGAGTGGGGTGTACCACATCCCTTACCATGCACCAGCAGCTGGGAAGGTTGAGTGGTGTAATGGACTGCTTGAAACCACCTTGAAGGCACTGGGTGGGGGGACTTTCAAAAACTGGGAGGTGCATTTAGCAAAAGCCACCTGGTTAGTTAACACCCGAGGCTCCACCAGCCGAGCAGGCCCTGCCCAATCTGAACCCCTACAAACAACAGATGGGGATAAGGTTCCACTGGTGCACATGAGAGGTATGCTTGGAAAAACTGCTTGGGTTAAGTCTGCCTTGAGCAAAGACAAACCCATCCGTGGGGTGGTTTTCGCTCAGGGACCAGGTTGCACCTGGTGGGTGATGCAAAGGGATGGAGAGACCCAATGCATACCTCAAGGGGACCTTGTTTTAGGGTGAACTACCCATGGCTCTGTACTTAGTATCAGCATGTATATATGTATATAATTCGGGTGATGCATGCATTTATATGGTTATATTTCATGTAACATGTTAGTATGGGAAAAAATTTGGGGTGGATAATGTTTGGGTTTTAAGAGATCTAGGGTTTTTTTTTCCTGTTAAAGGAATTTTCCCCATTCTGTTACTAAGATACAAATCACTAGGTGCTTAAGAGAAGACAAAAGACCTGGCTACTCTTTTGTTTCACCTGGGTGTGGGGTCAGTTCGCTCTCGGTGTTCTCAGGGAGAGGAGCCTGGTTCTTTTTGGCAGCTTTTCTTTCTGTGGAGAAAGATCCCAAGACCCCCAGCTCACCTTCCCTGCCCCGCTGGAGGCCGGGCTGTGGCCGCCCTGCCCCGCCACTGATTCGAGCCTTCGCTGCATTGTAGCCGTGCTAACCCTGCCTGCCTAGACCTCCGGGGTGTTCTCCGCTTGGATACATGGCGTCTGCCACCCGGGATTTGTTCTCATCCCTGCTGCTCCAGCCTGCCGCTCCAGCCTGCCATTCCAGCCTGCTGTTCCCAAAGCTCCAGCCGGACACCGGGGCCAGCTGTCAAGGGGTTTGTGAAGCCTTTGTTCCATCCCTCCCGGGATCCCAGGCCACCAGTGCCGCGTGCTCCCCGAGCTCGCTCCAGAGCGCTCCCTGCAGCCACAGGGAAACCATCGCACCTGCCCTGCTCACCAGGAGCCGCTAGCGCCCCTGCTGGCTGCGAGCAGAACTGCACCCGAGGGGTGAAAAATGGCCCAACAGCCGAGAAGGCTGGGACTGGGTTTGTGATTGTTTGCTGTTACTGCCATAGTTATTGTTGTTTGTTTGACTGGATATATCTATAGTAGTAAAGAACTATTATTCCTATTTCCCACATCTTTGCCTAAAAGCCCTTGATTTCAAAATTACAGTAACTCGGAGGGAAAGGGGTTACATCTGCCATTCCAAGGGAGGCTTCTGCCTTCCTTAGCAGACACCTGTCTTTCAAACTAAGACATCGACGTACCATCATTTTCTTGCTGTTTCAGAGTCCAAACAGTCTGTGTAGCTCTCGCTCAGCAAAATGCATCAAGAGAGAAGCCTTTGCCGGATTAGCCCCTCACTGCCCAAGACTTTCAACACAGCACCACAATCTGGGCGAGAACGAGGAGAAAGGAAGAACATCTTTTCGTCCGGGTACGTTCTTCTGGGCGAGACGCCTATCCGCCTCTTTGCTCCCTGCAAGGCTGTAAGGTGCGTGGTGGTACTTGGTAGTAGAAAGAAGGTGCAGAGTGCACCGCGATCTGACGGCGTTGTGCATGCTGTAAAGGAAAGAGGACTATCACTGGAATGTGGTGCAAATACAGGTTTCCACGCACCACGGAAAAGCTCTGGGTAAGCTCGTTGACCTAAAACTGTTCCCTGTGCGAGACGTTGCCGAGATTAAGTTCAGATTCAGAGCACAACGCAGACAGAATGTGGTGGCACGTAGTGCTGAGCGAGAAACTGCATAGCCCATGCGTGTTTCGGCAGAAGGAGCAACCTGGAGCGTTTCGCTGCCGGCACCGTGCTCTCTGTGCAAGAAGTAGACAACGGTTCGACTCTGGCAGAATGAAAGCGTGACATGGGTACTTAAGAGAATGAACGACGGTGCAGAGCACCGGGCTCATGCATGCAGCGTACAAGCTGAGAGAGGGGTGTGGCTGACACTTGCCTGCCTGCCGAATTCACGTTAGCATTGGGAAGGAGGAAGCTCAGCAACAGCTACTTTTAGCTGTGCTGCTACCTATTCCTCTTCCCTGGAAACAATATCACTTAATTTTAGGCTTCGAGATGCAGAAAACACAGTGGTTGATGCGGCGGAGAAGGGAAGTGCAGAGTGCAGCAGGGAGTTTAGGTGGCTTTACGCGATGCAAGGGGAAGGCGCAGCCCAGCATTGGCTTTTTCTTCTAGTTCTTTTCTTCAGGAGAGCAGCTTGCAACCGAGCTGCGAGAGCCAACAATGGAATGGCACATCTGTCGGAGAAGTAGGCTTCAGTGCAGCAGACCGCTGTGCACAGTTTTAATGCTGCTGTAACTACACGGTACTTTTGGAACATCTTCTGTCCTGACTCTCCCATCTCTGTGACCTCCAGCTTCTTGAACTTGGCCACACTGAAGGTGTGTGGAAGTGATTGCACTGTGAGTATCAAGTCTTCCAGAGAAGAAGGAAAGTCAACGAATGCTTTCTCTCCTGGCACATCTCTCAGTCCTCATCTCGCAGTTCCAGCACTGCGGATGGAAACGCTGCACTGCAAAGGTGGACGTATCCACTTTGAGAGAATGTGATGATGCTCTATATATAGTTGTGAAGGAAAGTGCTGGTTACTGGTATGTTTTGCTTAGTTTACAGACCTCAGAGGGACTATGAAGGCCAACGCCTTGTTCTAGCACTTGTTCTCTGCGTGCAGCTGCTGGATGTTTGGAAGGGGTTTGGGATCCGCGAGAGTTGGAGGGTAGGATGGTACATAGAGCTTGAAGGAAAGTGCGTATCTCTAGGCCCTTTGATGCAGTTCAGTGGGTGCGAGTTACATGTTGTGCATGTTCATGATGGCACAGAAAAGATTCTGAAAGAAAGAGGCCATGCTGAAACTGCCTTGACTTTTGCCGCTTAGAAACTGCACAGCCAACAATGAAAAGATTCCTCTTGCTTCCCCACTACGCGTAGGATCGCATTCTTTTATGTCTCCAAGAGGCAGGATGCACAGCGGAGCTCTTCCACCAACTGCTCCCACACGACTGGGGCCGTGCCAGCGAAGTGCTTCGCTTTTTTCCCGTCACTGTCAGCGCTCATCGAAACAAGCACACGATGGCGCTGAGGACTTGCAAAATAAGGCCAAGCACCTGGCGCGGCTCGAAACCACCCCAAGGGCAGAGGCAAGTGGAATACATCCCTGCACTCAAATCAACAGTGTCAGGACAAAAAGATTTCCCGACTCTTACCCCTCCAAGAGCAGACTCTTCTTTACACCACAATCCGAGAGCCAGACAAACCTCCTTGGCCCAAACAAATCTTTCCCTCTCGCAGATTCTGCCCACCAACTTGAAACCATCTGGCAAAAACAGAGCTCACAACAGTGCCAGCTTGAGGAAGATCTTGCTGCCTACAACTTCAACTGTACCACGCAAACTAGCAGCACACACGCTGCTCTCAGTACTTTCCTTCTCAGCTTTAGGTACCATCCTAAGCCTTCCCTCTCCCAGAATCAGGATCCAAAGACAACGGCACCAGGGACTGCTCACACACTAGAGGCCCCAGGACAAAAGGGTCATGAGCTTGGCCTTTGCATTCCCGCTGAAAGCTCAGCATTCCTGCTGAGAGCTCTAACCCAGAGAACTGCCTGTTGGGAAAAGCCTTTAAAATCCCTAAGAGCACCTCATGTGCGCATCCAAACCTGCTTTCCTTGCCAAAGAGAGCAACTGCAAGCGCATCTCCAAAGAAATGGCATCCCCTACTCCAAAATACAACACATCCAGGGACTTATCCACCTCCAGTATTGAATATGTCCAACAGTTGCCCCTACACAGAAGGGGCCAGAAGAGAAATGTCTTGCTGGACTGTTCCTCCCCATGGTACCTTAACATCTGCTCCAGCAACACTGGCACTATGTCCTTGCCTTCCCAAGGAAAGGCACTGCAAGTCCCTTGGCCTTGCCTTGCCTTCAGTGCCTTGCCTAGTTTTTCCTAAGCTACCCGTGCTTTGCTTCCTTTGCCTATGTCTGCCTTGCCTCGCACTACCTACAACTTGCTGGCTTTGCTTTGCCCTGCCTACCACTCTTTACCTGGCCTTCCATGCAGGCAAGGCGCTGCAAACCAAGTGCAGGCAATTGTGGGCAAGTCAAGGGAGAGGTAGGCAAGGCCAGAGCAGTGAGAGGCAAGCAAATGGAGTGGTAGGCAAGAGAAGGCCCAGAAATTAGAGGTAAGGCTTGCCTCTAGGAGGAAAGTCCACTGATGGGTAGGCCAGGCAGAAACAGGAAGGGCTCAGCAAGCCAAGGCCCTGGAGGAAAGCAGTAGGCAGGCCAAGGGCCATGCAAAGGAATGCAAGGCTACAGAGAGCTAGCAGGGCAAGGCAAGGAAACTGTTGTGTTGCCAAGGCAAGGCAAGGCAAGGTAAGGCAAGTGAGAAGTACATTCAAGGACTTCTGGTACACAAAAGTGGCCCAGACCAACTGCTCTGTGTGGCCTTCATCCCATGTGAGCCATCTCTAATCTGCACCTCAAAGACTTGAGCTACCTGCTTTCCTTTGTATTCAAAAGAACTCTCATTCTGGTCCCTGAGCTCAAGGGCAAAATGTGAATTGCCCTTCCAAGATTCAAGACATGCAAGGATTGCTCCTAGACAAAGGCTGCCCATAGAGATGAGTGTGGCAACATGCGTCCTCCCCTGGTCTTCCTCTCCTGTGATCCTGAAACACCAGAGATGCTTGAGAGCTTTGAGATTCCTAGGAGGAGCAGAAAGGGCAGGGCAAGGCCATGAAATGTCACTGAAAAGGGGTCTTGAATTCCAGGTGGGGGAGGGGTGAGCGAGGTCATGCAAGGCAAGGGAGGGGTTCAAGGGCAAGGCAAGGCAAGTGGTGGCTTTGCGAGGCAAGGCAATGAGGGTCCTAGAAGGAAAAGGAAAGGTAAGGCCAGACCTAGATGAATGTGAAAGGAAGTCAGGTGGGGGATGGGTGAGCAAGTCAATGCAAGGCAGGGGAGAAAAGGCAGGTTGAGGGAAGGCTACAGAGGGGGCAGCAAGGAAATGCAAGGCATGGGGAAGCATGTGAGGAGTGGGTGCTGCCAGCCGGCCAGAACGGCAGGGGTGGGGCCACTGCAAGTAGCATGGTGGGGATGTGGAGGGGGGTGTTAGTGTGGGGGAGGGGCATGTGTGTGTTTGTGCAGCGGAGTGCAGGGTAAGTGCAGGTGTGTGTGTGCGCATACGGGGGTTTTGTGCCAGGTGCTGTGCCAGGGGGAGCCGTCCCACCGCCAAGAAGGTGTGGGAGTGAAAGGAGTAACATAGATGTGTCTTTACAAAGAGACCATGTGAATCTGCCCTTAGCCAAGTCTAGGAATTTACAGGTAGAGAAGTAACAGAAGAAAGTATTAGTTCTAGAAACTGTTACTAATCAACGGAGACTGTTGCTCAGCCAACCCCCGGTTAAATTCCTGAACCTAGAGCAAGGAAACAAAGACTTAATAGCATTAGGAATAGTTTTGTTTTCTTCCTTTTCCATACCCAAAGGGGGGTGCATATTAGAGGGGGGCATAGAGTAGGCAGTTCCGGAAGTCTGTAATTCCCGAGTACCTCAGAGGGTGCTATTGCCAGGAACTTAGCATAAAAAGGGGGCTGCGTCCCGCAATCAGTTGAGAGACTGCATGGGAAAAGCCCCATGGCCTCTCCCTGTAGTTGAAGAATGTTACAGGACTCCTCTGTCTCCTTTTTGGTGGATGAAGAAAGTCAGAGAAAGCAACACTTTTGCCAGAACTCTCCAAGATGCCCCTTTTGCTCCCAGTGACTCCATCACTGCCTGGGAAGCTGTCTTTTCTACCAGAGCAGTTTGAGATATAGTTCAAAGTAGTGTGGCAGAGAAAAAAGGCAATAATTGCTTTACAAGGGATGGCAAACAAGAGATACCAGAAGCTTTGGCCCTACCAATATTAAAACAACTCCGTGAAGACAGTCCTTGCACTTCCTGAGGATTGGCAGAAGACTTCCTGCAGATGTATGTTTCTGTGGGTCTTTTTAGACTAGCAAAACGAGCTGTTGAAGGTTGCTTGATCTGTGCTAAAGCAAACAGCCAAGTTACAAAGCAACTTGCCAGCGGAGGGAGGCCTTGGGCTGCATGTCCCTTCCAAAGATGCCAGGTGGATTTTCCTCAGATGCCCCAAGTGGGAAGGCTTAATATCTTCTGGTAATCGTATGTCAGCTAGCAAGATGGCCAGAAGCATTTCCAACTGCTTCAGCAATGACAGGATCAGTTATTAAGGCATTTTTGGAACAAATCATTCCAAGACACAGCATTGTAGAAGCAATAGACTCAGATAGGGGAACTCATTTTACAGGAAAGATCCTTCAAGGGGTTTTGGCTTCTTTAGGAATACAATGGAACCTCCATAGGCCCTGGCACCCCCAGAGCTCTGCTCAGGTAGAAAACAATGAATAGAGAAATAAACAACATTTGAAGCTGGTAATAGAAACCAAGATGCCATGGCTAGGCCTTTGGACATTGGCTTTGGCGAGAATGAGGGCCCGACCCAGAAGATTCAGTTATCCCCCTTTCAATCATTGTTATGAATTACCCTGGTAAGTCTCAACCTAGTAGGGGGGTAGAGGCAAGTGATGTGTATTTAAAACCATCTGTGGCCAGGATACTGCTTCCTGTGAAACCCCTTCAACAGGAAGCTTAGCTGGCACAAGCCCCGCCTTTGGACTTTGCTGCTTGTAACATCCAGCCAGGAGATTGAGTCCTAGTTAAGGAGTAGAAAGAAGCGCCAGTGGTGGTGAAATGGCGTGGCCTATTCCAAGTGTCACTGACAACAGAAACAGCCGTCAAGACAGCTGAACACAGGTGAACCCTTCACACTTGGGTCAAGGTGTCTGAAGCCTCAGAGATTTGCACATCTCAGCTGGAGGAGAAGGCCGGGAGGCTGTGACTGACACTCTGCAGGAGTGGGCCGGAGCAGTAGCCAGTGCTTTGACATCGGAAGAAGCCCCACAGTCCTATCCTCAGACCGTCTGCTGAAATGGTCTCTATGGGCATCCCTCCTCTAGAATCTCCACTCACTGTGGGGCTAATACTTGCGGCCATTGTTTCACGTTAAGTGGTTTCTGTGTCTTCAATTGCCACAGGTGGTGCAGAAGACAACGGGAAAATTAGACTAGCTAATTAGATCACATTATTAAAATATTTTCCTTAATAGTTCTACTTTTATATGGTCAGCTAAGTTTAGGCCAGGAGTGGGAGAATCAATTTGCAGCCTTAGGAGAAGAAGTAGCAAAAGCTTTTAACCTTAGCAATTGCTGGCTCTGTGGAGGAGCAGGAGGATCTGAAGAGTGGCCATGGTTGGCTAGACCAGCTGAACCTAAATGGTGGGTCAATGTGAGGGCCATAATGGGATGGGATTTGGGGCCAAAAAGGAAGTCCACGGCCACTTCATTCCTCTCAAACAGGCACTTATTGCCTAAATAGGACAGAGGGTGTCTATGTAGGAAAAGGCGTTTGTGAATTGACTTCCCCTCTGGGTTTAAACAATTGGGTTTGGACCCCCAATTGCCCTCCTTACAATTGTTCCAAATATCAAGGCAAATGCAATCAAATACCTGTTCAGCTCACTAATGGTAGCTGCGTAAGGTGTTCTTACCACACTTACCAAAAATATTTGGAAGCCTGTAAAGCAATGGGGAGGGACAAGGGTTTTTTTTGACCACCTATTTTTAAGCTGTCCCCACGAAAATTCCACAAGTAGAAGACATGTTGTTTGTGATTATCAGTGGGAATGGCAACACCGATTTGGAACTCAAACCCTCTTAGTGAGTTCTGCTCCAAATCCAACCAAACAGCTTGCAGATGTAAATGTAGATGGGAACCCTGTGTGGGAGCTTGGAAATGCAAATATTGTGACCCTTATGGTGGGGCAACTATTGTTGGCGGACCGTTAGGCCTGGGAATCCTGCTGTATTTTGACCCACCAATTGATGACCAAGGGAAGGAAGGCCCCTTTGCTAATGGAACACGGGCTTTGAAAGGACATTATTGGATTTGTGGCCAACATGCTTATCTCAGGTTACCTCCAAACTGGTCGGGGATATGGTATATGGGGTATATTAGACTGTTGTTCTTTTTGCTACCACAAGTTTAGGGAAATCGCTTAGGAATCAAAATCTGTGATGATTTAATTAGAGAAAAGCAGTCAGCTGATGCAGCCCTGGCTGGAGGGAGCACCCCAAAACGGGGAAAAGATGAATGGCCACCAGAACGAGTTCCACAACACAATGGACCAGCCACTTGGAAACCTAAGGAAGTAATCCCAGATGCCTGGGAACCCATTTATCATTTCAATGGGATAATTAGGTTACAAGCTGTCTCGGAAATAATAACCAACCAGCCAGCCACAGCTCTTGACCCTCTTGCTGACCAAGCCACTTAAATGAGGAAAGCGGTATTTCAACATTGGATGGTATTAGATTATCTGTTAGCAGGAGAAGGAGGAGTTTGTGGGAAATTAAATGACTCGAGCTGTTGTTTGCAAGCAGATGACAGCGGAAAAGTGGTAAAACAAATAACAAAGGAAATAAAGTCAGCTCATGGACCTGTCCAAACATGGAAAGGATGGGAATGGGACATGTTTTCCTGGTTAACTGGCCAGCTATGGGCTAAATGAATATGATTTCTCCTCTTATATGCTTTGGCAATTCCAATGTTTTTACCACGCGTGACACCTTGCTGAGTGCAACTCTTTCAGCAGGTGGTCAAGGGGATGCCACTAGCAGCCATGCCTACCTGATCCAGAAATGACTACAAAAGGACACAAGAGGATGTCACTGCAAATAATAGCAAAACCCAAGAAGACTCAAGAAGAAAAAATTAAATCAATGGTAATTAAGGTTTGTAAAGACAACTACAGATCAAATAAAAAGAGGAGGGATTAAAAGGAATGAGATGGATGAGTCTTTACAAACAGACTGTGTGAATCTGCCTGTAGACAAGGCTAGGAACTTATGGGGAGTGAAGTAACAGAAGAAACGATTAGTTCTCTAGAACTGTTACTAATCAACAGGGACTGTTGATCAATCAAGGCTGTGTTAAATTCCTGAACCTAGAGCAAGGCAACAAAGACTTAAGAGAATTAGGAATAGTTTCTTTTTCTTTCTTTTCAATACCAAAAGGGAGGTGCATATTAGAGGGGGGCATAGAGTAGGCAGTTCAGGAAGTCTGTACCTCAGCCAATGGGAAAAGGGAAGATGGTGCTGTGGCCGGGAACTTGGCATAAAAAGGGGGCTGCATCCCGCAACTGTTTGACAGACCCCATGGGAAAAGCCCCATGGACTCTCCCTGAAGTCGAAGAATGTTACAGGACTCCTCTGTTTCCTTTTCGGACATAAAGCTCTGGCATTCTGGATTAGTTTTCCCTAACGTCAGAGACCTGCCGCGTGATCTCCGTGCACCTCCCAGCCCCCCGGGAGGTGTAAAACAGTTCCCGGCAGCTCCCACCGCATGTTACAGACGGCTGCGCTGCTCCGGGGCTGCCGGTAGTGCTCCCCTGCCCCGCCAGGGCTGCCCGCGGGCTGCGAAGCCACCTCGCAACCGGTGCGGCCAGGGCCAGGGCCCTTCTCGACAGCAGCCGAGGGGCTGCGGAGCGGGCGGCTGCGGGACGATCAGCTATTTTATGCCGCGCGGTGCTGCCCCCTCCATCTATCTCTCCATCGCGCCGCCGGCCGCCCCTCACATGGCGCGCTCACGCTCGGCCGCGCTCGCCGCCCGCTCAGCCTCGCCAGAAGCTCTCCCGCCCGGGCCGTGCCCCGGCTCTGCCCGTGGCTCGGCAGGGCCCAGCCGCACGCGTGCTGCGTGGCTCGGAGCACCCGCGTTGCGCCGCAGGCGACAGGGAAAGCGGGGCGGGCCGGCGCCGTCGTGGGAGCGCTAGGAGAGGAGGGCTCGGGTGGGGCGGCGAGTGGCACGGCGGTGAGCGCTTCTGCTTCTTGTCGCTCGGCGGCCGCCCACGGCAGGGACGGTGTGACCCCGCGGAGCGGCGGGGCCGGCCGGGCGGTGCGCGGCCAGGCTTTCGGCCAGCGGCGGCCGCAGCGAGAGGCTGCTGGCACTGCCGGTGCCGGTGGAGAGAGCAGGGATCTGAGGCCGGCTATCCCTGGGTGATGAGGGGCAGCCGCCTTTGCTGCGCTGCCCTTCCTGCAGCACGCGGTCGATTCCGGCGAACCCGGGGTTTCCGCAGCGGCGCGGGCGGGAGGGAGTGGGGAGCGCGCTCGCTGCCGTGCCGGGCGCTCCTGCGCAGCGCTGCGCTCCGCCAAGGTGTTTTCCCGCCCGTCCTGGGCAAGACGTAAGGGACACCGAAGCTGGAGCTTAGCTGCCAGGGGGAACAACTTCCCTCCATTGGCAACCTCCTTTTCCCTCTGATTCAGGTACCTTGTGGTAGGTGCGGTGGTGCTGAAGAGGGGCGGTGTCTTGGCACAGTTGCTGGCATAGATGGTGCGAGAGCTCCACGCAAGGAGCTTTGAGTGGCATGTGTGAGGGTAGGAGGGTACGGCACCCATAGCTGAAGGCAAAAAAGGTCAGGGCATGTCATCAGCCGCAGTCGTGCTAAGTTGTTCGTCTTTGCAAACTGCTTGCCGAGTTGTTCCTTTCTTAGGTAATGGAGGTTTGTATCAACCAGAACTGCATATGGTCAGTATTTGCAGAGAAGGTTACTTGGACTGTTGTTGAAGTGAGTGTAGCAGTTTCTATGGCATTCTGCAAAAAAGTGACAGGTCTCTCTGTGTTCCCCAATTCTTAACAAAAATGAAGTTAACAAACACCTGAAAAGAGGTTTTACAAAACTTCAGAGATTTTTCCTACGAGTACTGTAGAGACAACCATAGTCACCTTGTCTTTGTGAAGGTTACCTATTTTTGTCCAAGAGCATCAAGTGCTTTTGATCAGCGTTTGTGTGCATGCATTAGCCTTGTTCTTGTTCTTCCTTGGAGAACTTTTACAATACTCAGATGATCTGTGTAGGCTGCAGACTGCAGTGGTGAACTTCAAGGCTTCCAGCAGAAGGGAGAGGCTGTCCACGTTTTGGATTCTCCTTAGTCTGAACCTTCAATGTCCAAGGCTTCACTTTTCAAGCAGTTGGAAGAGCTCCAAATTAAGATATGAACAGGTCTTAATTGACCTTGTCACCGCCTCAGTTAGTCAAGTTATGCTGTGCATTGGATTTGATTGACTAGTGCAACAAGTGCTAAAAATATGTAGAGTATCTCCTCGATTACCCTCCCAGAAGGATTTGAATGGAGAACATGGAGTTCCCAAGACAAATATTTGGTGTATGTAAGAGACAGTCCAAAGATCCCTCATCTGCCTCACGATCATCGCCGTAGACAGAGACTGAACACAGCAGTCCTGGCCTGGCTGAGGTGGGATGTCTGCCAAGCGTTGCCTATGGGTGTGCCCACTGGGAACTGGTACGCATTCCTGAGGAAAATTAGTGCAGGTTGCAATGGACTGTGCCGTTCTTGCTGCCCAGGCGGGAAGGACTGCACTGAAACAGAAAGGAATGACCTGTCCTGTACACCTCTCCTGTACACCTGTCCTATACGTCTGTTCTGTACCTGTTTCCCAGAGCAACGGACCCCATAACAACAGCTGTAGGTTTCCCAACCTCTTGGCCAGTTGCCCCTCGCTTCTGAAAAGGACTATAAAGGGACTTTCTGAAATAACCGAGTCCGAGATCTCCCCACGGAAAGAAGACGAATCTATTGGCGGAAGACCACGAGGACTTCGTCTCATCCGTTGGTAGCTATTGGCCCTCTTTTTCCCCCTCTCTACTTTGTTTCTCTCTCTCTCTCTCTTACTCTCTTCTATTGCATTACTGTGTTGTGGGCACTTAATAAAGGTGCACTGTTTTGATTAAAACTGAAATCCCTTGTGTCCTTTTGCATTCTGAGATCTGTAAACAAACCATCCCAACCCTCGCTTGTATTAGCAGATCGTGACATTAAACTGGCATCACGGACAGGATTTCTGACAGACAGAAGGGGTTGCAAGGTTGTGTGTAGTCTGTAATAGGGGAAGGACATTTCGCTCCAGACGCACCTAGCCCGACACCCTGAAAAGGGTGAGTGGTGTCTAGAAAGCAAGGGGGGTGACTTGAATTTCCCGCAAACTGCACACGCCTAGGTGAAAAGCACCCCATACTCAGCTGAGGGCTCTGTCTTCAGATTTTTCGCAAAAGATCTCTTAGTGTAAAAGGGGGAACTGTGTTTTTTTGGTGTGTGCGTGAATTTGGACTGCTTGGTGTAGTGAAGAGACAACCATAAGTAACTTAAGGAGTACCTCCTAAGCAGATTTGGTCTCTTCACCCACCCAGGGAAGCGAAGTGAAGCTGTGTGTGTCGCAGTGTGTAATTAACTTTTATCTCCCTGTGGTGGTTTTGAACCCTTCATAAAATGACTGAAAACCCTAGTGCAAATAATAAAGCTGCGTTTTATGCTCTGCTAGCAAAACACAATGCCCAGCCCTCTCCAGGAGGGGAAGAATGGGCTCAAAATAACTGGTTTAATTTGGATAATGTAACTGATAGAGTATGTTCTTTACAACATGAGACTAGATTTAAATCTGGCCGAAATAAAACCATAATCTGCTCTGTTTTAGGGGCATGCCTTGCGGCGGCTATAGATCATCGCTTAAAGCAATGTACTGAGGAGAAAGCGATCATAGATTCACTTCAAAACCTAGTGGAGATTTTACAGAAACAATTAGATGAAGAGAAGAATAAAAATCATTTGCTAGAGGCTGCTTTAAAAGAGGAATATTTTAGGAATTCAAAGAATGCTGACTCACCAAAAGAGACAGAGGAAATGGAAACTCCTCACATTAACCAAATATACCCCCAGAAATAACTAATACTAGTAAAAAATTGTGGGGAAAACTGCTGCCCTCGTATGAGACCGCTAATTAAAACAGAATATAATTATATCAATGATGAACATTTTGAACCGCGTATCATCACTAAACAAATACCATACAATGCTGTTGAATTGGCTAGGTTAAAAAAGGAGTATGGGTGGCTCCCCCACGAATCTGAGGCGGAATATGTTTTCCGAGTGTTCCTCACTGGAGGAGACCAAATTCAATTAACTGAACAGGAGGCCAGTGGATATTGGGGACGTGGAGTTTTCTTGACAACAGGAGACAAACGTGGCACATGGTCCCTGACTCAGCGTGCAGCTTTCTGGGCTGGGGGACTCAATCCTTTAGAAAGGGGAGACCCTTTTGCTATAGTTGGTACCCCCGATCAACTTCTAGAAAGCGTCCACAAAGCCGCCTGTCTGCAAATGACCCATGAAAGGAAATTAACTCCTGGATATGAATCCCCCATGCAATTACCTGTGAAACCTGAACTGATGACCCCTTGAATTCGAGGCCTTCCAGAATCACTCAAACCTACAGCAATTGTCCTTCAAAAAACCATAGCAGCTGTAGGTCCCGTAGAAAGGCTGGATAGATTCCTTGGAAACCCGAGCGACCAAACTGCATCTACCGATCCTGGGTTTACTCCGTATTCAACCCCCTCTCAGCCGCCAGGTTCACAATCAAATTCACCTGCCAGTGATTGCAAAGTTTGGACATGGAGTGAGGTTGCAGAAGATCTGATTAATTACAGTAGGAAATATGGACCTATAAAAATCCCAGAGGAAAAATCAGAAAAAACAAAAGGTGTCAGGTACATTAGGGCTCCTCATAGTGAAAAACCAGAGAACGTAAAACAGATCTCTAACCATCAGTATTGGTGGTTATTAGGTATCAAAAAAGGGGTCCCCAAAGATGTGATGGATGGCTTACCCCTTGATAAATTGAGTAAGGTAGTGTCTAACTGGCCCTGCCGAAAACCCATTCTACCAAATCCGTCACTTCAACCCAGTGCACCCCTCCTCCCTCAGAATCTGGGCAGTGAGTCAAAGCAACCTCTCCCTCAAAGTCTGTGCAGTGAGCCAAAACGACCTCTCCCTCAAAACTAGGGAAAATAGACCCTTCCGTCTCTTGTCAGTGGGCGAAGAGATGGAGCATAGGTATACCTGAGAATGCTCACTAAAAATAAAACAGGAGATGGAGCATGGGTATACCTGAGAATGCTCGCTAAAAATAAAATGATCACAGCTATTAACAGGCCCTAAACGGGCACCTGTAACTTTTCTGATTGACACTGGGGCACAAATTTCTGCACTGACAAAGAAAGATGCCCAGAGGTGTAGAATTGTTCCAACAAAGAACCAATATTGTGTTTTAAATGCTTTGGGAACACTCTCACTACATGGACCAAATGATCCTAAGAATCCTGCACACTACCCTGGACAACCTGTTTTGGTAGACCTTCCTACTGTAGGAGAAGTACCACTAGTGCTAAAAAGTCCTCTAAATAAATATGCATGGGTAGCCTCTGATGCCCGTGGGAGAGAGCATCGGATACATACACGCTGCATAATTCCATCATTCTAATTTTCCGCCTTTGGTGGCAGACTCTGTTGTGTTTGCTTTTCACAGAAGAACTCCGAGGGACATGAAGAATCCGGCATGGTCCCTCAAACAAGTTAAATTGCTGATGCAAAACAATGTCTCAGAAGTTCAGCCAGCTTGTTCACCTTTTCTGCAAACTTCCTTCAAGGGGTGGACAACCTGGTTGCAAAAGCGGAACCCTTCTAAGAAACGAACGCAAAGAGACATAACCGGTGTTGTGGGAACAGGATTGGGAATCTTAAATAGTATTGATTCAGAAGTACTAATGAATAAATTGGCTGCCACAACTACAGATTTGACTAAGATACAACAACCACTGCAGTCATCCCTATTAGCCTTGGGAAGCCATCAGTGGTTGTTATCAAACATATTACCAAATTGAGAAAAGGTAAATGTGAATGACCACAAATTGATAATTGACGCACTCGATGCTACACAAAACAACATTTCTTTGGCTCTCAGCTGCGTCCAGGCTCAATTATGGATGCAGTCAGTTGCTGCCTCAATTATAAGAGAAGGCAAAGAAGGCACTTTTCCTACTGAAATTCGGAAAATAATCTGGGATGGTGCCACTGATTTTGAAAGAGAATTCCAATCCTGGTGGAACTTAGTAAATTTTACCTACGATCCCCTCACAAACACAGCCACAGCCTTTGTACTAACCATACGTAATGCTTCAGTGCATTTGATATTCCCTGTCATTGCATTAGGGCTGAACCATGATGGAGCTGTTCTCTAGAGCATAGAGAATGGGCCCATCAAATTGGTAACAAGTGGCAAACTGTTAATTTAGAAACTTGTATTGTCCGAGAACAACAAGGGTTCATCTGTGAAAGTAGTGCAATTAGAGCTCAAGACATTTGTTTAGATACAGAACAAAATATCTGTCATTTTGAAATTCATCCTACCGAGATTTCTGAAACAGTGCTTGTCTATATAGGTAATGGATGTGCATGCTTAAGAACTGCTTGTCATAAAATATTTGTAGAAAATTTAGTAGTAGATACTAAAAATCATTCAAATTTTTGTGTTTGTAACTTTACTAAAATCATAGGATGTGATTTTTCATATTTAGCCCCAGTTACTCCTTATCACCTTTTACAGTCCAATTACACACTGATCCACCAATTATTGCCTACCCCCACTGGGATGAACCTTACTTTGGTAAAGCACTTGTTGCTTCATCAAGATTTCATTGAAATTTTGGAAAAGATCAAGAAAAATGGACAGAAAACCTTGGTAACTGTTCATCACAATGTGAAAGAAATACATCGTGTTCTAGAAAGAGTAAAGAAAGATGCTGAACACAGCTGGTGGGATACCCTTTTTGGGTGGTCACCTATTGCTACAGGTGTCCTGAACAAATTGTGTCATCCCATCATTGTTCTCTTGATTTTTATCGATTGGTTTTGTTTTATCAGCAGTCTTATACATCATGACTTGGAGAATGATGAAACGGTTAACACAGTTGACATCTATAATAGATGTCCACGTCCCATCCACTCTGGACATCCCCAAGGTTATTGACACGAGACGAACTACACGAGTATTAAAATAAGATGTGATAAGAAATTAGAGGTATTTTGATTAAAAAATTACATATGTATTTTGATTAAAAATTATTTATTTCCTTCTTTTGTTTCCTTCTTTTCATTTTCTTTTCTTTTCCTTCCTTTCTTATGTTCTCTACCCTCTTTCCAGGATATGCTACCAACATTGGCGAGTCCTGAAGACTTCGCAATGACACTATGAAACCGTGCTGATGGAGCTCGCTTGACAACAATCGTGAGTCACGGGGTGGTGTAAGAGACGGTCCAAAGATCCCTCATCTGCCTCACGATCATCGCCGTAGACAGAGACTGAACACAGCAGTCCTGGCCTGGCTGAGGTGGGATGTCTGCCAAGCGTTGCCTATGGGTGTGCCCACTGGGAACTGGTACGCATTCCTGAGGAAAATTAGTGCAGGTTGCAATGGACTGTGCCGTTCTTGCTGCCCAGGCGGGAAGGACTGCACTGAAACAGAAAGGAATGACCTGTCCTGTACACCTCTCCTGTACACCTGTCCTATACGTATGTCCTGTACCTGTTTCCCAGAGCAACGGACCCCATAACAACAGCTGTAGGTTTCCCAACCTCTTGGCCAGTTGCCCCTCGCTTCTGAAAAGGACTATAAAGGGACTTTCTGAAATAACCGAGTCCGAGATCTCCCCACGGAAAGAAGACGAATCTATTGGTGGAAGACCACGAGGACTTCATCTCATCCGTTGGTAGCTATTGGCCCTCTTTTTCCCCCTCTCTACTTCGTTTTTCTCTCTCTCTCTCTCTCTCTCTCTCTCTCTCTTACTCTCTTCTATTGCATTACTGTGTTGTGGGCACTTAATAAAGGTGCACTGTTTTTATTAAAACTGAAATCTCTTGTGTCCTTTTACACTCTGAGATCGATAAACGAACCATCACGACCCCCGCTTGCATTAGCGGACCATGACAGTGTACAAGAAATAGAATTTAGTTGATTGCAGGGCACTGCATGCACAAATGTCTAAGGAGGATCCATCTTTTTATGTCCCATCTATGCTTGTTCTCATTGGAAATCCTGAACATTCTGGAGGTTGGTTTTGTTAGGGTTGTGGCTGGGGAAGGGGTGGTGGTGGGGGAGGTGTGGGAGTTGTTTCTGATTTTTTAAATTTCCAGAATAGTGTACAAAGAACTTGTGCCCAAAACCAGCAGTATGAAACAATGCAGGTATAAAAGAAGGTCACAGAAATGTTGGATAATATGAATCTGAGAGCGCTTCAGTATTTTATCCAGGAGTTTCACTCCAAAAAGGTGATTTTCCTTCACAGAAATGTAGTGGCAGGCTTATGCCATGCTAGAAGTGATGACCTTTCTCTGCCCCAAATTGAGCAGCAAAATATTTTGGCTCTTGATTTAAACCCCTGAGCCAGTTGTGTTTCAGGCTGCAGAAGCTGCAGCCGTTGTGGCAGACGCGGGATGCAGCCCTGCCTGCCAGTCCCGACCTGGCGCACGCTGGTGGCAGCCATCAGCTCCCACGGTCCCCTGTGCCACCCACGCCAGGGCTCTGCCTGCCTGCTTCACAGCCCTGGTAGCCTCAGGGAAACTCCATCTGCTTTAAAAACAAACAAGCAAACAAAAAGCCCACTGTAAAAATATGTAGAAATCTTGAAACTAATTATCAGCGCTTGCTCGGAGTTTGTTGATGGAGCAAATGGATTTTGGATAAACTGGTATTGCTAGTACTACTTTTAAATTAGGTTCCTAAATTTCAGAAAGGAGGAGTTGGTGGTCACGTTCCCCTGAGAATTATTTGAAAAAGTAAGACAGCTCAGCCACTTAAAGGTGGCCAGAAAATGGGTGTGGCAGTGGAGTGGACACTCTCTGCAGAGTAGGTAGCCTTAAGTTGTGTAACGGCATGCACTTCAGTGGGAATTTTGCATCAACACCAAGAGATCGTGTCATGACGTGTTGCATAACAGCAGATTGGGCCAAAATTCTACTGACTTTGGTCAAGGTGGACGGGCCACCTTCACTTAACCTGGCAAAGGGACATAAGTCAATGATGTTTGAAAAACAGCCATGAAACATAGCCCCTTTAGTTTGTTGGATTGTTGCAAGCCTGCAAAGCTCTTTTGACAGGTCATTGGAAGTAGATGTTGGAATCTAACTGCAGTTGGGCACTTTGTCAGTCAGCGTCACCAGGAGGCTTAATGGTTTAGGTTGAGAGGTGGTGCATGTTTTTTTTCAGAGGAATGGCCCAGTGAAGAGCAGTGTTCACTGCCATGACTGCCGTTGTAGCCTTCTAGAGAAATCTTGGTTCATTCAGAGAGAACTTCCTTGGTTCTGCTGGTTTGGTTTCGCAGTTGGAGCAAATGTACAGCACTGGAAGCAATTCCTAGGGCAGAAGCGGGAGATATCCAAAGCTCTGGACTTTGTTGTCCTCAGCACAGTGTAAGTGAGCGTAGTCTAATTGGAGGAGTGGTGAGCATCAGTGATATCAGATTTTTTACAAGTTCTTAATTCTGTCAAATCAAGAAAGAAGGAGAGTGATGAAGATGAAATCCTTTCCTCTTAAATCTGCCTATGCAACAACTTCAGGGGTAGTTGTAATGTGTATTCACCTATTTTGAATTGCCCAAAACCAGGCCTAGAGATGCTTCAGAGACAGAGTCAGAGAGGCGGGTATTTGCTTTATTCGGCGCTAGGTGCATGGGGGATTGCTCCTCCTAACACACACACAGAGCACTCCATACAGTCCAGCATTATGTGTAAAATTGATGAATATGCATCACATTCCTTGGGATAGGAGTAGCTATAGAAATTACTTCTCAGAAGTCATTAATATCATTAGCAGACATGCCACACATGCGCTGTGTACCCAGGTGGTTGCACTGAGGAAGGCTCCTCTTCTTCCTCGGGGGTCTTTCTGATGAAGATCCGTAGTCTTTGTCACAATGCACTTTTTACCTTTCTTTCTGGAGCATGTGCAGTTCTTTGCTGGATGATTCAGCGATCTCTGTGCTGGTTTTCAAAAGATCCTGTTCCTCTTATCTTGACAAGATTAAGGCAAATCCTGCTGCTTAGGTTTTGTGATTAACATTTGCTGTCTCGTAGTAGTTCACTCGTGTTTACATGAGTTAACTATGGATCAACCCCCTTCTCAATTTTAGCACTGAAAGGATATGAGAGTCATTTAAAGAGATGTCTCCTATGGAGTACTATAAAACTGCCATCATGGTAACATGTTTTCATAGAGTAGTTTTAGCACAGAAGTAATATATATACAATCTTCGATGTTTCATCCTGCTGGCTCAAGAGCCAGTGTTAAGCTTTTCTCTTTTAAATCCAGTCTTAGAGCTCTGCAGGGATCACTGCAGCATGATATCATGACAAGGGGATGCTGATTCATGCATAAACCTTTGATGCTTTCCTTATATCTTCAACCAGCTTTGAAAACCAATGATTATCTGGCATGTTGTGACTTGAGAGTCATGGTAAAGGTTTCACCAAACACTTTGTAATATCATGCTACAGCTTTCATTCCTAAGGAAACAGCATTGAGCATATCGCTGGCAAAATGCTGAAAGAATGAGCCAAAACCAATATCCTTTAATGGGAAAGATGGAAAACATTTAGATGTGTTTATTTGAACTAAAATTTCTGTGGACCAAGCCTAAATGTATTTCACACTAAATTCTTAAAACTGATTTTAAGGGAAGAAGTGAGAAAGATGAATTCACAAGCAGAATTCTCAGCAGCATAATATTGAACATTTATTAGTAGAACAAAGGCATATCACACTTAGCAATATTGCTAGAGGCGTGGCTCAATTCATTTTACTGTGAACTTAAGTACTTCTTTAAACATAGTCCTTAAGCCCAGAAAGTAATTTACACTTCACTCAACTTTCCCCTCCTCCTGTCTCTGCCCCCTTGCGCCAGCACACGCCAGCACACCGCCGCCTCGGTCCTCTGGATAGTTTCAGAATTGAAGGCAGGTACCCCCCTCCAGTGCCTCCTCAGTCTCCAATCTAATTTGTAGATGACAGTTTCTTTGGGACAAGTGAGTTTTGATGAGATAACAGACTTCCTGGGATGCATGCAGTTCATCTTCTTTGTTTCTTTAAGATGTCTTGGTTTCTACCTCTGTAATTTCTCAACTTAAAGGACATTTATTATCATGTGTTTATTACTACGTTTCCCAGCGTTACCACCCTTTTGAAGTTACAATTTACTCTAGTCTTGTTTTTACTTAACCATATTTTACCTTAACACTGTTTCTACATAGTACATTATCACTTCTAAATGTTAAAATCATATATGCGAAAGACAATATTTGTTCACTCATTTATCACAGGAGGAATGTGTTAGCTACTTGTGTTGCGGTTCACTTGTAATCCTTGTCTATTACCGCAGGCCTGGGCCCTAGGGTATATCACCATGTCCCACAGCCATAGGGAGGAGGAGAGAGAAGATCCAGCAAGCAGGAATTGTGCAGCAAGATTTATTCATTTAATTATTTTACAAACTCTTTTATAGACTTTTTTCTTCATAATCTATTTGGACAAAGGATCAGCCACCCCTTGGGGTGATTGGCTAAAATCCTAAAACATCCATTGTCAAAATATTTTTCTACTATACCATGAACAAGACTTTTCAAGGTTGCAGGTGGCTTGGTTGTTTACATACTCTGCTACCTCTTCTGTGAGGGAGAAAAGTCTCTCACGGACTTAGAAAATAGCAAGAAAATCCTCGCTAGCAGCATTTTTGTATCTCCAATTCCCCCTTTTCGTTTTATAAGATAACAACCCTACTATTAATCCTAAATAGAGATTTACATCAGTTATTAATTCTAAATATGTCCTTAAGGCTTTAACTATCTGACTCCATAACAAGAAATTTAAAGTTCAGTCTCTGCTTGTGGAAGGACCATCCCAATCTCTGCTTGTAGAAGGACCATCTGCCTGATGGTCAACATCTTGGTCATCATCAGAAGAGTCATTAGGCTGATGATCTACATTCTTGTCGCCATTTGGATGGTTGGCCTTCTGGTCATCATTTGGAGGTTGCCTGTTCTGCCTCTGGTGCCGTAGGTCAGGGCGAACACATTTTGAAGGTAGCCACCGTACCCCAGTATCTGTGGAAATGCAAGCATACCCACAACCCCAAACGATAAGCTCATGAGGGCCTTCCCACTGGTTAGTGAGTAAATTCCACACCCAGACTTTTGCCCAGGGCAGTTGTCTCTTGCCTGCAGATTGCAATGAGAGAAAGTGATTCAGAATAACAGGATTATTTGAATTTTGTGGTACCGTAAGGTGATTAATTGTATACGAGCTTTTGCTAGTTGGCTTCAGTAACCAAATTCAAAGGTTCCTGTGAGAATAGTTGAAAAGCCATGATAACAGCCCTTTATTCAACTAACTAAGCAGAGTCTGACTCGGATTGGTGTGTTAATCAACCACTGCAAAGGCAGTGTAGGATACTGTGCGCCCTTGCGCACAGTGACCCCTGCTAAAAATTTGTCCTAATCCGTACGCCCCAAGCTGCCAACACATCCCACCCCCAAAGGTTAAGGGAAGTGGTAGTAACATAAGGCCTAATTGTAGCTGTGTGCCCCTCTGACTCCTTCACCATCACAGGCCGTTCACTTCAATAGCTCTGTGTGGATCCTCCTAATCCTGCGATGGCCGATCCCACTGGGGCTAAAGGCCATGAGGGAGACCACGCAGAGAAGGAGATGATCGTTACATCAGCACCCGTATCAATCAAACCTCAAAGCTGAGTCCAGGACGGACGGGCATTCGGCAGGATCAGGGTACATGTCATCTGTGGCCTTTGGTCAGAGATGTCTGCAGTCCAGAAGACCTGCGGAAGTCCCGTAGATCCACTGCCATTGTCTTCGTGAGTTTGTTGCTCTATCCTGGGGACACAAGACTTAAAAGGCACTAATTTAGCAAGGCAGGTCTTTTCAGGAATAGTTACAGGGGGTTTTTGTGTGGAGACCATAGCGCAAATCTGACCATTAAAGTCAGCGTCTGTAACTCCTGAGTGCACTAAGATTCCTTGATGGGCAACGTCAGGTTTTCCCACCAGCATTGCACTGGATCCCTGGGCTAAGGGTCCATATGCATCCAAGGGAACCTTATAAATACTGCTAGAGTCTAAGACGACTGCGGCTGAGGTATGGACATCAAAACCGTCTGATCTCTGGGTGCTGTCTCCAGGGTGGCTGAGTAGGCCTGTGCCTGTACCTGTGCCACTCTCTAGGGGAGAGACTACATCGGAGAGCAATTCCCCCTCCTTGCACCCCGGCGGAAGTTTCCTGACAAACGCCGACCATCTGCATGAGTCTGGGATCTACAGTAGTCCGAGCAATGCCCTGGCCTGCCACACCTCTTGCACTGAGGGATCAGTGTGTTCTCTTTTTGGCTCGACTAAGGCCGCTTCCGTTTTTTCGCCTGTTTTGGTTGCTTTGGTTCACGACCAGAAGATGTGTGAGCAGGCTGCAGGAACGCAGGCAATGCAGACCTTTTCTGGTTCCCAGATCCCACCTTAGCACAGGCTTCGACCATGTTTGTTACCTCAGGACCCCCTGGCAAAGCATCTATGACTTTTCTGCACTCTTTGTTTGCATTATCTCTCACTAACTGCTTTAACAACATCTGTCTTAACCCGTCATCCTCAGCCTGCTTCTCGAGAGAAGCAGCGACTTTCTCTACAGAAGAAAGGAATGACTCTGATTTCCCTTGAACTATTTCAGTATATCACTTTCTGGGCGCAGACAACTCTATGGTTTTCAACAGGGCAGCCATGCCGACCTGTTGAGCTTGCTGCAGGACGCTAGAGGACAAGGTACCCTGTAGGCTGGGATCAGAGAAGGGACCAGTCCCCGTCAAAGCATCCATTCCTGCTGTCCGTCTAGGATCGGCAGCAGGGAGCTGCATATTCCCTAATGCAGCCTTGTCGGCCAGCTTTCTCCAGGTTTTCTCAAAAAACTGTAAATTGTACAGGTTGAAATAGAATTTGACCTCAGTGTCTGATATCAAATGGAGCAAGTAAATCTGTATTTATCACCCTTATTATCTGCATAACCTCAGCAGAACCTAGCCCATGTTGTGCCACCTTGGATTGCAGGTCCTGGGCAACTTTCCAAGCAATTACCTCATGCTTATCATGCTCACCTGAATTTGGGAGAGCCTTATACACTGGGAAAGCTTGGATCTCCCCTTTTGGGGAGTCACTACCATCCTGAACTTCTGGCACAGCCTATGGATGGAGTGTAACAGCTCCCCGGTTACCCCCAGAATCCTCAGATCTATTTGGCATTCCGAGTGTTTCCAATAACCTCCAGTCACCCTTCTCCAAAGCTCGCATCTTAACTGACTCTAAGAAGCGACTGTAGTGGGTCGGACGCACTGTTACCGTGCGGTCCTGAAAGGTCCAGGGTCGAGACCGGCACAGCCTTTTCCTTTGCCACCTGGGTACAGTCGCCTTACGACCTGGGGCCAGAACCTCATCTGCCTCACTTCCCGATGACGAGTCATCAGACAAAGGCAACTCTGAGGTGCTGGGAGCAAACAGAAGTGAACAGAGAGGGGCACTTTGGCTAAGTTCGCTAAAGCCAGAACAGACAGCACAGACTACAGCTGGCTGCGCTGCAGTTTGAACAGCAGCTTCTTTACAGGAGGCCATCTTGGCCAGTCCCGACCGAACTGCCCATCTCTGGGGCTACAGCTGCGCCCGGTGCCACGCTCATCTCTTGCTCCACAGCAGTGTTCGGCGCCATCACTGGCCTTTGCGCTGCAGCTGTGCCCGGCGCCGCGCTCATCTCTTCCTCCTCGGCCGCGTTCGGGTTTTCCCATGGCAGTGCTACTTCCGGGTTCGCCACCAGCCAAGCCGCTCCTTGGTTTGGAGCCACGGCTCCCACGGGCAGTGCAGGCGGTGCTGGCAGCGCGGGCCCAGTGCACCCCATACGGCGGGGTGCCTCTGTTATCTGCAGCAGCTGTTTTTGCAGGCTGAGCAATTCTCCCAGCTGCCAGGATATGTTTGGTAACTCTGTCAGCAAAGGCAGATGCTGCATTAAAAGGTCAATGGCTCGGTTCTGCAGCAGTGCACAACAGTCCAGTGCCAAGGAGGGCAGCAGACCACACCCAGGCAGTCTCGGTGCAGTCACGCCTGGCGCTACTCCGGCTAAGAAGTTAGATCCAGGCGATTTTGGCTCGGTGCATAGGCAAAGGGGCTAGGAGCCACTCTGGGGGTCCAATTCACTAAGCTGCTAATTCGCGGCCCTGGATAAGCCGTGGTCGCCGCCGAGCTGAGCGGCAAGACATACTGCGTGCCCTCCTGCTGCCCTGACACCCCCGCCTCTGCCAGCGCAGGGTCCCTGGGGGCCACAGAGTCCTGCGATTATGCAGGGTGAGGCGGCGTAGGCTCTGCCTCTGGAGCCAGGGGGGTTTTTCCGGATCAACCATCATTTGCCCCGGAAGCCTGGTCAGTGAGGTCCCCCTCAGACATTCCTCCATCACTCATCACCGAAACAGGCGAGCCAGCTCTGCTGCCACAGTTGAGGTCGGTCAGCAGAATAAATAACGAACGCCAGGTCTGGTATAATTCTAACACTGATGGGTCCCCAAATGGGAGTTCATGCCAGACAGCACACCCAAGTTCCTGCCATAAGGCAAAGTCCAGGGCAGTATCTCTGTCCATGGAAATCCCTTTTAAGGTAGCTCAATCTAATAATTCCTGAACTGAGTTTTCAGAAATGGAGGTTTGCAATATGCTAAACACACCTTTCCAGACCATTACCACAGCATCGGTTTGTGAGCTGCTGTTCGCCATTTCTCAGTCACGTTGGACCTCCCGGTCCCGGGGGGGGGAAGGGGATCAGCATACCTCTAGAAAAATCTGGCTTGACTCTCAGCAGCAGGACATGTCAGAGTGCAGATCACGTCGGGCAGCACCAAATATTACCACAGGCCTGGGCCCTAGGGTATATCACCGTGTCCCACAGCCATAGGGAGGAGAAGGAGAGAAGATCCAGCAAGCAGGAATTGTGCAGCAAGATTTATTCATTTAATTATTTTACAAACTCTTTTATAGACTTTTTTCTTCATAATCTATTTGGACAAAGGATCAGCCACCCCTTGGGGTGATTGGCTAAAATCCTAAAACATCCATTGTCAAAATATTTTTCTACTATACCATGAACAAGACTTTTCAAGGTTGCAGGTGGCTTGGTTGTTTACATACTCTGCTACCTCTTCTGTGAGGGAGAAAAGACTCTCACAGACTTAGAAAATAGCAAGAAAATCCTCGCTAGCAGCATTTTTCTATGTACACTGGTCCTTCTCATTTCCTTTTCACTAGAAACCATTTCTCAGGCTCAGTGAGCAGATGTGCGTGCAAGTGGTTCGGTGTGTCCTTGTAATTCAAATAGTCAGGATCAGATGGGTTTCTGCAGTGAAAGGATACAATGAAATGGGGATATAGCCTACAGTGGGAACTCCTGTGATTTTGCTCCTCTCGAAACATTTCTCCTCTCAAAATGGATCTCTGTAGCAAACTTGACACATTCTTCTACTCGTGAGAGTCATTAATAAAGAAACCTGGGGTGTTTAATAGGTGACAGTGCTGTTCCTGCTGTGCACCTTTGTACCTGACTCACAGACCATTTTCACACAGCTGTGGTCCAGAGTGCGGGCAGACAAAAGCACAGCAGTTTTCTCTTGCCTACTTGACTTTTCAAATTCTTATTATGTGATTATCGCATCATTTTGTCCATAATATCTGAAATAATTTGCCATGCAGTTTTGAATACAGTGCAAATACATATTTTACTCTTAGAAATTTGAAAGTGAGTTACATTTAATAGTAGTTTGTGAGTAGTATGGCAATCAGGCCTTAAATACGCCAATCAGGCTTGTAAATAAACCCATATTATCAGTCAATCTCTTCAATCTATTCATGTGTTTATATGTGATTTTATTCCTATAGAATAGAAAACTCGGAGCAGTGGCAAAGAAGGTCAAAGAAGGGCTCTGAGAGGGGCGGGGAAAGGCAGGCTCGGGATCCCGGGGTTTCTCACCTGAGGCACCCGAGCAGATGGTGAAGAGTCCCTCTTTTAGTGAAGGTAGACTGTTAATAAGGTTCCAATGCAACGGCCGCTCTTACAAACAGAGCTGCACTCACAGTAGAAGAAAGGCAGCGGGAGACGGAATCCTGCAGTGGTGACGAATTCTCCCCACAGCCACCGCAGCCTCTCTCCCCTCTGAATGCTGAGAGCACAAGAGCTGGGGGCTGCACAACACCCCGTTTTCCCAGTCCTAAGTTCGCTGTATCTCTGCCCTCCATGAGAAACCTCAGGTAAAGAGAGAGTAGCCAGCTGCACCCCTCCCCTGAGCAGTGACAACTTCTTTTGTCTCTCTTAAATGTCCAGTCATTACTGTCTCCCAGTGTATGGGGGAAAGCTCCTTAAGAGAAAAAAAAAAACAAAAAAACAGAAGGAGAACTCTCACTTTCCTCTGTCGTGTGGTGGTCGGCAATGGAAGAGATGGGGCAGATTGCTCAGATGCAAGAAGCCAATTTTATTGATATATATAGGAGAAAGTTTCACGAAGGATGTCTGGACTTCAGGTGGCTCTCTTGAAAGCTGTGTATTGCATAGGCGAAGTTACAGCATTTCAGGGAGTGGGTATCCAGAGCCAGCCCTACAGCTGCCAGCTCCAGCTGTAGGCATACCTGAAGCCACCTTCTGTTCAAGTTACAAAGCAGAGTATCTTAACACATAACAACCAATAAGCACCATACACAATACCTTTACATTTGCCTATAGCTTATCATAGCCACTACCATCACCATATTATAGTCATTATTATCCAATCACAAGAGTAAGTAAGTTACAATTTAAGCTTACAGTGGAAAATTCTCAGACCTTTCTTCTTCTTGCTACATCAACATTTCTTGTTTGCCTGCCATATCTCTCTTTTTGGTAAAGACATGTTTTCTATTTACTTATGCTCTTCTTGAGACTTATTTACTTGGTGAAAAACATGTCTTTGTTTGTAGTCACATACCTTTGTCCTGCTCCTAAAAATCTCTTTCCAACTCATCTCCAAACTTTGCCTTCTCAGTTACTCATCGATCACTGTTTCAGCAAAAAAAATATCTTTTATTCTATATCAAAACTTGCTTCCATTTCTACCTCATCCCCAGTTTCTACATTCAGAGATCTTTCTGCCAAGCCTACATACCTGTGAAACTTTCTTACCAAACTTTCATCCTCCCCAACAGATACAGAGCTGAGTATTTATACCTTTTCAGCAGTAACTACAAATAGATTCTTATATAAGCAGCAATCACGATAACAACCATATCTATGTTTCTTAATAACATTGCAAAACTACAAGCTAGCATTAACTGACACATACCAAGCATGCCGTTCCCTTACACTAGTTATTTCCTGGTAGACCATACTGCCTGCCATGGTTTGCGGCCTAGCAGCGTTAGCACGTCCACTTCTGACATGAGTTTCACAGTGCTCTCACTTCTGCTTTCTAGCTGTATCTCCACGCTTCTCAGCTACATGCAAAAGCACATGCTCTCAGTGTCGTAGAGTCCTTAGGGAAAGCAAACAGCGGTTCCGCTTCACACCGCTAAATCTGCCAGGACAGAAAGCTTTCACTGACCTTGCCTTGCCTTTTCCTTGCAGCCTTTCCTCTTCAGAGTGAAACATAGATTTAGAAGAAATATAAAGATTTTAGTTATAGGCTAGCTGTGTTGAAATTAGTTAGAATAGGAAGGAATTTGGGCCCAGCTAGAGTTAATTAAAATAGTTAAGAGAGCTGGACCTGAAATGGGTTTTAAGATGTTAGTAACTGATTGCCAAATAACTGATGATCTGTCATTTGTATGTTTGCTTAGCTGTGCTTAGAACAAGGAATAGAAACTTTGATAAGTTGGTGTAGGGAACAAGGACAATTACCAATTTCCTCCCTTGGTGGGAACCCGTTCAAAAGTCATGCAAAAGGAAACTTAGAGGTCACTAAAGTAATTAGGATTGTTAAAGTTCAAAAAGGCAAAAAGGTCAAAATGAGGAAGATGAGTTACTTCATCTTTCTTGGGACCACTGACCCAATTCAAGACCACCGACTCCATTCAGGACACACACTATGCATGCTTAATGACATTTAAGCTCATTTCCATATGAAGCGGAGAATGGGAGGTGTTAATGTTATGAATATGCATTTGTATTTTGGATATTCATAATATGTGGAAATAAAAAGTGTCGTATTTGCTTGGATTGGGGCCCTGCGTCTTAGGGAGCTATCCCACGCAGCGCCTGGCACCAAATAAAACATACACTTTCTAACTAAACTGTTAGAGAGTTTTTGTCCGTCTCAGTTGAATATCGATATTAGATCGATATTCATATTTTGGTAAACCATTTTGGTGACTCTGGTGGGGCCCTGCTCTACCTGGCTGAGGGGCCAGGGGTCCAGGGACCCCCCTTGGGCGCTTGCCCCACATTTTTGGGCAGCGGGGGCTCCTTGATCCTCTGACACCCCGGGGAGAGACCAAGACCTGCCAGAACCAGGGACAAAGAGGTATATTTTAAAATTAAAGGGGTACCTGAAAGAAGGCAGCTTGTAAGACACAACGGGACATCCTGTGCGAAGCAGAAGCCTGGGAGAGTTTGGTTGTAAGTGTCCACAGAAAGTATAGTAATTTTTTAACGGAGCGGGTAACAGCTCCAAAGGTTCATCTCCCGTAAGGGGAGTAGAGCTGCTTCTGTTTCCCAGGGAGGGGAACGAGGTACAGGGGCACTGCCTTGGTCTCTCGTGGAGGACAGCTGGGTGCGCAGCGTGGGTGGCCGTGCGGCATGTGTTGAGGAGTGCTGCCTTTGGTCTCACATGGAGGAGAGCCGGGAGCGCAGAGCGGGTGGCGGGGCGGTGCGTGTGGCTGCGGAGTTTGGCTGCAAGAACTCCGGCTTGGTTCGTTCTCGTAGAGGGGAGCGAGGACCATGGGGTTGCACACCGGAGGAGTACGGGTAGTGTCGGCGGGAGCGCCGTCAGCTCTGGTCCAGTCAGTGGCTTAAAAGCAGCATTGGCTTGTAGTTTGGGATATGAGTGGTGAACAGAGAGAGAGAGACTAACTTTATTTTGAGTGCTGTGCGCATGCATTAGGGACGTGCCGCAGGTCTACAGGGACTGCTTTGGCTTAAAGAGTACGGACCCCCTAGGCTGTGCAAGCGCTGTAAGGGTATGATGGCTGGGTTAAGCCAAAAGGGTTTGTTGGAACTGTGAATTAGCAGTGTGGTGTGTGTGTGTGTTTAGTTTGTGAGAGTTTGTATTGTGGGTGTTTTGATTTGTGTGTATTTGGCGTGGATCAGCCACGTATTTGTATGAAAAAGTTATAAAAGTTTGTGTTCAGTGGAGTTGAGGAAGGATTTTTGTGCTTGAGAGAGTGGAGAGATTTTTTTTGTGTCTAGAGAGTGGGTTGCAAGAAAAGAATTAAGTAGAGTGCATGAGATTTAAGTTGTGTGAATGGTGGTGGTGAAATTTGGTTAAGGTATTAGTGAAAAAGCGGTAATTGTGTGTTTAGAAGTTGTTAAATTTGTGTTTAAAGGAGCGAGTGGAGCTAGTTTGAAACTATGTCTGGTGTCACTTTGGCGACCAGTGGGGTCATTTTAGTTTGTAGCTTCGGATTTTTGTTTTGTAAGTTTTTAATATATTTTGAAAAGTTTGATTGTAAGTGAATTTAAATTTGGTTGTTTGGTTCAGGGTGACATCCAGACCAAGGGCTAATAATTTTAACCTTAGTGGCGAGGCAGAGTGGTGTAGCATGTAGCGCGGGTTCAAGACTAAACCCCCCCCACTCACTCAGCGGTGCAAGCGAAGCGTTAGGGGCTAAACCCCCCGCTCGGCAGAGTGAGTGAGGCGGCAGCACAAGCTGGAACTCGCTAGCTTGCGAGATTTTAGCGGAGCCTTGCAAAACCCCAGCAAAATTTTTGCTCGGGGTTGCAAAAGGCTTGTGGTGGGTTTTATAAGTTTAAAATTGTTGGTAGAAGTGCTTTGAGTGAATTGTTTCAAGCATTTGAATGTGTGGAGTGAGTTTTATGTGCTGTGGGAATTTTTTTTAGATTTGAATAAAAAGGAGTGGGGTTTTTTGAGTGGTGGAGTGTGTGAGTGTGTTGTGAAACAAGGTTTTTTGTGAACTTTAAAAATGGGGGCAAACAAAAGCAAAGAGGCTCCTAAGAGTATCCCTCTGGGATGTGTTTTGACACACTGGAAAAAGATGGTGAATCATAGTGGTGCAGAGACCAAGAGGGAGCTTATTAAGTTATGCACCCAATGGTGGCCGCTTTATAAACTGGGTATGAAGTGGCCACCTTTTGGTACACTGGATTATGAAACATTACTACAACTAATGCTTTTTCTTAGACATGAGCAAAAATGGCCAGAGATTGTTTATGCTGAATTATTTTTCACTCTTCGAAATCAACCTGAGTGACAAAAAGAGTTTGGGTCAGACCACCCTCTGATCCCTTAGTATTGGCCTTTGAAAAGGATAACAAAGTTAATAATGAAAAACCTAAGCGATGTTGCGGTGCATGTTCAATAAACCAGAGATGTACCCATCCTGACAAGGTATATCAGGTCGAAGCCCAAGAACAAGAAGTGGCACATCTACTTAAGTCACCCCCTAAAAAGGGAGATGGGGGAGGGGTAGCAAATGATACAGAATCAGAGTTACCGTCATCTCCATCCCCAAACCCCGCTCCACTTTCTAGTTCATCTCCCTCTGGGAAATCAATAACAACTAACCTCTACCCACCTTTACCAAGCAGTGACAGTGAAGAGGATAAACTACCCTCGCCACAGGGTCCTATAACATTAAGGACCTGGGGGCAAACTAAAAGAAATATACAAGCACATTTAAGGGAAGCAGTAAATCATGAAGGGATTCCTATATTAGTTAAAATCCCCTTTTCTATTATAGATCTAGAAGCCTGGGGAAAAGTGGCCAGAAATTACCAGAGTGACCCAATATTGGGGTTGCTACGAAATTTATATTTATGGTGAACCAACACAATCCTGATTGGGCTGATATTCAGTTAATGCTTGATGCTCTAACTGAATCAGAAAAGCAATTAGTTATAAAGACAGCTGTGAATATGGCTGAAGATGATTGCAGGATAACACAGGAGGATGTTAAAAAGGTACTTCCTCTTCAGGATCCAGAGTGGGGCCCTAATGAGCCAGATGAAATGGCACAGTTAAAAAGGTACTGAGGATTCATAATAAAAGGGCTAGAAAGAGCAATCCCTAAAGCCATAGACTGGTCAGCCCTGTATGCTATTAAGCTGGGTCCCTCTCAAACACCTTCTGAATTTTTAGACAACTTGCGAGACGCAATGCGTCGCCATGCCACCTCGGATCCTGGATTGGAAAAAGGAGTGCAGCAATTGGTAAATTTATTTTTAGGACAATCCACAGGAGACATCCGGCAGAAGCTTCAGAAGATGCAAGGTCCAACAATCCAGAATCTAGAGACTTTGCTTAATGTGGCATGGAGAGTTTATAGCAATTGGGAAGAGGGATACAAACAGGGGATGCGAAAATTAATAAGGGTGGTAAAAGAAGAAAAAAAAAAGGAAGACGTGGGCAAGGTCCACCAAGACAAGGACCACTCCGACTAGGAAGGGACCAGTGCACCTTATGCAAAACCTGGGCATTGGAAAAAACCAGTGCCCCAAAAAGAGAAAGGGTGATGAAAAAGAAATATGACCAGAGAGATGCGGGGGTGGTTGCTCATATAAAAGACTGGGCGCTACCCTAGGGGACCCTCTGGTTATAGTTAAACTAGAGAACGAAGAAAAGAAAGTGGAATTTTTAGTAGATACAGGAGCAACATATTCAGTGTTGAATAACGCTTTGATACCTATATCAAGGGGTTATTTTGTAGTGACAGGGTCAACTGGCCAATCTGAAAAGGCATACTTTTGTAAACCACTGAAATATAAATTGGGAAAACAGTGAGGAATTCACCAATTTTTATATATGCCTAACACTCCATCTGCACTTTTGGGCAGAGATTTTGCTGGAGGCAAAAATAATATTTAAAAATGGGGAAATCAGTTTGGAAGTAAAAGACCAACAATATCTAGAGTTGCTGAGCCTAATGCTAATAACCAAAGAAACTGAAATAGCGGATGAAGAAGAAATTATTAGGAAGATAATGGATCAAGTATTCCCTGGAGTATGAGCCTCTGGTACCCCAGGGAGGGCAAAGAATGCCCTGCCAATTCAAATCAAGCTTAAAGAAGGAAAATGGCCCGTAAGGGCCAAGCAATTTCCCTTGAAAAGGGAAGACAGAGAAGGGATCAGGCCAGTTATTGAGAACTTTTTGCAAATTGGATTGTTAAGGGAGTGTCAATCTGATTTTAATACTCTGATTTTACCCGTGAAGAAACCTGATGGGTCATACAGGTTAGTACAAGATTTGAGGGCAGTCAATAAAGTGACTGAGGATTTATACCCAGTGGTTGCTAACCTTACACCTCATTAACTCGTTTAACACCTGAACTAACCTGGTTTACCATTTTAGATTTGAAGGATGCTTTCTTTTGCCTCCCTCTCCATGAAGCCAGCCAGAAAATTTTTGCACTTGAGTGGGAGAACCCCAAGAGTGGACGCAAAACTCCAAGTATTACCCCAAGGGTACAAGAACTCTCCTACTATATTTGGAGAACAGCTTGCAAAGGATCTACAATCCTGGGAACCCCCACTGGGAGAAGGACAGCTGCTTCAGTATGTGGATGACTTTTTGGTAGCCACCCAGACCCAAGAAGCATGTATGAACTGGACAGTAAGCCTCTTCAACTTTTTGGGCTTGCAAGGGTATCGGGTGTCCCAAAAGAAGGCCCAGATGAGATTATTTACCTGGGCTATGAAGTAAGTGCCAGACAAAGAACCTTGGGATGAGAGCACAAAGAAGCAATATGCCAGACCCCAAAACCCCAGACAGCAAAAGAGCTGAGAACTTTTCTAGATATGACAGGGTGGTGCAGACTGTGGATTAATGATTATGGGTTGCTTGCTAAACCTTTATATGCATTGATTACGGATGGAAACAAGAGCCTGCCCTGGACAAAGGAAGCAACACAGGCTTTCGACCAACTGAAGAAGGCCTTCATGTCAGCTCCAGCCCTGGGACTTCCAGACATGAGTAAACCATTCTTTTTGTTTTCTCATGAAAAGCAAGGGATTGCCTTGGGAATACTGGCACAAGACTTGGGCCCGTATCGGCAGGCAGTAGGCTGCCTTTCCAAACAGCTGGATGCAGCAGCCAAGAGATGGCCAGGGTGCCTCAGAGCCGTTGCAGCAGTGGCAATAAACATCCAAGAGGCATGCAAATTCACCCTGGGCCAGAAAATGACTGTGCTAGTGTCTCATACAGTATCTGCAGTCCTGGAGGCCAGAGGGAGACACTGGCTCTCCCCTCAGAGATTCCTGAAGTACCAGGCCATACTGGTAGAACAAGATGATGTTGAAATTGTGGTGACTAACACTGTGAACCCAGCTTCATTCCTCAGTGGGAATCTGGGAGAACCGGTGATCCATGACTGCCTGGAGACAATGGAGGCCACTTACTCCAATTGCCCAGATCTGAAGGACATCCCTCTCAAGGGCGCTGAGACCTGTTTCACTGATGGAAGCAGTTACGTTATCAGTGGAAAAAGACATGCTGGGTATGCCGTTACCACCAGCCGAGAGGCAGTAGAGTCTGGACCATTGCCAACAAACACCTCTGCACAAAAGGCTGAAATAATTGCTCTAACCCGAGCCTTAGAATTGGCAAAAAGAAAGAAGATTAATATTTATACAGACTCAAGGTATGCATTTGGGGTGGTTCATGCACACGGAGCCATTTGGAAGGAGAGAGGACTGTTAAACTCACAAGGGAAGAGTATCAAGCATGCACCAGAAATACTGAAGTTATTGGACACAGTTCAGTTACCTGAGAAGGTAGCTATCGTGCACATTAAAGCACACCAAAAAGTGAGTTCTGAATTGGAAGAGGGAAATATGCTGGTGGACAGAGAGGCAAAAGATGCAGCCAAAGGTGAAGTACCCGATGAAAAGGTAGAGGCAACATTAATACCAGATGGAAAGATTTGCCTTGAAGGTAGGCCAGAATACAACAAGAAAGATAAGAAACTTATTAAAAAAAGGAAAATGCAAGTTATAATCAGAGGGATGGGCTTTAACTAAGAATAACAAGCTCATAGTACCTTCTTATTTGTTGCGGTCACTGGTGCAGAAAGAACATGAGAAAACACACTGGGGAATGGATGCTTTGTCCAATTATTTGAAAGATAGGATTATGGCTAGGAGATTGCAAGGTGCAGTGATACAAGTAACTCACCAGTGTGGTCTTTGCCTCCGAACTAATCCTAAGAATATTCCAAAACCTAAAGCTGGACAAATTGGGAAAGGCTGCGGACCTGGGCAACAGTGGCAAATTGAATTACCCAGAAAAGGAGGGTATTGATACCTATTGGTATTAACAGATACCTTTTCAGGATGGCCAGAGGCCTTTCCTGTAGAGGAATTCCTTGTGGAGCGGGGGCATAGGATACCCCAGGAGAGCTTGGGCATCCCAGGGCTGTTGCAGAAGTACCCCTGACGGGGCCTCAGGCTGAAGATAGGCTTGCAAGTCACCTGCTAGCCAGCAGCCTTGAACAGCCTTGGGAAAAGGTATACACTAGTCAGCTCTGCCGCTGCATAGAGGCTTTCTCATGGGAATGGGGCGTGAACTTGGCGAAGTATAACTTGGTGTAAGTAAACAATAAAACTGGAGCACGATGCTAAAATCGTTTCAGTGTCCGTATCATGTCTCTGGCTGGATTCTCCTGCACCTGGGACCCCCCCCACTAAACTTTCCCACGAGGATGGCTAAAGCATGAGAGGTGACCAAAGCGTTGTTGCAAGAAATAATACCCCGCTTTGGAGTTCCAGCCACTATGTCTTCAGATAGAGGAAACAACTGAGAGAAATTGAAAAATATGTGGCTGGGGCCCAAAGCAGAGAATTAGATGGGCCAGTACATGGTGTACAACCTGGAGATTATGTGTGTGTTAAGTCTCTTGCAGACAAGATTTTGGAACCACAGTGGGAATGACTGTTCCAGGTGATCCTCACCACCTTCACTGCAATCAAGATCAACGAGCAGAAGGCCTGGATTCATCACTCCCGGGTGAAGAAAGGCCCTGAGGGAGTTTGGGAGGTAACGCCAGGCGACAACAAACTGAAGCTGAAGCTGACCCGAAAAGGCAATGGATGAATTCAGTTATGATGGACATTATGTGGGAAGTTGGGACTTTACTAATTATTCTTACAGTCGTAACAAGAGTTAAAGCAGTACTACTCCAGTCTAACGCAACTGAAATATACCCATGCCAGGGGAAGGCATATGATCCTCACTTTCAGAAGGCTTTGAACAAAATGCTCAAAGTCACAAACGCAAGCCTGTGGGAAGGAAGGGATGTTTGAAGATGTAAATATGCATTCGTGCAGGATGGGTTTCATGAGGCTTACCATCCGCCCATGAAGCTTATCCGATTTGGCCCTGAATGCTGTGACAATGCTTGAGCAATTAAGTTTAGACTTAAAATAGAGGGGTGTGCAGCAAAAGCACATGATGAACATTGACCGCAGTAAGGAGTGACTTAATTATATTGCAGCAACTGTTGCAATCCTCCTTGCTGGCCCTGGGTGATAAGCATTGGAAACTGTCCAAAATATTGCCAGATTGGGAAGATACAGAAGAACAAGACCATGAATTGAAGTGTATTATACTCCTCTGAACATAGAATGTGGGCATGAGAAATTAAAAGCCAGTGGCAAACCATTAACCTAGAGCCCTGCTCTATGAGGGAGCAGTTAGGGTACATATGTGGAAGGATTTTAGGTAAAGACATTTGTTTGGACACAGACCAAAGCATCTGCCACTTTGAGCTGCATTCCATTAACCAAACAACGCGGCTAGTGTATACCGAAGAGGTTGCGTCTGCCTCAGGATGGCATGTCCCACCATAACAATAGACAATTTAATCGTAAATGATAACCCAACTTAATTTGTGTATTTGGAATTTGACGAAAATTGGAGAATCACATCAGTATATAAAGACAAGCATGATTACTGTCCAAGAAGTCCTGCCTGTCCCTATAGGAATGAATCTGACATTTGTCTCATCATTGGTGGGATGTGCTTTTCGGATGGTCACTGACAGCAACTGGTATACTCAATGCCTTGATTCATCCTATTATTGTATTGCTCATTTTAGTTAGTGCAAGTTGGATTTTATCCGTGGTGATGCTTGTCTGGTATTGGAAGATGCTGTGGAGAATAGCAGCCTTGACATCACTATCCCAAGTGTATGGTTTAGTCTTGAATGAGAAAAAGGCTCGGATAAATGAAGAGGAAATCTGTGTACTGAGTAAAAGAATTTACTCACTGTTAAAAGAGAAATGGGGAATGAAACATAGATTTAGAAGAAACATAAAGATTTTAGTTATAGGCTAGCTGTGTTGAGATTAGTTGGAATAGGAAGAACTTGGGCCCAGTGAGGGTTAATCAAAATAGTTAGGAGAGCTGGACCTGAAATAGAGTTTTAGATGTTAGTAACTGATTACCAAATAACTGATGATCTGTCATTTGCATGTTTGTTTAGCTGTGCTTAGAATAATGAGCAGAAACATTGCTAAGTTGGTGTATAGAATAAAGACAATTACCAATTTCCTGCCTTTGTGGGAGCCCATCCAAAAGTCACGTAAGAAGAAACTTAGAGGTCACAAAAGTAATTAGAATTGTTAAAACTCAGAAAGGTATAAAGGTCAAAGTGAGGAAGATGAGTTACTTCATCTTCCTTAGGACCACTGACCCAATTCAAGACCACTGACTCAATTCAGATCACACACTACGCATGCTTAATGATATGTAAGCTCATTTCCATACAAAGCGGAGAATGGGAGGTGTCAACACTATGAATATGTATTTTGCATTTTGGATATTCATAATACGTGGAAATAAAAGGTATCATGTTTGCTTGTATCGGGGCCTGCGTCTTAGGGAGCTATCCCACACAAAAATAAAACATACACTTTCTAACTCTAAACTGTTAGAGAGTTTTTGTCCATCTCAGCTGGATATTGATATTAGATCGATATTCATATTTTGGTAAATCATAGTTAGCATAGGAGAAAGTCATGCTTGGTATGTAGCTGTGATAGTTAGGGCTAGCTTTTAGTTTTGCAATGTTATTACGAAACATAGATACGGTCTTGGCCAGTTGCCCCTCGTTTCTAAATAGGGCTATAAAGGGACTTTCTGAAATAACTGAGATGAGATCTCCCCATGGAAAGAAGACAAATCTACTGGCAGCAGACCACGAGGACTTCGTCTCATCTGTTGGTAGCCATTGCCCCCCCTTTCTTCCTCTCTACTCTTTTACTTTGTTTTTCTTTCTCTCTCTCTCTCTCTTTCTCTCCTCTATCACATTACCATGTTGTGGGTACTTAACAAAGGTGAAAAGGTGATTAAAACTGAAATCCCTTGTGTCCTTTTGCACTCGGAGATCTGTAAACAAACCATCACGACCCTCACTTCTATTAGCAGATCGTGACATTAAACTGGCATCACGGACAGGATTTCTGACAGACAGAAGGGGTTGCAAGGTTGTGTGTAGTCTGTAATAGGGGAAGGACGTTTCACTCCAGACGCACCTAGCCCGACACCCTGCAAAGGGTGAGCGGTGTCTAGAAAGCAAGGGGGGCGACTCGAATTTCCCGCAAACTGCACACACCTAGGTGAAAAGCACCCCATACTCAACTGAGGGCTCTGTCTTCAGATTTTTCACAAAAAGATCTCTTAGTGTAAAAGGGGGAACTGTTTTGGTGGGCGTGTGTGAATTTGGACTGCTTGGTGTAGTGAAGGGACAAGCGTAAGTAACTTAAGGAGTACCTCCCAGGCAGATTTTGGAGACCCGGCGAAGCTGTTTGTATCACAGTGTGTAATTAAGTTTTACCTCCCTGTAGTGGTTTTGATCCCTTCATAAAATGACTGAAAACCCTAGTGCAAATAATAAAGCTGCGTTTTATGCTCTGCTAGCAAAACATAATGCCCGGCCCTCTCCGGGAGGGGAAGAATGGGCTCAAAATAACTGGTTTAATTTGGAGAGTGTGACTGATAGAATATGTTCATTACAACATGAGACAAAGTTTAAATTTGGCCAAAATAAAACCATAATCTGCTCCCTTTTAGGAGCATGCCTTACAGCAGCTATAGATCACAGCTTTAAGCAATGTAGTGAAGAGAAAGCAATCATAGATTCCCTTCAAAACCTAGTGGAAATTTTACAGGAACAATCAGATGAAGAAAGGAATGAAAATCATTTGCTGCGGGCTGCTTTGAGGGAGGAATATTTTAAGAATTCAAAGAATGCTGACTCACCAAAAGAGACAGAGGAAATGGAAACTCCTTACATTAACCAAATATACCCCCAGGAAGAACTAGTGCTAGTGAAAAATTGTGGGGAAAACTGCTGCCCTCGTATGAGACCGCTAATTAAAACAGAATATAATTATATCAATGATGAAGATTTTGAACCACATATCACCACTAAACAAATACCATACACTGCTACTGAATTGGCTAAGTTAAAAAAGGAGTACAGGTGGCTCCCCCACGAACCTGAGACGGAATATGTCTTCCACGTTTCTCTCACCGGAGGAGACCAAATTCAATTAACTGAACAGGAGGCCAGTGGATATTGGGGACGTGGAGTTTTCTTGACAACAGGAGACAAACGTAACACATGGTCACTGACTCAGCATGCAGCTTTCTGGGCTGGGGGACTCAATCTTTTAGAAAGGGGAGACCCTTTCGCTATAGTTGGTACCCCCGATCAACTTCTAGAAAGCGTCCACAAAGCCGCCTGTCTGCAAATGACCCATGAAAGGAAATTAACTCCTGGATATGAATCCCCCACGCAATTACCTGTGAAACCTGAACTGATGACCTCTTGAATTCGAGGCCTTCCAGAATCACTCAAACCTACAGCAATTGTCCTTCAAAAAACCATAGCAGCTGTAGGTCCTGTAGAGAGGTTGGATAGATTCCTTGGAAACCCGAGCGACCAAACTGCATCTACCGATCCCGGGTTTACTCCGTATTCAACCCCCTCTCAGCCGCCAGGTTCACAATCAAATTCACCTGCCAGTGATTGCAAAGTTTGGACATGGAGTGAGGTTGCAGAAGATCTGATTAATTACAGTAGGAAATATGGACCTATAAAAATCCCAGAGGAAAAATCAGAAAAAACAAAAGGTGTCAGGTACATTAGGGCTCCTCATAGTGAAAAACCAGAGAATGTAAAACAGATCTCTAACCATCAGCATTGGTGGTTATTAGGTATCAAAAAAGGGGTCCCCAGAAATGTGATGGATGGCTTGCCCCTTGATAAATTGAGTAAGGTAGTGTCTAACTGGCCCTGCCGAAAACCCATTCTACCAAATCCGTCACTTCAACCCAGTGCACCCCTCCTCCCCCAGAATCTGGGCAGTGAGTCAAAGCCACTTCTCCCTCAAAGTCCAGCCAATGAGCCAGAACAGATTCTTCCTCAAAACCAGGGAAACTAGACCCTCTGTTTCTTGTCAGTGGGCAAAGAAATGGAGCATAGGTATACCTGAGAATGCCCACTAAAAATAAAACAGGAGATATAATGATCACAGCTATTACAAGTCCTAAATGGGCACCTGTAACTTCTCTGATTGACACTGGGGCACACATTTCTGCGCTGAAAAAGAAAGATGCCCAGAGGTGTGGAATTGTTCCAACAAAGAACCAATATTGTGTTTTAAGTGCCTTGGGCACAACAGAATCTATGAATGTGGCCTTAGTCAAGCTCACTTTGCCTGGAGAGGAAAACCAACTCTCTATCAATGTGGTGATTGGAGATATTCCAACCAATTTATTAGGGATGTATGCCCTTGCTAGGAGGCAGTGGGAGGACTCAGAGGGTCTTCTGTGGTCTTTTGGCACACCACATTTTAACATCAGACTGCTCCAAGCTGCAGCCTCCCTACCATTCAGCAAAGTAACTAAGGTGAAACAATACCCCCTCCCCCTGGGTGCCAAAGAGGGTATCAAACCAGTGATACAGGAGCTACGAGAACAAGGAGTAATACTTAATACCCATTCTCCTTTCAATTCTCCAATATGGCCAGTGCGAAAGCCTAATGGGAAGTGGAGGCTGACAATAGATGTTCGTAGGCTAAACGCTAACACAGACCCTCTTACAGCAGCAGTCCCAAATCTAGCAGAATTAATAACATTGATTCAAGAAAAGGCTCATTCAATCATGTCAAAGACATGTTTTTTATGATACCTTTACAGCCAGAAGATATGGACCCTTTTGCTTTCACATGGGAAGGACAGCAACACACTTTCACTAGGTTTCCCCAAGGGTACAAACATTCTCCTACCCTGGCTCATCACACTTTAGCCCAAGAGTTCGAAAAAGTACCCAAAGCGGACAATCTAGCTGTTCATCAATACATTGATGATACCCTTGTGGGAGGAGATGAAATAGAAGAAGTGAGAGATACCCAACAGAAAATAACCTCCCACTTAGAAAGCCCGGATTTGCAAATTCCCTCAGAAAAAACCCAAAACCCTTCACATGAAGTGAAATTTTTGGGAATTTGGTGGAAAGGAGGTATGACATGTATCCCACCTGATACCCTGACCTCTTTAGATCAGATTAAAATGCCTGAATCCAAAAGAGATCTCCAACATGCTTTAGGATTTTTAGTGTTCTGGAGAAAACACATCCCAGATTTTCCATAATTGCCAGACCTCTTTATAACTTGTTAAGAAAAGGGGCAAAATGGGAATGGACTGCTTCTCAAGAAGAAGCATTGCAATTGTTGGTTTTTGAAGCAACAGCTCACCGAGCCCTGGGCCCTATTCATCCTACAGATGCTTTTCAGGTGGAATGGGGATTTGTCTCCTTAGGGTTGTCAGTGCACATATGGCAGCGGGGTCTTGAGGGTCCGATGAAGCCTGTTGGTTTTTACTCCCATGGCTTTAAAGATGCTGAAAAAAGGTACACTACCTGGGAGAAAGGATTGTGGTTAGCTTAGCTCTCCTAGAAGTGGAGAAGATTGCACGACAACAACCAATTGTTTTGAGAAGCCCTTTCAAAGTTATTAAGGCCGTCTCTACTGGCACCACCCCCACCAGACAGGGTGGCCCAGAGGGCCTCAGTAAGGAAGTGGTATGCTCAGATTGAACATTCTTGTAGCGTCTTCTCAATAACTGAAGGAGCTGTAAAAAATCTGGCAATCCAAGAAACTGAAAACTTGGGTAGCAGCCAAGACAAACCTGCCTCAGTCATTAAAGTAGCCCCTCCTTTTTCCCCAAAACAGTCAGCAAATTCTTGGTTTATGGATGCTTCTGCCAAGCGAGAAGGAAAGGTGTGGAAATAGAAGGCTGTAGCCCTCCACACTTCCTCAGGTGAACGAATTATCACAGAGGGGGAAGGCAGTGCCCAAGTTGGCAAGCTGATAGCTGTTTGGAGTGTTTTCCAACGTGAGGCACAGAATACTTCTCCTGTCTGTATCTACACCAATTCCTATGCTGTGTTTAAGGGATGGACTGAGTGGCTTCCTTTTTGGCAGCAAAATGATTGTGAAGTTAACAGAATCCCAGTATGGCAAAAGGAAAAGTCGCAAGAAATTCTAAGTACTGCAAGTCAAGGGAATTTTGCCATGGAGTGGGTAGCCTCTCACCAGACAAATGGAAATCCAGCAGGAGAGTGGAACAACAAAGCTGATGAATTAGCAAGACTAAGTCCTGTGAAAAAAGATCAAATTACAGAGGACTGGGAGCACTTCTTAGAATGGTTGCATGTAAAAAGACAACACACAGGTGCAAAAGATTTGTACAAAGAAGCCCTTGCTCGCGGTTGGTCTGTTACCAGAGAAATGTGTAAAACATGCCTATCAGCCTGTGAACAATGCCGCAGACAGCTAGAAAGACACCCTTTGGAAGATGACCCTCTGCATTTAAGAAAGGGTAAAGGCTTACGGGACACATGGCAGGTAGATTATATCAGCCCCTTTAAAAAGTGAGGAGGTAAACACTTTGTGCTGGTAGGAGTAGAGATTATATCTGGGTTAGTCCAGGCCAATGCTTTTAAAAGAGCTACAGGAGATAATACAGTTAAAGCATTGCAGGCATGGTTTGGAACTTTCCCAAAACCACAAGAAATTCAATCTGATAATGGGTCTCACTTTACTGCCAAAGTTGTACAGGACTGGGCAAAAGGTGAAGGGACTTTTCACACCCCTTACTACCCTCAAGCTAACGGCATTGTAGAAAGGACCAATGGTCTCTTGAAACGACTTTTGAAACCACAGGAGGGAAATTGGGATGTTCGGCTATGGGAAAGCTGTGAAAGGTGTGAATGATAGATGGGGGGTAAAAGGGTGTCCCAAAATCACTGTCTTTTTCCCAACAGCTCCAAGCGTAATTCTCTCACTGCAGGGACCAAATGATGCTAAGAATCCTGCACACTACCCTGGACAACCTGTTTTGGTAGACCTCCCTACCGCAGGAGAAGTACCACTAGTGCTAAAAACCCCTCTGAATAAATATGCCCATATGGGTAGCCTCTGATGCCCATGGGAGAGAGCATAGGATACATACACGCTGCATAATTCCATCATTCCAATTTTCTGCCTTTTGGTGGCAGACTCTGTTGTGTTTACTTTTCACAGAAGAACTCCAAGGGACATGAAGAAGAGCACATAAACCATGATAAGACTAGTGATACTTTTCTGCATCCTACCACAACACCAGGGCCAAAAACCAGCTGAGTGGCCATGGTCTGAAGCTACCATTAGGTACACTAGTGCTCTAGGATCCTATCCCAGAGATCGTTGCCCGAACCTAGCCACTGTAGTACTGCACGACTCTGAGGTATACCGTCCAAGTGAATGGGGATGGGACTTGAAGGATTGGACTAGAATCCTAAAAGGAACAATTGGTGAAAAAATTAAGGTAGGATGCAGAAAAGTAGAAGGATCTCTTTACGAGAAAGCTTCCACCATTGCAATCGCTGGAAATTTTCTAAAACCAGATGGGAAAAGTGATTTGCACCCCAACATTACGGCCAAACTCTGCCCTACAACGGAGTGGGTGTGTGACAAACAAACCCTCTTCATCCTGTGTTGTTGTCAGAAGAATGTTGGTAACTACACCTTAGACCCCAGTGCCAACAATGTTGAAATCACAAAGCTTTGCAGAAACAAACTAACTGACTGCTGGTATAACTTTCCTCTAACCAAACCAACCTATGTAACATGCAATTGGCAAAATAACCCGGCAGATCAGCCAAGTCTGAAAGGTTTAACTTATAAATTCAAAATAAACACTGTAGCAAAGCCCATACTGAGTGCAGTAATCACATACCATGGTATAAGTACCCCCCTTGTGTTAGATGACAAGAATAAAGTTTTTCCACCCTTTATGGTAACCCGAAGTGACGATGTTACAATACAAAGTGGATTAATTGCTGAATTTTTTACTGAACCTATACACAGTTATAGCATTGGACCTCATGGCCGTGTTTTGTTTTGTAAAATTCAAAATCAAGACTGTTGGCTAAACTTAACTGCAGTACAATTTTCCCATAAAGTCATGTGTAGTAAAAACAATACAAAATACTGAGGGGAACTCAAAGTCGATGTTGCCACCCAACCACCGATCATGCTAAGCCCGAGAATTTTTGAAATTGGACCATGTATAATCACAAAACCAGGCCAACAACAAATATTGTTCAATCCGGCATGGTCCCTTAAACAAGTCAAGTTGCTGATGCAAAACAATGTCTCAGAAATTCAGCCAGTTCACCTTTTCTGCAAACTTCCTTCAAGGGGTGGACAACCGGGTTGCAAAAACGGAACTCTTCTAAGAAACGAACGCAAAGAGACATAACCGGTGTTGTGGGAACAGGATTGGGAATCTTAAATAGTATTGATTCAGAAGTACTAATGAATAAATTGGCTGCCACAACTACAGATTTGACTAAAATACAACAACCCATCAGCGGTTGTTATCAAACATATTACCAAATTGAGAAAAGGTAAATGTGAATGACCACAAATTGATAATTGGCATGCTCCGTGCTACACAAAACAACATTTCTTTGGCTCTCAGCTGCGTCCAGGCTCAATTGTGGATGCAGTCAGTTGCTGCCTCAATTATAAGAGAAGGCAAAGAAGGCACTTTTCCTACTGAAATTCGGAACATAATCTGGGACGGTGCCACTGATTTTGAAAGAGAATTCCAATCCTGGTGGAATTTAGTGAATTTTACCTACAATCCCATCACAAACACAGCCACAGCCTTTGTACTAACCATACGTAATGCTTCAGTGCATTTGATATTCTCTATCATTGCATTCAGGCTGAACCATGATGCAGCTATTCTCTACCCTTTCCAGCATAGAGAATGGGCCCGTCAAATTGGTAACAAGTGGCAAACTGTTAATTTGGAAACTTGTATTGTCCGAGAACAACAAGGGTTTATCTGTGAAAATAGTGCAATTAGACCTCAAGACATTTGTTTGGACACAGAACAAAATATCTGTCATTTTGAAATCCATCCTAAGAAGATTCCTGAAACAGTGCTTGTGTATATAGGTAATGGATGTGCATGCTTAAGAACTGCATGTGATAAGGTATTTATAGAAAATTTAGTAGTAGATACTAAAATCCATTCAAATTTTTGTATTTGTAACTTTACTAAAATCATAGGATGTGATTTCTCTTATTTAGCCCCACTTACTTCTTATCACCTTTTACAGTCCAGTTACACACTGATCCACCAATTATTGCCTACCCCACTGGGATGAACCTTACTTTGGTAAAGCACTTGTTGCTTCATCAAGATTTCATTGAAATTTTGGAAAAGATCAAGAAAAATGGACAGAAAACCTTGGTAACTGTTCATCACAATGTGAAAGAAATACATCGTGTTCTAGAAAGAGAAAAGAAAGATGCTGGACACAGCTGGTGGGATACTCCTTTTGGGTGGTCAACTACTGCTACAGGTGTCCTGAACAAATTGTGTCATCCCATCCTTGTTCTCTTGATTTTAGTTTTGATTGGTTTTGTTTTATCAGCAATCTTACACATCATGAACTGCAGAATGATGAAACGGTTAACACAATTGACATCTGTAATAGATGTGCGCAACTTGGACAATATCCCATCCACTGTGGACACCCCTAAGGTTATTGACACAAGACGAACTACATGAGTATTAAAATAAGATAAGACATGATTAAAAATTACATGTGTATTTTGATTAAAAATTACTTATTCCTTCTTTTTCCTTTTCTTTTCTTTCTCTTTTCTTATTTTCTCTACCCTTTTCTGGGATAGGCTACCAACACTGACGAGTCCTGAAGACTTCGCAACAACACTACAAAATCGTGCTGATGGAGCTCTCCTGATGACAATCATGAGTCATGGGGTGGTGTAAGAGACGGTCTGAAGATCCCTCATCTGCCTCACGATCATTGCCGAGGACAGAGGCTAAACACAGGAGTTACGACCTGCCTAAGGTGGGATGTCTGCCAACTGTTGCCTACAGGTGTGCCCGCTGGGAACTGGTACGCATTCCTGAGGAAATTTGTGCAGGTCACAGTGGACTGCGCCGTTCTTGCTGCCCAGGCAGGAAGGACTGCACTGAAGCGGAAAGGAATGACCTGTCCTGTACACCTGTCCTGTACCTGTTTCCCAAAGCAGCAGGCCTCATAACAACGGCTGTAGATTTGCCCCACCTCTTGGGGAAAAGGGGGAGATGTGGGGATACAGCTAGAAAGCAGAAGCGAGAGCACGGCTAAACTCATGCCAGAAGTAGACGGGCTAATGCTGCTAGGCCGCGAACCGTGGCAGGCAGTATAGTTAGCACAGGAGAAAGGCATGCTTGGTATGTAGCTGTGATAGTGCTAGCTTTTAGTTTTGCAATGTTATTACGAAACATAGATACGGTCTTGGCCAGTTGCCCCTTGTTTCTAAAAAGGGCTATAAAGGGACTTTCTGAAATAACTGAGATGAGATCTCCCCATGGAAAGAAGAAGAATCTATTGGCAGGAGACCACGAGGACTTCATCTCATCCGTTGGTAGCTATTACCCCCCTTTCTTCCTCTCTACTCTTTTACTTTGTTTTTCTTTATCTCTCTCTCTCTCTCTTTCTCTCCTCTATTGCATTACTGTGTTGTGGGTACTTAAAAAAGGTGCACTGTTTTGATTAAAACTGAAATCCCTTGTGTCCTTTTGCACTCCGAGATCTGTAAACGAACCATCATGACCCTCACTTATATTAATGGATCGTGACACATGTCCAAAAGAAAAAATCACTGGAACAAAAAGAGCAAACTGATCCAAGGTAAACTGATCCAAGGTGAACTGATCCACGGTGAAAAACAGAAGCCTACGAAAATCTGAGGGGAAAAAAAAAAGCAACTCACGTGCCCGATTCACAGATGCAACTCTTGCAAAACTTTTGAAGGCAGTCTCACTCCCTCTGCTGAACAATCAACTGGAGGAAATCCCACTCCAAATCTGTGGGAAACAACAAAAGTGGTGCAACAAGCACTTCATAGAATAAAAACTAAAACTCCACCTGAATAAATTGATGCAATTAACAACTTGTTTCACCTGGCCTTTTTTTTTTTTTTTTTTTTTTTTGAGGAAATTTGTTTCTTTTCTCTTTTCTAAGAATGTCAAACATCCCTGCATTGACGATAAAGAAAGCAGTTTGAGGGCAGAGAAAGTGCAAGCAGCAGAATCACACCTAAATGTGATAATCATTTATTCACCTGGACGCTGTCCCTTTGTGTTAGCCCCAAGAAGTTTTATTTCTTTTTAATAAACAGTCTAGTGGGCCAAATTTTCACTTTTTTAAGAACCTACCAACACATGGGATGGAGCTGCATGAAAACCAATGAAATGTAAAGTGTCACCATAATTGCTTGCATTGTCAGTTTGTTAACGCTTGTCATTTAAGAATTTATACATATTTGAAATCATACAAATATGTTCTAACCTTCCCAGTTCTGCCTCAGAAGACTTCAAAATTATTATCATTCAGCTAATTTTTTAAATTTACTATTTAGTGAATTAAAGAATCTTGACAAAACACAAGCAAATGCTACATAAGAAATTATTAAATCCCCCTTCCTAAACCAGGAGGGCTTTTTGCAGCCATAAACTGCAAATAGGACATGAATAAAATACAGAAAAGCCTTCTACCAGCTCTCAAACTAAAGTGCTGTTCAATCTCATGCCATATGTCTTAAGAAAGTATTTTATCTTTGCCTCACCCCACCTATTTATAGCACATTCTGCAATCTCAGACGGGGGTGCAGAATGTGATGAAGGCAATTTAGTCACTAAAATTCAAAGAAAAAAAAAAAGGCTACTTGGATTAATGAAACTAATTTTGAAAGAGAATTAATTTCTTTTTAATCTCACTAACAGTAAAGCCCCAGTTTCTAGTTTGTGTCAAGATTACATTATAAAAGTGCTATAATTGGTCTCCTAGAAAACAGAGCATAGCCCTGATGTAAAGATATGTTTGCATGAGAACATTTTGTCTGGAAATGTTTTGTGTGTTGATTTGTATCCTAAAAACTAGTCCTTCGTATGTATAAAATTATCGAGCAGAGTAAAAATATTAATGGAGCAAAAACTGTCTAAAGAAGCTACAACCAAAGAAGCCTCCCCGAAGATACCTGGCTAAGACTTTAAAGTGTAAGTTAAACCACTAAGATTAGATAAAGTGAAAACCCATTCCTTAATCATCTCAGGCCTAGGAAAACAAACAAACAAACAAATAAACAAACAAGGCTGAAAGAGGAGAAATACCCATAGATAATGAAATAACAGATCAAGTGATCCCATTAGTAGGAGATGTTGAAATTCCAAAGAAATCAAAACGGGCTTCCCCAGTGATTATTGAACGCCTAGAAGGGGCACAACCAGTGTCAGTTAAGCAATATCCTCTAAAGCATGAAGCACCAGTAGAAATAAAACCAGTAACTGCTAAATTTATTGATCAAGAGTTGTTAAGAGAGTATAGGTCTCCCTACAATACCCCAATTCTACCAATATAAAAGCCAAATGGAAATTATCAATTAGTTCAAGACCTGAGAGCGATAAATACAGTATCAAGAACACTGCATCCTGTAGTAGCCAATCCTTGCACTTTACTTACAAAATTACAAAGTGGCTGGGTGTGGTTTTCAGTTCTAGATTTAAAAGATGCTTTCTTTTGTCTGCCATTAGTTGAAAGCAGTCAGGAAATTTATGCCTTTGAATGGGAAAACCCCAAAAGAGGGAAAAAAGCCAGCTTACATGGACCCTATCTCCACAAGGATTCCAAAAATAGCCCCACAAGAATTGGAGATCAATTAGCTAAAGAACTGGAAGCCTGGACACTGCCACTCTGGGAAGGTACACTTCTGCAGTACATTGATGACCTACTAATAACAACAAGAACGCATGAAGACTGCAAGGAATGAGCTGTAAGTCTATTAAATGTTCTGGGACTAAGTGGATATAGGCTCTCCCCTGAAAAGGCTCAGCTAGTCCTCCAAAAAGTGAAATATGAACTGGCAGGAGGAGAGAGAGCCTTGGAAAATAACAAGAAAGAGACAATTTGTCAGATGCCCCAGACAACTACAATCAAAAACCACAAAACTAAGAACTTTTCTGGGAATGACAAGACAGTGTAAGTTATGGATCTACAGCTATGGACTAATTGTGAAACACTTATACCAGCTCCTAAAAGAAACGGAGGGGACCCACCTATGCTGGACACCAGAGACTAATAATGCATTTGTAGCTCTGAAACGTGAGTTAATGCAAGCTCCGGCACTGGGCATACTGGATGTCATGAAACCTTTTCTGTTGTTTTCACATGAAAGGCAAGGACCGGCATTGGGACTTTTGGCACAGAAGCTAGGACCGTACAAAAGGCCAGTGGCTTATTTCTCCAAGCAGCTGGACGTGGTCAGCCAAAGATAGCCCACCTGCCTGTGTGCAGTGGCAGCTGGGACCCTGAACATAGAGGAAGCCCTCAAGTTCACAATCAGCCAGCAGATAACCATTTTTGTCTCACATAGAGCATCAGCAGTGCTCACACAGAAAGGAAATCACTGGTTAACCCCATCTCACTTTCTCAAACATCAAGCTGTCCTAACAGAATCGGAGGATGTGACTATCCAAGTAATTAACATCTTCAATCCAGCAGCTTACCTCCAGGGCAAGGCCGCTGAGGAGCCTGTACATCATGACTGCATTGAAACCATGGAGGCAGTTTACTGTAGCCACCCAGACTTGAAGGACTCTCCACTAGAAAACGCAGACAACTGGTTCACTGATGAAAGCACCTATGTCAAGAATGGTAAGCGGTTTGCTGGCTATGCAATTACAAGCACAGATGCTGTCATTGAAGCAAATCTGTTACCTGTGCGGTCATCAGCTCAAAAGGCTGAAATAATAGCCCTAACTGGAGCCTTAGTATCAGCTGAAGGAATACCTATCAACATTTGGACTGATTCCAAGTATGCTTTTGGAGTAGTACACGCTCCCAGGGCTATTTGGAAAGAAAGAAGTTTATTGACCTCACAGAAGAAACAAATCAAGCATGCTACTGAAATTTTACACTTGCTGGAAGCACTGTCAAAACCTTCAAAAGAGGCTATAATTCATTGTAAAAGACACTCCCAAGGTAACACCATCCCTGAACTGAGAAATGCTATAGCAGACAAAACAGCAAAGGCAGTGGCTAGTAAGTTTCAAGTTCAAGGCCTAGCTTGAATCCCTTCTAGCATCCTTATGAATAAAAAACCCCCACCATACAACACTGATGATTTAAATTGGATACAGGAAGAAATGAGACAAGTAAGAACAGACGGGTGGGCTAAAATAAAAGATCTCATAGTCATACCCAGAAAACTGTTAAAATTATTTATCCAAAGCAAACATTCTAAAATACATTAGGGAGTTGACCCCTTGCATAACCACTTAGAAGACAAAGTAATAGCACTGAAATTGAAGGAGACAAAGGAGGAAAAACAACCCTAATACCACTGTTAGGCTAAGCACAGAGACTATCCCTAAAAGAGTTTTACCAAGAGATGTGTGGCAAATTGACTTCTCTGAATTACCTAGAAAAGGGACATACAAGTACCTCTTACTCCTCACAAATACTTTTTCAGGTTGGCCAGAAGCTTTCCCTTGTAGAACAAACAAGGCTAGAGAAATTGTTAAAGCTTTAGTACAATAAATTCTTCCACAATTTGGGGTACTGAGGGAAAAAAATTGTGATAGGAGATCCCACTTTGTAGCCCAGGTAGTGCAAGGAGTGAGTCATCTACTAAGTATACAGTGGCAACTACATACACCATATAGGCCACAAGCAAGTAGACAAGCAAAAAGGATGAATCACTTAATAAAGCAACAATGAGCCAAAATTTGTCAAAAAACTAATTTCTGTTAGTATCAGGCTCTGCCCATGGCTTTGCTAAGCATTTATGTCCAGAATTACAATCAACACGCACTACAGTTGTTCATTGTCAACCACCACCACCTGATAAACCCTTCCATAATATGAATCCAAAAGACTAGGTTTATATGAAGTCTCTTTCTGGAAATCCACTCCAGGAAAAATGGCAAGGACCTTACAATTTGGGACAAAACGTGAACCTTGCATCAGATTACCTTACATAACACTTCTTGCAAGTTTAAAGAGATAGCAGATAAACTCACAGCATGGTTACCCAACTTACCCTGGCTTAAACAATTGTTTGTAATAGTTATTTGTCTTGTGATGTTCTTATTTACTGATTGTATTAGTAGTTATTGTTATATGATCTTAGGTACTTAGTATCTCAATGCGTATACACAACGGCAAAAGCACACTTAGAAACAAGATAGAGAAGGGACTTACATTCAAGACATGCAAGGTTTGTAAAGAACTAAAAATGATCAAGGAAAAGGGGGGATTGAGAAGGGGGATGATCCATAGTTAACTCATGTAAGCACAAATAAACTATTAAGAGACAGCAAATGTTAATCACAAAACCTAAGCAGCAGGATTTGCCTTAATCTTGTCAAGATAAGAGGAACAGGATCTTTTGAAAACCAGCACAGAGATCGCTGAATCATCCAGCAAAGAACTGCACATGCTCCAGAAAGAAAGGTAAAAAGTGCATTGTGACAAAGACTACGGATCTTCATCAGAAAGACCCCCGAGGAAGAAGAGGAGCCTTCCTCAGTGCAACCACCTGGGTACACAGCGCATGTGTGGCATGTCTGCTAATGATATTAATGACTTCTGAGAAGTAATTTCTATAGCTACTCCTATCCCAAGGAATGTGATGCATATTCATCAATTTTACACATAATGCTGGACTGTATGGAGTGCTCTGTGTGTGTGTTAGGAGGAGCAATCCCCCATGCACCTAGCGCCGAATAAAGCAAATACCCGCCTCTCTGACTCTCTCTCTGAAGCATCTCTAGGCCTGGTTTTGGGCAATTCAAAATAGGTGAATACACATTACAACTACCCCTGAAGTTGTTGCATAGACAGATTTAAGAGGAAAGAATTTCATCTTCATCACTCTCCTTCTTTCTTGATTTGACAGAATTAAGAACTTGTAAAAAATCTGATATCACTGATGCTCACCACTCCTCCAATTAGACTACGCTCACTTACACTGTGCTGAGGACAACAAAGTCCAGAGCTTTGGATATCTCCCGCTTCTGCCCTAGGAATTGCTTCCAGTGCTGTACATTTGCTCCAACTGCGAAACCAAACCAGCAGAACCAAGGAAGTTCTCTCTGAATGAACCAAGATTTCTCTAGAAGGCTACAACGGCAGTCATGGCAGTGAACACTGCTCTTCACTGGGCCATTCCTCTGAAAAAAAACATGCACCACCTCTCAACCTAAACCATTAAGCCTCCTGGTGACGCTGACTGACAAAGTGCCCAACTGCAGTTAGATTCCAACATCTACTTCCAATGACCTGTCAAAAGAGCTTTGCAGGCTTGCAACAATCCAACAAACTAAAGGGGCTATGTTTCATGGCTGTTTTTCAAACATCATTGACTTATGTCCCTTTGCCAGGTTAAGTGAAGGTGGCCCGTCCACCTTGACCAAAGTCAGTAGAATTTTGGCCCAATCTGCTGTTATGCAACACGTCATGACACGATCTCTTGGTGTTGATGCAAAATTCCCACTGAAGTGCATGCCGTTACACAACTTAAGGCTACCTACTCTGCAGAGAGTGTCCACTCCACTGCCACACCCATTTTCTGGCCACCTTTAAGTGGCTGAGCTGTCTTACTTTTTCAAATAATTCTCAGGGGAACGTGACCACCAACTCCTCCTTTCTGAAATTTAGGAACCTAATTTAAAAGTAGTACTAGCAATACCAGTTTATCCAAAATCCATTTGCTCCATCAACAAACTCCGAGCAAGCGCTGATAATTAGTTTCAAGATTTCTACATATTTTTACAGTGGGCTTTTTGTTTGCTTGTTTGTTTTTAAAGCAGATGGAGTTTCCCTGAGGCTACCAGGGCTGTGAAGCAGGCAGGCAGAGCCCTGGCGTGGGTGGCACAGGGGACCGTGGGAGCTGATGGCTGCCACCAGCGTGCGCCAGGTCGGGACTGGCAGGCAGGGCTGCACCCCGCGTCTGCCACAACGGCTGCAGCTTCTGCAGCCTGAAACACAACTGGCTCAGGGGTTTAAATCAAGAGCCAAAATATTTTGCTGCTCAATTTGGGGCAGAGAAAGGTCATCACTTCTAGCATGGCATAAGCCTGCCACTACATTTCTGTGAAGGAAAATCACCTTTTTGGAGTGAAACTCCTGGATAAAATACTGAAGCGCTCTCAGATTCATATTATCCAACATTTCTGTGACCTTCTTTTATACCTGCATTGTTTCATACTGCTGGTTTTGGGCACAAGTTCTTTGTACACTATTCTGGAAATTTAAAAAATCAGAAACAACTCCCACACCTCCCCCACCACCACCCCTTCCCCAGCCACAACCCTAACAAAACCAACCTCCAGAATGTTCAGGATTTCCAATGAGAACAAGCATAGATGGGACATAAAAAGATGGATCCTCCTTAGACATTTGTGCATGCAGTGCCCTGCAATCAACTAAATTCTACTTCTCGTACACCAAATATTTGTCTTGGGAACTCCTTGTTCTCCATTCAAACCCTTCTGGGAGGGTAATCGAGGAGATACTCTACATATTTTTAGCACTTGTTGCACTAGTCAATCAAATCCAATGCACAGCATAACTTGACTAACTGAGGCGGTGACAAGGTCAATTAAGACCTGTTCATATCTTAATTTGGAGCTCTTCCAACTGCTTGAAAAGTGAAGCCTTGGACATTGAAGGTTCAGACTAAGGAGAATCCAAAACGTGGACAGCATCTCCCTTCTGCTGGAAGCCTTGAAGTTCACCACTGCAGTCTGCAGCCTACACAGATCATCTGAGTATTGTAAAAGTTCTCCAAGGAAGAACAAGAACAAGGCTAATGCATGCACACAAACGCTGATCAAAAGCACTTGATGCTCTTGGACAAAAATAGGTAACCTTCACAAAGACAAGGTGACTATGGTTGTCTCTACAGTACTCGTAGGAAAAATCTCTGAAGTTTTGTAAAACCTCTTTTCAGGTGTTTGTTAACTTCATTTTTGTTAAGAATTGGGGAACACAGAGAGACCTGTCACTTTTTTGCAGAATGCCATAGAAACTGCTACACTCACTTCAACAACAGTCCAAGTAACCTTCTCTGCAAATACTGACCATATGCAGTTCTGGTTGATACAAACCTCCATTACCTAAGAAAGGAACAACTCGGCAAGCAGTTTGCAAAGACGAACAACTTAGCACGACTGCGGCTGATGACATGCCCTGACCTTTTTTGCCTTCAGCTATGGGTGCCGTACCCTCCTACCCTCACACATGCCACTCAAAGCTCCTTGCGTGGAGCTCTCGCACCATCTATGCCAGCAACTGTGCCAAGACACCGCCCCTCTTCAGCACCACTGCACCTACCACAAGGTACCTAAATCGGAGGGCAGGAAAAAGACATCGCCAATGGAGGGGAGTTGCTCCCACTGACAGCTAAGCTCCAAGTTCAGCGTCCCTTACGTCTTGCCCAGGACGGGTGGGCGAACGCCTTGGCGGAGCGAGGAGCTGGGCGGGAGTGGCCAGCACGGCACCGAGCGGGCTCCCCACTCCCTCCCGCCCGCGCCGCTGCGGGGACCCAGGGTTCGCCGGAATCGACCGCGTGCTGCAGGAAGGGCAGCGTGGAAAAAGGTGGCCGCCCCTCGTCGCCATGGGAAGGCCGGCCTCGGATCCCCGCTCTCTCCACCGGCACCGGCAGTGCCAGCAGCCTCTCGCTGCGGCCGCCGCTGGCCGAAAGCCTGGCCGCGCACCGCCCGGCCGGCCCCGCCGCTCCGCGGGGTCACACCGTCCCTGCCGTGGGCGGCCGCCGAGCGACAAGAAGCAGAAGCGCTCACCGCCGTGCCACTCGCCGCCCCACCCGAGCCCTCCTCTCCTAGCGCTACCACGACGGCGCCGGCCCGCCCCGCTTTCCCTGTCGCCTGCGGCGCAACGCGGGTGCTCCGAGCCACGCAGCACGCGTGCGGCTGGGCCCTGCCGAGCCACGGGCAGAGCCGGGGCACGGCCCGGGCGGGAGAGCTTCTGGCGAGGCTGAGCGGGCGGCGAGCGCGGCCGAGCGTGAGCGCGCCATGTGAGGGGCGGCCGGCGGCGCGATGGAGAGATAGATGGAGGGGGCAGCACCGCGCGGCATAAAATAGCTGATCGTCCCGCAGCCGCCCGCTCCGCAGCCCCTCGGCTGCTGTCGAGAAGGGCCCCGGCCCTGGCCGCACCGGTTGCGAGGTGGCTCCGCAGTCCACGGACAGCCCTGGCGGGGCAGAGGGAGCACTACCGGCAGCCCCGGAGCAGCGCAGCCGTCTGTAACATGCGGTGGGAGCTGCCGGGAACTGTTTTACACCTCCCGGGGGGCTGGGGAGGTGCACGGAGATCACGCGGCAGGTCTCTGACGTTAGGGAAAACTAATCCAGAATGCCAGAGCTTTATGTCCGAAAAGGAAACAGAGGAGTCCTGTAACATTCTTCGACTTCAGGGAGAGTCCATGGGGCTTTTCGCATGGCGTCTGTCAAACAGTTGCGGGACGCAGCCCCCTTTTTATGCCAAGTTCCCGGCCACAGCACCATCTTCCTTTTCCCCTCTGGCTGAGGTACTCAGGAGGTACAGACTTCCGGAACTGCCTACTCTATGCCCCCCTCTAATATGCACCTCCCTTTTGGCATCGAAATTCCTAATGCTATTAAGTCTTTGTTTCCTTGCTCTAGGTTCAGGAATTTAACACAGCCTTGATTAATCAACAGTCCCTGTTGATTAGTAACAGTTCTAGAGAACTAATCATTTCTTCTGTTACTTCACTCCCCATAAGTTCCTAGCCTTGTCTACAGGCAGATTCACACAGTCTGTTTGTAAAGACTCATCCATCTCATTCCTTTTAATTTCTCCTCTTTTTATTTGATCTGTAGTTGTCTTTACAAACCTTAATTACCATTGATTTAATTTTTTCTTCTTGAGTCTTCTTGGGTTTTGCTATTATTTGCAGTGACATCCTCTTGTGTCCTTTTGTAGTCATTTCTGGATCAGGTAGGCATGGCTGCTAGCAGCATCCCCTTGACCACCTGCTGAAAGAGCTGCACCCAGCACGGCATCACGCATGGTAAAAAGATTAGAGTTGCTATAGCATATAAGAGGAGAAATCATATTAGCCCATAGCTGGCCAGTTAATCAGGAAAACGTGTCCCATTCCCATCCTTTCCATGTTTGGACAGGTCCATGAGCTGACTTTATTTCCTTTGTTATTTGTTTTACCACTTTTCCGCTGTCATCTGCTTGCAAACAACAGCTCAAGTCATTTAATTTCCCACAAACTCCTCCTTCTCCTGCTAACAGATAATCTAATACCATCCAATGTTGAAATACCGCTTTCCTCATTTAAGTGGCTTGGTCAGCAAGAAGGTCAAGAGCTGTGGCTGGCTGGTTGGTTATTATTTCCGAGACAGCTTGTAACCTAATTATCCCATTGAAATGATAAATGGGTTCCCAGGCATCTGGGATTACTTCCTTAGGTTTCCAAGTGGCTGGTCCATTGTGTTGTGGAACTCGTTCTGGTGGCCATTCATCTTTTCCCCATTTTGGGGTGCTCCCTCCAGCCAGGGCTGCATCAGCTGACTGCTTTTCTCTAATTAAATCATCACAGATTTTGATTCCTAAGCGATTTCCCTAAACTTGTGGTAGCAAAAAGAACAACAGTCTAATATACCCCATATACCATATCCCCGACCAGTTTGGAGGTAACCTGAGATAAGCATGTTGGCCACAAATCCAATAATGTCCTTTCAAAGCCCGTGTTCCATTAGCAAAGGGGCCTTCCTTCCCTTGGTCATCAATTGGTGGGTCAAAATACAGCAGGATTCCCAGGCCTAACGGTCCGCCAACAATAGTTGCCCCACCATAAGGGTCACAATATTTGCATTTCCAAGCTCCCACACAGGGTTCCCATCTACATTTACATCTGCAAGCTGTTTGGTTGGATTTGGAGCAGAACTCACTAAGAGGGTTTGAGTTCCAAATCGGTGTTGCCATTCCCACTGATAATCACAAACAACATGTCTTCTACTTGTGGAATTTTCGTGGGGACAGCTTAAAAATAGGTGGTCAAAAAAAACCCTTGTCCCTCCCCATTGCTTTACAGGCTTCCAAATATTTTTGGTAAGTGTGGTAAGAACACCTTACGCAGCTACCATTAGTGAGCTGAACAGGTATTTGATTGCATTTGCCTTGATATTTGGAACAATTGTAAGGAGGGCAATTGGGGGTCCAAACCCAATTGTTTAAACCCAGAGGGGAAGTCAATTCACAAACGCCTTTTCCTACATAGACACCCTCTGTCCTATTTAGGCAATAAGTGCCTTTTTGAGAAGAATGAAGTGGCCATGAACTTCCTTTTGGCCCAAAATCCCATCCCATTGTGGCCCTCACATTGACCCACCATTTAGGTTCAGGTGGGCTAGCCAACCATAGCCACTCTTCAGATCCTCCTGCTCCTCCACAGAGCCAGCAATTGCTAAGGTTAAAAGCTTTTGCTACTTCTTCTCCTAAGGCTGCAAATTGATTCTCCCACTCCTGGCCTAAACTTAGCTGACCATATAAAAGTAGAACTATTAAGGAAAATACTTTAATAATATGATCTAATTAGCTAGTCTAATTTTCCCGTTGTCTTCTACACCACCTGTGGCAATTGAAGACACAGAAACCACTTAACGTGAAACAATGGCCGCAAGTATTAGCCCCACAGTGAGTGGAGATTCTAGAGGAGGGATGCCCATAGAGACCATTTCAGCAGACGGTCTGAGGATAGGACTGTGGGGCTTCTTCCGATGTCAAAGCACTGGCTACTGCTCCGGCCCACTCCTGCAGAGTGTCAGTCACAGCCTCCCGGCCTTCTCCTCCAGCTGAGATGTGCAAATCTCTGAGGCTTCAGACACCTTGACCCAAGTGTGAAGGGTTCACCTGTGTTCAGCTGTCTTGACGGCTGTTTCTGTTGTCAGTGACACTTGGAATAGGCCACGCCATTTCACCACCACTGGCGCTTCTTTCTACTCCTTAACTAGGACTCAATCTCCTGGCTGGATGTTACAAGCAGCAAAGTCCAAAGGCGGGGCTTGTGCCAGCTAAGCTTCCTGTTGAAGGGGTTTCACAGGAAGCAGTATCCTGGCCACAGATGGTTTTAAATACACATCACTTGCCTCTACCCCCCTACTAGGTTGAGACTTACCAGGGTAATTCATAACAATGATTGAAAGGGGGATAACTGAATCTCTCTTCTGGGTTGCGCCCTCATTCTCGCCAAAGCCAATGTCCAAAGGCCTAGCCATGGCATCTTGGTTTCTATTACCAGCTTCAAATGTTGTTTATTTCTCTATTCATTGTTTTCTACCTGAGCAGAGCTCTGGGGGTGCCAGGGCCTATGGAGGTTCCATTGTATTCCTAAAGAAGCCAAAACCCCTTGAAGGATCTTTCCTGTAAAATGAGTTCCCCTATCTGAGTCTATTGCTTCTACAATGCTGTGTCTTGGAATGATTTGTTCCAAAAATGCCTTAATAACTGATCCTGTCATTGCTGAAGCAGTTGGAAATGCTTCTGGCCATCTTGCTAGCTGACATATGATTACCAGAAGATATTAAGCCTTCCCACTTGGGGCATCTGAGGAAAATCCACCTGGCATCTTTGGAAGGGACATGCAGCCCAAGGCCTCCCTCCGCTGGCAAGTTGCTTTGTAACTTGGCTGTTTGCTTTAGCACAGATCAAGCAACCTTCAACAGCTCGTTTTGCCAGTCTAAAAAGACCCCTCTTCACGGAGTTGTTTTAATATTGGTAGGGCCAAAGCTTCTGGTATCTCTTGTTTGCCATCCCTTGTAAAGCAATTATTGCCTTTTTTCTCTGCCACACTACTTTGAACTATATCTCAAACTGCTCTGGTGGAAAAGACAGCTTCCCAGGCAGTGATGGAGTCACTGGGAGCAAAAGGGGCATCTTGGAGCGTCCTGGCAAAAGTGTTGCTTTCTCTGAGTTTCTTCATCCACCAAAAAGGAGACAGAGGAGTCCTGTAACATTCTTCAACTACAGGGAGAGGCCATGGGGCTTTTCCCATGCAGTCTCTCAACTGATTGCGGGACGCAGCCCCCTTTTTATGCTAAGTTCCTGGCAATAGCACCCTCTGAGGTACTCGGGAATTACAGACTTCCGGAACTGCCTACTCTATGCCCCCCTCTAATATGCACCCCCCTTTGGATATGGAAAAGGAAGAAAACAAAACTATTCCTAATGCTATTAAGTCTTTGTTTCCTTGCTCTAGGTTCAGGAATTTAACTGGGGGTTGGCTGAGCAACAGTCTCCGTTAATTAGTAACAGTTTCTAGAACTAATACTTTCTTCTGTTACATCCCTACCTGTAAATTCCTAGACTTGGCTAATGGCAGATGCACACGGTCTCTTTGTAAAGACACATCTATGTTACTCCTTTCACTCCCACACCTTCTTGGCGGTAGGACGGCTCCCCCCGGCACAGCACCTGGCACAAAACCCCCGTATGCGCACACACACACCTGCACTTACCCTGCACTCCGCTGCACAAACACACACACACCCCTCCCCCACACTAACACCCCCCTCCACATCCCCACCATGCTACTTGCAGTGGCCCCACCCCTGCCGTTCTGGCCGGCTGGCAGCACCCACTCCTCACATGCTTCCCCATGCCTTGCATTTCCTTGCTGCCCCCTCTGTAGCCTTCCCTCAACCTGCCTTTTCTCCCCTGCCTTGCATTGACTTGCTCACCCATCCCCCACCTGACTTCCTTTCACATTCATCTAGGTCTGGCCTTACCTTTCCTTTTCCTTCTAAGACCCTCATTGCCTTGCCTCGCAAAGCCACCACTTGCCTTGCCTTGCCCTTGAACCCCTCCCTTGCCTTGCATGACCTCGCTCACCCCTCCCCCACCTGGAATTCAAGACCCCTTTTCAGTGACATTTCATGGCCTTGCCCTGCCCTTTCTGCTCCTCCTAGGAATCTCAAAGCTCTCAAGCATCTCTGGTGTTTCAGGATCACAGGAGAGGAAGACCAGGGGAGGACGCATGTTGCCACACTCATCTCTATGGGCAGCCTTTGTCTAGGAGCAATCCTTGCATGTCTTGAATCTTGGAAGGGCAATTCACATTTTGCCCTTGAGCTCAGGGACCAGAATGAGAGTTCTTTTGAATACAAAGGAAAGCAGGTAGCTCAAGTCTTTGAGGTGCAGATTAGAGATGGCTCACATGGGATGAGGCCACACAGAGCAGTTGGTCTGGGCCACTTTTGTGTACCAGCAGTCCTTCAATGTACTTCTCACTTGCCTTGCCTTGCCTTACCTTGCCTTGCCTTGCCTTGGCAACACAACAGTTTCCTTGCCTTGCCCTGCTAGCTCTCTGTAGCCTTGCATTCCTTTGCATGGCCCTTGGCCTGCCTACTGCTTTCCTTCAGGGCCTTGGCTTGCTGAGCCCTTCCTGTTTCTGCCTGGCCTACCCATCAGTGGACTTTCCTCCTAGAGGCAAGCCTTACCTCTAATTTCTGGGCCTTCTCTTGCCTACCACTCCATTTGCTTGCCCCTCACTGCTCTGGCCTTGCCTACCTCTCCCTTGACTTGCCCACAATTGCCTGCACTTGGTTTGCAGCGCCTTGCCTGCATGGAAGGCCAGGTAAAGAGTGGTAGGCAGGGCAAAGCAAAGCCAGCAAGTTGTAGGTAGTGCGAGGCAAGGCAGACATAGGCAAAGGAAGCAAAGCACGGGTAGCTTAAGAAGAACTAGACAAGGTACTGAAGGCAAGGCAAGGCCAAGAGACTCGGAGTGCCTTTCCTTGGGAAGGCAAGGACATAGTGCCAGTGTTGCTGGAGCAGATGTTAAGGTACCATGGGGAGGAAGAGTCCAGCAAGACATTTCTCTTCTGGCCCCTTCTGTGTAGGGGCAACTGTTGGA